>NC_143579.1:198662492-199283946 GCF_048544385.1 Mastigoproctus giganteus
CCTTTTCTAAATATTACAATTTTTAAATTAATATAATTTATAGCCCATAAAATGAGCCAATTAAAAAAAAAAGAAAAATTGATGCTGAATGCCGCATTTTCAATGATAATTGGACATTCAGATTTTTTTTAAAAAATACATTAATAATTTGGTAATTCAAGTAATATAACATTTTTTAGGTTCTGATTTTTTTTATTAAATCGTTCAATCTATTCCGGCCCGCATCATGATGCAAAAATTTCATTCGGCCCGCATCATGATACGAAAATTTCATTCGGCCCGCTGACGAAAAAAGTTGCCCACCCCTGATAAAGAGTATTTCTTACTTATTATAAAAAGCTTAGTAGCTTCTATGATTAATTCCTTGAATGCTTCCCATTTAGAATTTGCTGTTAATGACATCATCAGTTGGTTCCACTGTATAGAATTTAAAAACTGTCTGAGACCACCGCAATCACCTTTACAAAAGCAAAAATTCTTCCATTTACCCCTGATGGTAGTTACATCTTTGAGTAAATCCCACATCATTACACTGTGATCACTGCCACTTAATGATTCCTTTATCTGCAGATTCTTAATGCATGAATAATCACTGCTGATAATGAGATCAAGAGTGTCACTCAATTTGGTTGCATCACCAACATGCTGCTGCTGTCGAAAACAATAACCCAATAAATGAACAAAAGTTAACAAAGAAATAAAGTTACAGTAAATTTATGGGAAATTAAAATACCCCATTAAAAGTCATACTGATTTACTTGCCCACTCTATCTTTTCTCTCTACAGTTGTTCGTTGTACTCATCAAAGTCATTAGACCTATAACACACTCCTACTCAAATTTTGTTTTCCCTGTGCTTATGTCACACCAAAGTCTGAACTTTGCATTGTCCACCCATATCAATTGGATGCACTATGTTAGATTTTGTGTTTCTTAACTAACAGCATAAATCCTCTCTTTTCCTATCACCTCTGTTCTTTCTATACGCATTGTACTCACCAAATTCCAATTTTGCATTCCTTATATTGGTATGACACCACGTCTCTGAAATCCTAACAATATCTTGCCTGTGATGTCTTGACCAGCACTTCAAATTCGTGAGATTTATTTTCTATACTCCTTGCATTGATGTACTTGCAAATATACATGCACTTGTTCTTACTCTTGGCTATCCTTACGTAGCTCATGTATTTACTTGTTCCATGATGACTCCCAGCATTCCTTGAATCCCCAGCGCCTTGCTTCCCCCAGGCTTCTGCTGCTCATTCCAGTAGAAGCAGTGCAAGAATCACTTTCACTTCTACCTGCGGATACTGTTAATCTATTAGTCTCCGAATCTCCCCCCCCCCACAAGCTAGCAGGTTTCCAACCCACAAACACTGCCTCGATATCATGTACTTGTTAACAGGAGAGACTACGCTGAGAAAAATTCTACCCTACTCTTCCAGCTCTCATCGAGGCCTATCGAAACACTGAGTTGGTGCCTAATTTCTTCACATACTCCACCTAACACACACAAAGACATCTTCCATGGCTAGATCATGTCTTGTTTCAGAAAGTCTGCAGACATTTCACAAGTTGCACATTTTTTTTTAGACTGTGATGCATTGAAGAATCTATCCCTTTTGGTTCTTCCCCAAGCCACAGCACTCCTGTTACTTTGTGCCCATTGCTTTGCTGCTCTAGTCTGGGGCATGATTTCCATTTAAATACAATTTAATTGATTAGCAATGAAAAATAATAAGATAAATAAATTTAATTGATTAATTAATATATGATAAGCTAATTGATTCCTGAATGCAGTGATACTTATTGCATTATCTAGTTTTACTTTATACCTTACACAAAGGGGGGCCAACTTAATTTGTGATGCGATCTACTTTTTTCCTTCAAAATGTGCCGCGATCTACCATCTCAAGAATTTCATTGCACATGGTTAAAAAAGTTAATCAACACGCATTGAAAAACATTGTTTAAAATTTGAAAATTAAATACAATTCAGAATTCTTATTTTAAATTCATACGTACTTAAATTTTTAATGTATGTTAAGTTTGTGTCTTCATGTCCTTTCAAAATCAGGGATATACTCTGATAAAGCCGATCGTAAAGAATCTTCTGTATGCAGGTCCGAAAGAGTAGAACATTTCTTTGTTTGTTTCAAATACGAAAAGGCTGATTCACATAGATATGTGGAACCAAAACAGGAATTTAAAAGTTCACTGCATTTTTTTACATTTGGGCACTTTTCTCGGCGCAAACATATTTCCAAGTCTTTTTCTTATGATCTGGCTTTTAGGAAGATATCGTTTTGCAATGTAATCATTTCATTTTCATGTAATATTTTCTGCATGTGAAAAATCTCAGCAATTTTTTCTGCAATTTGTTTCGTATCTAAGTCAACATTAAATGAATAAGAAATACAGGTGACCCCCACTTAACGCTGATAATTCGTTCCGTAAAAACAGAGCGCTAAGTGAATCCGTGCTAAGCGAGCGCCACATTCCCATAAGGTAACATATGTATTTGTGAGTTGCGGTCGGGGCCATAGGATATTTCCTAAACGGTAATGAAAATATGCACAAATGTTGGTCAAAATATTTAATATTCAAATATTTGTACATATAAAACATTCTGCATTACATAGTATATAATTAGGTGGGTGGTAACTACTTACGTATCAAAATTAAACTTAAAATTCCAATTAAAATCATGAATTTAATTGATCTAAATTGATTTAATTTAATTGATGAATTTAATCAAGAAAATGTGTCGATTTTCGGTTGAACTTTGGCCCTCTTCCAAATAAACTAAAAGGGGTATTAATTTTAAATCCCCCGCAGCGTTACCACCGAACAATAAAGTCAACCGATCCTTCGCCGCTTTGAAACCTGGCATGTTTTTTTCTTCTTTCAATATGAAACTTCTTTTAGGCATTCGTTTCCACAAAAGTCTCACTTTATGTATGTTAAAAACTTGTTGAGAAGTATAACACATAACACCCTTCTTCAATAATTTTAACAAGTTCTTTTTTGAAAATTTCGGCTCTGTAATCTGCAAATGCGGCTTCTCCCTGGATTTTAAATCTATTCAACCAGCCCGTACTAGTTTGAAATGGTTCCATTTTTTTTTTCTTTTTTTTTAGGTGAGTTTTCTTCAGATCATCATATTGGCTAATCTCTCTCTCTCTCTTTAATAATATTTAACTTAACTGAATTCTGCATTGGATATTATCTTCAGTAAAATTAGTTAAAGTCTTTCCATTTCAATCCTAATAGTTGGCCTAGCCCTAGTTGCTTGCAGTGGAACAATTATAAAAAAATAAAGAATTAATTCTTTATTTTTTTATAACTGTTCTTACAGTTAAACTTGCGAGACCTAAATTATGGCACACATCCACTTGTCTTTGACCGGAATTGATTCGCTTCAAAACGTCTAATTTTAATTTTCAAATTCAGTCTTTTTCTTACATTTATAGTCTTCGTACTGCACTCAGACGTTGCTTTTTCATTCTTATCGGCCATTATTAACTCTTCGAAAATGTAACTGCGTTGTTTGCATTAATTATGATACAATGTTCAAGTAAACTGTTCATTATGCACAATGTCTAATACTGTACTGAGTGATGACTAGACTTCGGATAAATGCATATAACGCAAATATTTCAAGCAATATACGTGATCATTTTTTAAAATGTTGATCTCGTAACTATGTAACAAGTGACTGTACTGCAATTAAATTAGCGTGCGAGAAAATTTCTCAAGTCGGCATAGGAAATGTTTTAATGCTGTTTTGCTATTCATTTTCAAGCTATCGACTCCATGAAATGAAACGATTTCATTAAGTATGCCAAAAATGCAATCTGTAAAAGAGCACTATAGTGATCTGTGACAGCGTTAGTCAGATACGGGTTATAATATAAGAACAGCGTTATAGCGAATCAGCGTAAAGCGAACCGCGTTATAACGGGGGCCTGCTGTATATTGAACAATGTCTTCAATTGTTTTAAAATCGCTGAATCTTGTTTCAAAATCATCCACAACTTTCTCAGTTTCAGAAACATATTTCTCACTATTAAATTCAAAAGCAGGCAATTTTTGCAATGATCTTGCATATTTGCAAAATGATCAAAATTTTTTTTCTTTGAGATCCTTAGCCATTGCCAAAAATTAATATGTAGAAATACTACTAATCATGTCACCCACATTTTTATTTTTTCCTTGTAATTCCAAATTCAGATTACTAAATTTACTGGAAAAATCTGCCAAAGAGTCAGATCACACAACCATTCCGTATATCTTGTAGCTGCTTATAATCATCTCCCCTTTGATCAACAAATTTTTTAAATTCATTCAGCAAATTTCGACATCTCTGTAGAGACTTACTCCGACTCAGTCACCTCACATCTGTGTGTAATATGAGATTTGATTCATTTTCATCATGTTGCATTTTGAAAACTCTCCTTTGAAAAGATTGTCCTCTGATGGAATTCAGGATTTTGAAAGCAATATCCATAACACCTTTAGTATTTAATCTTTTTGCTGGCTAACACTCATTGGTGGATGATACAATGGTAACTCAAAATATCTGGGAATTCGTCATCCTTTTGGCACAATGTGATGAATTTGTTAAGATGCCACGTCATTGCTTTAGCTCCATCTGTTGTTATTGTTGATACAAGCTTAAATAGTGATAATTTAATTTTTTCAATAAAATTTTTGATTTCGTTAAATATATCAAGACCTCTAGTTTTTTCTTTTAACGAAACCATGCCAAGCACTTCTTCTCTAGTGGCAGAATCATCGAAAACCATATGAATAAAAACGAGCAATTGAGCTGTATCACTGACACCTGCAGATTCATCCAGTTGTAAAGAAAAGGACACACACAATTAGCGATATGAGCACGCAATCATTTGCTTACATTTTTATTCATTTTTTCGATGCGCCGCATTGAATCTTGAAGGGCACTTTTAATTTCATTTCTGTTCTTAAAATTTTCAAAAAGAGAATGTGTTATTTCTAAAAATGCGTCTTTGGTGAATTGACTGTCAGAAAATGGTTTGCATTTTTTGCAAGAAGATGACTCACATTAAATGATGCTACAGTTACTGCTTTAGATTGTAAAATTAGGTGTCACGAAGAAATTTTGTAGTGCGAATAATCTGGATTTAAGTTATTTTAATTTATTTTTTCAAAGATCACTGTTAGGTGGAAAATTCTATTGGTATTTACCATGAAGTTCCGTTGAAGTGCCTTTCTATATTTCCTCTTTTGGGTATAACCACAGAAGAATTGCAAATCAAACAACAACATTTTTCTTTTATCATTACAAAAAAAAAAGTATTCTAATTCCCACTCTTGATGAAAATGATACGTTTTACTCTTTTTCACAGTATTCATTTTAAATCAAACAAATTAACGTATAAGTACTGTCCAGTTACTAATCTAAAGTAAACTAAATAAAAAATTCAACACATACACTATGAGTATGCGCTCCACAACGTAACTGCGAAAAGTTGCACTAGACAAGCCTGCGGCTGCGCGGCGACAAAAATAGTCACGTGGTTCAACGGATTTTAATAAGCTTATGCAGTGGGCACACAATAATAATATTTAGATTTTGACTAATCTATTTATTATTATTATTACTATTAGCCATATGATGCATTGAAGTCTGAGGCTTCTGCTACACCAGCCAAAAAAGAAAAAAATTTCTAAATAACCCTGAGAGAGAGAGAGAGAGAGAGAGAGAGAGAGAGAGAGAGAGAGAGAGAGAGAAAGTAGAAGGGAATCACCGAGAAAGAGAACAATGATTATATCCAGCTCAGGACCCTGGGTGTGCCAAGCCCATACTCACCATATGTGTGAGCTTCTAGGGATCTTTTTTATAATGCAGTATATATTTAAAATTCGTTGTGATCGACCGAAATTAAAGCCGTGATCGACTGGTAGATTGCGATCGACTCATTGCCTACCCCTGCCTTACATTATCAAGTTCAATGTACATGAACTTGTAAATTCTAATTAGTTATAATAGATAATAAATTTAACTATCTATCACCAACCTACGCGATTCAAACTCTCAAGTGACCTATTTGTGATACTGTAATAGTTCCTGTTGCTCTGACAGACTTTTCCTTCAAAGTTACCATTAGCTTTACACTGGAGAAAAAGTTGTCAGAGCACAAATGGTATGGATTTGTATTGTGTTTTAGAAGGGATTCAGCAAATTCTATAACAAGACGTAAATAGCCGTAAACAAGACGTTCGTAAATAGCCGCCATTGTTACGGGAAAATTAATCAGTAAAATCTGTTAATCTTGTCGAACTTCATTGGCAATTAAATTGTACTTTTAACTATACATATAACCACTTAGGTTACGTAACATAAATAATTAGTAAAAATAAATAATTAATACATAACTTGATACGGAAGTTATATAAAGGGATTTCGTAGATAACACTCGTTACTGAAACAAAAATATTTCGTAGATAACACTCGATACTGAAACATAAATATTTCGTAGATAACACTCGTTACTGAAACATAAATATAGCGTTATAACTGTGTTGGGATACAAGTTTAGGATTTAATTTTGTACTGAAATTGAAATTTTATTGAAAGTAAAACGAAATCATGACTCAAACCAGAGCAGCAAAGCAAAAGGCTCAAGCTAATGGGAAGCTGTGACTCAGAGGAGAACTGAGGGGGGGCAGTTGCCCTCTGAATCACAGCCTTTTAAGATGCAATATTTGCTTGATGTTTGCGGAGCAGTCAGGTATGGGACATGATACTGCCATGGGGGATGTCTTTGTATGTGCGCAATGCAAGGAGTGTAAGGAAATCAGGTGACAACTCAGCGTTGTTATGGGCCTATATGAGAGCTTGAAGGACAGGGTGGATGCCCTCGAAGGATTACAAGTGAGGGGCCCATCAAGCTCTCAGCTGCCCACACCAATGCCAGAGCTTGCACTTGGTCATCGCGCGACACAGCGGCAACCCCCAAAGCAGAATGCGCTGGTCCCAAAGGAACTTGTAGTTGTTGGTGACTCTATTGTCAGGGAAACGGGAAATATGCTTTGTAAAAAGGATAGGTGGAACAGGACCAGGGTATGTCTGCCAGGGGCAAAGGTTGATGACATTGTAGAGCGGATATCATCTTTTAAGGGCACAAAAGGTGATATAGTTGTACACGTTGGCACTAATGATATTAAGAGTAGGAGACCGGCGGAATTACTTAACAAGTACAGGTCACTGAATTTGAAAGTTGAATTTCAATAGTTGAATTAGGGTTGAATTTGAAAGTGTCTGCAATTCTGCCCTGACACGATAGGAGGGAGTATATGATGAGAGCCCTGTCGATCAATTCGGCCCTGGAAAGATTGTGCAGGGCTCAAGGGGTAGAATTTTTTTTCAGCCTGGTCTGTACTTGTTAACAGGAGAGACTGCTTCTACAGGGATGGGATACACTTAAATAGAAAAGGTGCAAGAATGTTTGCTGATGCTATCGAGGCAGTGTTAGGTGGGTCGGAAAACTGCTAGATTGGGGGGATACAAGGACTAATAGATTAACAGTAGCCACTGGCAGAGGAGAAAGTGATTCTTGCACTGCTTCTATTGGAATGAGCAGCAGCCTGGAAAATAAGATGTAGGATATTTCAGAGACTGCTGGGAATCATTGGGGTACAAGTGAACACATGGGTTGTGTTAGGGTGGCTAAGAGGAAGAGCAGGTGCATGTATACTTGCGTGTACACCAATGCTAGGAGTTTAGTAAATAAATTTGATGAATTTGAGGTATTGCTCAAAACATCAAAGGCAGATATTGTTGGGATTTCAGAGACGTGGTGTCATACAGATATAAGGAATGCAGAACTGGAATTTGGGGAGTACAGTGTCTACAGAAAGGATAGACAGGATAGGAAGGGAGGAGGGGTTATGCTATTAGTTAAGAAACACATAAAATCCAAGGAAGTGAAGCCAGTCGACATCACTGCACAGTGCAGTGTCGAGTCAGTTTGGTGTGACATAAGCATTGGGAGATCAAAATTGAGAGTAGGAGTGTGCTATAGGCCTAATGACTCTGATGAGTATAATAAGAAACTGTACAGAGAAATAGAGTGGGCCAGTAAATCAGAGAGTCTTATAATGGGGGATTTTAATTTCCCAGATATTGACTGGAATTTGCGGGCTGGTCACTCACACACTAGCAAGGCTTTTGTGTATTTATTGGATGATTGTTTTCTACATCAGCATGTTCGGGAGGCAGCTAGAGGGAGTAATACTCTTGATTTGATTATCAGTAGTGATTCTTCATGCATTAAGAATCTGCAGATAAATGAACCACTAGGTGGCAGTGATCACAGTGTTCTGAAGTGGGAGTTACTTAGAGAGGTTACTACCATTAGGGGTAAAGGGAAGGGGTATTGCTTTCGTAAAGGCGACTATGATGGACGGAGACAGTATTTAAATTCCATACAGTGGGATCAACTGATGATGTTACCAACAGCAAATTCAAAATGGGAAGCATTCAAAGAACTTATCTTGGAAGCTACTAGGCTTTACATACCAACTAAGAAATATTGTTCAAGGTTTAGGCCTAAATGGATGTCAGATGAACTAATGAGGCATATGGCAGAGAAGAAAAATGCATGGGATACATACAAATTATCACGTGACACAGAAGCCTATGATAGATACAAGTTGATCTGTAACCAAGTTACAAAGGAGGTCAGGCAGGCGAAGGCAGATTACGAGAGATCCTTGGCAAGGGATGCGAAGAAAAACAGCAAAGATTCTTTACTTATGTAAACTCTAGAAGGAAGGGGATGAATCAGATTGGTCCACTTGATATCGATGGGTCAACTGTTGATGACCCTGCTCAGGTAGCTAACAAACTAAATGAATATTTTGCGTCGACATTCACATGAGGAGTTATTCAGCGAGGGGAATGCCAGAGGTGATTCAACTCTAGCAGTAAGCTAGAGAATCTTGTAATAACTGAGAGTAAAGTGGAGGAGAAATTGTTGACGATAAACACAAGAAAGGCACCTGGGGTGGATGGTATCTATCCAGTTATATTAAAGGAGGGTAAGCAAACCCTTAGCCATAATTATGAGAGCTTCCTTGGACTGGAGATGTGCAAATGTGACCCCAATTCACAAGGGAGGATCAAAGGCTGACACAAGTAATTATAGACCTGTGAGTTTAACTTCTGTTCCCGGAAAATTAATGGAGACACTGGTTAAAGAAGCACTGCAGGATCATCTAGACAAGACTTCAGTTATAGCTCGGACACAGCATGGTTTTGTTAAGGGGAAGTCTTGCCTGACCAATTTGATTGGATACTATGATGCAGTCACAAAAGAACTGGATGCAGGGAATAACTTTGATATTATATACTTGGATCTTTGAAAGGCTTTTGATACTGTTGCACATGGAAGACTGCTGCACAAATTGGAGCAGTGTGGCATTGGAGGCAAATTGCTGCTATGGATAAAGGGGTGGTTAAGGGGGAGAAGACAGAGAGTGGTAATCAATGGACACTGCTCATCGTGGACTAATGTTATTAGTGGAGTCCCTCAGGGTTCAGTATTGGGTCCTTTATTGTTTTCTGTATTTATAAATGATATTGATGATGGTATATCAAGCTTAATGTCCAAGTTTCCAGACGATACGAAGGTTGGCAGGGTTGTCAAGGACACTACTGACACTATGCTGCTGCAACAGGATCTGGAAAGGTTGAGCAGATGGGCTGAGAGGTGGCAAATGAAGTTTAACATTGACAAATGTAAAGTACTACATATGGGAAACAGCAACCCCAGAGCAACGTATCAAATCTGTGGTACTACACTGACAGTGGTAGAGAATGAAAGGGACCTGGGGGTGGTTGTGCAGGCAGATATGAAGTTCTCTGAGCAGTGCAGATGGGCTGCAAGAGTAGCTCATGGTGTATTGTCAATGATATATAGGAATTTTTCTAGCAGGGATAAGGAGGTGATTATTCCCTTGTATAAGGCAATGGTCAGGCCACACCTAGAGTACTGTATACAGGTCTGGAGGCCTCATTTCAAGAAGGATGTAGAGCTGCTGGAACGAGTACAGAGAAGGGCAACAAGATTAGTGAATGGTGCTCTTACGAAGAAAGGCTTAAGTTTTGCAAATTACAGTGTCTGGAGACTAGGCACCAGCGAGGTGATCTGATAGAGGTGTACAACGCCTTGAATGGTTTGAGCATGCTCAATACTGATGGGATTCTTCCTCTTGCTCAGAATAATCATCTGAGAGGGCATAAATTCAAATTGAGGAAAGACAGATGTAGGATAGATGTGCGGAAATTTGCCTTTAGCCAGCGGGTGGTTGGTAGGTGGAACAGACTTCCATCCCTTGTCGTGAAGTTGATAGCCTAAATAAGTTTAAGGCTCAGCTGGACAGGTATTTCGAACGAATAGAGGGGTGAAGTGGAAGTGGTTATTTTTTATTTATTTATTTTACTTTATTTTTTTTTTTTGGCTGATGCTGCATAAGCTTGCTTTCTTGCATCAAATGCCTCTACTAATGCTAATGCTAAGACTCCCCCAATCCAAGGCTAATCTCTCTCTCTCCTACTGCTCGAGTCGGTTTTTTTTTCTTGATAAGGTTCAAAACTAAACCAAATAACCAAGTGTTGTTGCCCTGCACCAAAGCTTGTAACCAAAACAAATTGGTTTTCCACAAATTAACTGATTGCATCCATGTTTTCCAAAGTACTTGCACTTTGATTCATCAAAGTTGTAGAATTCTTCTATGGGGCATATTGAAGAAACTTGTTATTGAGATGATTTATCAGAGGTCTAACTTTAGCAAATTTATCAATATTATCCAGCTTGGTATTGTCAGAAAAATGCACATTTGCATCTCATTGCAACTCGTCTCATTGCATCGACAACAAGAGATTGATGGGTATCTGATGCATTTTCCCAAAACATTCTTTTCCTTGAACTTGAATGATAATCACTCAGCATCATTATTCCTAGAAAACACCTTATTTCTTCATTAGTTACTAGTAATTTTCATTTCTCTGAAAGGTATACCTATTCATTTCTGTGGCAATTAGACTTGTAAGATCATCATCAAAGAATAATTCAAAATATTCATTTGGTGACAAGTTTAAATTTTTGAGTTCTTTATATTGAATATTATCTACATTGGTTCAGTATCTTTCTTTTCCCACTTGCTCTCAGGTAAACAAGGTTACTTCCTCCTTTTTTGGTAGGGGGTTGAAGTTCCTCGTCCTCACTCGAGGGATTGTCTTATGTAGCTCTAACACAAAGCATGCTTCCTGGCAAATTATTTATCATTCCTGGACCATTCTTATCACCAGAATCTTCATCAGCAATTGTACCGGTGGCATTCTCAGGTGGCAATACTGGAAAGATGAGAACTTTTGCTTTATCCTCCATACATAGACTACCATCTTCAGCTGCATCTAAAACATCATTCAGTTTTGAGGGAACTTAGAATTTCTTGTAGAAGTGTGCAGGGTCCATTTTACCGCAAAAGAAATATTTATATATACAGGAACTCCCCGACTTATGGAAATTCGACTTTACGTAAGTTTTTGCCAGCCGGTGCAAACTTAAAAAAATTGTGGAAACGTATTTTGCATCCTGTAGGAATAAATGGGGGTATCCTGAAAATGTCGTAATGTGAACCCAATAACATTATTTAAAAAAATTTTTTTTTAATTTTGTAATTCATTCCAAGTCCTTGGAAGTTCAAAATTTCACTATATAACTAAGCTGTTTATCTCTCTAAAAGGTAATTTTTTTATAATGGAAATTGCACTACACTTTCATCGTTATCATATGTTCCATTATAAGAATCAATTTTGTGAATGCCTTTGTAATATTTTTCTAAAGGTAGTTTCTGGAGGTTACGACCAGAAAAACAATATGCACTTTCCAGTTTATTGGGCTTTTCTGTTAATGCATCTAATTATAATCGGGTAGTAAACTCGATCTTATTGCATTTGTGATAATACCGATAACTGCAATTGTGTGGGTTTTTACACTATTATGGTCAAATGTTGTTCCTCTTCACTGAAATCTTCAATCATATAAAAAACAAATTTTCAGAATCTTCTCTTCATTCCTATTTACTTATTACAATGGTGCCAGGAAACGGAACAAAATTGATTTAGAAATGAAGATGAAAATGATTAAGAACTACGAAGCAAGACAAAGTTTGTCATCTATTGCAAGGGTCTCGCTGCTTCAACAATGAATACTATTTTAAAGGACAGTTTGCATATAAAAGAACATGTCAAAAGATCAACAACAGTGATCACAAAACAGCGTTCAGGTGCTATATTGAAGATGGAACAACTGTTAATAATATGGATGGAAAATCAGATTCAGAAGCAAATGCCCCTGAGTCTAATGACCATTCAGGCAAAAGCAACAAGTATTTATAAAGATATTAAGGATAAGTACGGCGAACCCAAACCCAAGTTCATGGCAAGCAATGGGTGGTTTAGTAGGTTCAAGCATTGCGCTGGTTTCCACAATGTTAAAGTATGCAGTGAAGTCACCAGTGCCTATTCTTCATATGCAGAGAAATTTTGTGATGTGTTGGGAAAAATTATCGATGAAGGCTTAGCTGTTCAACACAGCAAATTTTTTATGTTCACGAGACTGTTCTGTATTGGGAAAAAATGCTGGAGCGAACATACATTGCCAAAGAGGAAAATTCAATGCTAAGTTTCAAGGCGTCAAAGACAGGGCCATGCTCTTGCTTGGGGCTAGTGCAGCAGGAGATTACAGATTAAAACCACTGCTTGTGTACCACTGAAAATCCTCGTTCATTTAAGGGCATCAATAAAGCCACCCTACCCATGCATTTCCGATCGAACCAGAGAGCATGGATAACAATATCTCTTTGAGGATTGATTTAAATGCTACTCTATTCCCGAGGTTGAAAAATATTGTAAAGACAACGACATTCCTTTCAAGATTTCACTTCTATTAGATAATGCTTCTGAACATCCTACGCATCTAGATGATTTCAATTTGAACACGAGTGTCATATTTCTACTACCAAACATGACTTCACTCATCCAACCTATGAATCAGGGTATTATTTCGAATTTAAAAGCATACTATTTACGCACAACATTTGCTCAGACTTTGTCTGCAGTAGATGATGAGAAAAATTTTACGTTAAGAGACTTTTGGAAATCTTACAACATATACCATGCCATCTGAAACATTAATAAGGCCTGGGCGGAAATTACTAAAAGTTGTTTAAATGGCGCATGGAAGAAAATATGCCCACAGCACATAAAAGGCTTCGAAGGATTTGAAAAAGATGAATCATATGAAGAGGTTACAGATAAGATTGTAAAGGTTGCAGAGCTACTTCAGTTGGAGGTTGATGCTAAAGATGTGGAGTTAATAGAGGAAGAACAGAAGGATTTATCTAATGAAGAACTTATTGACTTGCAGACAGTGATAGTGAAAGAAGGAAGTGCTGACGAAGCTCAAGATGAACCAAATGAGGAGCCGAGCCACTTCATCACCAGAGAGATGGCAATGGCGAGGTTTGAGAAGATGGATCCTGACAGCAAACGATTCTTAAAAGTTAACAGAGAGGTGAATGATATGCTTGCTTGCTTACTACAAAGAAAAGAAAAAAAGCCACTGTCCAGTCATCCATTAATGTTCTTTTGTAAGGTTCAGTGGCCGACCACTTCTAAATCTCCACAGCCCTCATCCTCTGCAGCGGTGTACTTATCAGCTGAAGACGTCAATTCTGGCAATGATGCTGGAGAGATAAAGCTTACTGACATTATGCCTGTCTCCTCTCTTTTTTGTAATTTTATAATTTTGAAATTTTTTTAAATTGCAAGCTTTTGAAATTTTTCTTTGTATGAGATAAAAAATTGAATAAATACAATAAATAATTCTATTTATGTGTTCATCGAACATTTCTTTTTTGATTCAATCAATTCAGCGAGCACAGTTGCGAGTGCTGCACAAGCATGGGGTAAATTACGACTTACGTAGCATTCCGCTTAATGCAACCCTTACATAAGTCAGGGAGTTCCTGTACTGTATATATATATATATATATATATATATATATATGACTAAAATAAAAATAAAATTAAATTAAAATTATGCCAACAGCATGGCAAACCTGTGTGTGTGTGTGTGTGCGTGTGCATATATTTGAATAATGTTTGAAATAGTTGAAAACTGAATCTTTCATAATAAAAAATAAAAAGGTAACGCAAACATCAGAGGCAGCAAAAAGCATATTCCTCTATATGATGCTTGAGAAATAAAAATAAAATTTTAATCATCATTCTAATTTATTTTTATATATATATAAAAATTTGATAATAGAGAGCTATTAAGTGCTCGATAATTCCTATATTCTATTATATTATGAATCAACAGGGATTACCTTTATTTTAGATATAGGAAGCTTCTTTTCCAACCAACTCTCCTGGTCCAACTCGCTAATAATTCTTGGGGAAGGAAATATCAATTTTGCAAACCACGTGGGACATCTTCCCCACTGTCAGAACCGTAGTGTTCAGACCATACGGTCTCAACAATGAGCGCTCAAGACGTCTGTCTTCAAACACCATACCTCTGGCAGCACGTCTTGACTTGGCGCATTATGGCCTTAGCTGCCAATGCGCCATAAAAAACCAAATCAAATCAAATCAAATCTGGCAGCACGTAAACCATTACGTGGATTGACATAAAATTAGATTTTTGAAGGTCTAAACTTAATAAATATGGACTGATTATTTCTTTGGTCCTGTAACTTGACTTTAGAGTTAAATTTACGGGTTTAAAAAAAAAATGGATATGGGGGGATTATTCTCTACACTTCTTAAGTCGGACTAGAACTTTTCGGGGCGTCATGTTCACAGGAATGTTCACTCACAATTAATCCGAAACTTTTGTCTTATGTTGTAGTGTTTGTTCTTCACGCATGCGTATAAGTGACCAATCGTCGGACAATAGGAATGGTCTACAGATATTGATTGAAGTTTCATGTAGTTTCATCTCTAAGGTTTCCGCAATAAGTAGTTTGTGGTAGTTGTGTTGAATATTTATAATTTTTGTTTCATTAAAGCCGAATGAATGTCGTTCATTTATTGCGTGGAATTAAAGTTCCGATGCATTTGAACGACTTGCCCGCACAGAAGCTTTGTGTTGTTTTGCTTGAAGCTGTGCCACTCCCGTGGTAGATCCTACATAAACAGCGTCCCAATTTTTGAATGGGATGCTGTATACTAGGTAATGCGGTGATTGGAATGTGGTGTTTGAAGGTCGATTTCTGAAGAATATGTATAATTTGTTCATGAGTTTTGCTATAATTTTCATGTCGGATCCCTTGCATATGGAATGGTGATGAAATGTATTTTGGTCTTGTCATATTTTTGTGCAATGTTTGTTGGGAGGTGGTTGTTATTTATTTTATCACGGGTTATTGTTTTAACTTTGTTTATATAGGTTAGCGGGTAACCCCTATTTGAGAATCTTCTAGTTAATTAGTTTATTTCAGTGGTTAGAGAAATCTGGGTGGAAGAATATTTAAAGGCGTTAAGAAATTGATTCAGCATGACCGATTTTTTATATGGTTGGGGATGATAACTGTGGAAATGCAAAAGCATCCCCTTATTAGTGGGTTTTCTATATGTGCTGAAATTTAGTTTTTAGTCTAATCTGTGTATGGTAAAATTAAGGAAATTTATGGAGTGGGTTTCTGCTTTAATTTCTAATTCAAATTTTAATCTCTGATGGATGTTATTAAAAACCTGTAGAATATTGTTTATGGTCAAATGATCTGTGATAATTAGGATGTCATCCAGATATCTTCCGTAATATGTGATCTGTGGTATAAATGGATCAAGATGGATCTTTTCTAATTTGTCTAAGTATAGTTCAGCAATGAGTCCACTGATGTTTAGGCCCATTGGGAGGCCGAAAATCTGTCTATATATTTTTTCTTGAAAGAGAATGTAATTAGCATTTACTAATAGTTTTGTTAGTTCGAATATTCTGTCTTTGGGAAGTCTGGTGTTATTAATTTTTATGTTATCATCGTTTAAGTAGGCCCAGATTATGTCTAAGGCATAAGGGACATTTCCGTTAGTGTATAGTGAAGTCACATCCAGTGAATATAACTTCATATCCTCCTTGATATGGAGATCTTTAAGGTTCGTGAATAAAGCATCATGGTTTTTTATGTTATATGTTAGGAGTTCTCGGAGTGGTTTTAGAATTGGGTAGATGAACGTGGTTAAGGAAGCAAAAGCTGAATTCTTATATGACACGATTGGACGTATTGGGTATCCTATTTTGTGTAATTTTACTTGGCCGAATAAGGTTGGGATCATCCCCAACCATACAAAAAACCATACAGTTATCATCCCCAACCATACAAAAAATCGGTCATGCTGAATCAATTTCTTAACGCCTTTAAATATTCTTCCACTCAGATTTCTCTAACAACTGAAATAAACTAATTAACTAGAAGATTCTCAAATAGGGGTTACCCGCTAACCTATATAAACAAAGTTAAAACAATAGCCCGTGATAAAATAAATAACAACAACCTTGCAACAAACATTGCACAAAAATATGACAAGACCAAAATACATTTCATCACCATTCCATATGTCAAGTACTGGTACAATAAACTTAACCAAATATGCAAGGGAACCAACATGAAAATCATAGCAAAACCCATGAACAAATTATACACATTTTTCAGAAATCGACCTTCAAACACCACATTCCAATCACAGCATGACCTAGTATACAGCATCCCATTCAAAAATTGCAACGCTGTTTATGTAGGATGGGAGTGGCACAGCTTGGAACAAAACAACACGAAGCTTCTGTACGGACGGGTCGTTCAAATGCATTGGTATTCCATGCAATAAATGAACAACATTCATTCGGCTTTAATGAAACAAAAATTATAAAATTTCAACACAACTACCACAAACTACTTATTGCGGAAACCTTAGAGATGAAACTACATGAAACTTCAATCAATATCCTTAGACCATTCCTATTGTCCGACGATTGGTCACTTATACGCATGCGTGAAGAACAAACACTACAACATAAGACAAAAGTTTCGGATTAATTGTGAGTGAACATTCCTGTGAACATGACGCCCCGAAAAGTTCTAGTCCGACTTCAGAAATGTAGAGAATAATCCCCCCCATATCCATTTTTTTTTTTTTTAGACCTCTAAATTTAACTCTAAAGTCAAGTTACAGGACCAAAAGAAATAATCGGTCCATATTTATTAAGTTTAGACCTTCAAAAATCTAATTTTATGTCAATCCACGTAATGGTTTCCATGCTGCCAGAGGTATGGTGTTTGAAGAAGTCTTGAGCGCTCATTGTTGAGACTGTATGGTCTGAACACTACGGTTCTGACAGTGGGGAAGATGTCCCACATGGTTTGCAAAATTGATATCGCCTTCCCCAAGAATTATTATCGAATTGGACCAGGAGAGTTGGTTGGAAAAGAAGCTTTCTGTATCTAAAATAAAAGTAATCCCTGTTGATTCATTATATATAGGCAAATAGATTAGATTAGTGTATGGGTAGGAGTGCTGACCTGACAGGTGTAGCTACAATGGAAAAAATTAAGTGCCTGTAAAATAAAAGCAGATTACCTAAAAAATTATATAAATAAAATTAAATGAAAATATATAAATGGTACTTAATGCTGTAGGTCCTAAGATTTTAACTATGTCATCCAGGAATGGCAGCCAAAATCAAAAGAACATCAATATAAAGTTTGATGTCCAAGTTTGCCTATGGTACACATGTAGTAGTAGTGGCATGTGATGCAAGAAAGCAAGTGTATCAGCTTATGCAGCATCAGCCAAAAAAAAAAAAAAAAAAACCACACCATTCCCTCCAAATGCCTGTCCAGTTCCTCCTTAAATTTATTTAACCTATCAGCTTCCACAACAACAGATGGAAGTTTGTTCCAGCAATTAACCACCCGCTGGCTAAAGTCAAATTTCCGCACATCTATTCTACATCTGTCTTTTCTTAATTTGAATTTATGTCCCCCCTAGGTTCGTAATCTGAACAAGTGGAAGAATCCCATCAGAATTCATTGTGCTCAACCCATTCAAGGCCTTATACACCTCAATTAGATCACCGCGCAGGTGCCTAGTCTCCAGCCACTGCAATTTGCAGAACTTAAGCCTCTCTCTCTTGGTAAGAGGATCCCTTCATTCCTCTCACCAGTCTTGTTGCTCTTCTCTCTACACACTCAAGCAAATCTACATCCTTCCTAAAATGAGGCCTCCAGACCTGTATGCATTACTCAAGGCATGGCCTGACCATTGCCTTATACAGGGGGACAATCACCTCCTTTTCCCTTCTAGCAAAATTCCTATATATCATTGACAAAACCCGATCACCTGCCCTGGCAGCCTGTCTGCATTGCTCAGAAAACTTCATATCTGATTGCCAATTACTCCCAGGTCTTTTTCATTTTCTACCACCTTAAGTGTAGTACCGCACAGTTGGTACGTTTCTCTGGGGTTACTTCTACCTATATGCAGTACTTTGCATTTGTCAAGGTTAAATTTCAGTTGCCACTTCTTAGCCCATCTGCCAAAATTTTCTAGATCCTGTTGCAGTAGCACACTGCCATTACTGTCATTAACAACTCTGCCAACCTTTGTATCATCTGCAAACTTCGACACTAAGCCTGATATACCTTCATCAATATCATTGATAAATATACAAAACAACAGAGGACCCAACACCGAACCCTGTGGGACTCCACTAATAACATTAGTCCACGAAGAGCAGCACTCATTAATTACCACCCTCTGTCTTCTCCCCTCAACCATCCTTTTATCCATTTATGCAACTTTCCCTTAATACCATTCTGCTCGAATTTGTACAATAGTCTTCCATGCACAACAGTGTCAAAAGCTTTCCTGAAATCCAAATATATGATTTCAAAATCATTTTTTGCATCCAGTTCCTTTGTAACCACATCATAATATCCTATCAAATTTGTCAGACAAGATTTTCCCGTAACAAACCAATGCTGTGTCTGAATTATTGCTGCAGTCTTGTCTAGATGATCCTGCAATGCATCTTTAACCAGTGACTCCATTATTTTACCCGGAACAGAAGTTAAACTAGCTGGTCTGTAATTACTTATCACCCTTCAATCCCCCTTTGTGAATTGGGGATACATTTTCACATCTCCAGTCCGTGGGGACCTCCCCTGAGTGCAAGGATGCTCTCATAATTATGGCTACGGGTTTGCTTAGTTGCTTTATTGCCTCCTTTAATATAACTGGATAGATCCCATCCACCCCAGGTGCCTTTCTTATGTTTAACTTCAACAATTTCTGCTCCACTTTGTTCTCAGTTGTTACAAAATCATTAAGCACCCTGCTACAATTTAATAACTTTCTGCCATGTTTAACTTCAACAATTTCTCCTCCACTTTGTGCTCAGTTGTTACAAAATCATTAAACACCCTGCTACAATTTAATAACTTTCTGCCATTTTCAAACCTTAATAACTCCTCATGTGTGAATGTAGATGCAAAATACACATTCAGTTTGTTTGCTCTCTGAGCAGGATCATCAACAGTCGAATCATCGATATCAAGTGGACCAATCAGATTCATCCCCTTCCTTTTAGAGTTTATATAAGTAAAGAAATCCTTGCTGTTTTTCTTAGCATCTTTTGCCAAAGATTTCTCGTAATCTGCCTTCGCCCGCCTAACCTCCTTTGTGACCTGATTATAGATTAGCTTATATCTGCCATAGGCTTCTGAGTCGCTTGATAATTTATATGCAGCCCATGCATTTTTCTTCTCTGTCACGAGTCTCATTAGTTCATTTGATAATCATTTAGGCCTCAACCTTGAACAATATTTCTTAATAGGTATGAAACTTTTAGTAGCATCCACGATTAATTCCTTGAATGCTTCCCACTTAGAATTTACTGGTGGTAACATTGTCAGTTGATCCCACTGTACAGAATTTAAAAACTGTCTGAGACCACTGTACTCACCTTTATGGAAGCAAAAACCCTTTCCTTTACCCCTGATGGTAATTATATCTTTAAGTAAATCCCACATCAGTACACTGTGATCACTGCCACCTAGTGATTCCTTTATCTGCAAATTCTTAATACACGAATGATCACTGCTGATAACCAGATCAAGAGTATTACCCTCTCTGGTTGCCTCTCGAACATGTTGCTGCTAAAAACAATCATCCAATAAATCCATAAAAGTCTTACTAGTGTGTGAGTGACCAAACCACAAGTTTCAGTCAATATCTGGGAAGTTAAAATCCCGAATTATAAGACATTCTGATATACTAGCACACTCTATTTATCTGTACAATTGCTCATTGTACTCATTAAGCCTATAACACACTCCTACTCTTATTTTTTCTTTCACAGTGCTTATGTCACACCAGACTGACTCAACAGTGCACTGTTCATTTTTATCAACTGGATGCACTTCTTTTGATTTTGTTTTTTTTAATTAACAGCATAACACCTCCTCCCTTCCTATCCTGTCTATCCTTTCTGTACACATTGTACTCCCCAAATTCCAGTTCTACATTCCTTATATCTGTGTGACACCATGTCTTTGCTATCCCAGCAACATCCTCCTTTGATGTCTTGACCAACATTTCAAATTCATCAAATTTATTTGCTATACTTCTAGCATTGGTATACATGCAAGTATACATGTACCTATCCTTATTATTAGTTACCCTAACACATCCCATATACCCACCTGTTTCACAATGACTGCCATCAGTCCCTGAAACCCCCAGCACCCCTCGCTCCAGGCCACTACTTATTCTAATAGAAATTGTGCAAGAATTACCTTCACCTCTACCTGCGGCTACTTTTAACCTTTTAGTCTGTGAATCCCCCCAAGCTAGCAGTTTTCCGACCCACCTAACACTGCCTCGATAGCATCAGCAAATATTCTTGCACCCTTTCTATTTAAGTGTATCCCATCCCTGTAGAAGCAGTCTCTCCTGTTAACAAACACAGACCACGCTGAAAAAAATTCTACTCCTTGAGCCTTGCGTATTCCCTCCAGGGCCGAATTGATTGACAAGGCTCTCATCATGTATTTCCTCCTATCGTGTCTGGGCAGAATTGCAGACACTTTCAAATTTACTGTCATGTTGGCAGCATAATTAATGACAGGAATCAGGGTATTCTACTACAACAAGACCTAGAGAAATTAGGCAGATGGTCTGAGAAGTTGCAGTTGAGATTTAACACTGATAAATAAAAAGTGCTATTTATGGTTAACACTAATCCCTGAATAACATTCAAATCAGGTGTTACCACACCACGAGGTAGTAGAGAAAATGAAAAAAAAGACCCAGGTGGTAGTTGTATGATTCAATGTGAAGTTCTGCAGTGCAGACATGCTAGTATAACTAGCATTCTATCAGTGATACGCAGGAATTTTACTTGCAGAGATAAGGAGGTGATTATCCCATTTTAAGGTAGTGGTTTGGCCACATCCAGAATACTGCATACAGTTCTGGAAGCCTGATTTTAGGAAAGTTGTAGATCTCTTGGCCCATGTACATTCTTAGTCTTAATCTTATAGAACTATGTTGTTTAAACTTTTTATTGAATTAAAGCAAATATTTGTGATTAACAATAGGGTAATCAGTTTCTATTCATTTTAAATCTTATTCAGTCCCTAAAAAACTTGTCTCCAAGTCAGCCAATTTTGAATTGGGATCCTGCTGTATAGGGAAAAAGTGAAGAGCATATTTTGCATTAATTGAATATCATATAACAGAAAAGTAAGAAAATCTGATATTTGAATAATTTGTAGCAGGATAGAGAGAAACTGATGAGTATTTAATAAACAGAACTAGACTTTGTGGAATAGATGAGCACCAATCAGAATTAAAGGAAAGTTTTATTATTCATTAGTGAGGCCCTGTAGCTGAGTGGGTGGTGGTCACTGAAAAAAAAAAAAAAAAAAAAAAAAAATTACAAAAAAAGTATGTTTGAAGAGTTCATTGAGGGTTCGAGTTCATTCTGGACATGGGGAATTAGGAATGGGTTGAAATGGTTTGGAAATTTTACAAGATGGCCAACAAAAGTTGAAGTAACAACTTTCATTCTGCATAGCAGTTGAACTGTAAAAAGAGAGAGAGAGAGAAAATAGTATTGTACAAGATTATTAATAATATGATTAGTATAAAACAGAGCTATGATGCTCAATACCTTCTATGTTGTATTTCAATATTTGTAGAAGAATATGAGAAATAATCATGAAATAAAAAAGAATCATGATTTATCTAGTATATTTCTCTTATTTTTCTACAAAGATTATCAATAATTATCACACATCCAGCTTTTAGCTGTATATTGCAGGATTAAGAGGTTAGCCCCCCCCACCCCCCGTGACTGTGGCATGGCACTCCTGCAATGGAGATGTTTTAGTCTACAGGAAAGCACATTAATTGGCAGATCTACATGTTTTGTAGGCTGAAAAACCCACAATAACTTATGAGAGAACCCTACTCCTTCTGCGTGAGATTGGATAACTACAGTCCCAGTTAAGGTCTCAAACAAATCATGCAGGTTAGGTGGAATTCGAACTTCTAATGTTGAACCTACTATCATGGAGGACTACAGTTTTATTAAAATTGTAGTCCTCCATGATAGTAGGTTCAACATTAGAAGTTCGAATCATATTATGATGGTTCATTTACATTATAGTCCATTAAAAATGGCCCCAATATGTTTCTTCTTTTCACTTCTGAGACCAGTTGCGATTTCCTTAGTTGTTAAGACCAAATACTGATTTACTATCACCCATCTTTCTCAGACACATTATCTGTTTCTTGAAACTTGGTTGCTAAATCAGAAAATTTAAGAATGATGGCATATCATTTTGGGGACACTTAACTTTTGGTATTATAAAGACATATCTGCATTGTTTATTTGGTATCATTAATATATTCATTAACCACTTTAATGCCAAACTTTCATCCTTAATCTTATAAAATGTTAAGAGGGTAATTCCATGATAGACCTTCATTTATTTTAACGGACTAAAATAATATCAAAAATGAACTGAGTTTTTTTGTCAGAAACTTTGTGATTTTGTGATAATGTGCTTATATTCCTGCATAATAATTCTTATCCCTTGATTGTGAGATTTAAGAGGGCAAGAACTATACAGAATTGAAAGCAGCTCAGAAGGAAAAGAAGAAAACCAGTCAAACTTAATTCACCTGTAATCTATATTCCACTGTTGTTTGTATGCATAATGCTTATTTGTGAAACATTATGCAAACAAACAATAAAAAACAACAAACTTGTATATTACTGTTAACTGCATGTTTAAGCTATTTTGAATGAATTGTTGCAGCATAAAGGCATCTGGTGATACGTGTGATGAAGTTGTCTACCTGCATTATAAAGCTGTCCATATTTTTAAAATTAGAAGGAAAATTGTTCGTTAACTAATGATGAAAGACGTGCTTCTGCCTAAATGGGAATAAACAAACAGAACTTCAGCAGGTACTTTTACTTTTTTTTTTTTGGTCAAATTAAGATGTCCTGGCTTTTCATATGTAATATATGGAGTGGTTGATAAATTCAGTGACCTTTTATAGTTCAAGTTTTGATATAATGCAAGTTTTATTTCTGTCTCCTGATACCCACATTATTCTGAGATTGCACTGTATTTTTTATAGTGGAAATATTATAGTAATAACAAACTATAAAGTATCATGATTGATCTAGTATAAATTTAAAAAGATTATTGTAACTATCAAATACCAAAATACAGATATGAGTATTTTTGAATATATGATTTCAAAATTAAATAAATAAACAATTTTTTTGAGGTAGGTGTTCTCTTCTTTGTTTTTTTGGAGTGTGTTGGAATAATGTAGAATAAGTTTAATTGTCAAATTTATTTTTTATTATGCAGGACAGATTGCATTTTATATCTCCCTTCAGATATGCTTTTCTACTCCCAAATTTCTTGGTATGTTTCTTGGTTATATTTAAGCTATAGACAAAATCAATTGTAAGAAACAATTTTTTTTTTAATAATAATAATAATAAATAAAATTTTAAAAAATTGTAATTTTTATCTCTTAGTGCAATCTTACACAAAGAGATAAAAAGAAAAGGGAAAACATTAAATTACTCACTGATAACACTGGCATAGGTTAGTTCTAGTGGGATTGCTCTGATATGCATTATTTTTTCTTTTAGATTTTCTTGTAGGCAAGTTTGAAGTTAAGTTCTGTTCTAAACTGTAAACCCCGCTCTCTAAGTTTGGATCCATATTCACCATGTCCTTAGCACCTGGGCAATAAGCATCAGGTGAACTGGCCTCTTTGCAATCATCCCATTTGATTTAATGACATCTTGCTTACTCTGTCAGCATCCCCATGTCTTCTGTAAGGAGTTTCTCTTCATGGGACTGGATGAGTCCAGTGATATCTGGCTCTTGTAAATTCTGGAGACCTTTCCTAACCAGTTTTTCAAACCAGTTTGCATTATTTCAGAAGTCTTGGTCATTTTGAAAATGACTTTATTAATTCACTAAAGTTGTGGGCTTGTTCTTTCCACAAGGTCTTCTAAATGGTGTTTAAGTTAAAATGGAAAGGAACCCAACATTTTTATAGTGCCAGTGTAATACATTATTCAAAGTCATAGGATTGTTTATATATGATGGGTGAGTGTAATTATTTTATAAAGATAGCATTTCACAAATTGCTATTTTCACATATATATTAATATTTCATACTACTACTTAATGCTGCTTTCCGTTATTCTTATCTAAGGTAAATGTTACTAACTGTCAAAATTTTTAAGAGAATAGCAACTATATTAAATATATATTAAAATATATGTAAAATAATATATAAGAAATAATAATTAAGAACATATTAAAAACAATATTATCCATTTACAGTTTCTTTTACAACTTATGAACTGTTGCCACCTGGCTCCTTCATATCAAGGTAAGTAGGTATTAATTTTTTTTATAAAACTGTTATTAAAGGGAAATTATTAACTTGTTTAGGAGACATATAAAAAAGGGGGAAATATTATTTTTATAACTAAACATTTTTGTCAACTAACATTATTTGTAAAAGGCATTTATAAGATATATTATGATGTTCTTTCTACATTGTCATACATAAAGAAATATGCACAGGCTACTTCTAATGTAAATATGCATATAAGAGCATATTAAACACACGTGTTTAATATGCTCTGATGTCTGTGAAATATCTATGAAAAGAAAATTCCTTCTCTGCATGAAAAGTAACAAATAAAAGTTGAATGTAAAACTGTTCCAACGAGCTTATAATAAATTTTGATAAAAATTTATTTTGCAATGGCCATAGGATTAACTATGGATTACGAATCCTGTAAGTTTTGGTCTACATTTTTCAGACCCCACCCCCTTTCTTGTAGCTTAGAACAAAGAAATTTAGGAACAAAAGCAGCTTATATGTTGTGCTTCACTCCTGGGTCCATGCTACACATGGATCTGACCCTGCCTGGTACCAGTGTTCTCCTTGAGTTATGAGCTGAAAAGACTGCTGGATCTGATTATTGATATTTCATTTGCTTTATGCTGTGTTCTGAAGATGCCTGAAATAACAGTAGCACTGCTGTGTTGATAGCTGTTCTCCTGGTTGTGGTCCTTTGATATCAACAGAGACCTGTGGGTTCTGGGGGTCAGGTGAAATTATCACAGAGGAGTGACTATTAGTGATGCCAGCTGCTGGTTAAACTGTTATTGATGGAATTGCTGCTTTACTTGGGAACCTGAGAAGCTTTCTTTGGGTATTTCTGTTTATGTTGTAAGCTGGGCTACCAGATAACCCAAGCTTCCTTAAATTTGTCTTCATGCCAGGCTGTTTGGTGTTAAGTATTTGTGGGTGTGTCGGGTTAAACCAATGTCCCTTATTGTACAATGGAAAGTAAGTCATCTGCCTTATTATATGACTGCCCAATGTACCACTTCCCACATAGGCAGTTCAGTTTGTAAACCATGTGTCAAATCTCCTTGGGCTGAGGATACTGTTGCTCTCCCAATTTGTTTTAGATTTTTCACCAATGAAAAATATAATTTGTGGCATTCTCTTCACCCCTTGGAGGGATGTCATAAATGATGCTAATTATGTTTTTTTTTTTTTTTTTTTTTTTTATGAAAACTCCAAACACGGGAGGTATTAGAACCTATAGTACTTAGTACCATGCTTGAGTTGGAGGTTGAGAAGACGAAAAGATATTTGTTGACATTAGACTTGAACTTCTGTAGACTGTAATTTTCAGGAAAGACATATGAAGGAAGGTTGTTCCAGAAAACGGCAGTTGAATGAATAAACGAGGAAGATGAAAAGTTGGTTCTGTGAGTTTGAAGTTGGATATAGTAAATGGATGTTGACTGGTGGCAGAATGTGTTCGGACTGTTTTGAAAGAGAGAGCAGGAAATATAGAAGCCAATTCAGAAGAACAGTGCCCATGGAAGTATCTGTAGAAAAGGCATGCAGCAGAAAAATTACGTCTATGAGACAGCGAGTGTTAGAGATGAGTCATTAATTAATCTAACTGCCCTCTTCTGAATTAAATCTAGAAGCCTGAGAGAGGTTTTGGGGACATCACCCCAGAGATGGGAACAATATTCCATGGTAGGGTAGATTTGTGATTTGTACAGAGTGAACAGCTTTTTGGAAGAAAAGTAACGCCGAGAGCAAAAGAGAAAAACCAAGTTTTTTAGATGCAGAGGAAGCAATATTGCTTTTTCCAAGAGAGATTAAAAGTCAGGGTAATCCCCAAAAGAGATATATCATCTTGCCTAGAAATCGCAGTGTCACCAAAGATAAGCATAGGAACAGAAGAATCCTTTTTGCGAGATATAAGACAAGACTGAGTTTTAGAGGGGTTGAAGTCAGCTAAGTTGTCTTTACCTACTGAAGAATTACCTGCAGATTGGCATTTAAAGAATTGGTAGCGGATATTTGAGAAGTTGAAGCTGATAGAGCAGGGCAAGGTTTCTCAAAATGGAAAGTGGCAAAACTATGAATAGGATTACTGGTCAATTGAAGAAGGTCATTAATATAAAAGAGGAAAAGAGTGGGGGAAACAATTGAACCTTGGGGGACACCAGCATTAGTGGAGAAGTTAGAAGACAGAGAGTCATCTACCATAACTTCAGTGATTGATTGAAGAGAAAACTTGATAACCAATTACAAAAAACAGTTCGCAAACCATAAGATGAAAGCTTGTTTAGAAGACCTTTATGCCAAACAAGATTGAAAGCCTTTAAGATGTCAAGAGCAACTGCTTGTGTTTCACCGAACTTTTCCATTGAATTTTTCCATAAATGGGTAACATAAGCCAGAATATCACCAGTGGATTGACACTGGCGGAATCCATACTATTCGTTGATCAGATGGAAGGTTTCTAGGTAGTTCAAGAGTTGACGGTTAATTGATTTCTCCATTACTTTAGAAAGAGTAGAAGTAATTGCAATGGGACGATAATTGGATGACAGGGATTTGTCACCCTGTTTAGGAACTGGCTGGACATGAGAAAATATCCAAGCAGAAGGAAAAACACCTTTGCAATAAGAAAGTGAAAAAGTGAAAAAAGGCGGCAAAGAACAGAAGTAAGTTCAGGAGCACAAGTTTTGAGAACAAGTGGAGAAATACCATCAGGACCTGGAGTTTTCTTAGCCTCGAGATTCGTCAAAATCCTTCTGACATCCCTTTGACGGAAGACCACAGGAGGCATCGAATGAGGCTTGTAGGGAATGGTGGGAGGTGTTTTACCAAGATCATTAATACATGAGTTGGAAGAGAAATGGGATGCTAGCAAGTCATTATCATTGGCCAAAGTGACAACAGAGCCATCTGGTTTTTTCAGAGGTGGGAGCACAGATGTGCAAAAGTTGCCGCCAATAGCATTTGGCAAGAAACCAGAATGCTCAGCTACCATTAGGACATGAAGCAAGTTTTCTACTCTTAGCCTGTTCAAAATCTAGTTTGGACTGATTAATAACTGCTTTACAATTGTTGTGAGCTTTGGTGTAGGCAGAAAATGAAACCGAAGAATTGGAAACAAGCCAATTAAAATATGCAACATTCTTCTCTTGTGAATGTCCTTAGCACATTTATTGGAAAACCAAGGTTTAGATAAAGGACGAGATTTTAAAGTGGAGTGTGGGATAAAGGATTCCATTCCTGCAAGAATAATTTCACTGACACGATCTGAGCAAACGTTGACATCAGAACTTTTGAAACAGTAATCCGACCAAGGAAAGGAAGAAAAGAAATCTCGCAGGTCATCCCATTTTGCATTCTTAAATGTCAAACGACATGAGGTTGGGAATAGCCATAAGATAAAGGCTCCATTGGAGAAGAGACAATCACCAAGTTGTGATCTGAGGTGCCTAAAGAACTACTCACTTCGACCATGTACTTAGAAGGGTTGTTTGTTAGAAAAAGATCAAACGTGTTGGCTGTATGGTTAGGATTGTATGGTATTCTTGTAGATAAATGAACAGTCTGTGCAAGGTCATTAGTAATTGCAAAAGCTTCAGCAGCTCGATGAGATGGGTCGGTGTGACTAGAAAACGGAAGCCAGCTGGAGTTGTGAACATTAAAATCACCAAGGAAAATTACATCACTGTTAGAAGGTTGGACTGGAGAAAGTCAAGTTGCAAAGAGAGGAAGTCGAAGAGCTCCAATTGATTAGTGAAGTTGGGAGAACGGTAGACAAAACAGATGAATTTGACACAATGAGGTAGAGAGATTTTAACCAGAGAAGATTGAAAAGTGGAGATTCCAAATTACCAAGTCTCTGACAGAAAATATTGGAATGGGCATCAGCATTAGTAGAGGCATATGATGCAAGAAAGCAAGCTTATGCAGCATCACCCAGAAAAAAAAAAAAGCACTCCCATTTCACCCCTCCGTTCATTCGAAATACCTAACCAGCTGAGCCTTAAATTTGTTTAGGCTATCAACTACCACAACAAGGGATGGAAGTCTGTTCCACCAACCAACTACCTGGCAAATTTCTGCACATCAATCTTACGTCTGTCTTTCCTCAATTTGAATTTATGTCCTCTCAGGTGATTATTCTGAGCAAGAGGAAGAATCCCATCGGCATTTAGCATGCTCAAACCATTCAAGGCTTTATACACCTCTATCAGATAACCTCTCCGGTGCCTAGTCTCCAAACACTGTAATTTGCAAAACCTTAAGCCTTTCTTTGTAAGAGCAACCCTTTGTTCCCTTCACTAATCTTGTTGCCCTTCTCTGTAATCATTCCATCAGCTCTACATCCTTCTTGAAATGAGGCCTCCAGACCTGTATACAGTACTCAAGGTAGTGGCCTGACCATTCCCTTATACAAGGGAATAATCACCTCCTTATCCCTGCTAGAAAAATTCCTGTATATCATTGACAAGACACCATGAACTACTCTTGCAGCCCATCTGCACTGCTCAGAGAACTTCATATCTGCCTGCACAATTATCCCAAGGTCCTTTTCATTCTCTACCACTGTGAGTGTAGTACCACAGATTTGTTACGTTGCTCTTGGGTTACTGTTTCCCATGTGTAGTACTTTACATTTGTCAATGTTAAACTTCATTTTTCACCTCTCAGCCCATCTGCTCAACCTTTCCAGATCCTGTTGCAGCAGCAGCATATCGTCAGTAGTGTCCTTAACAACCCTGCCAACCTTTGTATCATCTGCAAACTTGGACATTAAGCCCAAGCAAAGGCAGATTATGAGAAATCCTTGGCAAAGGATGCAAAAAAAAAACAAAAAAGAGTTCTTTACCTATGTAAACTCTAGAAGGAAAGGGATGAATCAGATTGGTCCACTGGATATTGATGGTTCAACAGTTGAGGATCCTGCTCAGGTGGCTAACAAACTAAACAAGTATTTTGCATCTACATTCACACATGAGGGGTTATTCAGGAAGTGGAATGCCAGAGGTGAAGTAAACTGTGGCAGTGAGTTAGATGATTTTGTTATAACTGAGAGGAAAGTGGAGGAGAAATTGTTGAGGATAAACCTAAACAAGGCACCAGGGGTGAATGGGATCTATCCAGTTATATTAAAGGAGGCAGCAAAGGAAGTAAGCAAACCCTTAGCCATAATTATGAGAGCTTCTTTGGACTCAGGGGAGGTACCCATAGACTCTAAATGTGACCCCTAATTCACAAAGGAGGATCAAAGGCTGACACAAGTAATTATAGACCTGTGAGTTTAACTTCTGTTCCAGGAAAATTAATGGAGGCACTGGTTAAAGAAGCACTGCAGGATCATCTAGACAAGACTTCAATTATAGCTTGGACACAGCATGGTTTTGTTAAGGGCATAAGTAACACCTTTGAGAAGGAATCATACAGGGAATAATTTGGGCAACTGAGATGAGCAGTAGTTGAATCAATCAATAACTTTAGAATCTGTCAGAAAAAGTAGGTGGAGTTTGGCAGACTGCAAGTGGAAATGGACATCATTGAGATCAGAATTGACACCACGTATATTTATGAAATGAACTAAGCAGATAAGCTTACTCTATTAGCTTCGCAATTCATTGTATATTCAATAGTAAGGAAAAGTAGGGGAGGACATGCTGTATGAAGTAATGAAATTTTTGGATATGGAGTACACATGGTAAGAATATACCCAGATCCTTGAAATAACGTGACCTCGATGATGCCCCTCCCCGCATATACACTACTCGGACTCACTTCTCTCACTATCTGGCACTGTAGAGGTAGCAAGATTATACACTAGCTGATCCAGAAGCCTCCTAAAGAGTTACCAATAATTTCGGTCCGGTGTACTAACTATCAGCTGGCCTGCGAACACAGTTTTAGAGTTGTACTCTCGAAATGTAAGGAAGATTGGATCTCGCCATGATGTCCATTATAACCTCAAAAGTCATCAATCCTACTGCATGATGGAAGAGATGGGGAAGGATTGACCGGAACTTAGCTCTGGAGACTAAACATGGGTTCCTCTACTTTGAGCCTCCAATAAGCAAAGCGGTGGTATTGCACTGGTTGATGAGAATCATCTACCACCATGTTGCTACCTGTGTGTGTGTGTGTGAGGGGGGGGGGGTGAGTTTAGTTATTGTTATGGAGGGTAAGTCTGCTGCATTGTAGCTCTCATTCCATTTCATGGCTGTTTCAGTTATGCATCCTCAGGAGAGGCCTTTCATTGCACTAGTCTTGACATGATGAGTGGTTGAAATGTCAATTGAAGAGAGTCACTGTGTTTATGGGTTTGACAAAACACCTGTGCTGAAAAGTTTTGTTTCCCCCATCTGCATAAATCTCTCAAGAAAAGGGATGGCATTACTCTAGCTGAAGGGTGAATTATTTCCCTTTTTCTATCACCCAGGTCATAGCCTAGCTATGAACATAATACAAATACCAAGAAACATCCCCTCCCCAAGATGCTATTTAAAGATTTGACTCCCCGGTATAGGAAATACGACATTGAACAGCCATATCTAAATTGAAGACCCAAACCTGAATTGGTGAATATGATAGCAACACGAAACTGTGGAAATGTTAAGAAGAGGGAACATTGTTTTCCACAGTATCACCAAAGGAAATCTATATGATCTAAAACAGATACTTGATATATCAAACTGCTTTGTAGGATGCACGACTCTAAGCAGGCTGGACTATTCAATTTAGTCCACCTTTCAACCTAAACAAATAAAGAGCACTCACAACCCGTCCCCCACCACAGCTCATTCTATTCTGAAATGTCCACAGTAGTCTACCACTTCCAGCAGTAATAACAGAGTACATCCTGCAGCGCACACCTGTAATAGTTGCTCTTCTGCTGTGATATAACCTCACCCAGTGTGCCATGTTTCCACTGCTTCTAAAGGATCGCAGCTGATCAACAGCTCCCTTCTATGAATCCAGCTTTAGCAGCTCTTTTGGCTAATAACTTGAAGAAAACATTCTTTTTTTGGATGCTAGGAGAGTCTAATGCAAATACAGCATGAACCAGAGTGAAAGAGGCTATATAAGCTTTTTTTTTTCTTCTAAATTTCTTTGATCTAAATTACAAAGGGAGGTCTGAAAGCAGCGGACCAAAATGCGTGACCTTTGTTATTTATAATCCATAGTTAATTTCATAACGATTCCTAAATTTAAAATTATTAAAATTTATTGTAAACTCTTTTGAATGGTTATTTATTTTACATTAAATTTCTATTTGTTACCTCTCATTCAGAAGTGGTTTTTTTTTTGTCTCCAGTAACAACTGAAAATTATTGTACAAAGACAACCAGGAATACTCATGCAGTATTTACAGGTGCTACTCTGCATTTAAATGCAATAACTTAAATTAAAATATCTGCCAGATGCAAAAGATTGTGTTGAATGTGTATGATGTTTTCTTAGTCTACCAGGATTAGTGTCAGTTAGACAGCCTGATTTTTAAACAGAAGATACTAGTATATGTTTGTGACAAAAAAAGTAGTTCACAATTTTTAATGGAAATAAAAATATACTCTAGTAAAATTTTTAGAATTAAACTGTGTTTTGAATATTAAGAAAAGTTTATTTCTTTACAATCAAACCAACAAATACAATGATTTGTAAAGGAATGCTTTTTTTTTTTTTTTTTTTATTTCAATGAAGTTCGACAATCAGAAAAATAATGTTACCATTCATTATATTTCCATTTTGGGGATGTTGATGTTGCGTTTTTTTCCTGAACAACTGTAGGCTTGGGCATGTGATCATTTTAGAAATTACATTGTTATCTATTAGTCAGTCAAAAATTACTAATTTTGCATTTATTTAAATAACATCAGCAAAAGAGATGAAATGAATCCATTATTCTTTAAAATCTCTAACCCCCTTAACATGGGTATCTGTATGTGGTGAGGTAACCTATAGATTAGTATCACTCTGATCCAATGCACACACAGCTTAGGTTCCAGGTTAACACCAAAGGAATCTGGCATGCGTGCCATGTGCTGCAACCCTTGGAAAGGAGGATCCTGGTAGTTGAGAGACCCAGCTTCAATGTGCACCATTTTGGCCCATGCTTCAACAAGATGGGTGGTCCTGAGATGGCTTGCTCATTATCAATCAGCTACTGGGTTTTCCTGTAAGTGGCAACCATGTTAATGCCAGCTCCCCAATGTCACAGTCTGGGGAGACAGGATTCAGGTTGGCAGATGTGTGATTATGGCACTGGGTAGCCCGGCATGCCACTCCCAAGCACGTTTGTTGCTTGCTAGGTAGCAGGTGTCCCATTTCGGTTTCATGGTGAGTGGGGAGTCTGGGCAAGCACTGAAACAAATTAAATAACTCATGAATTCTGATAATGTAATTTCTTCTGGAGTCCCAACACTGCCCCTATCATAAAATCAAAATGAAGAAACAGATAATGCTAATGCAGCAAAGAGATTATTCATTGAATAAGTGAGAAACATTGGAAAAATGTTGCCTTTTTTTGTACCGAAGGGTTTAGAGAGGTTAGCAGATTCTGCAAATCAGTTAAGAGGTTTCATTCTGGAGATCCGTTGATTGAAATCAAGAACAACAGGCACTCTGTTGAAAAACTTCAACAGTTCCTCTGATTGAGAAACTTCAATCAGAGGAACACCAACTATTGTGACACTACACAAAACACTAAATTCATCAAGAGGTGTTATCTTAGAGTGGAACCTCCTTGAAGTTTCTGAGGAAGAAACATGTGCTAAAGTCACAGAGAGAGTGATAGCAGCAAAAAAAAAAAAAATTTCATGTGTAGGTCTGGGATTTTAGTACCAAACAGAAACCTCATCCTTACATTTAATACTCTGTCTCCTAACTCAATAACATCTGATTGCCTACAATGTATGCATGGTGCTCAAGAAAAAGAAATACAATGACATCCCTGTATTTTTAATAGAAATAAAAACATACTCTAGTAAAATTTTAGTAAAATTTTAAAATGGAATATTCTAGAGCTGAATATTCCATATCAGGAGGCAAGAAACTGGACCTCCCATCAATAAGCAGCAATAAGCCTACACATGCTCAGAGGTTGCAGGAAAGCATTTTGTTGAAATGAACCTAAACTGAAATAACAATCCCACCAAAAGAATTTTTTGCTCCCATTGCACGTTAATTATTGAACCCTTAAAAGCCAGTATAAAATATTCATTTCGATACTATCTACTGCTCCACCTCTAACTAAACCAAATAATATGGAAGACTAAAAAACCTGACTCACTGCTCATAACAAATGGAAAAAAATTTATTGATAGAGGTGAAGGAAGCAAATGAAGACAGTCTTGGAACCATTTGCAGAGGAAGGAATGGACACAACATCCATCCATACTTCCCCAATATGGATAAATCCAAGACTGAAAAAGACAAACCCTCAGCCACTCAAAAAGCCACATACAGATCCAGCAAACCTAACTGAGGTCCACATTCAAATTTCTATGATGGAACTGCCATGAATTCCATAAAAATAGTGAAGACATCAAGGCTGTCCTGTGTAAGTATGAGCCAATGTGCTTCTGCTTACAAGAGATATATTTAAAAGCAAATGACTTTTTCATGCATAGCTGTACAATCATTTAGAAGGACAGAGCTGGAAACGGACCTGCCCATGGAGGAGTTGCCATCCTTGTGGGTAATCATGTCCCTTTTCAATTTATGCCACTAACATAGAGGCAGTGGTGATTCATCTCACAGTGGGGCTCCTATCTGCTCAAGCCACCCGGGAATGACATCCACCAGACCTTGATCTCACTAAACAATTGCCATCCCCTTTTCTATTACTAGGGGATTTCAGTGGATACAGACAGTGCCAATGTCATTGGAAAGAGCTGGATTATAGTGCATATGCTTGAAAGCAACAAACTTACCCTTCTAAATGTGGTCTCTAATACCTTTTTCTGAATACCTACCCATACATTTATTGCCATTAATTTTTCCATCTCTCATCCCTGCACGTACATGGGAGGTTGAAGAAAATCTCTGTGGCAGTAATCACTTCTCCATGATATCCACACTGTGAAACAGGAGACTATGTCATCCATTGAGGATATCACAGCAGAAGATTGATCAAGCAGATTGGAATGCCTTTAAACATCTGGCAATGTTTAATATCATCACAGTCAGTCAGGAGCCAATCAATAATGCAGTAAAGTTAGCTACAGGGAGTATTGTCCAAGCAGCAGCAGTTACAATTCCAAAGACATCCACTTTGGAATTGTAACTGGAATGCAGAATTCACAATAGAAAGGAAGGCACAAAATAAGGCATGGGGATATTTCAATATCCTACCACTGATAGTATAATAGCCTGCAAATGTGCACGCAGCAAAGCTTGTTAATCAGGTGTCAGAGTCAGAAGGAATCTTGGATCCACTTCACATCTTCCATCACCCAGTAGCCAAATCCAACATTCTGGGACAAAATCCAGAATTTTTTTTTTTTTTTGAAAACTCCAAACACGAGAGGTATTAGAACCTATAGTACTTAGTACCGTGCTTGGGTTGGAGGTTGAGAAGATGAGAGAAGTTATTTGTTGACATTAGACTTGAACTTCTGTAGACTGTAATTTTCAGGAAAGACATATGAAGGAAGGTTGTTCCAGAAAACGGCAGTTGAATGAATAAACGTGGAAGGTGAAAAGTTGGTTCTGTGAGTTTGAAGTTGGACAGAAAATGGATGTTGGCTGGTGGCGGCACATGTTCGGACTGTTTTGAAAGAGAGCAGGAATTATAGAAGCCAATTTAGAAGAACAGTGCCCATGGAAGTATCTGTAGAAAAGGCATATAGCAGAAACAGTACATTTAATGAGACAGCGAGTGGAGAGACTCTGTTAGAGATGAATCATTAATTAATCTAACTGCCCTCTTCAGAATGGAATCTAGAATCCTGAGAGAGGTTTTGGAGGCACCACCCCAGAGGTGGGAACAATATTCCATGGTAGGGTGGATTTGTGATTTGTTCAGAGTGAACAGCTTTTTGGAAGAAACTCCAAGAGCAAAAGAGAAAACCAAGTTTTTTAGATGCATAGGAAGCAATATTTGTAGTGTGCTTGTGCCAAGAGAGATTAGAAGTCTGGGTAATCCCCAAAAGAGATATATCACCTTGCCTAGAAATCGGAGTGTCACCAAAGATAAGCATAGGAGCAGAAGAATCTGTTTTGAGAGATATAAGACAAGACTGAGTTTTAGAAGAGTTGAAATCAACTAAGTTGTATTTGCCCCACTGGAGAATTACCTGCAGATTAGCATTTAAGGAATTGGTAGCGGATATTTGAGAAGTTTAAGCTGATTGAGCAGGGAAAGGTTTATCAAAATGGAAAGTGGAATGCAATGTGCTATCATTGGCAAAACTATGAATAGGATTTCTGGTCAATGGAAGAAGATCATTAATATACAAGAGGAAAAGAGTGGGGGAAAGAACTGAATCTTGGGGGGGGGACACCAGCATTAGTGGAGAGTTAGAAGATAGAGAGCCATCTACCATCACAATCACCATCACTGAGTGATCAGAGAGAAAACTTGATAACCAATTACAAAACAGTTTGCAAACCATAAGATGGAAGCTTATTTAGAAGACCTTTATGCCAAACACGATCGAAAGCCTTTGAGATGTCAAGAGCAACTGCTTGTGTTTTACCGAATTTGTCCATAAATGGGTAACATAAGCCATATCACCATTGGATCGACACTGACGGAATCCATACTAATCGTTGATCAGATGGAAGGTTTCTAGGTAGTTTAAGAGTTGGCAGTTAATTGATTTCTCCATTACTTTGCAAAGAGTAGAAGTAATTGCAATGGGATGATAATTGGATGACAGGGATTTGTCATTCTTTTTAGGAACTGGCTGCATATGAGTAAATTTCCAAGCAGAAGGAAAAACACCTTCGGAATAAAAAAGTGAAAAAAGGCGGCAAAGAACAGAAGTAAGTTCAGGAGCACGGGTTTTGAGAACAAGTGGAGAAATACCATCAGGACCTGGAGCTTTCTTAGCATCAAGATTCATCAAAATCCTTCTGACATCCTTTTGACGGAAGACCAGAGGAGGCATTGAATGGAGCGAGTAGGGAGTGGTGGGAGGTGTTTTACCAAGATCATTAATACGTGAGTTGGAAGAAAAATGGGATGCCAGCAGGTCAGCTTTATCATTGGCCAAAGTAACAATAGAACCATCTGGTTTTTTCAGAGGTGGGAGCAAAGATGGGCAAAAGTTGCGGCCAATAACGTTAGCAAGAGACCAGAATGCTCGGCTACCATAATGGCAAGAAGCAAGTTTTCTACTCTTAGCCTGTTCAAAATCTAGTTTGGACTAATTAATAACTGTTTTACAATTGTTGTGAGCTTTGATGGAGGCAGAAAATGAAACTGAAGAATTGGAAACAAGCCAATCACAATATGCAATGTTCTTCTCCTGTGAATGTCCTTAGCAGATTTATTGGAAAACCAAGGTTTAGATAAAGAATGAGATTTTAAAGTGGAGTGTGGGATAAAGGATTCCATTCCTACAAGAATAATTTCACTGACATGATCCAAGCAAACATTGACATCAGAAGTTTTGAAACAATAGTCTGAACAAGGAAAAGAAGAAAAGAAATTTCGCTGGTCATCCCATTTTGTGTTCTTGTAATGCCAAACAACACGAGGTTGGGAATAGCCATGAGATAAAGGCTCCATTGGAGATAAGACAATCACCAAGTTGTGATCTGAGGTGCCTAAAGGACCACTCGCTTCGACCATGTACTTAGAAGGGTTGTTTGTAAGAAAAAGGTGGCGCCTCCGTAGCCAGGTGGGAAGGATTAGCAGTGCGTAGCACACGCTTCTTGATTAAACTGGGGTTCGAGCCCGTCACCACCAAATACGGAGGATGCGGAAAGGTCAGTGAATGACCACCGCATATCCCAGAGCAATATGGCCTTAGTTGCTAATGCTCCTAAAAACCAAATAACACACAAACAAAGTAAGAAAAAAGATCAACTGTGTTGGCCGTATGGTTAGGATTGTACAGTATTCTTGTAGGTAAATGAACAATCCGTGCAAGATCATTAGTAATTGCAAAAGCCTCAGCACGTTGATGAGCTGGATCGGTGTGATTAGAAAACGGAATCCAGCTTGAGTTGTGAACATTAAAATCACCAAGGAAAATTACCTCTCTGGTAGGATAGTTGGACTGGAGAAAGTCAAGTTGCAAAGATAGGAAGTCGAAGAGCTCCATGTGATTAGTGGAGTTGGGAGAACTGTAGAGACAACAGATGAATTTGACAGAATGAGATAGAGAGATTTTAAGCCAGAGAAGATTGAAAAGAGGAGATTCCAAATTACCAGTCTCTGACAGGGAATATCGGAATGGACATATGCAGAAGGTACCACCTTTGAGGCGAAAGGAATCATATAGCGAATAATTTGGGCAACTGAGATGAGCAGTAGTTGAATCAACCGATAACTGAGATTCTGTCAGAAAAAGTACATGGGGTTTGGCAGACTGCAAGTAGAAATGGGCATTAGTTGAGATTATAATTGAGACCACCTATATTTGTAAAATGAACTAGGAAGTTTTTTGGGAGGTTTAGATTTTTTCGCAGATAATCTTACTCTATTAGTTTGACAATCCATGGTGTATTCAATAGTAAGAAAAAAGGGGGGACATGCTGTATGAAGTAATGAAATTTTTGTATATGGCGTATATATGGTAAGAATATACCCAGATCCTTGACATAACGTGGCCTCGACAATGCCCCCGCATACAGACTATTCGGTCTCCCTCTAGTCACTATCTGCAGAGTAGAGGTAGCAAGATTATACACTAGCTGATCCAGAAGCCTCCTAAAGAGTTACCAATAGGTTCGGTCCAGTGTACTAACTAGCAGCCGGCCTGCGAACACTGTTTTAGGGCTGTACCCTCAAAATGTAAGGAAGATTGGATCTCGCCATGATGTCCATCATAACCTCAAAAGTCATCAGTCATACTGCATGTTGGAAGAGGTGGGGGGAAGGGTAAATTAAAGGTAAATACAAAACACACCCTTCAACACTCCTAGAACATAATGAATGTACAGTTGCAGATTGCCAACACTCTACGGAAGTCATTTACTAAAGTGCGTCATTTATATAACATCTTACACTCCAGGGTTTCTGGCCCTCAAATAAAAATCGGAAAAAACAGCAGTTGAAGCTGTCTTTAAATGGTTGTGAGGCTGTCTCCAGCACAATGAGGACTGAAAGCAGCACTCTCTCTTTTACACAATGAGAACTGTAAATCTCTCTCTCTCTCTCTCTCTCAGTCCATAAACATGTTTTTTATCAAAATCTGTGGATTACTTGCTTTGTTTCAGAGCAGTTCCAAATTTGTTACACAAGGCAATCATCCATGCCTTTCCTACCAAGAAAGAATACAAAAATACTGAACAATTATCATCCTAATGCTCTGACCAGCTGCTTGTGCAAAATCTTGGAAAGAATGGTTAATCAATAGTCACCTTATTTGGTATTTAGAAGCTAATGATCTCCTTTCTGGGACATTTTCAAAGAAACGGATCAACGCTTGACCAGTTAATCCAACTGAAAACATCTATTCGTGACTCTTTCCTTAGATAACAAATGTGAGCCAGGTGTTGGCTTTAGTTAACGTGGAAAAAGCATATGACACAGCTTGGAGATTTGAAAATTTAAAAGGGATTTACAAATTTGGTCTTAAGGAACACATTGCCATTTTTATTAAAACTTTCTCAAAACATGTCATTCCAGGTTCTTATAGGATCCACCCTCTCTTGGCCATTTTGCCAAGTGAAGGGAGTTCCTTAACAATCATTTTTAAGTGTTATGCATTTTTTGCTATTAAAATTAATTCTATTATTGAACAACTTCCTCCAACCGTAAGTAGTGTCCTCTTTGTTGGTGACTTTAGCATCTTTTTACAGTTGAAATGTGAGAATCACTGAAAGGCAATTTGCAGCATGCAATTGACCTCAACTCTTGTGCAATGGTCAGTAGGTTCAGGTTTCATCCCAGAAGACTGTTTGTGTCTACTTTTGTTAGAAGTGGAAACTTCACCTTGAACCAGAACTAAAGCTCAGCCAAATCACAATCCCAGTAGCACCTGAAACAAAATTCCTTGGATTTATATTCGATAAAATGATGGCATTTCTACAACAGATCTGCCAACTTTGAACAAAGTACATGAAGGGTCTGTACATATCATTAGCATTAGTTGAGGCATATGATACAAGAAAGCAAGCTTTGCTTATAAAGCATCAGCTAAAAAAAATAAAAATAAAATAATAATAAATAAATAAAACAGGAACCTTCCCATTTCATCCATCCGGTCACTCCAAATGTTTGTCTAGTTCAGCCTTAAATTTATTTAAGCTATCAACTTCCACACATCTATTCTACAACTGTCTTTCCTCAGTTTTGAATCTATGCCCCCTCAGGTTCTTAATCTGAGTAAGCAAAGTATCGCATCAGCTTTGAGCTTGCTCAAACCATTTAAGTCTTTGTACACCTCAGTCAGATCACCTTGCAGGTGCCTAGTCTCCAGATGCTGCAATTTACAGAATTTAAGCCTCTTCTGGTAAGAGAACCCCTTTGTTCCTCTCACCAATCTTGTTGCCCTTCTCCGTACTCGTTCTAGCAACTCTACATCCTTCCTAAAATGAGGCCTCCAGACCTGTATGCAGTACTAAAAGTGTGGAATATATTGGAAAATGGTTTATAAACTTGGAGTTAGGCAAGGTTGCACCTTATCGCCACTCCTTTTTTATAATTTTCATGTACTGTTTAATAACAAAAAGTAATTTACCAACAGAGTTTAGTATGAGAAGTGTAAAAATTGGATTATTATATGCAGATGATTATATTCTCTTAAATAGTAGCCTACAAAATCTTTAGGAATTTCTGAATAAAACAGGTAAAGGTTTAGAATTTTCCATGAAAATTATTCACACATAAAAACAAAAGTTATGAAGGTTGGGAGAGACAAGACAAATTTAGATTGTAGCCAAGTCGAAAACTAATAAGTTAGTAATTTTGTATATCTAGGAATAATCTTTAATGAACAAATATTACACTTGTTCACTTGAAATAAAAGAGAAATTAGCCAAAAGACAAAGTTAGCTATTTATAACATACTGTTTAGGTATTTTAATCAATGGAGCTAGATAAGAATATAGGAATTGATCAAAAAATAATCTTTAGAAAGGAGAATTTAATTAAAATAAATAGAACTAATAGATAGAATAGTTGCATGATGATATTACAAGTGAGGAAATAAGGTAAAAACTGTGGGAAACAAATATCCTGTTAATGGTAAGTGAAGAAAACTAAAGATGATATGGGCGTGTAGAAGGGATGGGAGAAAGGTGATTAGCTAAACACTTGTTTGAAGCAAAAATGAATGGTAAAAGGTTCAGAGGCTGACCAAGAGCAAGATGGATATAGTGTCCATCAGGCATTAGAAGAAAGAGACTTTAGCCTGGTTAAGGCTAAAGATCTAGCAGGAAATCGGATAGTATGAAGGAAAATAGTAAGTTGAAGAGTGATTTCGCTGTCATGGTAATTTGTATACCCAATGACTATAACAGGTTTGGTGCTTTCAGTGAAAAATGAAACACCCAAGAAGTTGTACGTTTGTAAATGATCTGGTGATTATAGCTGATACTAGTACATATCAGAGTTGAAAGGAATTTGGTAGATGTCAAATCTAAGGGGGGCAAAAGATTGATGTAGAAGAAGAGAATGGGAGATTGGTTTTGAAGGATGAGTTGAAAGCAAAAAATAGAGTTAAAAGGAAAATGTACCAGACCAAAGGGAAGACAGGGAAAGATAATCGGAATAGCCTCCTTCCCTTCCCCTTCCTGAGCAGTCTGTAAATAAACTGCCGAAACAGTTTCATATTTTCTACATTTTTTGTCGTTTTAAAATATATAAAATTGAATGTATGAAATTGAAAATTAAAGAATTTCTTAGAAAAATAAGAGCATTCCTGCTTGTCTCTCTCATTTTGCTTTATGTTATTAATAAACACTATTAAAGGCAGTAATTTAAAGACAGAAAAGAATTAATATTAAATACAATTATTTATCTTTTCTCTAAGAAATATGTTGTGTTAACTTCTATTACTTCCCTTCTTCCACTGTGTTAGTTTTATTTTGTGCGTTTTTACAGTAGTGTTTATTTACAACAGTCCTTAATCTGTTATTACACTAGCAGCATTCAAAAGTGCAAGAGGCATCAATCTTTGCAATTGCTAATTAGAAAAAGTTTTGAGGCAGCCGAAGAAAATCATTACCCAGCTTTTATCAAGTGAGCCAGTATAGTTATTAAATCAACATAGTGCAGTGAAGTTTTTCTTAGTAAAATTTTAGGGTATATTTCTGTATAAGATAGGTAAATTGATTCTTGTGATTAGCAACATGTTTATGAGCAGTGACTACAAGAACTTTTCCATGGTTGAAACAGGGATATATATTTGTGTGGATGTTGAGCACTTTCCGAAGTTAAAGCTTTGAAGTGAAGATGTTGTGATATTAGCATCTACATTCTTATTAAGTAGCAGTTGTGTGATAATGTGCTAGGTTTGTTTACAAAAAGTATGAAATTTTAAAGATCCATATTTGTGAAAATGTGCATGGAAAGTTTCATTTTAGTTTGACTAGAGGCTTTTAAAACGTAGTCACCTTCTAGTAATAACTTTAAATATTCTGCATACAAATAAGTGAATGAACTTTAGAATTGCCAACTTTTCATATTTTTTTTTTTTTCTCCAATGGAAAATATTCTGCCCGCAATGTCATTATCACTTCTCACCATATGAAATTGTGTGTGCGTGTGTGTGTTCACCCATGCACGCAGTTTTTTTAGAAATCAAAGTGGATCCCCAGTGTATATATACAAATTTGGAAAGCTCATCATCTGAACTTTAAAGACGTAGCTCAAAATGCTTATAAATAATGCAAAATGGAGAAACTAGAGTTTTTTGTTGCAATAATTTTTAATCAAAACCTTGTACAGGCAACTCCCGTATAACACGGTACTTCTACAATATGGTTTCGCTCTAACACAATTGATAAATTGTGGCAATCCTCGCACAACACGGTTAGAGAATTGTGGAAAACCCTGCTATTATGTTAGATGTAATTTTTCAACATTTTCATTCTTTTTTGTGAATCTCCACTGTTGACTCGCTAGTTGTTACGCAAAAAAAAAAAAAAAAAAAATATTGGGAAATTATTAGGTTCTGTGTTATTGAACCTGTATTTTTTTGAGACCATAAAAAATTGTGACTTTGAAGTATGCAGTTCGTGACTTTTAAGATTTTTGTATGATTATTTTGTTTTTATTTGATCAATTATAAATTTTTCCGGATATGTATCATTAAACTTTGTTCTTAAGAACCGGATTGGAATAATTTCTTTGTTGTGAATTAAATTCCAGATGTAAATTATGCCTAAAGAAAGTAAAAACAGCACCACTCAAAAGAAATTTTATTTCTCTAGAATGAAAGAAACAAATTTTGGATTGCCTTAAAAAAGCAGGAAAGGTAGCAAAGGTTTAAATTTAAATGAAACAATAATCCAGACCATAAAGAAAAATGAACAGAAAATTAGAACTGCTGTTGCTGCAGAATCTTTTGTTTTTGCAAATATGACCACTCCTCCCTGAGCGCCAATAATTGTGAAAATGCACTCAGTATTTGGATTGACGATAGTACTAAAAAACAGATCCCATTAGACGGCAACGTAATTAAGCAAAAGGCACTAAAAATTTATAACCATTTAAAAGAAAATGGAGAACTTTCTGTTAACCCAGAGTTTGATACTGGTAGAGGATGGTTTGAGCAATTTAAAAACCACTTTTCGTTACATAACATAAGCATTCGAGGGGAAAGTGCATCAACTGATAATGAAGCTGCCAAAAAGTACACAGAGGAATTTAAAAATTTGAAGAGCACGGATATGCACCATATCAAGTTTTCAATGCTGATGAGATATGTCTTTGATGGAAAAAAAAATGCCGAACAGAATGTTTATTTCAAAATCAGAAAACTGCACCAAGTTCTAAAACATCAAAAGATTGTGTAATGTTACTTATGTGCAGTAACGCATCAGGAGATTGTGATAAAACCTATGCTAGTTTACAGATCCTTTAATCCTTGTGCAATGAAAGGTGTAAATAAAAATGCATTACTGCATTAAATGCTATAAGCAAATAAAAAAAGCTTGGATAACTGCCAATTTAGTAGAGGCATGTGATTCAAGAAAGCAAGCTTATGTAGCATCAGCCAAAAAAAAAAAAAAAAAAAAACCACACCATTTCTCACATCCATTCCCTCTAAAAGTTTGTTCAGTTCCTTCTTGAACTTATTTAAGCTATCAACTTCCACAACGACAGATGGAAGTTTGTTCCGGCAATCAACTACCCCCACTAGCTAAAGGCAAATTCCGCACATCTATTCTACAACTGTCTTTCCTCGGTTTGAATTTATGCCCCCTCAGGTTCATAATCTGAGCAAGAGGAAGAATCCCATCAGAATTGAGCCTGCTCAACCCATTCAAGGCCTTATACACCTCAGTCAGATCACCTTGCAGGTACCTAACTTTGTCCCAGATTCAGCAGATGATATGCTCTCTCTCTCTCTCTCTCTCTATATATATATGAAGGTGGATTCAACATTCACATCTATTGGATCCCCAGCCATATCGGCATTACTAGAAATAATTTGGCTGATAATGCAGCCAAATCAAGTCTCGACAAATAATCTTGGTCTGTCAGTCCCCTATACACTTCTCAGATAACAAACAAATTAAGCCTGTAATCAAATTGTGGTGGTCTAGTCTGTGCAGGGATTGTAAAGAGGAAGACATATGGAAGACATACTTGATATGGTGCGTATCCGTGCTCTTCAAATTTTTAAATTCCTCTGTGTACTTTTTGGCAGCTTCATTATCAAGTTCTTGCTTGGATTGGCATAGGACATAGCCATCTGAGATATTCTTTTCTGTTGAGGGCTGATGATGCTCCTGTGTTCAAGCAATGTGACACCGTTCTATCTATCAAGCATGTTTTAACAGACTGTCAAATTTTGGAAGAGCACATTTTTTTGCTTTTGGCCATCTGACTGGGCCTTATACACTCAGTCTGATTTTATTGACAATGACCATGTGTCAGCAGTTTTTAACTTTTTAAATGCTGTTAATACGTATAGATGTATATAAAATAGTTAGTATATTTTTACTCTTATATTGCCTTTTACTTATTTATACATATACATATATACAACTTTTGATGAGATAATCTTTTTAATAGGTTACCAAAATCTCATTTTTTTTTTGTAAATTTAAATTATTCCTGGCACATTATAACCTTTGATGTTTTTGCCTCATAAAAATCAATCAATCAATCCTTTGCAGAACTTAAGCCTTTCTTGGTAAGAGGACCCCTTAGTTCCCTTCACCAATCTTGTTGCCCTTCTCTGTACTCACTCATGCAACTCTTCATCCTTCCTAAAATGAGGTCTCCAGACCTGTATGTAGTACTTATGCCTTGTACAAAGGGATAATCACCTCCTTTTCCCTACTAGTAAAATTCCTATATATCATTGACAATACACCATGACCTGCTGTGGTAGCCTGTCTGCACTGTTCAGAAAACTTCATATCTGACTACACAATTACTCCCAGGTCTTTTTTATTTTCTACCACCCAAGTGTAGCACCACACAGTTGGTACGTTTCTTTGGGGATTGCTCCTGCCCATATGCCTTACTTTGCATTTGTCAATATTTAACTTCAGTTGCCACTTCTCAGCCTATCTGCCCAACTTTCCTAGATCCTGTTTCAGTAGCACACTGCCATTACTGTCATTAACAATCCTGCCAACCTTTGTATCATGTGCATACTTGAACATTAAGCCTGATATACCTTCATTAAAATCATCTTTATTTAAATAATGGTTTTTAAATTGTTTTTTGACAGATGTGGAAAACTATTTGAAGTGTAAAAATCCAAATTTGAAAGTTTTATTACCATTGGATAGTGTGCCAGGCCATTCAAAAGATTTAAGTGATTCAAACCTTGAAGTAATGTTCCTACTGCATAATACAACTTCTTTAATTCAGCCATTAGATCAATTCATTATATCTACCTTTAAAACTCATTACATCAAAATATCGTTACAATGGATTTTGGAAAAAATTTATTCCAAATCTATTGAAGTGATGGAGGCATGGAAACATTTTTCAATTGTAGACTGTATCGGAATCATAGCCTTATCATTCCAAGAAGTAAAACCATTAACATTAAATGCATGTTGGCAAAATGTATTGCCAGAGTCGGTTCATTCATGAAATATAATCAAATTGGCAGAAAACGGAATTGGTGTGATAGCAGAACTTGCTAAGTCGGTAGGAGGAGAAGGTTTTGATGATATGACTACTGAAGATGTTCAAGAATTTCTGATAGAAAAAGGAGGCTGGTGAAGCAGGTTTGGTGGAAATGGCATTGGAGGTAAACCAAATCAATTCAGAAGATGATAGCACAGATAAATTCTGAAGTCCCAAATTTTACACTAAAAAGCATATAGAAAGGCATAAACTTGCCGCACAATTAGAATCTTATTTTTTGAATGCAGATCCTTCAACTGAAAGTAGCATAACGTTCAAAAGGGAGCTTCAAAATTAGCTCCATACCACGAAATTTACAAAGATCTGTCAAGCAAAAGCAAACAAACCCAGATTACTAATTTTTTAAAGAGAGCAGAAGATACATGAAATCTAGATGCTGCAGAAGAAAGATCAGAAGGTGAAAATATTCTACAACAGGGAAAACGTTCTTGTTTGGGTGTGCCTAGCAGCAATGAAGAGGAAGAAAATTAAATGAATGTACATCATCTGACATATATGTATCACAGTTTGTAAGACGTTTGTTCAGTTATTATTATTTTTAATAAAAATTAAGTTTCTGATAGTTATAAAAAAAATTGTGTATTTTTGTTAGCCTTTGGAGCGTGACCCCCCCCCCACTTTTTGTATTGGTTCTTAATTCCGTATAACACTATTTTGCACTACACAAGATTTTATAGGAACCTAACTACCATGTTATACGAGGGCTACCTGTACTAATGTAACGTGTTATATAAGGGATGAAAGTAAGAAACAATTCCAATGTTAAATGTGACAACATTTATTAGAAATTTCAAACAAATATTTCAAAAGCATATCAAGAATATGGGTTGCTGGGCAAAAAATAACTCATAATCGAAGTTTGTTTCTTCATTTTTTAATTGAGCTCTTTTTAATTTCCCTATAAGGCAAGAGTAATTGTACTAAGTCTCGTTTAAACTTGATGCTTTTTTCCAAATTAGGATCCATTTCTACTACTTTTTCTGAAAGTTGTATGGAGAGGCTAAAGATTTCCTTTAATGATTTGTTATTTAATTCTGGTATAACAACGTCGAGATCTTCCTCCTCAGGATCATTTTGGTTCTCATTTGACCTTGTCACTAATTCATATAACTCTTCTATAGTAAGTTCATCTGCACAAGTCTCAATAAGTTCCTGAATGTCTGTTGCATTGATGGTTTCACAGCCCCCACTTTTTATTCCCTGCGCAATTGCTAATATTGGCAACCAGTTCATTGACATTGGGGATTGTTTTAGCAACAACCACTTCTGGCCACAATTTTTGCCAACACACATTAATTGTAGATGCTCAGGCAATCTGTGATGCTATAATTTTTCCAACTTTGATTTACAGTTAAGTTTGATTCCCTTTCCATTTTTTCAATTAAGCCAGTAAAAGTTCTCCTAATATAGTTGGACTTAAATGCAGCAATCGCACCTTGGTCTAGGGGTTGTAAAAGCAATGTGGTGTTGGGTGGCAAAAACACAATTTCAACGTTTGGATGGTCAAATGCTAGACTGCTTGGATGTCCTGGCGCATTATCAATAAGAAACAGAACTTTGAAAGGAAAAGATTTTGAAGCTAAGTAACTTTCCACCTCTTGCACAAAGCTATCATTAAACCACTTTCTAAAAAGAGTAGTTGTTACCCAAGCTTTTTTATTGGATTTCCAATAAACTGGAAGATGTTCATTTATTTTTTTTCCTTCAAAGCACGTGGATTCTGTGATTTATACACGAGCATTAGTTTCATCGTTTGCCTTTAATCGATAGTCATACGAAAGTATGACTATCGATTAAAGGCAAATGATGAAACCTTCCATGACAAGCATATAACACATACTAAACAAGGATTAATGGGTCATCCATGCTCATGATTGTGTCACCCCCTCTCCTCCCACCCACTGAGTGCTGTTTTGACAGGGCAAAATGATTTTAGGCACGCCCCTCTTTATGGTGGAAAATGTTCACAGTGCTTTAAAATTCACATTTTTTTAGGTTTTGTTTTATATTAAATTAGTGACTACGAATATGCGAAACCAGATACAGCAAATAGCGGGGGTTTACTGTATATATTTTATTTTAGAGCCCCTGCTTTGAATTCCTTGTTTGTCCTTTTGTGGGTGGGCAGATATGCAACATTCAAAATATCTGCAGAAATCTCTATCTTCTAAATACATTCTTGAAAAATTTAATTCTGTCTGACCATTAACAATATTTCTCTATCAGTTTTTCCTTTTCATTTAGTCCTGTGTTAATAATAACTTCAAAAAACTACTTCAATTCATTTAGTGAAATTATTACCTAGTTATACTATGTTAAACAGTCAAAGCCATCTTATTTGTAAGAGTTTCATATTTTTTCCCCCTCAGTTTCTTCAGAAAGGTCTAACAATTTCTCAGGTTTGCCATCAGAAACTCCTTTAGCTTGATGGAATGTCTAAATACTTCTCTAACACAGAGTATAGTTACTTTGTGACTTCTACACTAAAAAAAAAAAAAAAAAAAATACTGCCTGACATTAACAATCGAAAAGAAACATCAACTTAGTTTTTAAGATTGTTTATATGAAGTATAAATTTATGACAGTACAGTGGGAAAGCAAATTTTTAACTGTTGAATATAAACATTGATTTAGTTTTTCGGATAGTTTATATGAAGTATAAATAGATAGCAGTACAATAATTGAGCCAGCACACCAGGAAACAAATATAAACATGATCTCGTTTTTCAGATTTTTTATATGAAGTATAAATAGATGTGGCAGCGAGCAAGCAATTGTGACTGAACAATTTCTCTGTGCTTCCACTGAAATTTCCTAGAAGTGTGAATTATAGTTCATTTATGTTCCTGTCATTAAGAAATGTATTTATTTAATAACAGCTCTTGTTAACAAAGTACTTGTACAGAGTAAGAAAGGAAAGCCACCTTTCTTTGTTTCTCGTAATTTTATTACTAACACCTACTACTTTTCACTTGGTTACACCAGGCACTACTACTGCCTTCCCATGGCAGGGCCAGAAACCTTGGCAGAAAAGTTAATTGGAAAGGAGCAAAGATGGACCATCAATGCCCCATCACATTCTAGAGAGCAGGAAGATCACAACCCTTCCTATGCTAAAAGACAAAAGAAGCATATAGACCAGAATATCTGGCCTCACTTCCTTATAATACATTCCTTGACCGATCGGCCAGTCAGTAAGCTCTCTCCTTTTCTGAACCAGAAATGTTTAGAGACTCACCACTGAAAATGGTTCACTGGCTGAAATCAGGTGGCCTGCTTGTTGAAACAACACAACACAAGCCCTCTGATGAATTTCTTAAATTGAAAACACTTGGAGGAACTCCCATAGAAATGTCCCCTCATGCCACCTTAAACTACTCAAAGGGAGTTATAATGGAATGGGATCTTCTATATGTATCAGATGAAGAAATTAAACAAGAACTCGCAGATCAAAACATTATTCAGATTAAGAGAATCCTAATTAAAAGGGATGGTTCATTACTTCCAACCGGAAACGTCATACTAACGTTCAACTTGCCAAATCCACCATCCTCTGTAAAGGCCATATATTTGAACTGTCATGTCTGACCGTATGTACTGAAACCTATCAGATACTTCAAATGTCAGAAATTTGGGTATTCACAGGCAGTGTGGCAAGGGACTGCAGTATGTGCTTCATGTGGGTCTAAAGATCATATCCACTGTGCAGAACTGAATGTTCTGCACAGTCTCTACAGTGTCCAAACTGTAGAGGCAATCACTCTGCTTATTCCAAAAACTGTGAAACATGGAGAAGAGAAAAAATGATTCAGAAGTACAAAACTGAGAATAAAGTTACCTATCTTGAAGTAAAGAAACAAATATCACCAATTACAGTAATACACACATAAGCAGCAACTGTCCAACAACTCAAGCAGATAACTGCTATTACCACCTCTACCACTGCGGTTCAAACTAATGTTACAGTTTGAACATTAGTTTGAACCCAATCTATATAAGATTGGGCTCACTCAATCTTCTCCATCAGTAAAGTCATTCTCAACACCAACTTCCAATCAAGCCATCAACACACCAGTTACAATTCCACCAGACATGTCTTCCACTTTGCAGCCAACCACAAATGCTAAAGATATAGATACAGAAGATAAACCCTCTATTACAAACTGAAATGCAATGAAAAATATTCAGGACACAACCATGGACACATAACACATCTCTGCAGAAAGATCCTATTTTAGAAATCTATGCTGAAGGAAAAATGGACATTGGTCAGCCAAAAAAAAGATAAACCAAAATTGGAACGTCATGAGCCAGTCACCTTCAAAAAGCAGTTAGATACAGCTCTGTCAACTAAATACGAATAATGCCTTGTATCTTACAATAGAATTGCAGAGGCTTTTGTTGCAACACAGATGATATCCAAGATCTAATTAACCTATATTCTCCAGTTGCCCTTTGTCTTCAGGAAACTTACCTAACCTCACAAATTTTTCCTTCAGTAAAGAACTATTGCCTTTGTCAAAGAGATCATAATACAGCTAATGCTGCCTATGGTGATGTGGCAATCCTGATAAATTCAAAGATCCCAACTAAACATATTCTGCTTCAGACTGAAATAGAAGCTATTTCTGTTCATATAACTCTCCATATTGCAATAACACTTGTCTCAATCTACCTACTGCCAGACCATACTTACTCCTTAAAAGATCTTGAAGACCTCTTCATACAGATACATCTATGTTAGGGGATTTTAATGGGCACTCCTAAATTAAACGGAGTCAATTCATTGAAAGCTTTCTAGAAGCACTAAACCTAACTATACTCAGTACTAGTGCACACATGTCCAGCTCACAAATGGACATGTGAGATAATTATACCTCAGCAATAGATCTCTCAATTTACTCTCCAGTACTGGTCCCAACCATAAAGGGATATTTTATAAATGATCCTAGTGATCACTTCCCAATCATGTATGCAACATAATGATAGCAAAGACTCCTTTAGCTCAACCTTGTAGGAAATGGAAATTTGTGTTAGCAAACTGGGCAAAATTTCAGTCATCAATCTCTCTCGACAAGGAAAAAATCAGCCTATTGATAAAGTGACAAATTACATCATGTTGCATCTCCTAAATGTGGCCAAAGATGCAATACCATTATCAAATCCCCAGGCCGAAAGCATTATAATTATTGGTGGAATGAGGAATTGTAATATGTACAGAAAAGATAGACATGATGGGATGGGGAGAAGTTATGCTTTTGGAAAGAAGCACTTAGGTTATAAAACAGTATAATTACAGTATTATACTGGCATGTGTAATAATAGTGTAATACTGACTCAATATTACACAGGCCAGTGTAATATTGAGTTAGTCTAGTGGGACATAAACTGGAAAAACATAGAAAAATTGGAAAAATTTCATGGGAAATTTTAACTTTCCAGATATTGATTGGAATTCATGTGTTTGCAACTCACTTAGTAGCAGAACATGTTTCAATTTGCATGTGCAGTTTTTGCATGATATTTCTTAAGTCATGTATTTCATATAAAAATATGAAATAAATGACTCAAACAATGTTGTCTGTCTGATAAATTGCCAGGAAAAATATATTGGTTCAATAACTGTGAAATAGTCATTCAGACATATCAAACACCTGTGCATATTATCATAAGTATAGTTTTAAGAGCAATGGGAGACAGACCAAACTTTTCACTCATGTAAAAAATAGTGCACACTCAAAAGTTAGATAATGCAACAGTCCCAGTTAAAAGAAAATGAATATAAATTACTCATAAATGAAGCACTGCAATTACAAAATTTAAACTACACCCCCCCCACCCCTTCACTTAACTGAATACTGTGGTGTTTTCCAAAAACACAAACTTCTTCAGAGAATATAAACTACCATTCTGTTGTTCTCCCATAAAAAGCAGTTGAAAAGAAGTGGTTTTCTCATTTCTACAGTAAGATGAATTATCTTCAAAGATGCAACTCCTTCGAGATTTCACCAACAAGAAAATTAAGTACAGTTTGAAATCAGTTTTATTTAATTTGTAGGATGGGGAGACAGGCACACTTCAACTGGAATGCATTTTGAGATGAATGAGCATAGATTTTTAAACTAAGCTTTGAAATTCATTTGTGTATACTTTTCATATTCATTTTAACTAAACAGATAGTGAGGTGAGATATTTAAAAAGAAGTTATTGCTGTTTTTAATATTTAGTTAAAGTATTGTGAACTACTGAGGAAGACTGTACAGCTAAAAGTTTTGGGCATAGTACTATTTTAATTCTGTATTTTATTTTGAAAAATATTCTTTGAAGGAGTGCCCTGCAAAGAATCACCTTTTTTCTAGTGTGATCAGAAACAAAGAACATTCTAGAATGCAGGTTGATGTTGTCACAGCACACACAGGCCATCAGTGAGATAATTATACAGTGCACAGGATGTTGTATGATATTTTGGTGTAAAGCCTACTACCACCCTTGGACCATAGACCAATGGAAAGTGGTGCTTTGGCCATAGTACATTGTCTACCAGTATGACAGTTGTGCCTGGGTGTGGTGCATACCCAGAGAAAACTATTGCTGCTAAATAGTCCCAACAGTGAAGTTTGGTGGAGGCAGCATGATAGTCTGGAGCTGTTTTTCATGATCTGGCCTGGGACCATTGGTTGTTTTGGATAATAATGCCATTATCTACATTGTGGTAACATTTCAGGGAAGGCCCATACCTGTATCAGCAGGACAATGTTCCATGTCATACTGCTCACGTTGCTTAGGACTAGTTTGAGGATATGAACATCAAAAAGTTGAACTGATCAGCCCAGACCCTATTTTATATTTATATTTATTTTATTGCTAATTATATGTTTATTTCTAGGGTATAGCAAAGTAAACCAGCACAGGCTATCTTTTTGTCTAATGGCCTGCTTATTACTTTTATGCTAAAATTTTATCATACAATTTACACTCTTACAGTAATATTAGATTACAGACTGATGTAATGTTTAATCTATAATTGATGGCATTAATCTGATCTGAAGCACATTTTAACACTTTTACTTTCATTCTATGATTTCATAATATATATATATATATATATATATATACGTACGTACATATGTACATTAAACCCTATATATATTTAAGTTTTGACTTCAGGAGCACGACTACTAATTTTTGTTTGTTGTACTACTGAAACCAGCCTTCAGTTGCTTGGCACCTTTATCCTTTCCTTCATCTTTTATTAGTCTGGATTTTATGTCCTCAAGTACATTTAATTTATTTAAAAATGGCTCCATTTTTCTGGTTGCCATATACATTTTTGTACCTTGAATGCCATATACTTTTCTTGATGGTTACAAAATACAATAAGATGTGAATAATTCTGTCTTTATATTATATAGACAGATAAAGCAAAGTAAAATAAAGTAAATTCATTAAACGCTATAAAGTTAATATGATATAGTAAAGCATGAAGTTAGTTTATATGATGCTTAAAAATACATTTTCTGAGTTAAGCATCATATAAACTAACTTTTTGCTTTACTAAGCATCTGTTTCTAGCAGTGGCTAAGAAAATACAGTCTAAACATCCATATTGCCTGAAAAAGGCTTGCTTTTACAGTGTGTGATCTATTCGTATCACACATAATGGAGATTCCAGAAGGTCTTAACCAACTGCAGCCATGCTGGGGCTGTGACTTGGAGGAAGAATGGTTTAAAAATGAAAGCTGGCCTGGTCTGCCAAGTATTTGATCAGACCTAAGATGTCATCTTTAGAAAGGGACATAGCAATGCCTTTGTATATGAATGTCAAGAGGTCTCAAAGGAAATTAGGGTGTCACAGGGGGTCTATCTCTCCCCCCATGCTTTACTATATCATATTAATGAATGAGAGGAGCAAAAGGCAGATGCATGTTTTAACCTTGGCTCTATTTCCTCAACTGTTCACAACAGGTATGGAAACCTTTGTGTAGGGCCCATGGTTCATTGTGAACACCAAGTTTCATCTCAAAATATATGCATAGTATTTTTTTTTTTTTTTTTTTTTAATGAATTCTGTAATGTTTGACAATGTGAATCTTGATTTACTTGACCATGTTGTGTTTCCATTACTCCACTGATGCCATTCCCATAATAATATTTTTAAACTTCAAAGTTTTCTATTTGAATTATATTAGAAAAAATCAGTAGCCGGTTTCACAAACTTTATAATAATAAAAATGAACTTTTTTGTATATTTTATTTAAAAAAAAACAGGAAAAAGAAATGACATTTTGCAATAAATTTGTGTGGTGGGAAAAAATGGGTATAATTTTTGAACTCCACATACATGAATTACTAAAGGACACAGTTATTCAGTGACCAAAACCACTGCAGACCTATGCTAATTGTTTTTTTCTAAACTCATTATATATAAAAAAAATAACTTGTGCAACGAAAATGGGTTTGCAACTTTTTTGTATTCCTGAGTAGCCATATTGGCCAGCCATACACTGAGGAGTTAATTCTATATACATGGTTGTCTTTTATGAATTACTCTGTTTACATATAATAAATCTTTTTAATTATATAAAAGCACTCACCAATTTACTTCAGTGAACTTGATTAGTATACACTTTGATACTATTGTTTTTTGTTGCACCTATTTTTTCATATTTTGGTAAGCTTATGATGAATGCATATACATATCCAATTTAAGAGAAGATAGAAAGAAATCAGATAAACATCATACCATAAAATTCATGTACTTTTTAATTATTTAAAGGAGTGAAAATTAATTAAAACTAATAACCACTTCAAACTACTCTATTTCTTTACTAAAGATAATTTTATGGCAGATTTGTAAAAATTTTAATTTACCCAAGCAAATATAAATCCTCTTGATGTTATTTTAGTATGGTAGGATATAAATTTTACAAGAACCATCTTCCTTAACCCATCAGTGATGGTATAGGGTAAAATACCCACCCCACTTCTTAATATACAGAGTGTCTCAAATATACACGGCAAAACTTCAGGAATGAGTTCCTTATATGTAGAAAATAAAAATATTTTATATCAACCTAGTTCCGGAAATGCTCGGTTCCCGAGTTATTAATTGGAATGTCTTATCTCCTGCAGGTGATTTCCTTCATCACAAGGTACTGACAGAATCTGGTGGTTTTCCATTTTGACCATGTACTCAAATCAGGAGCAAGCGGATATACACTTTATGTACGTAGGTTAATCTGCTGGTGACAAGGCCTGTACCTGTTGCAGATGGTAAGGATACAGTTGGTGTTCTTGCAACACTCTCCAAATAGTTGAATGTTGAACAGGCAGTTGCATTGCTATTCTGCATATGCTGATTCCAGGATTGGCATGCACAACATCCAAAATCTCCTCCTCTACTTCAGGAGTCGTAGATCTTGGTCATCCTCTGTCGGCAGCACGAGGTGTAAAGGTCCCGTGTTCACAAAGGCAGCAATGGATACCTTCAAATGTTTTCCTGTCTGGACATCTTCATTCTGGGAACCTTTCTTGGCACAAACGATGAGACTCCAGACCATTACCGTCCACCAAACCGTACATAAAGTGCATATCTGCTTGCTCCTGATTTGAGTACATGGTCGGAATGGAAACACGCCAGATTCTGTCAGTACCTTGATAAAGGAAATCACCTGCAGGAGATAAGACATTCCGGTTAATAACTCGGGAACCAAGCATTTCCGGAACTATGTTGATATAAAATATTTTTATTGTCTACATATGAGGAACCTATTCCTGAAGTTATGCTGTATATTTTTGAGACACCCTGTATAATATTAAAAGGTGGGTTATATATTTAATATGAAAAAATCTGATTCTACTGTGCTCTTTAGTACCTTTTAAGAAAATTTCAAACTGTGGGTCAGTAGTGATAACTCCATTTAAGTTCAGCAGCTGCAGACAGAAGTGTGATCAAAGAACTGAGTACACATCTATACTTACATTACTCCTTGTGTAAATATGTAGTTGTACCCAGTGAAGGAATTGCTTGAATAGATAAGGAAGATATAAAGCCAGGACTTCATTCTTCTTTTGACACTGATATGCCAAACTAGCTTTCCTTTTGCTCTTTGTTAGTGAATTATCAGTGCATGCCACTAATTTTATTTGAAAGTTAGTGTTAGTAGTGGCAATTGATCCAAGAAGGCAAGCTTATAAAGCATCAGCCAAAAAAAAAACAAAAAACAAAAACTTCTCACATCACCTGTCAATCCTCTCCAATAATTTTTCTAGTTTTTCCTTGAAATTTTGGAAGTATACATCTGTCTTACAACCACCCTTCCTCAATTTGAATTTATGCCATCTCACGTGTGTAGTCTGAACAAGAGAAAGATTACCATCAGCATTGAGCTTACTCAATCTATTCTAAGCCTTAAATACCTCAGAGATCACCTATCAGGTGCCTCTAAACTCCAGACAGCAATTTGCAGGAGACTGAAGCCTTTCTTGGTAAGACCTCTCTTTTGTTCCCTTCACTAACTAACCTTGTTATCCTTCTCTGCACCCATTCCAGCTGATTCTAAAATGAGGCCTCCAGACCCATATGCAGTACTCAAAGTGTGGCCTAACCACTGCCTAGTACAGTGGGATAATTGCCTCCTTAACTCTGCTAGCGGAGTTAACTGTATATCATTGACAAAACCCCATGAGCTGTCCAGACAGCCAGTCTGCACTACTCAGAGAAGTTCATATCTGACTACACAATTGCCCCCCCCCCAGGTCCTTTTCATTTTCCACTTCAGTGTAGTGCTACACATATGCAGTACCTTGTATTTGTCAATGTTAAACTTCAGTTGACATTTCTCAGCCCATCTGCCTAATTTTTCAAGACTTTGTTGCAGCAGCATACCTTCATTATTGTCATCAACCTTCCTGTCAACTTATGAGTTTTTATCATCTGCAAACTTTGACATTAAGCTTGATATACCTTCATCAATATCAGTGATATTGATGAATATCCCCCCCCTTATCAAATGCATTCTGTGACTGAAGTATAACTGCACTCCTGTCTAGATGATCCTGCATTACTTCTTTACCCAGTGATTCCATTATTTTACCTGAAGTTAAGGTAAAATAATGAAATTTAAGCTAGCTGGTCTGTAATTACTCATATCACCCTTAGATCCCCTTTGTGAATTGGGATACATTGGCACATCTCCAGTCCACAGGGACTTCCCCTGAATCCAAAGGTGCTCTCATAATTTTTTTTTTCATAATGGCTAAGTTTTCTTTACCTCCTTTTCCACCTCCCTTAATATAATTAGATAATTCCCATCTGCTCTAGGTGCCTTTTTTATGTGAAAACATCTATGGTGGCACTAGAGTAAAATCGATTGGTAACGAAATTTTCTTACGGTATTGGAAATGATGCAGTTGATTGATAACGAAATTTTTTTATGGAAATGACGGAATTTACATCACTTCCTATTAGGTGGCTGTTAGATTTTAAATGACATCACTGCCTAAATGGCACTAACAATGCTAACTCAGCCACTAACGTTGAATCGGTAGTGTAAGTTCATATTAAGATATGGAAACGACATCACTTCCTAAATGACGCCAACTTAGTCACTAACGTTGATTCGGTAGAGTAAGCAGCGGGTAGTAATATTATGCAAGAATAAAAGCAGAATATTATGCAATAAAGCAGGTAGTAATATTTTGCAAAAATAAAATGCAGACTTTAATAAAATCTGCTTCTCAAGATTTTGATCAACATCAACCTAAGTAAGTAAGTTTCAATCAAACTGTTCAAAAACTTAAATGGTTTTATTCTAGTGCTGCCATATGTGTTTTCACATAAAATAAAACATCTTTTGTGCATACAGGGAACACATGCTGCTTTTTTTTTTTTTTTTTTTTTCAATTTCTCTTCCACTTTCCTCTCAGTTATCACAAAATTATTTAGCTCTCTGTTAGTTTGATAAACTTCTGGCATCCCCTCACTAAAGAATTTCTCATGTGCGAATGTAGAATCATCAACAGTGGAACCATCAACATCAAGTGGATCAATGTGATTCAGTCGCATCCTTCTACTGTTAATATAAGTAAAGATGTCTTTGCTGCTTTTCTTGGCATTCTCAACTGGAGGCTTCTCATTATTTGCCTTGGCATGCCTAATCTTAATCAGTACTTAATTTGTTGTATGTATTTACTATGCTCCTAGCACCAGTATACATGCAAGTATACATATACCTGTTCTTACTGTTAATTACCCAGCCCATGTATATGTCCCATAATGACCCACAGCACGGCTTGAAATCACCAATATCTTGCTTTTCAGCACTGCTGTAGTTCATTATGGAACAAGTTTTAGGAAGTTTCTTTCAGGACTGATTTGTAGAAAAATGACGAAAATATTGTTTTTATAAAAACATGAGCCATTATAACTGTGAGCATATAATTTTATATTTAAGGTGGGTATTATATTAATGACTGGGAAAAGGACATTTTATTAAGAAATAAGAAAATTCTAAGTCAGTATACCATAGTACTGTTGCATGAGGGTGTGACATATGCTCATGCAGCACACCTTTTTATGGTTTATGAAAAATCAGTATTTTTGAACACTTAGATTATGAAAGGTCAGAAGGCCAAAAAAAAAAAAAAAAAAAAAACTATGGCCACTATTGCAGTCATAATATTTTAAAGTTACAAAGACAAATGTTGTATTGTTCAGAAATAGTCACATTCAGTTCAACAATGAGTATGAAAATCCCACTTAGATTATGAAATTTAAAGGGGAGAGCTATAACCATTATGATCATATTTTTACTTTACAAAGTGTTGTATTGACTATATCCCCCCCCTTATATATATATATATATATATATATATATATACATACATATATATTCGTAATTGCCTATGCTTTAAGTATTTTAAAGTGGATTGGATTTTCTACCTAACACAAACACTTGAATTTCAGAATTCCTTGTCATTACTTGCTATTTAAATAAAGATGGTTTCTGTGTAAAATAGAAATTATTTAGAAAAGTACATATGAAAGAAAATTTTTTTTGAAATGCTTTTATGAATTAAAATGTTTTTATTTTTATCTTAAATTTATTATTGAAAATATTTTATTTTCCAATTTGTTTCTGTGTAAAATTATGTAATTGTAAGTAAGGTGGCATCTGGTTTTACCAGGACACTACATAGTTTTGTGTGGATATGATCTGCCAAAGAGAAAATTTATATATAGGAACCCATCTGTTATGGACCGTAAGTAGTTCAGTTTTTTTAGCACCTCAGCAATCCATTTTTTTAATATTTACATTTTATATATTTAATACAAGATGAATACTATATAAATTAAATTTGCAAAGAAAAAAAACTTTAAAAAGCAAATGAACAAATCAGATTATGACTCAAGATAACATTTTTTACAACCTGAAAAACAATTTAAAAAATTACTGCAGTCTTAGCTGTAAATCCTTAAATGATTTTTTTTTTTTTCACTTTAAAGCTGAAGATTGGTTTAAATTGTTCAATTCTCATATCAGCTTTCAATGATTTTTCCATATATCCCTTGAGCACAATATTCTCAGAATCTGTGAATTCTGCAGGTTACTGTCAGTGAGAAGCAGATTCTGTGAATTACTTTAACTACACATTGCTGTGACTTTGCCACACATTAAATTTTCTATTCACTGTCTACTTGCTTGAATGAGTCAGGCGCACAACTTTATTTTCTTTATTTTCAGTTAATTCTAAAATTTATTCTTTAGTTTGAAAATTTATCCAAGTTTACAGAAAGTCAACTCTTAAGTGTTATGTATTTAATGAACAGGGATGGAGCAGTTACTTTTTTTTTAGTGGCAACAAAAAGGTTTTTTGCTTGATTTGCAAAGAAACTATGGCTGTGTTGAAGGAGTATAAATAAAGCAGGTTTAGTGACTTTAAATGTGTAATTAGAATTGAAATGTGAGCACACTGCACCACAGAACAATTGTAAAAAACAAAACAAAAATTTAGCATCATTCTGTGCTAATTATTATCTTCCTTATTTAACACATTAATCACCTTATATTAAGAAAAATAGATTCTTTGGGTGAGGCCTCAGATATTTTCAAAAATATAACTTAAAGGCATTGTTAATAAAAAAAATATATATATATTGCATGTATTAATTAAATTTAATTTTTTATTGTTAAGTTTTGACATACCATATGTCTCATGATCCAGTTTAATAAATTGGTCTGATGAGATTCACATGGTATATGCCAAACCATGCAAGATCATCGCAGCAGGCAATGATGTACAAATGTCTCACCCTTATTGACTGCTGTGACCATAGAATAGTTACTACTCTGTGACTATGGCCTTGTATGAATGCATTTAGTGGTTGTTGCATCAAGATGTTTTATACTATAAATGCTTGGTTCTGCAATGGCTTCATTACATTGATATACACACACACACACAGTTACAAAAACTTAGCACCACACCATAATATAAAGATGCTGTCTCTTATTGACTGATATGACCACAGAGTAGTTACTCTCTTGACCATAAGTGCTCAGTTTTGACATCATTTCATCTGAGGATGAACAAGCATGGTTATAAAACAATACTAGATAATAGTGGAGGAGGGGGGGACAATACTATCTTAGTTTTTATTCAGATAATTTAAATTTAATTTTTATGCATTTTGAATGAATTTTGAATTTATGCCAGCAATGTATTTATAAAAATATTTATTTTTATAATATGCAAACTTTATATTATTGCATAAAATAATATATTTTCTCTATATAGCAGGATGTATATATTTTTCATATATATCATGACCTGTTTAAAAAAAATAATTAAAAGCAATCATATTTGGATCTTCCAGGCCATGTAGACTCATTTTAATTTAAAGAATATACTGTTTGTGATGCTGTGGTAGAGTCACATCCCTTGAAAAATAAAGTGAATCATGACATATATGTTGTCATATATGTCATTGCTTATTTAAAAAAAAAAAAGGAGGCAAAAACATTCTCTTATGGCAATTAACATTTTAGCAGCCTATAAAACAGATCTTTGTGTGATGGAAACTCATAAAAAAAGTGTATCCTGGAACAAAAACCATACTATATATATTGATGAAGACTTAAGTCAGATTAAAGAAAAAGTAAAATATTTAAAATTTTTTTCCACCAGGCATAAACATTGTAAATACAGATTAATTTATTAAATTTGTATTTGAGAAATCAAATACAAATTTAATAAATCTTTTCATATAACTGAAGAAGTAGCTTACCTGCACACTATGCATGGAACAACAGTTTTTAAATTCTGTACAGTGGGACCAAGTGATGATGTTACCAACAGCAAATTCTAAGTGGGAAGCATTCAAGGAATTAATAATGGAAGCTAATAAATGTTTCATACCTATTAAGAAATATTGTTCAAGGTTTAGGCCTAAATGGTTGTCAAATGAACTAATGAGACTCGTGGCAGAAAAGAAAAATGCATGGGATGCATATAAATTATCAGGTGATACAGAAGCCTATGATATATATATAAGCTAGTCTGTAATCAAGTCACAAAGAAGGTTAGGCAGGCGAAGACAGATTATGAGAAATCTTTGGCAAAGGATGCTAAGAAAAACAGCAAGAATTTCTTTACTTATATAATGCCGTTCTCTGTACATGCTCAAGAAAATCTACATCCTTCCTAAAATGAGGCCTCCAGACCTGCACGCAGTACTCAAGGCGTGGCCTGACCACTGCCTTATACAGAGGGACAATCACCTCCTTTTGACTGCTAGCAAAATTCCTATATATCATTGACAAAATTAGAGTTTATATCTGAGCAATGCAGACAGGCTGCCCTGGCAGCCTGTCTGCATTGCTCAGATATAAACTCTAAAAGGAAAGGGATGAATCTGATTGGTCCACTTGATATCGATGGTTCGACTGTTGATGATCCTGCTCAAATAGCAAACAAACTGAATGAATATTTTACATCTACATTCACACGAGTTATTAAGGTTGGAAAATGCCACAAGGTTATCAAATTGTGACAGGGTGCTTAATGATTTTGTAATAACTAAGATTGGTGAGGGGAACGAAGGGATCCTCTTACCCGGAGAGGCTTAAGTTCTGCAAATTGCAGCACCTGGAGACTAGGCACCTGCGAGGTGATCTGATTGAGGTGTATAAGGCCTTGAATGGGTTGAGCACGCTGAATTCTGATGGGATTCTTCCACTTGTTCAGATTACGAGCCTAAGGGGGCATAAATTGAAATTGAGGAAGGGCAGATGTAGAATAGATGTGCAGAAATTTGCCTTTAGCCAGTGGGTGATTAATTGCTGGACAAACTTCTATCTGTCATTGTGGAAGTTGATAGGTTAAATAAATTTAAGGAGGAACTGAACAAATATTTAGAGGGGATTGTTTTGTAATTTTTTTTTTATTTTTTTTTTTTATTTTGGCTGATGCTGCATAAGCTCATACATTTGCTTTCTTACATCACATGCCACTACTACTACAACAAGGGAAGATTTATATGAAAAAAATAGTGCCTTTAAAAAGCTTGAATCTATCTATATAATATATACAACCTGGTATGGGAAAGAGCATTTTTAAAATTGAGAGAGATTCCAATTTGTTGAAACATACTGGGCATTTCAGTTAAAATAAACTGGGCCTATCTTCGTTATTTTTGGTTTAGGCTGTTTGTCTTCCAGACCTCTTTTTGTCATGTTGAATTTGATGTTTAAATTGGAAGATATTACCATTTAGATTTTAAAAATTCTATTCCTAAATTTAAATTCTGACTAAACAAATGCTTTTTTCTCAGTGAGAAAGTAATTCTCCATCCTCGGTTTAGTCTAAAAAAATATCAGTGTACTTCTGAAACAAACGTAAGCTGATTTTATTTGAAGGCAAAAAACAGGCAAACACAACAGTTGTATGTGATGGTTGCTTTTCAACAAGCACATTTAGTTGTGCTGAATATCTAGTTGTACAAGGACAGTTGTGTTGCACCTCCTCTTGCAAATAATGGTAAAAGAAATAACATTCAAAAGAATTATTTTAAAAGAATTCTAGAGTGGAAAGCAGAAATTTCATGAAATAGAAATTTAAGGTAAAAAAAAAAAAAACATGAATGAATATTTCAGTACAAAATTTGGCCATTCTAAGATCACTTATCAATAATGTTCAACAACATTGTATGGTTACTACTCCTATTTCCACAAATTGAAGGTTATTAATTTGTGGGAATAGCAGTAGCAACCATACTGCTGATGTTGTTATTAATTACAATAGTGTAACTAATGATGACAGCAGCAGATTCAAATAATTTTAATCTTATTAACAAAACAGATCTATTGTCACATATTTGACAATAGATATGTTTGTCAAAAACGGCCTCCGTAGCCGAGTGGGCAGGAGCGGGAGTGCAGTAGCACACGCTCTTTGAGTAGACCGGGGTTCAAGCCCCTGACTGCTGAATACGGTCGATCTGCCAACCCGCACTGGACCAGCGTGGCGGCTTATGGTCCATTTCCCTCAGCATGAATTGTTGAGGAGGCTTCCATCCTGCAGTGGGTTGATAATGGCTGCACTTTACTTTTTTTTATGTTTGTCATATCTATCTGTTATTAACATAATACATAGATATAACAAATAATTCAAATAATTTATATCTTGTTTATATAAGAGACTGTAGGCAGCAGTCTATAGAGATTATTAAAAGAGAGCCAATATGTGCTTTAAATATTCATAAACTCGACGTGGCATCCCTTTGTCACAAAACCTTCAACCTATGTAATAAATTAGAATGAGCATTCTTTAGAATAACACTATTAATTTCGGTGCATGCATTCTTTCTTTCTTTCGAGATAGTCTGAATTGTTGATGGGTATTTTACACTTTTCCTTTAACAAAACCCCAAAAGAAAAAAGTTGTTTAGAAAAAAAGTTTGAAGGGGTGAGATAGGGAGAACATGGTGGCCAAGACATCTCCCCCTCATATCATATACACTGGCCTTTTAAATATGCAATATACCCACTATTGTTTTGCTACAATTTTGTATAGTGGGATGCCATTGCACTAGAATCAAAGATATTGTCAAGCTTCCTGGTTTATGGAACTTTTTAACCAGTTAAATAAATTAATGTGAAGTAATTCATAATATATTACCTTACCTTACTATTAATATCTGGACTTGTATTTCTGGTTATTTGTATTTCTACAAATAACCTTTATTTACAGGAAAACTAATAACATGTGCAATGGTATCCCAACACACAAAATTGTAGCAATATAATAGTGGGTATATTGCATATCTAGTTTCAGTGTCACTCTCCACCAGTTTTTTTTTTTTTTTTGTAAATATCCTCCAATATTTTCTGTCATTCTGCCTTCAAAGCAGTAACCAATTCAGCTGTTTTGTGGGCTGTCTCTCCACATACACACATGCTCGTTGATTCAATCCATCCCAGAAGTTCCCTGTAGTGATTGAGGTCAGGGCTCCGGATTGGCCAGCCAAACTTTCCGACACTCAAATCCTCAAACCAGTCCATCACGGTCTAAGCAATATTACATGGAACATTGTCCTACTGATACAAGTATGGACCTTCCCAATGTGCTGCCACAATGTAGGTAATGCATTATTGTCCAGGACATCTAGATAGACTTCAACATTAATGGTATTGCCCAATACAACAAATTGACTCAGGCCAAACCACGAAAAAAAAAAATAAATAAATAACCCCAGAGGCTCACATCTGGTGAGTATGGGCTTGGCACACCCAGCATTTCGAGCTGGATATCATCATTCTTCTCTTCCTTGGTGATTCCCTTCTCTCTCTCGGTAACTCAGGATTTTTTTTTTTTTTCTTGGCTGGTGCAGCAAAAGCCTCAGGCTTCCTTGCACCATATGGCTAATAATAATAATAATGATAATAATAAAACAGCCACAGACTATCATAGTGCCTCCAGCCAATTCAGTCAAGATGATACACCCAGGCATGACCATCAGACTGATAGTCCATGTACCATGGCTCATCACTTCAATGCACAAATTTCTTTTTGTCTACAGTCCAAGAATGCCAAGTTAGACTGTGTATGGCATTAGTCTGTATGATTAATGGTTTGTGGATGGAGCATGCAGCAACCCATGTACTCTTATTGGTGCTGACGTGTTCCAATTGTCTCACTGGGGACCCGTGTGTTGCAACAATCAACCTGCATAACAAGCAGACGATTCTTTGCAAGGCTCTCCTGTCATGTTAAGTTTCTGAGGTATCCAAGTTGTTTCATTGACAGTTTCATGAAACAACCTGGAAAACCCCATTGAAATGTCATGTACTGATTTCTTATGTGCACACTATTATCATTCTACACTAGAAGTCTGCTAACTATGCCTATCAATAGCAGCATCTTGCATTCACAATAATACTACTGTCTCCTCAAATGCCTACAAGCATATTTATAGTTGTCTGACGTGTGCTTGGGTAGGATGTGACCAGTTATCGGTAGAAGGGTATCCAGATATTAATGATAGGGCAATGTATTAAAATTACAGTTACTCAGAGCGAAATGGATACAAAAGTATAGATGGTAACAGGTTTAATAACAGGAAATATACATATATTAGATTAGATACATAAAGCTTTCGGTTATCTAGTTAACCTTCTTCAGTTGATATGAAATGACAGTTTCATATCAATGCTATTGTGCACGTCAAAAACGTAAGTTCAATGCTTTAATTAATGAATCCCATCAATTTCGTCATCAGCATAATACCCCTTCCGCAGGTTGCACAGATTTTGTATTGAACCTGAGCAACAAACAATTATCTACAGAACAAATAGACCTATTGACTCTGGGTATGAAATTTGCTGTTCTCCCAAGAAACCCACCGATCACTGATATTGCCTTAGGCGTAGAAGCGTGTTTAACACACTTCCCTGAAGATGTGGCAAACGCAATTCGCCTAAAAACTGCAGCAGTTCTACACCATGCTCGCCCCGCTTCTTCCAATCTCAGCCACAAACAAAATTTCTGCCCTTAAGACACCGAAATGGGTTTCATCCATCGTCATCCTACCGGCGGACAAAGGACGTCGAACAGTCATAATGAACCACGCAGATTATGAGACAAAAGCCTTGCTGCTCTTGTGGGATACTTCTATTTACAAGCCCTTAACCGTTCCCCCCATCAAAGCCTTGGAACGATGGGAGTCAAGAGTGACCATCCTCGTCAACAGCTGGCTCAAACAAAAGAAAATAACAGAATCAACACATAATCACCTCCGTGCCTCCGGTTGCCAGATCCCACAATTTTACAGACTACCAAAAGTACACAAAGAAGGCACACCACTAAGACCCATTGCATCCTGTTGTGGCTCACCGAGTTACGAATTATCTAAGTTTGTCTCAAGGCTCCTTTCTCCCCTAGTAGGCAAGACCACCAACACCGTCTCCAACAGTAGTGAGTTCATAGAAAGGATCTGTACTATATCCATCTCACAAGATCAGGTTATGGCATCATTTGATGTAGTTTCACTTTTTACCTCCATCCCTGTAGAACTTGCCATCACGTGTGCAAAACAACTCTTAGATAATGACGAAACCCTTGGCAGCAGAACCAAACTAACACCAGACGATATCTCCACCACCCTCAGACTGTGCTTAACAGGCGGTGCAATCATGTTTAACGACTCCATTTACCAGCAGGTACATGGCACAGCCATGGGTTCCCCAGTTAGTTCGGTCACGGCAAACATCGCGATGGAGGAGTTAGAGGGTCGTTGCATTTACAGACGTACCAGATCCCATTGCCTTTTGGTGTCACTACGTGGACGATGTGTTCGTAGTTATCCCCAGAAATTCAGGTTACTGAATCTTAGCCCACCTCAACTCTCTGTCACCTTTCATAAAATTCATGATCAAGCTAGAATCGAACAACACCATACCATACTTAGACACCCTTGTCCGGCACGAGGGCACATGCTTGAAGACAACAGTCCATCGTAAACCTATGTGTGCTGGCCAATTTACCAACTTCTGATCAGCACACACACACGCGTAGCCATCTTCTTGCCACTGCACGAACCTTACTAACTCGTGCCTGGACACACTCTAGCTCTGTAAATGAGAGGCGCATAGAAATCACTAAAGTCAAGGCAGACCTTACGAGGTGTGGCTATCCCATCAATACCCTTGACAGGTGTGACCTACAGGCACGCGACCAACAGAAACATCCAAGGTGGTGAGTCAACCACGAGCGCCTTTATCCCATACTACCCAAACCCATCACAACAGGTCTGTAGAATCTTAAAATCACATGGGATAAAGTGTGTGCAACTCCCAGGCAGGAAATTACGATCCCCCACCTCCAAAGTGAAAACATCTGTCCCCACCCTACTACAAAGCGGATTGGTCTACCGCATCTCTTGCCGTGACTGCACTAGCTGCTACTTCGGAGAAACTAGGATACGGCTCGAAAAACGCCTTTCCAAACACAAAAGAGCGATCTGCTTAGCGGATGTGGAGCACTCAGCTATCGCCAAGCACGTCTGGGCAACCCACCACGACATAGACCCACACCGCGATGTCGTGATTGTGGATAAGTCCTGCCATTATCTGCGGCGCGCCTGGTTGGAATCGTTAAACATCAAATGCTCCAATACCTCAGTGAACAGGAACAGTGGTTGTCAAGTCCACCCTATCACCGAAGCAACGATCCTGTCCATTGATAAGTGCTGGCCACGTCCACATACATCACAACCACAGGCTTCAACCTAAAACAATTAGCCACGCGCTTCACGTACCAGATTGGCAGTACACACCTCCATTCTGTCATTTCATATCAACTGAAGAAGGTTAACTAGATAACCGAAAGCTTTATGTATCTAATCTAATATATGTATATTTCCTGTTATTAAACCTATTACAATCTATACTTTTGTATCCGTTTCGCTCTGAGCAACTGTAATTTGAGTAGAATGAATCCGGAGCGCATAGACATCTTTAATCATAGGGCAATGTATTTCACCCTAGTCAGTGTGTCATCAAGAAAACTGGGCTGACAACTTCATCTCCCCACGTGCTACACCATTCATTAAGAGACCATCTCACCAGAGAGAGAGGTTTTGACAGATAGGAACTCAGTAACAGGAACTGTTCCTTCCTTTGGTGAAGCTGTTTTGAGTGAAGGTGACCATGTCAGTCCACAGGATATTGCTGAGGAAACTGGGATTTTCTTCTATTTTGGTTCAGAAAATTACCAAATGCCAAGCATTTTGTATCTTCACCTTCATGCAAACCCTTGTTTGCTCATGGTGATAGGGATACAAAAGGAAGGTGAAAATCAAATGATAGGGAATACAGCTCCTTTTGAAGACTCCTCCAAATCTGTGTGCGTGCACACATTCGTGCTTGATCCCACATACAGAAGAAGCTTCCCAGACACTGCTAGTTGAATGAGCACACGGTTCTTGATTAGACCGGGGTTCGAGCCCGTCACCACCAAATACGGAGGATGCGAAAAGGTCAGGGAATTACCACCGCATATCCCGGCACAATATGGCCTTAGTTGCTAATGCTTCTAAAAACCAAATAACAATAACAGCTAGTTGAATGATAGGAAAAAGACCAGATCTTTCTCATAAACATTCCAATTTCTATACACATCAATATTGTTTTGTATGCCTTACATTTCTGGTTAGCATAAAGCGATTCATGCCACACATAATCATGCTAGGTGATAATTGCAGCTTCTGAGGATGTCTCTTGGAAAATCTTGATGCTGCTCTAGCATTTTGGAAGTATTCTCCATATAGTAATACCATCTCACACAGTTCTACAAATGTGCATGTGAATAAAGGGGAAAAAAAGAAGGTAAACTGAAGCCATTATCAATCCACTGCGGATGGAAGTGTCCTCAATGAATTATGTTAAGGGAAATGGACCATAATCTGCCATGCTTGTTCAGTGTGGGTTGTCAGATCAACCATATTTAGCAGTCGGGCTTGAACCCCTATTTACTTAAAGACCATGTGCTGCTGCACTCCCGCTCCTGACCACTTGGCTACGGAAGCCTTAATAGATACCAAGAAATTGTACTTCTAATGAATTTCAATTTATATACAAGGGATGTTCAATAAATTATCTACCTAAAGTTCTTCCCATAGTTATATTTCAATGATTAATGATTTATCATGTTCCAACATATCTCAACTTGAATCATACTAATTTTGAACCTGCTATTGCTGCTGTAACAGAAAGAAGGAAGATGCCTGTATAAAATTATGGATTTGCTGGAATTGGAGCATCATTCAGTCATGAAGTTTCTCACAGCAGACTTCTGTAAAGAAGGAAATGGGCCAAAGACCATTCATGAAAGGATGGTGGTTGTGTATGGCAACATTGCACCTTCATAGTATCAGGTGAAATTCTGGTCAAAACAATTCAAGTGAGGTAGAGAGACAATCAAAAATGATCCATGTCACAGGAAGGCCTGTGACAGCAACCACTCCAGAAATGTGGCAAGCTGTAGAAATCCTTCTGCTGAATAACAGACATTTAAAGGTGTCCCAAATCTCTATGGAATATGACATATCCAGAATTGTTATGGTGATGAAACATGGGTTCATCACTGGCATCCTGAGACCAAGCAAGAATGAATGCAATGGAAGCACAAGGGTTTCCCCCCACCCAAAAAATTTTGGACACAACTTTCAGCTGGCAAGATTATGGCCATCGTGTTTTGGGATGCTGAGGGAATTTTGTATATTCACTACTTGGAACACAAGCAGACAGTCACTGGGGAGTCATGCATCCCTACTGTACAACTTGGGATGTCATAAAGGAAAAATGCTATGGAATACTTTCCAGAGTGTGCTGCTTCTTGGGTCTTTGAAACAGACAACCCCACATTTAAATGAGACATTACCTCTTTATTTCATACTGTGGTTTACATTTGCTTTCCAACTACACTGCCTTTAAATTATTATCATTTAATTATTATATGATGTGCCATTCTTTATGTGGAATGTTGCAAATTATTTGTGTCTGCTGTTTTATTAGTTACATCATTATTTTTAGCTTGTGGAAATAGCACCAGCCATGTAATGTTTTGAACATTACTGATCTTTGATAACAAATAGTCAAAATTGAAAACCACCAAAATATTCATTCTCATTGTCATTTATCTGTTTTTTTTTTTTTCTTCTTTTCTGATAATGAATTCATTATTGCCATTCCCCCCCCCTTAAACTTCCATTTCATGGAATTGCTACTTTCCACCCCAAAAATTTTACTGTACAGAATTTTTTAAAAATAATTCTTTTGCATTTTATCTTTTTTGTCATTATTTTCAAGAGGAGCCACGACACATGCTGTTTGACACAGCTAAACACACTTTGAAGTCACTCAGTTTGTCATTTAAGAAGTGCACATATGATGTTTTAGACTAAACAGAGAACAACTTTCCCATTGAGAAAAAAGCAGTTTATTGGGCAAAATTTAAATTTATAAATTGTAAAATCTAAAAAATAATACATAGTCCAATTTTAACATCAAATTATAGTAGTCTGACATTAGCAAAAAGGTCCAGACAACACATGGCCTAAACTCAAAAATAAGCAAGGTGTACGTTAGTTTTGAAATGTGCATTGTAGAATTATGGAAAATCAAGTATTGAAATAAAAACTGATTTTTTTATTTGTAGACCACTGTCTCATCAGCTTAGCAGTGCATCCACTTGCATTATAAATGTAATTTTGCTACAAGTTTTTGAAAGTAACATTATTATAGTATCTTTTGTCAGTATTTATTTGATGTGAAAAAATATAAATATATATTTTTATTTCTATATTTGATGTGAAAAATATAAATCTATAAATTGGGGGAGGGGACAGTTCACCTAAACATCATACAGTCAGGCCTAGTGATTAGTAGTTACTAACTCTAATTATTCTTTGCTGGACATCATTCAAATGTGTAGTAGATGTGAAATGAGAATGATTGTTTGTATATAGATGCATTGGATACACAATTAACTTGTTTATAAGTATCTATAAACTAGTACCAGGCTATATTGTTATGTATGTACTAAAATTCATTTTCCACTATATACTTTCCTAAGTACAGAACACTGGAGTAACATTTACATAGGTGCAACAAGACTTTCTGGACACCCTTTACTTTTGAAAAATTGTGTTTTGGAAAGCTGCAGTTACAAAGAAATAACCCTTGATGTAGATATAGAAGAGCTGTGGGATGAAGCCCCCCCCAACCATTAGTGGTACTACCTTGAAGGACTTTTGTAGTGCAGATGACTTCTCGTTGTGAAGCAACACATTAACAGATGTGATAATAAAGATGGATTACACAGTTCATAGAAAATGATATTTCAGCTGCAGAAGCTGTCTTGTGTTTAGATATTAATATTATTATTATTAGCCATAAGGTGCAAGGAAGCCTGAGGCTTATGATGCACTAGCAAAAAAAAAAAAAAAAAAATTCTGAGTTACCCAGAGAGAGAGAGAGAAGTAGAAAGGAATCACCAAGAAAGAGAAGAATGATTGATATCCAGTTCAGGACCCTGGGTGTGCCAAGCCCATACTCACCAGATGTGAGCCCCTGGGGCTATACAGTAGTAGAAAGTATTTTGATGTTATGAGGCATATATATGCCAAGAATGGTGTACCAGATAAAATGGATTTTCTTGAAGATTTAATTACACAGTATGGAGGAAAGAAAAAATAAATTTATATGAATTATTAATTGATTTAAAAATGAGTGAATTTGAACATGTCATATGTTTACTTCACATGTGCATTTTGCTATCGATTTATTTTACACTTTACTATATTCATCTGTTTTGTTGAAGGTACTTTTATAACTGTTTTCATCAATCCCTTTCAGCTTTGTTATTATAAACAGGGCTGTGCAAAAAGCTTCAAAAACTATACAAGTAGCTGCATTTATGAGAAATGGCCTGTTGATTAAGAGTCTTAATATAATAGTATTAACCTCGCATTATAAAACTATCTAGTGAGTTGCCAAGACATTATAATACTAATAAGTAGTGCAGACAAGTAGCAAGGAGGGTCCGTGTTGTCCTGTCATTTATTTGTCAGACAGTTGCTTGTGGAGTTAGGAAGATGACATTTCCACTGTATAAGGAAATGGAGAGGCTGTATCAGGAATAACCAGGTATGGAACCACAGTTAAAAGAAACAGCTTCTTTAGGTTAAAAGATGGGCAATACCCATAGTGAGATTGGAAAAATGGTGCCCATAAGGAGAAACTTTGAATATGTGGGCTGCAAGAGCTTACTTTAGAGGAGTTTAAGATTGGGGTTTATAAGACTCTGAGAGGAGATAGTAGCAAAATAAATGAAGGTGAATTTTCAAGGTATAAAGCGATGCTCATAATTCTTTCAGCAGTTCATTTTCTGCAAGAATTATGGACTGAATTGTATTAAGTTATCCTTTATGCTTAGAGGGGAACAGGTATCCTGTGTGTTATCAGACACTCAGCCTAAAACACTGATGGATTCACTATTACAGAAGATTTAGGAGAAGTCCGGTTGGCCTGCCTCCCTAAAATCCACTCATGCACACCTTCTCGATGATAAGCCCTGTTACGTCACTTAGGTGGCAACGAACGTGTAGAGTGGTTCTCTTCAAGAAGACTGGTCAGCGTGAAGAAGAAAAGACCAAATCCTCCAGCATATAACAGCAATGCAAAACAAATGGCCCTCAGTCCCCAGCAGCTTTCACTGTCCCTCTTACGGCAGCGAGAGAAGCAGAGGGTGCTAAGAATCTCTGGGTACGACCAGGCTGCCATGCATGGAAACTGAACTTGGCCTGTTATAACGTAAGATCACTCATTGGTGAAGACAGGATATTAGAGCTGGAAAAGGAATTAGAAAATGTGAATTGGAATATCATCGGTTTGGCTGAAACAAGAAGAAGAAATGAATCACTTATAAGTTTATCAAGTGGAAATCTGCTGTACACCAATGTAAACAGTGAAAGGAGTGAAGGTGGAGTTGGCTTTCTGGTCCATAAAGATTTTAAAAACAACATTTTGGAATTCAAAAGTACATCACCAAGAGTGTCAAGACTAATACTCAAGATTTCTAAGAGGTACAAGCTAAAGATTATAATGATTTATGCACCAACATCGAGCCATGATGATGAAGAGATTGAAGAAATATACACCAAAATTGAGTCTTCTAGATGAGCAGAAAACCCACTACACTATTATTATGGGGGACTTCAATGCTAAGGTTGGAAAAAGACAAAACAGCGCAGAAACGGGAACTATAGGAAATTTTGAAATTGGTGAAAGAAATGAAAGAGGTGAAAGACTTGTGGAATTTGCAGAATCTCAAGGACTGTCAGTAATGAACACTTTTTTTTCAAGAAAAGGGTGAACAGAAAGTGGACATGGAAGAGTCCAAATGGATTCGACTTCATCCTCACTAACAGAAGATATATTGTGAATGATGTTACTGTCCTGAATAAGGTAAATGTTGGAAGTGATCACAGAATGGTAAATGTACACTTGATATAGATGTAGGAAAGGAAAAAACTGACTTGAGTAAATAATACAAAGGTCTTTGAGATAACAGAAGAGGAGAAAAAGCAGTATGTACTGGAACTTAAGAACAAGTTTGAGCTTCTGCAGACTACTCAGGACCAAGATATTGACGAGGAATATTACAACTTTCTGAAAGTGTTTAAGCCCAAGAAACCTATAGGGAAAAAGAAATCCAAAGAAGAAAAAATTAGTCAAGAAACACTTGTCATGATGAACTGAAGACGACAAATGAAAAGCAAGAAAAACACTGACAGGGAGAAAATTGAGTATACTGAGTTATGCAAAGCCATTAGAAAGAGACTCAGAGAGGACATAAGAAGATTTAACACAAGAAAAGTAGAACAAGCATTAAGGGAAAACAAAGGATTTAAATCAGCAGCCATGAGCAGTAATACAGAAAGACAAGTGATACTGAAACTGAAGAATAGTGATGGTGTACTTATAAACAGCAGAGAAGGCATAATTCAAATAGCAGAAGACTACTATAGAGAATTATACAAGGAGCAGTGGAATGATGCCAGCAGTGGGGAAGATGGATTGCAAAGTAGCAACACATACGACATACCCAATATTCTTCCTGATGAGGTAGAACATGCATCGAAGAAAATGAAGAATCAGAAAACTGGCAAGGCTCTTCACAAAGTGCATTAGAAAAGGTGTGACGCCTAAGCAGTGGAATAATGCAATCATAGTTTTGCTCCTTAAGAAAGGAGATAAATCAGAAATTAGAAATTATAGACTAGTTAGCTTGTTATCCCACATCTACAAGTTGTTCACAAGGGTCATTACTAACAGATTAGAAAGAATACTTGATGAGAATCAATCGAAAGAGCAAGCTGGCTTTAAGACAGGATTCTCAACTATGGATCACCTTCACGTAATATCACAGCTAATGGAGAAAGCAAATGAATATAAAACACCATTATGCCTGGTATTTGACACCATACAGCATAAGGCAGTATTTCAGGCACTGGAAAGACAAGTCATAGATACCCCGTATATTATGATTTTGAAGAAAATATATGAGAGTGCTACCTCCTTTATTAGACTAGAGAAGGAAATTTAAAATTGAGAAAGGAATTTGACAAGGAGACACAATATCTCCGAAGCTGTTTGCTGCTGCCCTTGAGGAAGCTTTCAGAAGATTAGACTGGTCGCAGAAAGGAGTCAATGTGAACGGAGAGTACCTAAACCATTTACGATTCGCAGATGACATTGTGGTCATAAGCCACGATCCCAAAGAATTAAGAGGAAAATCTTAATCAGTTATGCACAGTTAGTAAGGATTTTGGATTAAAGATGAATATGGCTAAAACAAAAGTAATGATGAACAAGTATGCCACAGAAAGGGAAATAATGATTGAAGGAGCAGTAATTGAAAAGGTGGAGTCATATACTTATCTGGGACAAGTTATTAGCTGTAATAATGATAAATGGCTGGAAGTCAAGAGAAGAATAAATTTTGGATGGATAGTATTCAGGAAATATAGTGAAACTTGGGCACTCACCAAAAGAATGGAAGAGAAGCTGAGAACTACACAGCGAAGGATGGAACGAATTATATTGGGAATCAGACTGTTAGATAAGAAGAGAAACACATTGATTAGGCAGCAAACTCAAGTAAAGGACATTCTTATCAAAACTAAAGAACTAAAATGGTCTTGGGCAGGACACATAGCTCGGAGACATGATGACAGATGGACTAAGAAAATAACAGAATGGTACCCAAGAGGAGCTAGAAGAAAACCTAGAAGAGAAAGGTGGAGATGGATAGATGAAATTCACGAGTTTGTGGGTAGTAAATGGATGGCCAGTGCTCAAAACAGAAGGAACTGGAAAGTTGCTGAAGAGGCCTTCATCCTGCAGTGAATTGAAAATGGCTGATGATGATGATGATCCTTTATGCAGCAAGTTTTTTAATCATTGGAATAAACTGTCTCTGTGGGTAGTTGAGGTTTGACAGCTTGTTAGAGAAGCAAGTACAATAACTGGGAAACACTTTTTTTTTTTGTTTTTTGTACTGATACAGCAAAAGCCTCTGGCTTCCTTGCAGTGTATGACCAACAAGTTCAGATTTACTGAGGTGAACTGGTGTGGTTGCTCCAGGACAAGGTCTTGGGTGGGGGGGAGATTGCACAGAGCCTGCGTTGTGCAACAGCACCAGAGGCCCCCCAGACCACCTAAATCTGCCACTGCCTCCCAGATAGCTATTTCAGGTGGAAGGGCAATCATCTACATTGGATGCTGCTTATCATGATCACTTCGGTACACAAATCATTGATAACAATAAACAAAGAAACAATAATGCAGCTGTTCAGCACTGTTTATTGATTCAGAACAGAAATATGTACATAAAGAAGTGGGCAGAAAGAAAACATTGAAATCAAGCAATATAAGATATTTTGACTGTCCACTTTTTTTTTTTTTCTTCAAGAAAATCATCAATAAAAAACTTTTTTTTTTTTTTTATTGATTTTACATGAAACTTGTTTCTGTAAAACCATAAAAACAAATAAAGAAAATATTAAAATCAAGTATTAAAAAAAAAAGTGATTGGTAGGAGTGCAGGTACAGTACTTTCATGGAATAAAAATACCTTAAACAATACAAACTGTATGAAGCAGTAGGTGTGTCGGAGTTTAAGATCAAATTGGGATGTTATGTAATCACTTCCACTGCACTTGCATAAAAAACTTGAGGCAAAAAAGTGATAATAGAAGCTAAAATGCTAATTACAGTAAACATCATTTTTTTATATGTATACAATCTGATCAAGACTTCAGAAAAGTGGAAACATTATACAAAGAATAACCTTATCTGTGATCACAATAAGCTGCATGCACTGTATTTGTCCACAAAATAACCATTTGTGATTTACTCAAGTAGTGAGAGATTGTTTGTTCTGTTTACCAATATTTTCATTTAGAAAATGCAGTCCCCTTGACGTTGGCACTTGTTCATGGTGAGGGGACCCCCCAGTGACACACTGCTGGGCTTCTAGATTAGCATCACTGGGATCTCACAGCCTAGGTTCTGCTAAAATCAATGGAATCCTGTGTGTTTGCCAGTGACTGTGGAAATTCGGAAGGAGGATCCTGGTGGTTGAGGGGCCCAGGTAGGATCAATCGCCTAGTGGGCTTGCCTGCAAGGGTCAACCATGTAAATGCCATGCCCCTACCCTCATGGTCTGAGGGACAGGATTTGGGCTAGCAGCAGTGCAGGTATGGTGTCTGGGTAGTGGGCATCTCTTTGGGCTCCGTGGTGGGTGAGGAGCCAGGGCACTGAACCAATATTAAATCCTCATAAATATATTTCTTCTGGGGCCCCAACCCAATCCCTATCTGAAAACTTGACTATTGACCTCAATAATGTCACTTCTGCAAAGAGACAAACTGAGATTATATTAGGTCCAACACCTTGTTCCTGATAATTCACTCCAAAAAAATGTCACCTTTCTTTATCCAGAAGGGTTAGCAGGCTCTTCTAAATCTGTCAAAACGGCTTCAATCAGGCAACATCCTGTACAGACCACAAGTGACATTCAGAACAGCTCCTCCAAGCGATATCTATAGGGGTAATGTCCATCACTGTTACCCCTCACAAAACGTTGAACTCATCCTGTGGTGTCATCGCGGAATGGGATCTTATGGATGTGATTGAAGAGGAAATATGTTCTGATTTAAAACTCCAAGGAGTGATAGCTGTAAAACAAATATCCATGTGATGGGAAACATCATACTGACATTTAATTCATCAACGTCTCCTAATTAAATCAAAGCTGGCTATATTAACTGTCCAGTCCATCCATACATACCAAATCCTTTATGGTGCTTTAAGTGCCAGAAATATGGATGCTCACAAATGGCCTGTCGTGAAGCCCTTGCATACACTTGATGAGCTGCAAAGCCACAAAACCCACCTGCATTAACTGCCGAGGAGAACACCCTGCTTAATCACAAACATGCCAGAGGTGGAAAGAAGTAAAAGAAATTCAGACTTAAGGCAGAGCTGAACATATATCAGGAGGCAAAGAAAGCAGTGAAACCTATAAATATAAGCAAACCCACCCATGTACAGAAGGTAGTGGAGAGATGTTCCATTGGAACTTAGACCGAAATGACCATTCCACCAAAAGAGTCATTCACTCCCATCGCACATTACCTTGTAAGTTCAAAAAAACGTGCACAGAATGACTAATCAGCTGCCACTCCTATATCCGTACCTCCTAATACTCCACCAGTACCGAAAGAAGTTACTGGAGAAAAGACGCAGCCCGAAATACCCCGTAGTTCCCAAGAAAAAGTGGATGTTGAGGAGAAGGAGGTACCAGATGATTCAGTCTTGAAACTCTTTGCGGAGAAGGAAATGGACACGGGACAGTGTCCATACTTACCCAAAAAAAGATAAATCAAAGACTGACAAAAGTAAGCCCTCAGCATCTCGGAAATTGCCTGATGGATCCACCAAGCCAAAATAATGGCTAAACTCCTACGATGGAATTGTCGTGGATTCAAGCAACATACCAATGACATCAAGACCCTCCGGCAGAAGCACGAACCAGTGTGCTTTTCAATGCAGGAGACTTACCTAAAGGCAAATGATGATCCTGCCATACATAACATTGCAATTTTTCATAAGGATAGAATTGCAGATGGTCTTTCAGCCTTTTCTATGTACAACCAGCATAGAGGCTGTTGTAATTTGCCTTACAGTGGGATTTTTGATAACCATCTGCTCTATTTATTTGCCACCTGGGGCTGACATCATCCAGAAAGACCTTGATGATCTTGTAATGCAGCTGCCTCCCCCTTTCTTATTTCTTGGAGATTTTAATGGACATTATACCCTGTGGGGTATTGCTAGTATTAATGGAAGGGGATGAGTCAGAGCATATGCTCAATGACAATGACCTTTCCCTTCTAAATGTGGGAACTAACACTTTCCACAAGCCTACCCGTACGTTTTCTGCCATTTATCTTTCTATCTGTTCCCCTTCTCTACTCCCTTCACTCACTTGGGAAGTGGAGGAGAACTCATATGGAAGTGATCGCCTCCCTGTGATAACCTGCTTACACAGTGAGAGACTGTCTTCCTTTTAGGTTACCGTGGTGGAAGATTGATCAAGCTGACTGGAATGCCTTCCAATGTCTGGCAGAATTTGACATCACTGCAGTCACATACATCATAGAAAATATCGTCCAAGCAGCTGCAAATGCCATTCTGAAAATATCTACCCAGTTTCCACCTTTTTCCAAACCACCGTGGAATGCACAGTGGTGCCATCTGACACAAACACAAACCAGGTGCCATCTGACACAAACAGGTATGTTTGTGTCAGATGGCACCTGGGATTTCTCCCATCTCCACATGCACAGAAAAAAGGCTCAAAACAAAGCATGAGGGATATTGCAACGATATCCTACCACAGCCAACCTTATAGCTTTTAAAGGTGCATGAGCCAAAGCAGGCTATTTGCTGTCAGAGTCGAAACAAATCATGGATCCATCTCACATCATCAATTTCTCAATTGGTCTGGGATAAAATATGGAAAATGAAGGGAAAATACACATCCTGCACTTCCTCAATCCTAGATTATAATGGGTGCCCTACTTGTGACCCAACTGCAATAGCTAATTCTCTTGGGGAAACATTCTCTGCGACATCTTTGTATTCCCGAGAGTTTCTGGTACCGAAACATAAAATTGAAAAACAGGCACTTAATTTCACATCAAATCACCTTTATTCCTACAACAGGCCATTCACTATACCGGAACTGAAAAGAGCTCTCATCTTTTCTAGGGCAAGTGTTGTTGAACCAGATGGCATCCATTATGAAATGGTTAACCATCTTTCACCAGACTCTGTGGATCACCTGCTCCTTCTATATAACAGAATCTTTACTGAAGAGCAGTTTCCTGGATGCCTGCCACAAGGCAATCATTCTTACATTTGCCAATCCAGGAAAGGATCCTGAAATCCCTACTAGTTATCATCCTATTGCTCTGACCTTTTGCCCAGTGTGTCTGTGCAGAATCCTAGAGAGAATAGTTAATTTTCATTTAATATGGTGTTTAGAATCAATTGCCCTTCTCTCTATCATCCAGTGCAGCTTCTGAAGGAACCGGTACACTCTGGACCATTTTATTAGACTGGAAACATCCATCTGCAATGCTTTCCTAAAACATCTGGAGAAAGCAATGACAGAACTTGGAGATTTGCCATCTTAAAAGATTTGTATAGCATCTGTCTTAGAGGACATCTTCCTGTGTTTATTAAAAAACTTTTTAGCCAATTGGTCTTTCCAAGTTTGTATGGGATCCTTGCTCTTTTTGCCAAGAGGTGGGAGTACTGCATGTATCAGTATTAAGTGTCACGCTTTTCATCATCAAAGTAAATGCTATTTGACAGTAAGATATATATATTGTACTGTCTTAATTATTTCCCCCCACCCTCTTTTTTTTATAAGACCTTAGTATTGCCAACTGCAGTTTTGCCAAATGTGGTACTTTTCAGAAAGAACATATATTCCACAGTTAATGAAGAGTCCCTTGTAAATTGTTAGAACATATTTAAGTTCATAATTAATGTCCATATTTAATGACAGTAGCCTTTCTTTAATTCTAGTGTGTAATGGCAGTAATTAATTTTCTTTAAAATTAACTACTGCGATTATGAATATGGTATTTAATTTATTCATTTATTATATAACCACTTAAGCAACAACATTCAACCCTAAAGAACTGTTATTAAAGCAAATCTTGCAATGTTCAGTAGATTATTTAATGGCTGTGTCAACTGCCTTGAATTCATAATTCAAGGCAGTTGACATTGATTTATTGATGTCAGATTCCCCATCTAGTTTCTAGAATCAAGCCAAAATTCATACCATTAATTAAGAGTTTGCTAAGACCACTTTGTGTATCACAGATTGTCCTGAATGCCTCCTTCCAGATGAACTTCCAAGCAAGTAAGGTTGGAAGATTGTTTTTCTGAACCACTAGATTTCTCCTGTTCCTCCTCTCTCTCTATTTTTCTAGTCTTCAATTCCAATCTCAGTTCCAAACCAAAACTTTCTCTCCTCAGACATATTGGATTTGCATTTTGTTGTGATATTAATATTAAATAATTTATTGATGTAATATAGTGAATTATGTTTTTGTTTTATTAGTAAGACAGCTCAGTTAATATGCTTTTCTCTAACTACTTCTTGCATGAGTGAGATCTTCATAAATTGTTGTGCAATGCACTGTTTTCAACATGATACAGTGAGTTGCTAAATTTTATTTTCACAATTCATTTTTTTCCCTTCTGTTTGTTATTTACAAACATTGCATTTTGTAAAATTTGAGAAACAATTAAATTAGAGAAAGCAAAGGTTTCATTAAAAATTGTATTGTTAATTGCGCATACAATTAGCATTCACTGTCCTCTAAACGTACTGGGACACCTCACACTAAAAGTATCATGTTAAGTAGATGGCAGTACTTGTTAAAAGGAGAATATAAAAAGTATCCACACTTAATGACAAGTGGAACAAGAAAAAGACCTGGATTCCTTCACAATAGGTGTAATAGCAGGTTGAGGCATGGTAGTGCACTTGACATAGCATTCCAAGTAATGAGTTTCAGACATAACTAAACCAGTGTGTATTCATTGCTGCATAAGACTTCATTATGTTGAAAGTAGGCCTCACCAGTTTTATATAGAATTTTTTAATTATGCTTTCCAATTGCTTCTTGATACCATTGATAAATTACTGGAGAAAATCAGTAACCTCTTCTTCCTTTTGCTGCTAAGATGAGACTGAAAACAAATGGGGGTGTATTGGAATTTTTTTGTGAAGAAATGACCTGGCCATTTACATTGACAGTTTGAGAATATAGCTCTTCCTCAAAACTGAGGAAAAACAGGTGCTTTTTCTTAATATCTCAGTAAATATAAATTTATCCCTTCTCTGCTTACATGAATGTGATGGGTGTGTTTTTTTTTTTTTTTTTTTTTAAATTTGGAAATAAAATCAAATATTCCCATGTACTTACCCCAGCAGTATTCTCTAAATGGTTATGCAGTATTTTTTGTTTTTAGGTTTGATATACTATGAATTACAAGAACTGTTAACTTTATTTCTTAATTATATATGCCTTAAACCTATCTATGCAAAAAATCAATTTTTTCGTTTAACATTTAATGGGTGCTAGGTAAGCAAAAGAATCTGTTTCTTGTACTCAAGCCCCATATGTGGTGTCTGTAAGGCACAGCAAGATCTAATTTTGCTGGCTTCCATGAAACAAAATGCAAACTAGCAAAAATATAATTCATTTGTGTGTCATTTGGCAAATGCCACATGAGTATGTGTTTCAATTGGGGGGTGGGGGACTGGCCTTAAATTCTAAAAAATACAATAAAAACATTACTGGTTTTTCTCTATTTAATATTTTGTAATTTACTTTAACAGATCATAATTAATAAAACAGCATTTTCAATTTGCTAAAAAGGTATCTCACTGACATCACACTAGCATATTTGTTCCGTTTGGGCATGAGTTGCAGCACTATCATCTAAATGGTGACATGTTTTTTTTTTTTCAGACAAAATTTAGCAGCTTTATAACATGGAGATCAATAGAGCTTTTGGCTGAAACATTTGGGAATGTAATGAAAGTGGGGTTTTTTTTCCCCCATTTAAAAAAACGTATAATGTTTTATTTTTATAGTACACAGTTGTTTTTTTTTTTTTTTTTTTTTTTAAGCTTTCTGTTCATTGTTTATAATAAAATAAAGAAATACCATTTAGGATAAGAAAATTTAAAAAGAAACTACAAAAATATAGTACTGTATTTTATTTTCATAGTGTTGTTAATGAGAAACTTTTACACGTGCTGTAAGATACCAAAAATTTGAAATAGTGAATGTGTGCGTGTGAAATTTTATCATTACATTCATAATTTAGGTTTTATGCATCATTCAAACATGGCCATGTTATAAATGTCGGAAGGGGTTTTGTGGTGTCAAAATCAACTTGTGTGGCCACTTAAGTTACAAAGTATTTTTTTTTTTAAATGCATATCATAAATGGTATCACAAAGTATACTAATAAGAACTAAAGCAAAGCAACTTTCATGAACAAAAATATCTAAATATGTTTCCATTTAACTAAAAATAAAAAAATCTCTACTCCCAAAAACTAAATGTTCCAGCCTAATATGCTGCTGGTTGTTGACAATGAGTTTTGTCATCATCGCTCAACCATGAGTGAAAAACAGAAGTTGTAATATGATGAACTCTATGAATTCAGCAGAAGATACAAACCTTTAAACTAGGAATTAACTCTTTAAAACTTGACCACATGATTTGTTAAAAAATTACATTCTTAACATCTTTTTCCTTTAACAATTAGATTTCATGCAACTCAATATCTGTGTTTTCTGTCAACTGTCCACATTTAGCTGCAGAAACCAAATCTCTGTGGCAGGATTAAGCACCTGTTGCTGACATGTTATGGATGCCACGCAGGAGTCTAGACAAAAGATAGATGCTTTGGCTCTCCTGGCATCTGTTAAATGCCAAACAGAAAAATTGTCTCGTAATTCATAGTATATTGGAAAATACCATGCTTGGTAGAAAATACTGCTGGGCAAAGGTACAAAAGATTTGATTTTTTACAAAAAAAAAGTTTTAAAAAGTGGCATATATCAGACTGCATAATAGCAGTGGGAAGTTAATAATTGGAGATATATCTGGATTCCTTATTGAATCCTGTCATCAGGCCTAATCCTAAAAGATTTGTCAGCTATTTGTTATTTTAAAGGGCAGAAGGCCTATAAAGTTAGTAAAGCCAAATCTTTCCTGATTAGGCCTGATGACAGGATCTAATAAGGAATCCAGAAATGTTGCTATTATTAAATAGTTCTATTATGCAGGAGTTTAACTTATTTTATGTAAATAATTTTTATACAATAAAATTCACTTCAACAAATCTTGTTTTACTAGTGTTATTTACATTTAAGTAATTCATTTTCCATTACTTTTAAATTAAAAGACAAAAATTAGGAAATATCCAAATAAAGATTAATGAAAATATTTGAATTTCATAAAAAAAAATATTGAAAGAATAGATTGAATCATTGAATGAGAGTACAATAGTATTATGCACTAAGGTGAAAGATACATGTTTGGTCTGATATTCTCTAGACTGAATCAATATATATATATATATTTTTTTTTTATATGAATACCCCAAAAACGAAGTATTAGAACCTGTAGTACTTAGTACCATGCATGGGTTGAAAAAATGAAAGAAACTACTTGTTGACATTAGGCTGGAACTTCTGTAAATTGTAATTTTCAAGAAATACACATGAAGGACGGTTGTTCCAGAAAACAGAAGTTGAATGAATAAATAAGGTTCTGTGAGTTTTGAAGTTGGACAGTAAAAGGTTGTTGATTGGTTTTGTGGCACGTGTTCAGGCTGCTTTGGAAGAGAGAGCAAGAGTTATAAAAGCCAATTCAGAACAGTGCCCATAGAAGTATCTATAAAAAAGGCATGCAGCAGGAACAAAATCTATGAGACAGAGTGGAGAGACTTTTTAGAGATAGGTTATTAATTGACCTAACTGACCCTTTTGAATGGAGTCTAGAAGCCCGAGAGAGGTTTTGGAGTCACCATACCAGATGTGGGAACAATATTAAATGGTAGGACAGAGTGAACAGCTGTTTGGAAGAAAAGTAACTCTGAGAGCAAAAGAGAATAAATCCTGTTTTTTAGATGCAGAGGAAGTAATATTTGTAATGTACTTGTGCAAAGAGAAATTAGAAATAACAGTAATCCCCAATAGAGATATATGATCTTACCTGGAAATCAGAGTGTCATCAAAGATAAGCATAGAAATAGAAGTCAGGAAATCAACTAAGTTATCTTTGCCCCACCTGGAGATCAGCATTTAAGGAATTGGTAGTGGATATTCAAGAAGTTGAATCTTTTTGTGCAGGGGAAGGTAGAATGCAATGTGCTATCATCAGCAACAAAACTGTGGGTAGGATTTCTGGTCAATGGAAGAAGTTCATTAATATACAAGAAGAAAAGAGTGGGAGAAATAAATGAACATTTGGGAACATGAGCATTAATGGAAAAGTTTAGACAGAGAGCCATCACCTGCAGTGAGTAGTCAGAGGGAAAACTGGATACCCAATTACAAAAAAACAATTGGCAAACCATAAGATGGAAGCGTATTTAGAAGATCTTAATGCCAACCTTGATCAAAAGCATTTGAATGTCAAGAGTAACTGCTTGAGTTTCACCAAACTTTTCCATTGAATTTGTCCATAGATAGGTAACATATACAGACATATACCACCAGAGGATCGACACTGACAGAATCCATACTGGCGATCATGATCAGATGGAAGGCCTCTAGATAGTTTGAGTTGGTAGTTAACTGATTTCTGCATTACTTTAGAAAGAGTAGAAGTAAATGCAATGGGAGGGATTTGTCACCCTTTTTTAGGACCTGGATATGAGCAAATTTCCAAGCAGAGGTGAAAATTTTTCACTTTCTTAATCTAAACACCTTTAGATTAAGAAAGTGAAAAAAGGCAACACAGAACAATAGTAAGTTCAAGAGCAGAGGTTTTGAAAACAAGTGTAAAAATAACATCAGGACCTCTTAGCATCAAGATTGTTCCAAGTCCTTTTGATGGAAGAGAACAGGAGGCTTTGAAAGCAGTGTACGGGGAATGGTAGGAGGTGGCTTACCAAGGTTATCAATACAAGAGTTGGAAGAAAAGTAGGATGCTATCAGATCATCTTTATCTTTGGCTAAAGTGGCATATTGAACCATCTGGTTTTGACAGGTGGAAAGAGAGATTGGCAAAAGTTGCAGCCAATAGCATTTGCCAAGAGACCAGAATGCTCAACTACCATTTGGACTGATTAATAGCTGCTCTACAATTGTTGAGAGCATTGGTGTATATATATATATATATATATATATAAAGGATTCCATTCCTACAAGAATAATTTCACTTACATGATCTGAGCAAATGTTGACATCAGAAGATTTAAAATAGTCCAACCAAGGAAAAGAAATCTCGCAGATCATCCCATTTTGCATTCTTGTAATGCCAAACTAGAAAAAAAGATCTCCAATAGTGCCTTTCTCTAATTTGAAATGGCCATGAGAGAAAGGCTCTATTGGAGAAAAGACTATCACCAAGTTGTCATCTGAGGTGCCTAGAGGACCACTCACCTTAACTTAAGTGTGTACATAACAAAAAAGATCAGGAATGTTTGGTGTGTGATTAGGATCGTGAGGTATTTTGCTAGCAAGTAAATAATCTGTGTGATGTCATTAGTAATTGAAAAATCCTCAGCATCTGACTCAGGGATCCATGTGGCTAGAAAAATCGAAGCCAGCGAGTTGTGAATATTAAAATCACTTAGACAAATTACCTTGCTGTTAGGAAAGTCAGACGGGAGAAAGTCAAGTTTCAAAGATAGGAAGTCAGAGTTCCATGTGATTAGTGGAGTGGGAGAACAATAGAGGCAACAGATGAATTTTATAGAATTAGGTAGAAAGATTTTAAGCCAGAGATCGAAAAGAGATTTCAGATCGAATTACTAATTCTCTGACAGGGAATATCAGAATGGACATATGCACAAGTACCACCTCTGAATCAAAAGGAATCATAAAGCAAATAATTTGGCAACTGAGATGAGCAGTGGTTGAATCAACCGATAACTGGGATTCTGTCAGAAAAAGTACATGGAGTTTACTAGACTGTAAGTGGAAATGGACATCATTGAGATTAGAACTGAGACCGTGTATATTTGTGAAATGAATGAGAAAAGGTTGGTGGGGTTTAGATCTTTTTGCAGATAAGTTTGTTCTATTAGTTTGAAATACATGGTGTATTCAGTAGTAAGAAAAGTAACATGCTTATGAAGTAATGAAATTTTTGGATATGGCTTACAAATGGTAGGAATATAATCAGCCCCTTGACAATGCCCCCCCCCCAACATACCCACTACTCGGACTCTCTCTAGTCACTATCTGGCAGGGTAGTGGCAGTGAGATTATATACTAGCTGATCCGGATGCCTCCTAGAAAGTTACCAATAGGATCGGTCTGGTAGACTCTAGCAGCCAGCCTAGGAACACCATTTTAGAACTGTACCCTCAAAATGTAAGGAAGATTGGATCTTGGAATGATGTCCTTCATAACCTCAAAAGGCTTCAATCATGCTGCATGATGGAAGGGGGTTTGCTGGAGCTTTTCTCTAGACACTAAACATGGGTTCCAATAAGCAAAGTGGTGTTGAACTGTTTGATAGAGTCATCTACCACCTAGTAGATGGTGGTAGATGACTCGGTATGTTAAAAGTTATACAATATGTTAAATGTTATCTTTTTAATTTATATAATATTTTGTAGTTAATACATTATTTGTTTATTATAGGAGTATGTAGTATGCCATTTGAAGCATTTGAATTAGCAAGGAAGAGCTTTGGAACTGATGAGGATATCATCTTTGTGTATAAACACTCTTGATTTTTTTGTGAATTTTTTAAACATAAAACTTTAAGATATTCAGGTATTTTCACTGTAGGATTATCATAGAGTAAAAATAATTGATAACATCCGTCTCTTTTGATAAATATTGTAGTAGTGTTTTATCTGTGATAAACAAACACTTTGGTCATGCTTGTAGGAGAATTGCTGTTTACATGATCATTGTATTTCTGAATCCATTTACTCCTAGGTAGTGCAAGACTTTCTGCTAAAAGTCAATTGTAATATCTGTTCAGGAGATAAAAAAAAAATTGAGTATTAGTGTCAGAACGTTAATGTAAAAGAAAGTAATAAAAATCAGATGTACAATAGTAAACCTGAAACCAATGACCATATCTGAAACTGAATTATACTGATTTTTTTTTTAACTGGATGTATTCTGGTAAGATTAAATTATTTAGTTGAAGATAGAAGCTGAATAATAAACCAATAGTTTACCAAGCTGAGTCCATATCTTTATTTCTCTTGACATCTAACATCCAGAGTTCTGAAACATTTAAAAGCTCAATTGGACAGTTTGCATAAAAGAAAATGGGCAATATATAATATGAAGATTTGTAAGCATAAAAAAATTACTAGTAAGTGGCATTGCAGTACTTATTGCTATTAATAAAAAATAGTATACCAGTTTCTTAGGAAAACAGAATTTCTGTGTATTACTTTGCTGAGGATTCAGAATTGTTTAATAACGGTTTCAGTGTAGTAAATTAACTTGGAAAATGTTATGGGATAATTACTAAGGCCACAGTGATCTTATAACAATGCTTTATGTTACAAAAGAACAACATGCATATTTTAGATTGTTGCTAAATTACACATAAGATAAATATAAAATAACCATTCTTTTGTTTCAAGCTTTTACTAATATATGGGCCCTTTGATGGAAATTAAAAGAAATGACAAAACTTGCTTAAACAAAACAAGAGTATTATACACTGAGTGATCATTGAATTATGACCACCCCTATAAAAACTGAATACCGACCACGTGAGGTACAAGAGTGCACAGTTAATCTACCTACATAGCATAGATACGGTGTCAGTGGTTTAATAGGTAGTAAAATTCCGAGGTGATGGGTAAAAGGAAGGATTTATCGGACCATGATAAAGGAACATTGTGGGTGCTCGACAAGCTGGTGCCTCGATTTCCCAAACTGCCGAACTGTTCGAGAGCTGCTAGGACTGGCGTCAAACAATGGCAGAACTGCAAAGGTTGATGTTAGAGGTGACCGACAACTCGTACAGGTGCAGCACTGTTGACTACCCAATACAACAGGGGCCAACCCGGAACAATATCTGGCATGACCATGCATCGCACACATGGGCTATACCAGCAGAGGACTCTACAGCATCCTCTCCTAACCAGGGTTCATCTGCACAAAAGACTTGCCTGATGCAAGTTGGACGTTGGAAGAAGGTGTGCTGGTCGGATGAGTTACGTCACTCACTTCACATCATGGATGGTCATATACAGATTGGGCGTCAACATGAGGCTCTTGATCCATTATGCATGGTATCAAAAGTGCAGGCCGGTGGAGGCAGTTGTATGGTGTGGGGCATGTTTCACTGCCAGGAACTTGGATCATTGGTGCTTGTGGAACAACGTATCAGTGGTCTCCACTATTGTCAACTGCTTCCTGGCTGTGTACACCATGCTATGTTACACTTTTTCCCGAATGGCAATGGTGTCTTCCAAGATGACAATGCAGGAATGGTTTGAGGAACACAGTTCTGACTTTCAGCATATCGATTGGTCTCTGAACTCCCCCAATTACAATCCCATAGAGCACTTGTAGGACACTATCGAAAGGCACATCTGGCATCTGGATACACCAATCACCTCCATTACACACAGCTTTGTTGGTCATACCTCCCGAACGCTCCCAACATCGGCGCCTCCGTAGCCAGGTAGGAAGGAGCAACAGTGCGTAGCACACACTTCTTGATTAGACCGGGGTTCGAGCCCATCACCACCAATTACGGAGGATGCGGAAAGGTCAGGGAATGACCACCGCATATCCCCGGAGCAATATGGCCTTAGTTGCTAATGCTCCTAAAAACCAAATAACAACAGCTCCCAACATCTTGTTGAATCAATGCCATGCCAGATAGCTGCTGTACTGAGGGCAAACCTACAAAGTATTAGGTAGGTGGTCATAATTCAGTGATCACTCAGTGTATATTTTGGGTTATTCAAGATAATTCATATGCTAAGCAAACAGCACACTCTACATGACCATATTAGTCATGTAGAGTGTGTGTGCTTCCCATTAATAGGAATCATTTCATAGTGCTATCAGTAATCAGTCATATTGCTTTTGAAAGTTTTAGACTTGAGCCCATTACAGAATCATGCCCCTGAAACCAATCAGTCTGTTATTCAGGCTACTGCAAAGTTAGTACAATGGAATGCTATGAATTAGTTATTTGTTATAAAATATTATGTAGAAATACCATTTATACAGAAAAGGCAACATTTCAGAAAAATTTAGTAGTGGAACAAACTGTAATATAGAGTTGCCAAATAAAGTGACTCTGAATGGGTTTGACTTTAGTCAAGATGAAATTCATATAGCTTAGCATTTACTGAATTGTTAACCGAGAAATTCTGCTACAGTTATCCTATCACATATTTTATGAATATGAGAGTTGCAATACTGTTGGAACTCTATTAATTTCCAGTAATCCATAGCCTGCCAGAAATAATATACTCATAGTACTGTTATATCAAATTTCCTTTGGTCTCTTCCCCCCCCCCACTTCAAATCATTAACATTGTATCCTTTATATGTACTGTTATGTTCCTTTTCTTTTAATCCAAGCTGTTGTTATTTGGTTTTTAGGAGCATTTGCTATCTTGAAAGTATACCCCCCCCCTTTTCTATTGTATACTGTGCCAAATATTCAGTTTCTCATGAAGAGCCAATGCCATCAATGTTCACATAAAGAATCAGGTTTTATTCGGTTTGAATTATTTATACAGTAGTTGCAAAAACCCAGTGGCTTTGGCATGCAGGGTCATAAAACAAGAATAAAATTAACACTGTGCTTTCAAATTACCAAACTAAAATTCATATGCTAAGCAAGCACAACTGACATGATTACTTTTGTTATAAAAAAAATCAATAAAATAATACTTAACTAAGCTTAATGGGATCAAAAAGAAAAAAAACTGGGTACTAAGTGTGGAGGCTGGTTGCTAGATCATGGTGATTCTACTGTAATAACCCAACTTGCATTTGCCATATCATCAATCCTGAAACTTTGTTTATTATAACACTGGAACTAGCTTATTTAATAGGGATTCATTTTTGAATATGCTGACGTACCAGTGATTGGCATGAATATTTTATCAAATCAAGATTAAGAAAGTTGGAAATATGTAATTGCTAATAAATAATAGCTGTACTCCTGTTTCCTATCCCTCTTCAAGATACTCCTCAGCATTTCTACAGTACATGAGAGTTTAACATTTTCTTTATAAATGAATTGGGGGAAGTTTAATTAAAAAAAAAAAATATAGTAGCAACTGATATTACAGTATTTATGTGATGGTTAAAGCACGATGATCAAACTAATGTACATTATACTATCAGTCAGAATCATAAATCCATTCAGAGTTTGTTCTGAAGAAATCTATATTATTAGTGAATGAGTGAGGTATATTATCAGTGAGGTGTATGATGAAATTTAACTTATACCTTTTCAAGAATTGTAAGGGTGACTAAAAGTGCATAGTAAAAAAATATTTAACATGTATGCAAACTCTGCCCAAAAGTGCTTTATACCAACCTCCATGAATTATGATATTGACTAACAGTTGAATGATAAATACAATATTCCTTCCCCACTCAGATGTTTGAAAATAAATGTTTGCAGTCATTAGCTTTATTTTATTTATTTATTTTTTATTTGTCTTACACCACAAAAAAAAACAGTATGTTATGATAAACAGGATAATCTGCTACTGGAGTTTGGTGAAGTTCAAAAGAATTTATGATATGTAAAAAAAAAAAAAAAACTTTTGAATTTAGAATTACTTTTTATGCACATAAAAAAATATATATTTTTGATGTTACGGATAAATCACATATATACATATTAATATTTGCTGTTCACAAAATTCAATGATTTTGGCATCTTGATTTAATTACAGCAGTATCAGTGAAATTATATAGACTTATTCATTTTATTGTAACACAAAGAGCACAGTTTGTTGATGTTACAATCCACTTTAAATAACATTACTAGAAGAAAAACTTCATGTGTGTCCATTTCACAAATTATTACCATGAATTATCAGATTGTGTTTTAACACATGTTTAATGTTAACAATAATAATAATAAAAGTATCTATTTAATCTATTCAGTCATGTTGTGCTGTGTGTGTTGCACTGATAGTGTTTAAAAAATAGGAAGAGAACAGACAATTGTGATCAATTATCTACCTTCTTTTTTGGAACAATAAGAAAGTAATAAATGCCATATATAGGATCAATGTCTTTTTTTTGCTGTACCATACTTCTTCAAAATTTTTAATTTTATATCATCCATAATTTTTAAAACATTGTGTGTGGTTTTTCTTTTAATAACATGCTTTCTGCTACATTAACTCTGCTGTTATGTATAAAGACCTGAAGAATAAAACAATTACTTTTAAATTATTTAATCAAAAAAAAGAGCCAAATAAACAAAACTATCCAATTTTAACAAAATTTTTATTTGGTTTGACAAATGTTTTGGAATGAAATTAATATAAAATTTCCTGAAAGGGCATTCAGTGAGAGTAGTTGCTACATGTAGAAATGATTTTGTCTGGGTAAGTTTCTCGAAGTTCTTGTGTTTGCTTTCTTTACCTTACCCCCTAAGTTTTCCTTTTTGTGGATTGGCAACACATTGGCACTTCTCCAAACCAAGACAATTAGCATTGGCAACATGGTGCAAGGAAGCAAAGCTTATATGGCAACAGTACAAAAAAAAAAAAAAAAAAAAAACACCTTTATTTGTCCATTCCTTCCAATAATTTGCCCAATCAAATTCAATTCAATAAATTCAATCAAACTACCCATCTCTACAACACTAGATATAAATTTATTCCAACAATTGATTACTCTGTGGCCTGAATGCAAACTTCTGCATATCTGTTCAGCAACCATTCTTTCCAATTTAAATGTATGCCCTTGTTTGTGTCATCTAAGAAAAAGTAAAGGTGCTGTCAGCAATTAGTTTACTTAAAACTTTTAAAGCTTTATCTTAATTAGGTCACCATGCAGTGCCTAGTGTCCAGAGACTGCAAATTACATAACCCCAGTCTTTACAGTTAGGAATATCCTTTAGTGCCTCCAACTAACCGTGTTGCTCTTCTTTACACCCTTTCCATAGATTGACATCCTTCTTAAAATGCAGTTTCCAAACCTGTATGTAGCTGTCCAGATGTAACCTGAGCCGGTGCAAACGTTTCATGCGCCCTAGGCGAGACTTAAAATTTGCAACCCAGTTGTATTCTGTACCATCCATTTGCCTATCTATCCATCACCCTGCTTACTAACAAGCTTACTTATTCCCACCCATTCATCTATAATATTTATCTGCTTTTCTGTATATTATTATGATTTATTGTATGATGTGATAACAGGGGTTCAAATAATTATTTATTTGAGGGGTTCAAATTATTTATTTGAACCTCTGTTATTATTATTTAATTAAATAAATAATTATTTATTTATTTTTAACCACTAAAAAAAAAAAAATTACATTTTGTTGGAATGTGCCCCTAGGATCTTTGTGCCCTAGGCAACGCCTAGGTTTGCCTAATGGATGGGCTGGCCCTGAATGTAACTTAACCATTGTCTTATACAACAGAATGATCACCTCTTTGGGCCTGCTGGAAAAGCTCTTGTATGTCACTGGCAGAACCCCATGAGCTCTTATAGCAGCTTATTCATACCACTTGGAGAAATTCATGTCAGACTGTTCAGTTACCTCTACAGAATGGCACAAAGTACCTATGCATGCTAGTTAGAAGTTATGCTACCCTCCATTCTCCAGATAAATTTTTAATTTTTCCTCTTGGTTTTCTGGACATCTTCCATGATGACAATGCCCCAAAGCAAACTGCCACATGTTAAGTCTTGACTTGAGGTCACACCATATGAGATCCATGTCTAATCCATTATCTACTGAATTTACAGGGAGAGCATAATGTGTTGGTGCACAATCTTATTGCAGGATAGCTGTTGCCTCGAGACCACTCTCATGCAGTTGTGAAACAAACCACATCTGAAGCATGCTCAAATAAACAGTGTGATTGACACTTGTATTAAAATATGGCCCTATCATATGATCTTCTGAAATTGTTGCCCATATCATGACATGAGGAGGATGCTTAATTTCCTCATAAAAATTTTTTTTTTTTTCATCAAAAATAAATATTCTGGGTCAATTTTAAGGTAAACAGCACATATTCATCCAAAAAAAGATTACTTTTCATCCTGATTCAATGGTGGGATAATGCTGCAAAAGAGCCTTGAAAGCAACTTCACGAGTGGTCAAGTCTCAATCAGAAAGCTCATTAACATATCCAGGCTTAAATGACTTCAACCCCAAATCCTTTTTCATTATTTTTTGGACTGTGGATCATGGAGTACCTAACTTGATCTTTTTTTGAGATAATTTCAGGTGATCTTGAGGATTCTTCAGCAATGTCCATGTGATTGTTGACATGATATTGAATGACCAGAATGCTTTAAATCAAGGACACTTCCTGTGAAAAAAAACCTCCTTCTCCCATGCCTATATAATTTAACATGTAAGAACAGCCTTATCCCTCTGCAGAAATCTAGTCCTTATGTCTTCACCAATGATTGCATGTGCATTTGTGAATCTAAACAAGTAATCAGTCTCTTCTATTATATACTCATTGGTGTCTGTCATACTGAAGCTCTATTTAGAAAAAATATAAAACAAATAATTAACAGAGGACACAATCTCATGCATGAGGACTTTGTGGCCACTCTGTAGTTCTCTTTGATACTCCTTTACCTTGATTACTGAAAGGTAATTTCATTATGCAGATTGTTATTTGGTTTTTAGGAGCATTAGCAACTAAGGCCATATTGCTCCGGGATATGCGGTGGTCATTCCCTGACCTTTCCGCATCCTCTGTATTTGGTGGTGATGGGCTCAAACCCCGGGCTAATCAAGAAGCGTGTGCTACACGCTGCTGCACCTTCCCACCTGGCTACGGAGGTGCCTCATTATGCAGGAAAAAATCTCAGTATAAGAAATCACAAGCCAAGAGAACCAAGCACAAGAAATAATTTTATTTGTATATAAACACAAAGAGGTAAAGAGTAAACAAGATAAGGTCTTTGCACAATGGAAATAGTACACTCATAGACAATCAAGTGCCCTAACTCCAATTACCTCTGATTACTTTATGATTAACCCTAATGATTTGATATATTCCTTCAATGATATTTACCTACAACTGGGTAAATATCACTGATACAAGAGATCTTTTTGTTAAGCTATCCTCTCTATTATCATATCACTTGAACTAAGTGCTCAAGTACTCTTTCACAATATTCTCCAATCTAAAAGGTACTTTCAACTCTGAAGATTGATATAAAGTATCTTTTTAGCTCACCAGCCATATTGGCTGGGTTATCAGATTGCATCATTTCCACTGTGCAAAGTTCTTATCTGGTTTACTCTTTACCTCTTTGTGTGTATGTATGAATAAAACTGTCCTCTTGGTTCCATAATATGGATCTGAGTCCATATAATATTTATTTTGTCACTCTTTAATTTATACATGCTCCATTCTGTTCTATCAAGCTTTCTGAATCCCTTTTCACCTATCCACTACTACTACTCAAATGCCTTTTCATCTTCTTGAATACACTGATACCACTGTAATTGCATCACTAAAATTTTCATAAAACTAAACTGGTATTTAATGTAACTATATTTAAAAATAAAATGACATAAAAGTGATAAAACAAATAAATAGAAATACAATAAAACAATCTAAAAATAAATGGAGATTCCAGAGCTTTTCAAAGCCTTGACTTTTGTCACCAGCAGATTATACACATTCTGATTGCAACACACATTATTTATTATTAGCCATATGGTTCAAGGAAGCCTGAAGCTTATGCTGAACCAGCAAAAACAAAATTCCCCAAGTTACCCCAAGAGAGAGAGAGAGAGAGAGTAAAAAGTAGAAAGGAATCATCAAGAAAGAGAAGAATGATGATATCCAGCTCAGGACCCTGGGTGTGCCAAGCCCGTACTCACCAGATGTGAGTCTCCATCTTCAGCTGAAGTGTCTTCAGCTGAGCAGCTGCCAGCAAATATCCCATTTAACAACTACAGATTCCAGATGGGATGTTTGCTGATTCCTATACACCAGGGGTTCTCAACGGAGGCAAAAAATCATGGGTATTACAATGGTTTGTGGCCATCCAAAGTGCAATCCTACCCGATGACATCTTATTCCTTAATATTTAATTTCTCTCGTTGGGTTTTCTTTTCCCCCTGAGACAACTGATTTTTAAACATATAGGTATATTATATTAGGAGCAAGTGGGAAATTTTGATAAACAGAAGATAGTGGGCGTGATTTAATTCAACCACCTTTGCTTTTCATAGGCATTAAATGCCTAAGTGTTTTCAGAGGTAATGCAGGAAGAACCGCTACTTGGTGCTTCCTTGGTAAACAGACGGTGCATGTTACTGGCAGTGGCAGTAGGAGTCAATTTAGCTTTTTCTCAATATTACAAGCAGATTATTGAAGTTCATGAGTGGGCTGTAATTGATTTACGGGTGCACCCTCCAGACTACCTCAGTCTTAGCGTGTTTATCTCCCCCTTCCTGCTGTTTTAAAATAGGAAAACAATTTCTACTGCCATTACCGATAACACGCACCATCTAAGTCATTTTCCTATTTTAAAACAGCGGAAAAGGGAGGTGAATAAACACCCTAAAGCTGAAGCAGTTTGGAGGGTGTATCTGTAAGTAAATTTCAGCTGTGAAGGCATTACACTCTTGAACTCCATTAATCTGCTTTTAATAATGAGGAAAAAACCATCTGTTTAGTAAGAATGCAGGGAGAAACTGCTGTAGCAGGAAACGAGTGTCCGGTAAGTTTCCCAAAGCTTGCTGTGGTTCTCATGTTGGCTTTCTTTATCTTTGCCAACTTAGGATAAAGAAAGTAATATAAGTTACATTTCTTAAAGTAGACTAATTAAGTTTGGCTTCAGTGTCATGAATGATCAAGAAATTTTTGGATAAAGGTAAGTTTCAGGATCATCATATCGAGAGGCATAATATCCTAAATAGATCACAACCATCTTTTTAAGGAATAATCTTGCTTTACCAACCTGATAAATTTTACCTCATGATCGTGGATGAGGTAAAGTTTTAATTACATGTAATCAGTTACTTGCAAACAGCTTCAGTTCAAGCCTGGGAGTAAGAAGGTGGAAATTATGGGGCTAAACAGAAGAATAAGTAGGGGATTTAAAAATTATAGAGAACAATATGCTAAGTGGAGGTGAAAGAAGTGAAAATTGACAGGAGATGGAGGTTATCTTCTCAAGTGAAGCATAGCAAAACTAGAATTTGAGGTCACAGAAACAGAAACTGAATTTTATGAATAAGTTTAGCATTAGATAAACACTTGAAAGTAGATAAATCATGAAACTAGGATGGTGTTTTTCATTGTTTTTTTAACAAGTAGATGCATCAACTTTGCTTCATTGTTTTGCCATTTTTAATGTTGATATGCACTTGGAAATGGAAGACAGTGACATTAAATATAAAAAGCAAAAAAAATTAATTAAACAGTAATTGTCATAGAGCCCCAAAAGACTATGCAGCATTCGTTTAATAATGAATTAATAGCTAAAAGTAATAAATAACAAAATACTTTAACTAATATGAATTGCACACTAACATATTGAGTTAGCATTTGTTGAGACATATCATGCAAGAAAGCAAGCTTATACAGCATCAGCCAAAAAAAAAAGAGAAATCTTCCCATTTCACCCACCCATCCAGTCACTCCAAATGTTTTTCTGGTTCGGCCTTAAATTTATTTAAGCTAACTTCCACAAGAGATGGAAGTCTGATCCAGCAATCAACTACCCATTGGCTGAAGGCAAACTTCCACACATCTATTCTGCAACTGTGTTTCCTCAATTTGAATCTATGCCGCCTCAGGATTGTAATCTGAGCAAGTGGAAGAATCCCATCAGCATGGGGCCTGCTCAAACCACTCAAGGCCTTATACACCTCAATCAGATCATCTATTATCATATTATATATCAGATTATACACCTCAATCAGAGCATTTTGAGACTAGGCAGGTGCCTAGTCTCAAGATGCTGCAACTTGCAGAACTTAAGCCTTTCTTGGTAAGAGCACCCCTTTGTTCCTCTCACCAACCAATCTTGTCTTTTGTACTTGTTCTAGCTACTCTACGTCCTTCCTAAAATAAGGCCTCTAGATCTGTACGCAGTACTCAAGGTGTGGCCTCACCATTGCCTTATACAAGGGGATAATCACTCTGCTAGCAAAATCCCTATCTATCATTGACAAAACTCCATGACCTGCTCTGGCAACCCGTCTGCACGGCTCAGAGAACTTCATATCTGACTGCACAATTACCCCAGGTCTTTTTCATTCTCCACTTCACTGAATGTACTACCACACAGTTGGTACGTTTCTCTTGGGTTACTGCTACCCATGTGTAGTACTTTGCGTTTGCAAAAGTTAAAATGTTAAACTTCAGTTGCCACTTCTCAGCTCATCTGCATAACGTTTCTAGATCCTGTTGCAGTAGTATACTGTCATTAACAATCCTGACAACCTGTGTATCATCTGCAAACTTGGACATTAAGCCTAATATACCTTCATCAATATCATTGATAAATACACAAAACAACAATGGGCCCAGCACCAAACCCTGGGCAACTCCACTAATAAAATTAGTCCATGAATAGCAGTGTCTATTTATTACCACTCTCTGTTGTCTCCCATCAACCATCCCTTCATCCTTTGTAGCAACTTGCCCTTAATGCCATACCACTCCAATTTGTACAGAAATCTTCCATTTGCAACAGTATCAAAAACTTTGCTGAAATCCAAGTATATGGTATCAAAATTATTTTTTGCATCCAGTTTCTTTGTGACCACAACGTAGTATACAATCAAATTGGTCAGGCAAGATCTCCCCTTAACAAACCCATGCTGTGTCTGAAGTATTACTACAGTCTTGTCTATGTGATCCTGCATCACTTCTTTAACCAGTGACTCCATTATTTTCCCCAGAACCGAAGTTAAACTAACAGGTCTATAATTATTTGTGTCAGCTTTTGAACACCCTTTCTGAATTGCAGATACATTTCCACATCTCCAGTCCATGGGGACCTCCCCTAAATCTAAGGATTCTCTCAGAATTATGGCTAAGGGTTTTGCTTACTTCCATCGCTGCATCCTTCAATATAACTGGATAGATTCCATCCACTCCAGATTCCTTTTTTATGTTTGACTTCAACAATTTCTCCTCCACTTTGCTCTCTGTTATTACAAAATCATTTACCTCCCTGTTAGAGTTTAATAAACTTCTGTCCTCCCATTCCTTACAGAATTCCTCCTGTGTGAATGTAGATGCAAAATACTCATTCAGTTTGTCAGCTATCTGAGCAGGATTATCAACAGTCGAACCATCAATATGAAATGGACCAATCTGATTCATCTCCTTCCTTCTTTACATAAGTAAAGAAGTCTTTTTTTTTTTTCTTTGCATCCTCTGCCAAGGATTTCTCGTAATCACCCTTCACTTGCCTAACCTCCTTTGTGACTTGATTACAGACTAGCTTATATCTACCATAGGCTTCTGTGTCGCCTGAAAATTTATATGCATCCTATGCATTTTTTTTTTCTGCCAAGAGCCTCATTAATTAATCTGATTAATTAATCATCCATTTAAATCTAAATTTTGAACAATATTTCTAAGTTGGTATGAAAAGCCTAGTAGCTTCCAAGACTGATTTCTTGAAGGCTTCCCATTTAGAATCAACTATTGATTAACATCAACAGTTGATCCACTGTATAGAATTTAAAAACTGAGACCACTGTAGTCACCTTTACGAATGCAAAAACTCTTCCGTTTACCCTTGGTGGTAGTTACATTTTTAAGTAAATCATACATCAAAACAGTGTTCACTGTCACTCAGTGGTTCCTTTATCTGCAAATTCTTAGTGCATGAATAATCACTGCTGATAATCGGATCAAGAGTATTACTCCCTCTGGTTGCCCCTCGAATATGCTGCTGCTGTAGAAAACAATCCTCCAATAAATCCACAAAATTCTTGCTAGCATGCAAGTGACCAATCCACAAGTTCCACTCAATATCTGGAAAGTTAAAATTCCCCCATTACAAGACATTCTGATTTACTGGCCCACTCTTTTTCTCTGCACAATCGTTCGTTGTACTCATCAGAGCCATTAGGCCTATAACACACTCCTAATCTCATTTCCCTTTCCCAGTGCTTATGTCAACACCAAACTGACTCAAAATTGCACTTCCTTAGATTTTATGTTTCTTAACTAACAGCATAACCCCTCCTCCCTTCCTATCCTGTCTACCCTTTCTGTACACATTGTTCTCCCCAAATTTCAATTCTGCATTTCTTATAGCTGAGTGACACCATGTCTCTGATATCCCAACAATATCCGCCTCTGGTGTCTTGATCAGCACTTCAAATTCATCAAATGTATTTACTGTACTCCTAGGATTGGAGTACATGCAAGTATACATGCACCTGATCTTACTCTTAGTTACCCTAACACAGCTGATGTATTTACTTGTTTCATGATGCCTCCCAGCAGTTCCTGAAATTAATTCATTCCAATAGAAGCAGCGCAAGAATCATTTCCACTTCTGCCTGCGGCTACTGTTAATCTATCTGTCTGTGATTAACAGAAATCCCCCAAAGCTAGCAGTTTTCGACCTACCTAACATTGCCTCGATAGCATCAGCAAATATTCTTGCACCCTTTCTATTTAAGTGTATCTCATCCCTGTAGTACTTGCTGTAGGACACTAATATATTCTTAACTGAAATTATTCCTAGGGCAAGTGTGGCAAACTTGCAACTTGCTTTCTAGGTTGCTGCTCATTCCAGTAGAAGCAGTGCAAGAATCACTTCCACCCCTGCCTGTGGCTACCTTGTTAATCTTTTAGTCTGTGATCCCACCAAGTGAGCAGTTTTCCGACCCATTTAAAACATCCTCGATAGCATCAGTTAGTTACAATGAGCTTAATACCCTATTGCCTAATGCAAGTAACAGTAATATTCGTCTCAATCTGACAACAAAACCAACTACTGGCAGTATGACATAATGAGATATAATAGTGCAAGTTTATAAGAGCAGTGATTCCATTATATTTCCTGATAATATTTGTGTAATCATAGATAAATATAAATAAAAAATCCTGATCTATATAGACAAAACTAAGTTAAGAATGCAGAAAGAGGAACTTACCTTCAGTTCTGTTTCTTGTTTACAAAGAGGAAGCAGTAATAACAAAAGCAATAACTTTTATATTTAATACTAATCAACTTTGTGTTAAAAAGATACTCATTAAAATTAGATCCTGTTTCACTGAAAACTCTTTAGATATTACACTCAAATATTAATTTTCCAAAGTAAAAAAAAAAAAAAAAGAATTTTATTTTATTTGATTTTAAAAAAGGAAGTAATAATAAATTCCAAACATAAAATGAAATTTTTCTTTAACATCATCAATCAGTAAATATCATATATAGATTTTTTTTACTTAGAATGCTGAAAGACTGTCTCATTTTGATGAAACAGTTACAGACGTATGACAGAATTTCATATATTTATTTCTGATTAGCTAGGAGTCATGTTTTTCATTCCAGTTAGGTGCACGACACACACACACACTTCTATATAATATTGGTGTAATCACACTATGGACAACTCTTAAACAAAAAACTACGCTAGTAGTGTGAAGGGCATCATTTTATCTGTATCTCATATTGTGCTCTTCCTTCACAATGAGTTGCCATGTATTGTACTACCTCGAATAAGTAACACTTCACTAAAAGAGAAAACTATTGTTACTTATTCTCAGTGAGCACCGCCCACCCAGATGGCACCATTTCAAGGCTTGTTTGTATATGTGTGGAATAATAACTGCTATCCACTTGTCTCTATTAGACTTAGAAAAGCAAAAAAGTAGAGAGAAAGTTATAGTAGGAATGGAAGAAGAAAAGAAACAGTGTAGAAGAATGAAAGGGCCAGTAACTCCAACTCGCACCACTCAAAAACTCAAATTCCTCGAATAGGCAACACATTCCCAGTAGAGGACTTGTTACCTATTCTCAGAAGCTCCATGAATGTCAGGCTGCCCTTGATGACCGTTTCAAGGCTTGTTGGCCTTTCATCGGTGGGTGGGCTGGTACCCTGGTATTGCAGACATGACATAATCCCACAATATGAGAGATGCCAGAAGGTGTACATGATAATATTTAAGTAAAAATTAAATGCACAAGGCATCATATCTTTAAGAGTATAATAATCTATATAATATTGGTGTAAACACACCATAGACAACTCTTAAACAAAAAACTAAGTTAGTAGTGTGAAGGGCATTTTATCTGTATCTCATATTGTGCTCTTCCTTCACAATGAGTTGCCATGTATTGCACTACCTTGAGTAAGTAATGCTTCACTAAAAGAGAAGACTATTGTTACTTATTTTCAGTGGGCATCACCACATCATATCTTTATACTCTTAAAGATATAATTCCTTGTTGCATTTAATTTTTACTTAAATATTATCACGTTTCCCTCAGCATGAATTGTTGAGGAGGCTTCCATCCTGCAGTGGGTTGATAATGGCTGCACTTTACTTTTTTTTACTTTTACACCTTCTGGCATCTCTCATATTGTTGGATTATCTTCACAACTGGATTGTCATGTCTGCAATACCAGGGTACCTGCCCGCCCACCCACGGTTGAAAGGCCAACAAGCCTTGAAACAGTGCTGTCTGGGTGGTGGTGCCCACTGAGAATAATAACAATAGTCTTCTCTTTTAGTGAAGCATTACTTATTCGCGGTAGTGCAATACATGGCAACCCGTTGTGAAGAAAGAGCACAATATGAGATACAGATAAAATGATGCCCTTCACACTACTAACATAGTTTTTTGTTTAAGAGTTGTCTATGGTGTGTTTACACCAATATTATATAGATTATTATACTCTTAAAGATAGGATGCCTTGTAGAATTTAATTTTTACTTAAACACACAATTCTAATATGTAGAAATATGCATGCATGCACAGTGTATATATACAAATGTGTTTGAATGAAGAGTTTTGTTTTTGAAACTTAATTGAGTTATTCATCTTGTTATTAATATTTTTGATTAGCTGGGAATTCTATACTACTCAGCATTTTCCTCCTAATCCTAAAAACTAAGTAACAAGAGTTTGGAATAAATAGATGCAAGTAATCAAAGTAGTAAATAACTATATAATATCTGTGTAGTAATAACTATATAATATTCAAGGCTTCATCATCAGTGGGTGGGCAGGTATCCTGGTAATGCAACATGCCATCACAGTTGAAGTTATTTCCACAATATGAGTGATGCCAAATGGTTTAGGTAATAATAATGTATTAGAAGATGAAATGCACAAGGCATGATTTCTTATCGGTGTAGATACACCATAGTTTACCCATAAATTTGAACTACGTATGTAGTGTAAAGGCATCGTTTTAAATAGCAGTAGTCTTCTCTACTAGAGAAGCGTTATTTATTTGAAGTAGTGCAATACCAGCTATTTTGTGAAGCACCCACAATATGAGATTCAATTAAAACGAAGCCTTTACACTACATATGTAGTTCAAATTTATGGGTAAACTATGGTGTATCTACACCGATATTACATAGTTAATTACCTAAACCCATAAGGAATTATACCTTGTGCATTTCATCTTCTAATACATTATTATTGCCTACACCATTTGGCATGTTGCATTACCAGGGTACCTGCCCACCCACTGATGATGAAGCCCACTAGCTTCAAAACAATCGTCTGGGTTGTGGTATCCACTGAAACAGTAGTCTTATCTACTAGAGAAGCGTTATTTATTTGAAGTAGTGCAATACCAGCTATCTTGTGAAGGTACCCACAATATGAAATACAATTAATATGATGCCTTTACATACATACATAGTTCAAATTTATGGGTTAACTATGGCGTATCTAACCGATATTATATAGTTAATTACCTAAACCCATAAGAAATTATGCCTTGTGCATTTCATCTTCAAAGTAGTAAAGAAAATTTGAGACAGTGATATTATTAGTCAGTGAAAATAAAGTGTTTTTAGGCAAATACACTGTGCTGCCACTTTATTAGGTCTACCTAGTAGTGTGTGTTGAGCCTCTTTTAGCCTTCAAAACAGCCTGAATTTGTCTAGGCATGGATTGAACAAGATGCTGAAAACATTGTGCAGGAATGGAGTACCATTAGACATGAGTGTGCCACGCAGTTCCTTTAGATTCCATGGGGAGGGGGTGTAGGCCTGCAGCGAACAGCCCTTTTCAGCTCATCTCAGAGATGTTCAATAGAATTGAGATCCATGGACTGAGCAGGCCACTGCAGCAAAGAAAAGTCGTCATGTTCCTGGAACCATTCCATAGTGATTCAGCTTTGTGCACCGGGGCATTATCCTGCTGGAAGTAATCATCTGACTGAGGATAAACTGTCAACATGAACGGATGTGTGTGTGTGTGTGTGTGTTGTTGTTGTTTTTTGGAGCATTAGCAACTAAGCCATATTGCTACGGGATATGCGGTGGTCATTCCCTGACCTTTCCGCATCCTCCATATTTGGTGGTGACGGGCTTGAACCCGGTCTAATCAAGAAGCGTGTGCAACGCACTGCTGCTCCTTCCCACCTGGCTATGGAGGTGCCATGAATGGATGTACTTGGTCAGCAACGATGTTTAGGTACGTGGCATTCAGATGTGAATCTATGGGTATCAATGGACCCAACGTGTGCCAAGAAAACATTCCCCATACCATGATACTGCCCCCACCACCTTGCACAGTAGTCGTCAGACATGATGGATCCATGGATTCATGTTGTTTCCACCAAATTCTGATGCACCAGAAACTTCGACTCGCAAGACCAAGCAACTGTTTTCCAATCCTCGATAGTTATGTTGTTGTTATGTGGTTTTTGGGAGCAAAAGGCCATATTGCTCCGGGATATGCGGTGGTCATTCCCTGACCTTTCCGCATCCTCTGTATTTGGTGGTGACGGGCTCGAACCCCGGTCTAATCAAGAAGTGTGTGCTATGCACTGCTGCTCCTTCCCATCTGGCTATGGAGGCGCCCCAATCCTCGATAGTCCAGTGCTGGTGTTGCTGTGCCCACAGGAGGTTGTTCTCTTGTTCTTCATTGATAACAAAGGTACGCGATGTGGCCGTCGGCTGTTGTAGCCTATTAGCGACAAAGTGCGGCTAGTGGTCCATTGCTATATTTTGTTCTGCTGTGGCCCAACAATTCTAGCCATCTTCCTCTGACCTCTCTCATCAACAAGCGATTTTCTTCCACAGGAGTGCCGTTGAGAGGATGTTTTCTGTTCGTTGCACCATTCTCGATACACCCTTGAAATTGGCATGAAAAGTTCAGGAGAACTGCCATTTCAGAGATGCTTTGTCCAGCATGTCTTGCACCTACTACCATGCCACGTTCGAAGTCCATTAGATCACTCCTTTTCACCATTCTTGCTTCGGTTTGTATGCTTAACTGATACTAGAAAGGTTATTCTGTTGCATTTATATCCACAACTGTGGTCATGTGACGCAACATTGTCGGACAAACCATTTGTGTACACAGCAGGGGTGTACCTAATAAAGTGGCAGCACAGTGTATATCTTCTTAATATTGCAAAAGTTCTGTTATATTAAATGGGCAAAGTTAGGGCACTAAAGAGACAAATGGACTGATAATGCCACTTGAAGTGTCACAATATTAAGAATAGGATTATTCCCAAAGGATTGCTATTCAAAAATGCAATGTTATTTTAAAGTTTCAATCAAAAAAAGTCAGCTATAGCACAAAAAAAAAAAGGTTTAAATATTAAAGATCATTATTTGTATAAGCTTGCTCATAAAAGCCACAGAAAAACCTTAACTCGGCAGAGAAGGCTGAGAAGAGAAAGGTATTAGGCCATAAGCATGGTGCATATCTTATAGCAGGGATTTAAACTATAATTATAAAAATCCATTCTAGAGCTAAACTAGTACAGCACAAATATGAAAGCATTTTCAGTCTACTGTCTTGTGGGACCAATATGGGGCAATTTATTTTCTTGAGAAATGAATAGCTATTACCAAAGAACTTTAAGAAATGTCTCTATTTTACAGCAGTGAAATTCTACCAAAATTTTTAATTTATACTCATCTATGATTACCAGTTTATTCCTTACAAAGGAATAAATGATTAATGGCTTTCTTTTTATTGAATGTTACTAACTGATCAAATATGAAGACTAATGATGTGTTAGAAATAAGTTTGGTTTAAAGTGCACTGTAATGAAAATTAGTGTTTTAAATTCACTTGGGCTGTCTGTATTACTTATGTTCCTGATCCACCAAAAAACATGGTTCTATTTTTTCATTCACGAACAAATCCTCTCATAATAGAAAAAAAAATTCCTCTCAGTCAACGTTTTACAGAAACAATATATCTATTGTCTTTTTAAAAAGCATAACCTTCAGAATAATTATTAAATTTATATAAACCAAAATTTAATAAAAGCAAATATGTCTGTTAATAAACAAGATTTATAGAAGTGGTGTTTTAACTTTTTAAGTGTATATCCAATATACACAGATTATTATAAATGCATTAAAAAGGGATTAATCCCAGTTATAGACACCACATTTCCTCTCTTTGTGAACCAAAGGACAGCAATGATAAATATTCGCAGACATTTTCACATTGCAAAAGGCTGCCAATCCTCGTAGTTAGTATGTAGTCATTATAATTAATTCTTTTTTTTTTTTTTACACACAGTATGAAAGGGCAATGAACATGAGCATTGTACTAACAACCCGGTCTTAACCATTGTAACAATTATGATGAAATGTATATATTTAAAAATAGAACAAATCACTCCATTAAGTAAATAATGGTATGTTTTTGTGCATTTTTATCATTTGGAGAACACAGTGCAATTAAAATAGACCTGAGTCTGTACAGGTAAATAATATTATTTAACTTGTGTTTCTTCAGAAGGTATAAGATTATTTATACTTTGAGCATTAAATGAATTCTGAATATTTTCACAATATATTTAATTAAATTCATTTTCATAGTCTGAGCAAGAGGAAGGATCCCATCAGCACTGAGTTTTCTCAAGCCATTCAAAGCCTTAAAAACCTCAATCAGATCACCTCACAGGTACCTAGTCTCCAGACATTGAAATTTGCAGAACTGGTCTTTCTTGGTAAGAGCACCCCTTTGTTCTCCTCACCAATGTTGTTGCCCTCCAGAAACTCTATATCCTTCCTAAAATGAGGCCTCCAGACCTGTATGCAATACTAAACATGCAGCCTAACCATTGCCTTATACAAACAGGGCGCCTCCATAGCCAGGTGGGAAGGAGCAGCAGTGCGTAGCACACGCTTCTTGATTAGACCGGGGTTCGAGCCCGTCACCACCAAATACGGAGGATGCGGAAAGGTCAGGGAATGACCACCGCATATTCCCGGAGCAATATGGCCTTAGTTGCTAATGCTCCTAAAAACCAAATAACAAACAAACAAACAGCCTTATACAATGGGATAATCACCACATTATCCCTGCTAGTAAAATTCGTGAATATCATTGACAAAGCTCCACGGGCTGTTCTAGCACCTGTTTACACTGCTCAGAGAATTTCAGATTAGACTACACAATTACTGCCAGGCTCTTTTCATTTTCCACTAACCAGTGTAGTATCACACAGTTGGCATGTTATTTTGTGATTACTGCTACCATATGTAGTGTCTTGCATTTGTCAATGTTAAACTTCAATTACCATTACTCAACCCAATTGCCTAGTTTTTCAAGATCTCGTTACAGCAGCTTATCCTGATTACTGTCATTAACCACCCTGCCAACCTTGTATCATCTGCAAACTTAGACATTAAGCCTGATATTCCCTCATCAATATCATTAATAAACACAAAAAACAACAATGAACCCAGCACCAAACCCATATCAGTAACAACAGTATCAAAAGCTTTACTAAAATCCCAGTACACAGGATGTTTCAAAAGTGATGGTCAATAATTTAAAGGTGAACAACTGTACAGACTACAATATGCCAAAAAAAAAGCCTAGTAAACATGGGTCCTTAAGTGAATTATTTTCAAGATATTGCACATTTCTAGTTGGGATCCACCATCGACGTGTTTGTTTGGGTTAGGTTATGCTCATTCTCTCCCTTTCCCCTCTCTCAATGCTCTGAGACGCAGCAGGCATATACTAGTACTTGTCAAAGGATAGTCAACATGGAAAGAGGTTACAGCAACAAAGAGTATGCGGATATGCACCACTTCATGTATGGTAAAGCCAGCGGCAGTGCACTCGAGGCTGCACGTTTGTACCAAGAAGCATTTCCCCACCAAAGGCAGCCCAACAGGTGCACATTCATCAGGACATCAACACCTTAGAGAACATGGGTGCTTTGCACATGGAGTACGAGCAGGTAGGCCCAGAAGCATAACACCTGATGTTGAGGAAAGGGTGTTAGAAAGAATAGAACAAAATCCAGGAATTTTGACAGAGGGTTGCTCTGCAAGAGGGTGTTAGAGTCATAGCATGGCCAATTTTACCTCACCAATTACTATACCCCTACCATATCCAGCATGTACAAGGTCTCAGCAATACAGACTACCCTCCCAGAGTGAACTTCTGCCAGTGGATGCAACAACTGTGTCCTGAACCCCCAATTTTTAAACATTTTGTTCACTGACGAAGCTAGGTTTACTCGTTCTGGTATTTTTAATTTTCATAACTGTCACGTTGTGTCCAATGAAAATTCTAATGCAATTCATGAGTCACAACATCAGCAACGTTTCTTGTTGAATGTCTGGGCAGGACTACTAGGAGGCCGTCTAATTGGACCACAATTTCTGCCAAACAGGCTAACAGGAGAGCTGTATCTTCAGTTCCTGAAGAATGTTCTTCCAGACCTTGATGATAATGTTCCACTTCAGCAATGCCAGAACATGTGGTTTATGCATGCTGGTACACCGGCACATTTTGCTTGAGTTGTGTTGTTGTTGTATGTTTTACGGTGCAACGGCAGCTAAAGGCCATTATGCGCCAAACAATGGTAGGAGGTAACAGGTGTTATTAAAAGTGAGATATGTGCATTATGTGAGATTTAAGCATTATATTCTGTCATAGCATTTTATCCTTTTTTAGGAAAGTGAAAACTGCATCAATATCAGATCTGTTGTCTAATATTTGTTGCAAAGTAGGTGTGATTTGGGCTGCATAGTTTGATAAGAAGGTGGTTTGCCATACTCCATTATAGAGAGGGCAGTCAACAATGATGTGCTGGACTGTGATTTGAGCATGGCAGTTCGGACAAGAAGGTGGGTCTGAGGAAGAAAGAAGATAAAGGTGAGTAAGGTGTGTATGTCCTAGTCGTAATCTTGCAAGTGTGACTTCTTCCTTTCGGTTCGAGCGGAAACTAGATGGCCAAGACTGGAGTTTCGGTTTAATCCGAAGGAGTTTGTTGCCTTCTTGGTTTTGCCAGATGGTTTTCCAGTAATTCATACTTCACTTTGTTATAAGACTTTTATAGTTGGTGAAAATAATTTTGATAGAGTCATCAATTGGTTGCACAGTAGATTTGACTGCGTGTTCAGCACTCTCATTGCCAGGTATGCCAACATGGCTAGCGACCCAACAAAATTTTACTACTTTCATGTTCTTAGCTAGATGAGCCAGCAAGTTTTGAATATTACCAAGTAGGTAATTTGAATATTACCAAGTTATGATGCTCTCTTGGTTGCTGTAAAATGAGAAGGGCACTGAGAGTCGGTAAAAATAATACTATGGGTAAACTGATGCAATTTTATAGTTTCTAGCGCCATTTGTATGGCATGAAGTTGAGCAGTAAAGATACTACATTCTAAAGGTAAGTTATTAGAGATTACAGATGATGGAAAAACAACAGCAGCACCAACATGGTGATCAGTTTTGGAACCGTCTGTGTATATCCTGGTATAAGATTCATATTTCTCAAATAGAGATTTATGAAGCTGGTTTACATTCTGTGAAGAAAGAGTACTTTTCCTCCATTCTTGAAGGGGCAGATCACAGGTGGCAGGGTAAAAAGCCCATGGAGGAGTCGTGAAACTAGTGGTGGCTATTTTAGAATGGTCAAGCTGCCAATTATCAAATAGTAAGCAAAGACATATGCCAGCGGGTCGATTTATTGATGGATAAACGGCATACAAGTTCTCCCAATCTGGTGTAAATAGATGTTTCCACGATGTATGCAGGGGTTGGCTTTTTATTTTGACAGCATAATTTAGCAGTAAAATTTGTCTTCATAGAGAGTGGAGGATCATGAGGTTCAGCATACAGGCTCTGCACAGGAGATGATGTGTGGTAGGCTCCAAGAGCAATACGAAGGCCACTATGGTGAATAGGGTCCAAAGCCCTCAAAATGCTAAGTCTAGCAGAGTTGTAAACTGGTGACGCATAGTCTAACCTTGATCTTACAACAGCATGATATAAATGAAGGAGTGTTTGACAGTCAGCACCCCATGTTGTAGCTGATAATACTCTCAAAATGTTTAATTTCTTGAAACAGGTGGTTCTAAGTTGTTTAATATGGTCAAGAAAGGTCAATTTTTTATCTAAAATTAACCCAAGGAATCGAATAGTAGGCACAACAGGTATATCATGGTTCCCCAGCTTTAGAAGTGGGTCAGGGTGGAGATTACGTCTTCTACACAAATGAACTGCAACAGTTTTTTCAGGTGATATCTGAAATCTGTACCCGTTATCTGTAGCCCACGTAATCTTATTTAGAGCTCCTTGCAGTTGTTTCTCAATCATTCTCATGCTCTGTTATTTGTTATTTGGTTTTTAGGAGCATTAGCAACTAAGGCCATATTGCTCTGGGGATATGCGGTGGTCATTCCCTGACCTTTCCACATCCTCCGTATTTGGTGGTCACGGGCTCGAACCCTGGTCTAATCAAGAAATGTGTGCTACGCACTGCTGCTCTTGCCCACCTGGCTGTGGAGGCACCCTCATGTTCTGTGAGTGACAAGATATACTAACATCATCTGCATATAAAGTAGTAAATACAATGGCTGGAATGACCTTGGTAATTGAGTTGATTTTTATAATGAATAGAGTGGCTGAGCCCTGTGGAACACCACCTTCTTGGATGAATTTTCGGGAAAGAGTGGATTGAATGCAGACCTGAAAGGATCGCTGCTTCAAAAAAGTTCTGTATAAATCTTGGCATATTACACCTGAAGCCTAATGCATATAGATCACGGAGAATTCCGTATCGCCAAGCTGTGTCAAAAGCCTTCTCAACGTCTAAATAAACTAGTCAAATGTTCCTTCCTTAAGAAGGCATTGCGAATCTGGTTTTCCATTTGTATCAAGAGGTCTAAAGTTGATCTACCTGTATGAAATCCACAATGCGATGAATTGATGAAGTTGTATTTGCTCAGCACCCAGGTGAGACGAGAGTTTACCGTTTTTTTCCATTATTTTTCCCATACAGCTGGTAAGGACAATAGGTTGATAGTGATGCAGGTTGATTGGATCCTTGCCAGGTTTTAATAATGCTATGATATACGAGTGTCGCCAGCTATCAGGGAAAGTATTTTCTGTGAAAACCCAGTTATATAGCTGGAGTAAGATATGAAGCAACGTTTCGCTCAGCTCTTTTAACATGACATAGTGAATTCCATCAGGTCCAGCAGCACTATGTTTTGAGCTGTTAAGAGCAAGCTGTAATTCAATTATGGTAAAGGGACAGTTGTACATTTGACAGTGGTCTGTGTTAAAATTTAGGGTCTGCTTTTCAGCAAGGGACTTTAATTTCTGAAAGTTTGGCGAGTATGAGGATATGTCTTGAGGTAGTGAAACATCATTCCTGTTACATTCTGTATTGATAGGTGCAAAGGAGGATTTTTCTAATATTTTTCCAGATGGTTTGTGTTTTAGTGGACCGCGTAATAGTTGAAGCAAAGCATTTCCATGACTCTCTTTTACTTGCACGCTGAATGCGTCTAGCATTGGCTCTGGTTTTCTTAAAGTGTACTAGATTAGCAGCAGTAGGGATTTTGCGAAATTTATTCCAGGCTTTATTTTTCTCTCGTTTGGCTTGATTGCATTCATTGTTCCACCAGGGTTTTGATCTTATTCTATGACTTGTGGACACTCTTGGTATTGCTGCTTCAGTGGCCAGCAATATTTGATTTGTTACATAATCAACAGCATTATTTATTGACACATTTGAAACAGCTGTTTTTTGCAGGATGGCTAGTTGCCTATATTTTACCCAATCAGCTTTGGCAAAGTTCTATTTGGCTGTCTGATTATGACAAGGTGGTGAATTTGATTCTATATGGCAGATTATTGATTAATGGTCACTACCCAGTAGACTGTCATGAACAGACCAATCAAACAGCGGAAAAAGGACTGGTGAGCATATGGAGAGATCAATTGCTGAGCTTGACTCAGAAGGTAGATGAAAATAAGTGGGTATTCAGTAGTGTCAGATTAAATTTATCTAAAAGCTTCTCTGGTATTTTTCCTCGTTTATCATGTATTCTATCACCCCATAGAGGATTGTGTGTGTTAAAATCTCCCATGATACAAAAGGGAGGAGGGAGCTGAGATACAACAGTTTCAAGATCAATGTAAGAAATGTCTTGGTTAGGGGAAAGATATAAGGAGACAATGATAAAAGAAAAACGAAAGGATATTCGAGCAGCTACTGCTTCTAGATTTGTTTGTAACATTAGTGGTCAGGAAGGGATATTGGAGTTGACTACAAGTGCAACCCCTCCACGAACCGAATTGCTTACATGAGAAACTTGATCTTTTCTGTAGATAACATGATGTTTAAATGAGGTAGCAACAGAAGCTGTTAAGTTAGTTTCTTGGAGGCAGAAAGTAACTGGGTTATACTGGAGAAGGAGATCCCGAATGTCATCAAGGTTGGCGCGATATATGAGGCTTATGCTGACCAATTTTCTTTTCGTGAAGTACAGTCTTCCTGTTTCCATCTCTTCTTCTGGGAAGAGATCGAGAACGGGTTCTTCGCAGTCAGTGTTTCCTTTCATTTCTGTCAAATCAGTTTTAGTAGTATCACCACTTTTTGAGTACATTGGGTTATTGGTAGAATGCGGAACAGTGATTGGTGTGTTAACAGCCTTGTTTGATTTATATGGTTTACCAGAAAGGGGCACAGCTTCCAAAATTGACCAAGCCCAATCTGACATTGATCTGTTTGGGGGAAATGTTACCTCAGTTTGAGTACCAGTCGTTATTGTTCTTTGCACAGTACTGGTTACCGCAGTTGTCTGTTGGCCTACTTCAGCGAAGCTGGGTAGAGTGTTAAATTGAGCCTGTACAGATTTTTTAGCTTCTTGGTACGAGATGTTTTTTTTTGGCTTTGACCCATTGAATGTTTTTTTCCTTTTTCCATAGGAGGCAATCTGTGGAGTAGGTAGTATGTGGACCAAATTTTTGGCATTTAAAACAGCGTGTTGGGTTAGGAATGTACAATTTTATCTGACAATTCAGATAGCCTGCTTTGATGGATGCCAGAGGTTTGGGGCTACAAATGTTAGTATTATATTCCAAGTTGGAACTAGAGCATTATCTCGTTTTGTATATGCGTTTTACATGCACAATTCCCTGGTCTTGCAATTCATTTTTCAACTCTTCTTTCAAGAGATTTATGAGATCCCACTCCACTATCACACCCCTGGAGGTGTTTAGAGTAGCATGAGGGGAGACAGCCGACCGGGTTAGCCAGGTGGGTAAAGTGCCTGTCTGGCAACCCAAAGGTCGCGGCTTCGATCCCGCCTTGGGCTTGGATCAAAGTACTGCAAAAACCTTGGGAGGTGCATTATGGCCACAGAAGCCGATGCACCAACAACTACCAAAAAAAAATGAGGGGAGACAGTAATCGATAATCCTCCAAAGGATGTTAGTTTTTGGAGCCGTTGTGATTGCCGTTCGTCTGAGACCTCAACAAGCAAGTCGCCCGATCTCAGAAGCTTAGTTGTTTTCGGAGATCCTATTAGATTTTCTGGGTATTTCTGAATTTTAAAAAGCGAGAGACTACCTAGAGACTGCTCTTGAGTCGAATGCAATACAAAGCATCCAATGCAATACAAGGTGCATTGGATGCCTTCTTTGTACACTGTCAGTTTGACATTTAGCACTGCATGAGTTAGAGTCTTCTATCTCATGAGTAGCCATATTAGGATCCGTGTCCTGTAAGAAAGATCATTTTGCTCCTTTTAGCCCCGGAAAGATAGCTTTTCTTTCCAGGTTAGGCACGGGGAGGCAGGAGCAGTGCCACAAGGGTAACCAAGCAGCTGAGTTAGTTTGGTTAGTAAGATTAACAAGAAACAGAAAGGTGAATTTCCTTCTTGGAACTCTGCCTACTTTTTGTAGTGCAAAAGTTTCGCAATACAAATAAATAAAGAAAATTGTATTTAAAACCTAAAGAAAACTATTTGCTTTACACACACAATATATAGATTGCTTGGAAATCGCTTGGTTACACTAATAATCGCTTGGCACCCGGGCCCTTGAGTTGTGACTCGGTATCTAAACTAGAAGGTATGGTCAATGGTGGATAGATAGAGGTGGGCCTGTAATGTGGCCTCCCAGATCACCAGACTTAAATCCTATGGATTTTTGTATCTGGGGGTCATGTAAAAAGCTTAGTGTACACTCTGATATTAACACAGTTGGGGAATTGCAGCATCGGGTTGAAGGAGCCTTTCAGCAAATCAGAAATGACCCAGGAATGCCTGAGAGGATTCGCAACTCAATGCAGAGAAGACTACAAAGCTGCGTAGGGATGCAAGGACAGCATTTTGAACACCTTTTGTAACATCCTGTAACATGTAATATCTGTAAAATTCTATGGTGTTGAAACCAAAAATTAAAAATGTATTATCTTACGTTTAATAAAACCACCCTTCAGAGGATTCAGAGCTTTTTGCTAAACTAGTGCCCCCATAGTCAGTGGTGGATCTTAACAGAAAATGTGCATTATCTCGAAAACGGTTCATTTGCGGCCCAATGTTCGCTGGGACTTTTTCTGCTTATTTAATTTGTTGTTTTCACCTTTAAATTATTGACGATCATTTTTGAAACACTATCATTTTTTTTTTTTTTTTTGGTAGTTGTTGGCGCATCGGCTTCTGTGGCCATAGTGCACCTCCCAAGGTTTTGCAGTACTTTAATCCAAGCCCGAGGCGGGATTCGAACCCGCGACCTTTGGGTTGCGAGGCAGGCACTTTACCCACCTGGCTAGCCCGGTTGGCAACACTATCATATCAAAATTACTTTTTGCATCCAATTCCTTTGTCACCATATCATGGTATCCAATCAAATTGGTCAGACAAGATCTCCCATTAACAAACCCATGCTATAACTGAATAACTACATTCCTGTCTACATATGGTCCTGCCTTACTTTAACCAATCACTCCATTATTTTCCCTAGAATAGAAAAATCAGCTAACAGGTCTATAATTACTTATGTTACCATTTGATCCCTCTTTGAAAATTGGGGATAAATTCACATATCTCCAGCCTACAGGGACTTCTCCTGAATCCAAAGGTGCACTCATAATTATGAATAAGGGTTTTGCTCAACTCCTTTGCTGCTTCCCTTAATGCCACAGTAGCCAAGTGGTCAGGCGAGCAGGTGCATAAGTACAGGTGCCTTGAGTGACGGGGGGGTTCAAGCCTGTGACTGCTAAATACTGTGCTGTTTCTTGTATTCTGTCTATCGTGTGTGAACCCCTCTGACAATTTGGTCGCTGCGAAGTATAAACAGAAAATTTATTTTATTTTTATTTATTTAATTGGATAGATACCATCTGCCATGGATGCCTTTTTTATGTTTAACTTCAACAATCTCTCTTCCAATTTTCTCTTAATCACAATATCATTAAGCTCGCTGTTGGAATGTGATAAACTTCTGGTATCCCCCACCCAACCTAAAGAATTCCTCATGTGTGAATATAGATACTAATATACCTATTCAGCCTGTTAGCAATCTAAGCAGAATCATCAACAGTTAACTGTCAACATAAACTATCAACATTAAGTGGTCCAATGTGGTTCGACCTCTTCTACTGTTAATATAAGTAAAGAAGTCTTTCCTGATTTCCTTGGCATTCTTTACCAAAGATTTCTTGTAATCTACCTTGGTTTGCTTAACCTCCTTTGTGACTTGATTGCAGATGAGTTTGTATCTACCATAGCCTTCTGTATCACCTGCTAATTTATATGAATCCCATGCATTTTTCTTCTCTGCCATGTGTCTCAATAATTAATCTGATATCCATTTGGATCTAAGCCTTGAACCATATTTCTTAGTTGGTACCTTCTATGATTATTTCTCTGAATGTCTCTCGTTTAAAATTTGTTGTTTTGTACATCATTAGTTGGTCTCACCATATAGAATTTTAAAACTGTCTGAGAAATACTTTAGTCACTTTTATAAAAGCAAAAACCCTTCCCTTTACCCTTGATGGTAGTTACATCTTTATATAAATCCCACATCAATACACTGTGATCAACCTAGTGATTCTTAAAACATGAAGATCACTGCTGTTAACACTGGTCAACACGTAAAATGTTATGAAAACACCCAATCTTTACTAATTTTATGCTGCTGAACACGAAAATCACATTAAAATTTGTTGATTGGCCCTTGTTTTTGAATTACAGTTTGGGTCTCATATTACTCTACATTATCAACTACAGCTCTTGGGCAAAGTGCATGGCAACACCGCAGTTTCAGTTTCACCACACTCTTATCACATGATCAGCAACTGTCGCCTCAAATGCATCTTCAACTCTGTTGCAGTAATCCTCAAATATGGCTAGGTACTGGGTGATTTCTTCTCAGGTAATGGTTGTTCTCTGTGAGATTCCTACTTTTTACACAGTATTTGTGTCATGTAAGATCAATATGCCCCATAATTATATGAATAGTCCAGGTCACTTCTGTTATGTATGTGGAGAAGTCATGTTAGCTTCAAGAAAGTGTCCCTTAACTTGAGCCATAAAAAAGGCCTACTTCTTGTACTTTGGGTATAACGTAGGTGACCAGGACAAGAACTGGGCTCCACACATATGCTGCACTACCTGTTCATCAAAACTCAATGTGCGGGTGAATCAACATGATATGGAGGGATCCAACAAATCATGTCACAGACTTACTTCTGTATGGTGCCTCCTATTAGAGAAAACAGATGACAATGAAAAAAAGTGGAGAGTGATGTACCCAAATATACCATCTGCAACTCATTGCGTGCATCACAGTGAAGTACTATCTATTCCTGAACCACTCAACCATTTTTCTTTACACTCTGATGAAGATGAAGACTGATGAACATCAACATGATATACAAGAAGCACAGCTGCATTCTACATCAAGAGATCCACCATTTTGTCCAAACCTTCTGAACCACAAAAGATCTCAGAAAGTGAGCTTAATGACCTCATCGAGGATCTCGAACTGCTGAAGAATAAGGCAGAACTTTTTGGCCTCGAGACAATGGTGGAATGTTCTAGATTATTCTGTGAAAGTGAGAACATTTCGTACTTGAAATAAAGACTATGATAAATTCTATCAAACAAAATTGAACTCACTGTTTGTAAGGATGTTGATGGTCTAATGGCAGCAATGAACATGAGGCACATTCCCAGAATTGCAACTATTTATAGACACTTTAAGGTTAGCCTTAAGGCTGTGTTATTACACAATGGAAATATGCTGCCTTCAACACCTCTTGTGTGTATGCCGTCCACAAAAATTAACATACACAAAACATGGAGAGCATCCTCTTAGGTGTACACTATCAGAAGTATTAAATGATTTAAAGGTAGTTTTATTAGGACTACAAAATAGTTACACTAAGTATTGTTGCTTTCTCTGAGAGTGAGATAGTTATACCACGGATATGCACTACAAGAAGAGGAGTTAGCCTCAACAAAAATCATTAACAACTGGAAAAGAAAGTAACATTTGAACCTCGGGTAGATCCAAATAAAGTTTTGCTTCCACAACTCCACATCAAACAAGGGCTTGTTAAAAATTTCATGAAGGCTTTGGAAGTGGACGGTCCTGCATTCACACACTTGCAAAAGAAATTCCCAAGGCTTAGTACATGTGGACATGTGTTTTTGTAAAGAGTGGCACCTAGAATGTCTGTTCAACTTTGCCTCGTGTCACTGTGAGGAGCAGAATCAACTGTAAAAGGGGCAGAAATGTGTTGGTGTAGGTTTGTGTGTTCTGTTCTGTCGGCTCTGGTTGGCTACCCAGAAGCACCAATCACCTGGAGAGATGATTCTGGGTACTTGTCCACACCATGGGAAGGTGGGCCAGTCCCAGTAAAGCACATACTGTCTCAAAAGAGAGACTCTGACCCAGCAGGTAGGCCAGGATCCTTTGGGGACCCACTCCAGAGGGACAAACAAAACAGAGAAGAGAGAAAAAAAAAATAATAAAATAAAAATAATAATAATAAATTTAAAAAAAAAGCTATGCTGTAGTGGCTGACTCTAAACAGAACATGAGGGGGTGGGAATTACACGAGAGAGAGAGAGAGAGAGAGAGAGAGAGAGAGAGAGAGAAACGGAAAAATAAAATAAAAGAAAAATAAATAAAAATAAAATAAAATAACATAGTTATACTTGAAGAGAGGGGGAAAAAATATAAAATAAAGGAAGAAGAAGAAAAAAAATCTATTTAATCCACTTCAGGCCCAATGCCAGGGGTGTCAACCACTCTAGCCAGGATTGGACAGAGGATGTAAAGGTGATGTCAGAAAGGAATCCTCTGGTAAACATCCCTCTGGATGTTTACCAGAGGATTTACCTGGGACATATTCCAGAGGGTCTGCCAGATGTTCACTAACTCATTGTAGCATCTGGCTTTCTCAGCTTTTGGGTTGGCATCAAGATCAAGCTCAACATCAAGGAACTTAGTGGGGATGTTGTTTTTAATTCTAAATACTAGTCCTCTGTAGGATGCATACAGATCCAGAAGAAGAGTTCCAGCTATGACCTGGATGGCTGCTGTAGATACCATTCTGCAAACTCTAAGGGTTGCCAGTAGCATTGTATGTTGGATGGACTCAATCTGTCTCTCATCTTGACCAAGCCAACTCAGTGAACCCAGGTGCCAGCCGCATATTTGATGATCGGCAGGAAGACTGCTTTATAGTAGAGACGAAGCGTCCTCTTGGAAAGGCCCTGGTCATTCCTGGAGATACGAATAATGGAGCCAGAGAGCTTCTTGACTTTAGATCTGAGATGGGTGAGGTGTGGTGGGAAGCTGAGTTTGTGGTGAATAGCAAAGAATGGTAGCTTCAGTAACTATGGGTAGCTGGATTCCAGAGATTTTAACCTGTGGTGGATACCTGAGGTCTAGCTTGTGCTTAAAGAACATCATTTCTGTGTTACTTGGGTTAACAGAGTTTGTTCAAGGCTGCCCAGGAGGAGAGGTGGGACAGGACAAGATTGGCTTTGTGTTCAATGGCACTCTTAGATTTTTCAGAATCGTAAGGTCATTAGCAAAGGCTACAACCTTGGTGTTCTGAAAGGAGTGGGAGAGCCAATCCTGTAGAACCAATATTCCACACTACAGGCTCCAAAACTGATTCCTGGGGGCATCCCCGAGAGACAGGCCTGAGGACATGTTGATACTTAGATTTTACGATAACAGTTCTTTCAGAGAAGTAGCTAAAGAAAAGGTTATATAGTTGATGGGAACAGGAGGCAGACCGGAGGTGCTCCAAGGCACTGTCCCACCAAACACTGTCAAACGCTCTCTCAAAATCAACAAAAATTGCCAATTTGAACTTTAAGTTTGCCTTGGAGTTTTCTATATGTAACACCAGGTTGAAAAGGGCCTTTTCACAGGGCATCCTGGTGTGAAGCCATATTGATGTCGAGAGAACAGATTTTTCACCTGGTAAATTTTTCACCAAGGCTCTTAGGACTATGAGACATTTAAGAATTTTCCATAGATTTGCAAAGAGTGCAATGGGACAGAAGGAGCAAGGATCTGAAGGTGGCTTATGTGGTTTCTTTATCAGGCACAGAAGAGCAGTTTTCCAGGCCTCGGGGGAAAGAAACCTTCTGGAGACATTTATTGTACAACAGGAGGAAGTATAGCAACCTTAGCATAACAGATGGAAGATGAAGGTGTACTCTGTCAGGTCTAGACCAGGGCATTTGTTGGAGTTTATTTTCTGTAGTACTATGGTCAACTCTTCCAGGGTAAAAGGATATGTTGTGCTTTCCATGGCGTAGCTGCAATTTGCTCTTCTGATTGCTGTATGCTCTGGGAGATCCTCAGCAACATTGTCTGAAGGAAACAACCTATCAAGGATTAGGTTGACTGAATCATGTCAGTTGGAGGTTTCTTGGGAGTTAGTCTGTACAGTGTTGAAAATTTCAGGGGTGAAGGTTTCTGGTTTCCTTAACAAAGCTCATCCAGGTTGCTTTCTTCCTGGCTGCTATGGCTTTAGTATAGTCGTTTTTCTTTTGGATGTAGTCACTTTAGAGACGCTCAACTTCTGAGGGCAGCCAGTCCCGGTGCCACTAGTAGTAGCGATGGGCCCGCAATGCCAATCTCTATTAAATGATAGTATGAAACAGAGCTGTAATGCTCTGGTTCATACTATCTAATCTCTGGTCATTGGTCCACCAAGTGGAGACAACAGGCTGGAATATTTTCTTTTTGGCAGATTTATAGGATGCTTTGAGGATTGCTTTTTGGAGAGCAGTTACCAGTTTATTGGTTTTTGTGGATTCATATAGATTTGGCTCACTTGCAGAAAAGTCTCCTTTAATAGAATGTTCAGAGGATTGCCAGTCGATATTTCTGGTGGAGAACCTCAAGTGCAGGCAGTCTTATCTGGTTGTCTTTTTTGAATGGGGATAAGTTAATGAGGAAAAGTATGACTTTGTGGTCACCGAGGATCCAGTCTAGGATAACCTTCCATTCAGAGACCAGGGAGCCAAGGTCCCTGGTTTCTGAATGTGAATGTGAAAGTGGAGATGGTGACATCAATGTTCGATTCACCTGTAGAGATACTTGGACTTGGCATTAAAGTCAGAGGCAACTAGGAGATTTTGAGCAGAGGAAGTCTAAAGCATATTTCAGGAAGACTTAGTGCAGAGAAGATTAAGGCTGGCTTTTTCATTGGTCCACAAATAAGGCAGCTTTTCAAAAACAAATAGTTTGAATGTGTCCTTAATGATAGCCAGAAATCAGTGTGGAAAGCCTTTCTAGGAAATGTTAAAGCTGGCAACTACAGGCAGCTTGAGAAATATTTCATTACTTCTTATGAAAAACTGGGGTGCAACATGTCATTAAAGATGCATTTCTTGCACTCACACCTGGATTTCTTCTTGCCAAACTGTGGTGCCATCAGGGACGAACATGGTGAGCTCTTCCATCAATTGAAGACATTGCAATGATGGAAAAAAAGATACAAAAGCAAATGGAGTGTTGCCACGTAAGCTGATTATTGTTGGATGGTGAAAAAGGATGCTCCCGAAGCTGAATACAAGTGAAAGGCGAAAAGGTCCTGTGTCTGATACGGGTATGTTCATAGCTACATCTTACTGCCATATAAATATAAAAAAATATTTTTTTTTTCAAAAACAAGAGCAAATCTGCCATTTTAAGCACTATTTCTGTGTTTAGCACCCCAAAATCTATAAAGTAAACTTACTTTCATTCCTGTAACAAGATATGACCCAAAATTTGTTGTTCAGTGTAATCTGATTAACAGTATTGCTCTCTTGTTACCTCTATCATGCTGCTGTAAAAAACAGTCATCCGATAAATCCACAAATGTCTTGCTAGCGTGTGAGTAACCAACCCACAAGTTCCAGTCTGATTTACTGGCCCACTCTATTTCTCTGTACAGCTGTTTGTTGTCCCCATTGCAGTCTTTCAGCCTATAACACACTCCCCTAAACTCATTGATTTTTCCAGTGCTTATGTCACAGCAAACTGATTCAACAATGCACTGGTCATCACCCATGTTAATTGAACAATGCAGCACCTTTGATTTTATGTGCTTCTTAACTACAAGCATAACTCTTCCTCCCCTCTCCTATCTATCCTTTCTGTATACATTGTACTCCCCATATTAGCATTAGTATAGACATGATGCAAGAAAGCAAGCTTATATAGCATCAGCCAAAAAAAAAAAAAAAAAACTTCCCCATTTCACCCATCCATTCGTCTAGTTCTGCTTTGAACTTATTTAAGTTGCAACCTCTACTACAACAGATGGAAGTTTGTTCCAACTATCAACCACCTGCTGGCTAAAGGCAAGTTTCCACACATCTGTTCACACCAACCCTTTGTTCCACTCACCAATCTCATTGCCCTTCTCCTACTGGTTCCAGCAGCTCTATATCTTTCCTAAAATGAGGCCTCCAGATCTGTATTCAGTACTCAAGGTGTCGCCTGACCATTGCCTTATACAAGGGGACAACCACCCCCCCCCCCTTATCCCTGCTAGCATATTCAATGGAGTTACAATGCATTCCTTATATCTGTTTTCTGCTACTTTATATCTGAGTGAGACCCTGTCTCTGAAATCCTCACAAGGACTACATTTGATAATTTTAGTAACATTTCAGATTCATCAAATTTACTTATTTTGCTCCTACCATTGGCATACATGCATCTGTTCTTACTCTTAGTAGTGTCATGTGATGCAAGAAAGCAAGTGTATGATCTTATGTAGCATCAGCCAAAAAAAAAATAAATAAATAAATAAAAAAAATAATAATAATAAAATAAAAAAAATTATACAACAATTGCCTCTAATTGTTTGTACAGTTCCTCCTTAAATTTATTTAACCTATCAACTTCCACAACGACAGATGGAAGTTTGTTGCAGCAATTAACCACCCACTGGCTAAAGGCAAATTTCCGTACATCTATTCTATATCTATCTTTCCTCAATTTGAATTTATGTCCCCTTAGGTTCATAATCTGAAAAAGTGGAAGAATCCCATCAGAATTCAGTGTGCTCAATCCATTCAAGGCCTTATACACTTCAATCAGATCACCTCGCAGGTGCCTAGTCTCCAGCCGCTGCAATTTGCAGAACTTAAGCCTCTCTTGGTAAGAGATCCCTTCATTCCCTTCACCAATCTTGTTGCCCTTCTCTGTACATACTCAAGTAAATCTACATCCTTCCTAAAATGAGGCCTCCAGACCTATACGCAGAACTCAAGGCATGGCCTGACCATTGCCTTATACAGAGGGACAATCACCTCCTTTTCTCTGCTAGCAAAATTCCTGTATATCATTGACAAGACTCCATGACTTGCCCTGGCAGCCCATCTGCACTGCTCAGAGAACTTCATATTCGACTGCACAATTACCCCCACGTCTTTTTCATTTTCTACCACCTTAAGTGTAGTACCACACAGTTGGTACGTTTCTCTGGGGTTACGTCCACCCATATGCAGTACTTTGCATTTGTTAAACTTCAGTTGCCCCTTCCCAGCTCATCTGCCCAAATTTTCTAGATCCTGTTGCAGTAGCATACTGCCATTAACAACCCTGCCAACCTTTGTATCATCTGCAAACTTCGACACTAAGCCTGATTACCTTCATCAATATCATTGATAAATATACAAAACAACAGTGGACCCAACACCGAACCCTGTGGGATTCCACTAATAACTTTAGTTCTCAAAGAGCAGCACCCATTGATTACCACCATCTGTCTTCTCCCACTCAACCATCCTTTTATCCATTGTAGAAACTTATCCTTAATACCATTCTGCTCTATTCCGCCTCCTTTAATATAACTGGATAGATCCCATCCACCCCAGGTGCCTTTCTTATGCTTAACTTCAACAATTTCTCCTCCACTTTGCTCTCAGTTATTACAAAATCATTAAGGGTTTGCTTATTTCCTTTGCCACCTCCTTTAATATAACTGGATAGATCCCGTCCACCCCAGGTGCCTTTATGTTTAACTTCAACAATTTCTCCTCTGCTTTGCTCTCAGTTATTACAAAATCATTAAGCACCCTGCTACAATTTGATAACCTTCTGGCATTTTCAAACCTTAACTCCTCATGTGTGAATGTAGATGCAAAATACTCATTCAGTTTGTTTGAAAACCTTAGTTATCCTAACACAGTAAAAAATTTATTTTCTTATTCCATAATGATCCATAACAGATCTTGAAATTTCTGTACCTTGGTTTCCAGGTTGCTGCATGTTCCAAGAATCACTTTTACTCCTGCCTGCAAGTATTGTTAATCTATTACTCTGAGTATCCCTCTGAGTTAGCAGTTTTTGGATCCACCTAACATTGCCTGAACAGCATCAACAAATATTCTTGCACTCTTTCTATTTAAGTGTATCCCATCCCTGTAGAAGGCAGTCTCTCCTGTTAACAAGCATAGACCATGCTGAGAAAAATTCAAATCAATGAGCTTGTGCAAGGCTCATGGAGTACAATTTTTCTTCAGGGCCGAACTGATTGATAAGGCTGTCATGTCCTCCCACCTTATGTGTCTAGGCAGAATTGCAGACACTTTCAAATTTAACCCTAACTTGCAACTTTTTTCAACATTGCCCTGTACTTGTTGATCAAGTTCACATATCTCCTAATGTCATTACTGCCAACATGTACAACAATATCACCTTTTGTGCCCTTAAAAAGATGTCTGCACTACAGCATCATCAACTTTTGCTCCTGGCAGAAATACCCTGGTCCTGTTCTACCTATCATTTCTGCACAATATATTTCCTGTTTCCCAGACAATAGAATCATCGACAATAGCTCCCTCTTGTGGGACCACATTCTGCCTTAGGGGTTGCCACCCTATTGCCTGATGTTCAAGTGCAAGCTCTGGCATTGAGGCTGGCAGCTAAGACCTTGATGGGCCCCTCAACTTATTTCCTTTGTGGGCATTCATCCTGTCCTTCAAGCTCTCATAAATTCTCATCAGAATGCCGAGTTGACACCTAATATCCTCTCACACATACACCTCTCCTTGGCTGTTCATCCATTCTAGATAGATCTACAAAATCAAAGTACATTTCATGAGGCTGAGATTTGGAGGACAACCCCCCCCCCCCCCAGTTCTCCAAGCCACAGCACTCCCACTACTTTGAGCCTGTTGCTCTGCTGCTTTGGTTTGACGCATTATTTCTGGCCATATTCAATTTAATTGAGAATAATACTTAAATGCAATAATAACACCACACACTGGTTATGCAGCAATAATATGTTTTTACACTATAAAGTTTATGTTATTAAATATATATTAAGATATTGATTTTACATTGTATGCAATACGTTATTAAGTTTACACCATACTATTATGCTTGTAAAGTTATAAGTTAATTATAATAGCTAATAAAATTATCCATTAATGCCAACCTACATGGTTTGAACTTTCAAGATACCTATTTACCACAATTAAGAATTCCCCTACCACGCCGTTGTAATATCTTACTTTTAGGTGACTTCTGATGTTAAAGTACTTGTTTCTTGAAATTCTGTCTGTCAGTGTAGGAATATGCATGGTTTTTTCTCAGTGCATTTGAATCCTCTATTTCCTTTGGTTTTAGGTTTAGTGGCTTTTCCATATCCTTCATATATTTCATATTTGCTAACTCGTTCACTTTAATTAAATCCTCACTGTAAAAATACTGGCTGGTGTAATCGTAGATTTTCCAGTGTTCTCATTCACGTGATAATTCTTTTCATAATGAGTTAAGTTGTGCTGGGCCATCAAAACATGAAATCACAAAAAAACACCTCATTATAATGACAGAATTAGCAGTAAATTTAACACTAGATCACTAAAACTTTATGCACCTACAAGGAGCAAACATAAAAATGTAAAATAAAAAAAATAAAAAACGTGCAAAACATTTTATTTTATTTTTTTCACTTTCATGCTGTTCTCCTGGAATTGGACTAATTCATCCTCATTCTGCATCTTCATTTCTATTGCTATTATCTTTACTAGAAGAAGATGAATCGGTGAAGGTAAAGAAAGCTAACACGAAAACTGTGGCAAATTTGGGAAACTTTTACTGGACAAACTCGTTTCCTGCTACAGCAGTTTCTCCCTGCATTCTTGGTAAACAGATGGTACATGTCATCGGTAGTGGCAGTAGAATCGAGAACAATGTTTTGATTAGTTTTTTCTCATTATTAAAACCAGATTATGAAGTTCATGAGTAATGCCTTTGGGCTGAAATTTACTTATGGGTACATCCTCCAGACTGCCTCAGTCTTAAGATGTTTATCCCCCCCCCCTTCGTGCTATTTTAAAATAGAAAAACGACTTCTACAGATGGTCATGTTATCGGTAGTGGCAGTAGAAGTCATTTTTCTATTTTAAAACAGTGGGAATGGGAGGATAAACACCCTAAGACTGAGGCAGTCTGGAGAGTTTACCTGTAAGTAGATTTCAGATCACTTATGAACTCCAATAATCTGCTTTTAATAATGAGAAAACTCTAATCAATACATCGTTATCGACTTCTACTGCCACTACTGATAACATGCATTATTTGTTTACCGAGAATGAAAAGTTGTAGCGGGAAACGAGTTTTCCAGGTAAGTTTGCCGTGGTTCTAGTGTTGGCTTTCTTTACCTTATCCAAAGACTCAACTTCTTGCTCAAGCTGCTGCTCATTGAAATGATCTGCCACCATTCATCAGTAATTCTAATATTTATTTTTGCAGTGAGACCCTGTTTTCTTTCTTTGGAGAACATTAAAGTACATTTAATAAATATTAAATGTACTTTAATGTACATTTAATATTTATTTAGTTTTTTAATAATACTTTAATAATATTAATTTATTTAATATTATTAAAGTACATTTAATAAATATTAAATGTACTTTAATGACTAAGTTTAATAAATATACAGAATTAAAACTGAAAATGTATCAAAACATGCATAAATAGGCTAACAATTTCTAAACGTAAGAGGTTAGCGCATTTGCATCATGTTTGTATGCTGTGAATTACTGAAAATAATATATAATGGCATAATTTTTTATCGTATCTCATAATTTGAATACCTTCACAATGAGTTGCCTGATATTGCACTACCTCAAATAAGTAACAGTTCACCAGTGGAGAAGACTATTGTTACTTATTCTCAGTGGCTAGCACCACCCAGGTGGCTGTTTCAAGGTGGTTTGTCCTCTCATCAGTAGGTAAGTACCCTGGTGTTGCAATAAGTGACAGCCCAGTTATGAAGTATAACCAAGTCACAAAGGTGGTTAGGCATGCAAAGGCAGATTACAAGAAATCTTTGGCAAAGGATGCAAAGAATTCTTTACTTATGTTAACTCTAGAAAGGGGATGAATCAGATTGGTCCACTTGATATCAAGGGTTCAACTGCTGATGATCCTGTCAGGTAGCTAACAAACTAATTGAGTATTTTGCATCTACATTCACACATGAGAAATTATTCAGAGAAATGGGAATGCCAGAGGTGAATTAAACTATGGCAGTGAGCTAGATGATTTTGTAATAATTGAGACCAAAGTGGAAGAGAAATTGTTGAAGATAAACATAAGAAAGGCACATGGGGCGGATGGGATCTATCCAGTTATATTAAAGGAGGCAGCAAAGGGAGTAAGCAAACCCTTAGCCATAATTATGAGAGCTTCCTTGGATTCAGGGGAGGTACCCATGGGCTAGAGATGTGCAAACATCACCCCAATTCACAAAGGAGGATCAAAGGGCAACATGTAATTACAGACCTGTTAGTTTAATTTCTGTTACAGGGAAATTAATGGAGGCACTGGTTAAAGAAGCAATGCAGGATCATCTAGACAAGACTTCAGTTATAGCTCGGATACAGCATGGGTTTGTTAAGGAGAAGTCTTATCTGACTATACTATGATGTAGTCACAAAGGAACTAGATACAAAGAATAATTTTGATACAATATATTTGGATCTTAGAAAGGCTTTAAATACTGTTGCACATGGAAGACTGCTGCACAAATTGGAGCAGTGTGGCATTGGAGGTAAATTGCTGCTATGGATAAAGGGATGGCTGAATGGGAGAAGACAGAGTGGTAATGAATGGACGCTACTCTTCATGGACTAATGTTATTAGTGGAGTCCTCCAGGATTCAGTGTTGGGCCCATTGTTGTTTTCTGTATTTATTAATGATATTGATGATGGTATATCATGATTAATGTCCAAGTTTGCAGACAATACGAAGGTCTGTTGTTAATGACACTAATGATAGTATGCTGCTGCAACAGGATCTAGAAAAGTTGAGCAGATGGGCTGAGAGGTGGCAACTGAAGTTTAACATTGACAAATGTAATGTACTGCATATGAGAAGCAGTAATCACAGAGTAACGTATCAACTATGTGGTACTACACTGACAGTGGTAGAGAATGAAAAGGGCTTGGGGGTAATTGTGCAGGCAGATATGAAGTTTTCTGAGCAGTGCAGACGGTCTGAAAGAGTAGCTCATGGTGTCCTGTCAATGATATACAGGAATTTGTCTAGCACGGATAAAGAGGTAATTATCCTCTTGTATAAGGCAATAGTCAGGCCACACCTTGAGTACTGTATACAGGTCTGGAGGCCTCACTTTAAGAAGGATGTAGAGCTGTTGGAACAAGAACAGAGAATGTTGTTGTTATTTGGTTTTTAGGAGCATTAGCAACTAAGGCCATATTGCTCCGGGATATGCGGTGGTCATTCTCTGACCTTTCCGCATCCTCCGTATTTGGTGGTGACGGAGTACAGAGAAGGGCAACAAGATTAGTGAATGGAACAAAGGGTTGCCCTTACGAAGAAAGGCTTAAGTTTTGCAAATTACAGTGTCTGGAGACTAGGCACCTGCGAGGTGATCTGATTGAATTGTATAAAGCCTTTAATAGTTTGAGCATGCTCAATGCTGATGGGATTTCTTCCTCTCATTCAGAATAATCACCTGAGAGGGCATAAATTCAAATTGAGGAAAGACAGTTGTGGGATAGATGTGCAGAAGTTTGCCTTTAGCCAGTGGGTGGTTGATTGCTGGAAGAAATTTCCATCTGTTGTTGTAGAAGTTGATAGCTTAAATAGATTCAAGGCAGAACTAGACAAACGTTTGGAGCGAGTGGATGGATGAAATGAGAAGGGATTTTTTTTTTTTGTCTGATGATATATAAGCTTGCTTTCTTGCATCCTGTGCCTTTACTAATTTCACAATATGAGAGACACCAGATGGTGTACAAATGTGCAGACTGAAAAGATTTAGGGCTAAAGCCTCAACTTACAGAAAATTCACTAAACATTACAGGTTAGTGCCTTAGAATCATGTTTGTACGTAATAAATTACTGAAAATTATAAAATGGCATCATTTTTATCATATCTCATATTGTGAATACCTTCACAACAAAGTTATCATTAGCAAAGGCACATGATGCAAGAAAGCAAGCTTATCAGCCAAAAAAAAAAAAAAAACACACCATTATTTCACCCACCCACTCGCTCCAAATGTTTGTCAAGTTCTGCCTTGAATCTATTTAAGCTATCAACTTCTACAACGACAGATGGAAGTTTGTTCCAGCAATCAACCACCAGCTGGCTAAAGGCAAACTTCCGCACATCTATCCTACAACCGTCTTTCCTCAATTTGAATTTATGCCCTCTCAGGCAATTATTCCGGGCAAGAGGAAGAATCCCATCCGGATTGAGCATGCTCAAACCATTCAAGGCCTTACACACCTCAACCAGATCACCTCGCAGGTGCCTAGTCTCCAGACACTAATTTGCAAAACTTAAGCCTTTCTTCTTAAGAGCAACCCTTTGTTCCATTCACTAATCTTGTTGCCCTTCTCTGTACTCATTCCAACAGCGCTACATCCTTCTTAAAACGAGGTCTCCAGACCTGTATACAGTAGTCAAGGTGTGGCCTGACCATTGCCATATACAAGGGGATAATTATTTCCTTATTACTGCTAGAAAAATTCCTGTATATCATTGACAAGACACCATGAGCTACTCTTGCAGACCATCTGTACTGCTCAGAAAACTTCATATCTGCCTGCACAATTACCCCCAGGTCCTTTTCATTCTCTACCACTAAATCTTTTTAACCTATACTGTTGTACACCATCTGGATGTTGTCTCTCATATTGTGAAGTTATACTTCATAACTGGGCTGTCACTTATTGCCACACCAGGGTAACTACCCACCCAACCACTGATGAGAGTCCAAACAGCCGTCTGTGTGGTGGTATCCAATGAGAATAAGTGACAATGGTCTTCTCCACTGGTGAAGCATTACTTATCCGAGGTAGTACAATATCAGCAACTCATCGTGAAGGTATTCACAATATGAGATATCATAAAAATAATGCCATTTTATCATTTTCGGTATTTCACTACGTACAAACATGATGCTAATGCACTAACCTGTTACGTTTAGTGAATTTTCCGTAAGTTGAGGCTTTAGTCCTAAATCTTTTCAGCTAAGAATGCCAACCAATCAAATTATGGCAGCAGATACTATTGTCCATTATGTTTGTTAATCAAATTAGGGTAGCAGGTGCTATTGTGTCAATTACGTTGGGCAGTTAATTCTACTGATGACAACAGTAACAAAAACATTTACTTTTGTTTATAAATTTTCAGAATTTAATAAGCACTCTTGTGCATTGAAGAAATTTTTTTTTAAATTTACTTTATCCATTATTTTTTGAAAAGATAAACTTACTTACTCAACTGCCATGTTTTCCCTCCAAAAAGATTAAACCACGCTATGATTACATCGCTACACATTTCATGTTTTCCCATTAGGAGGCAGCACCACAAATGGATGGAGGGTTTCATTTCAATATGTAATATATTATTTGGAATATATTATTAAGAATAGCTAATACATTGTTCAGAAAACTGAATTTCCAATAAAATTGTCATGAAGGTCTTAGGAAGAAATATCCTGAAAGTTCAGGGATAATTTGGCATAAAAGGTCTCTGCATAAAATCTTCTAAAATAAAAACAGCAAATTAACTGCTCATGCCCATTAAGTGAGACAGCCTATATATATTTATATACAATCTGTAAAAATAAAGCTTAGAATTATGCTTTATTCTTAAAATTATGCAAGATTATATGGCATCAGATAAAAAAAAAAAAAAAAACTACACGCTTCACCCATCTATACCCTCCAAGAATTTGTCTAGCTTTTCCATGAATTTATTCAAACCATACGCTTCCATAACAACAGATGGAAGTGTATGGCTTCAACAATCAACCACTCGCTGGCTGAAGGAAAACTTACATCTATCCTGCAACCAACCTTCCTCAACTTAAGTTTATGCCCCTTGTGTGTAGTCTCGGCAAGATGGAGAATGCCATTCACATATCAGCTTACTCAATCCATTCTAAGCCTTAAAAACCTCAATCAGCTCACCACACAGATTCCTAGTTTCCAGATGCAGCAATCTGCAGAACTGAAGCCTTTCTTGGTAAGAGCACAGCACCCTTTTGTTTCTTTCACAAATCTAGTCGCCCTTCTCTGCATCCATTCCAGTAGATCTACATCCTTCCTGAAGTGAGGCCTATATACAATACTCAAGATGCAGCCTAACCATGGGCTTGTACAAAGGGATAATCACCTCCTTATCTCTGCTAGCAAAGATTCTGTATATCATTAACAAAACCCCATAAAACTCTTCTGGCAGCATATCTGCACTGATCAAAGATTCTACTATAACTTTCTTCTATTCTGAGTGTAGTACCACACAGTTGATAAGTTATTCTGAGATTACTGCTACCCATATGCAATACACTGCATTTTTCAATGTTAAACTTCAACTGCCATTTCTCAGGCTGTTGACCCAATTTTCCTTGTTGCAGTAGCTTACTCTGATTACTGTCGTTAACCACCCTGCAAACCTTCGTATCATCTGCAAACTTAGACGTTAAGCCTGGTACACCTTCATCAATATCACTGATAAATATTAAAAACGACAGACCCAGCACCAGACTGGAACTCCACCAGTAACATTAGTCCACGAAGTGCAGTACCTTTGCTAACCATTCTGTCTTCTTCCACTTAATCATTCCTTTATCCATAGTAGTAACTTGCCCTTAATGCCACATTGCTCCAGTTTATACAACAGTCTTTTATGTGCAAAATTAGCATCAACATTAGGTTGAGGCATATGATGCAGGAAAGCAAGCTTATACAGCATCAGCCAAAAAAAAAAAAAAAAAAAACCCCTTCCCATTTCACCCATCCGGTCACTCCAAATGTTTGTCTAGTTCAGCCTTAAATTTATTTAAGCTATCAACTTCCACAACAACAGATGGAAGTCTGTTCCAGCAATCAGCTGGCTAAAGGCAAACTTCCACACCTATTCTGCAACTGCCTCTCAATCTGAATCTATGTTCCCCATCCTCAGGTTCTTAGTCTGAGCAAGCAGAAGTATCCCATCAGCATTGAAACTGCTCAAACCATTCAAGGCCTTATACCTTTATCAGATCACCTCACATGTGCCTAGTTTCCAGATGCTGCAGCTTGCAAAACTCAAGCCTCTCTGTTTTTTTTTTTTATTAGTTCTTGGCGCATCGGCTTCTGTGGCCATAATGCACCTCCCAAAGTTTTTGCATTTTTTTACTCTGATCCAAGCCCGAGGCGGGATTTGAACCCGCAACCTTTGGGTTGCCAGGCAGGCACTTTACCCACCTGGCTAGCCCGGTCGGCGCCTCTCTTTGTAAGGGCACAACCTTTGTTCCTCTCTCCACTCTTGTTGCACTTTTCTGTACTCGTTCTAGCAACTTTACATCCTTCCTAAAATGAGGCCTCCAGACCTGCATGCAGTACACAAAGGTGTGGTCTGACCATTGCCTTATACAAAGGGATAATCACCTCCTTGTCTCTGCTAGCAAAATTCCTATATATCATTGACAAAGCTCGATAACCTGATCTGGCAGCCTATCTGCACTGCTCAGAGAAGTTCATATCTGACTGTACAATTACCCCTAGGTCTTTTTCATTCTCCACCTCCCTGAGTGTAGTACATTATCAAAAGCCTTCCTGAAATCCAAGTGTATGATATCAAAATTATTATTTTACATCCAATTCCTTGGTCACTGTGTCACAATAACCTATGATTAACATAACCATAGGTTATGTCACAATAACCTATGATTAACATAACCATAGGTTATGTCACAATAACCTATGGTTAGAGAAGACTGCCCCTTAACAAATCCATGCTGTGACTGCAGTATAACTGCATTCACTATCCAGATGGTCTTGCATTACTTCTTTAACCAGTGACTCCATTATTTTCCCTGGACCAGATGTTAAGATAACAGGTCTGTAATTACTCATGTCACCTTTTGATCTCCTGTTATGAATTGGAGATATGTTTGCACATCTCCTGTCCATATGGACCTCCCATGAATCCAAGGATGATCTCATAATTATGGCTAAAGGTTTGCTTACCTCCTTTGCCGCCTCTCTCAATATAACTGGATAGATGCCATCAGCCCCAGGTGTACCTTTTTATGTTCATTCTCAATTTCTCCTCCACTTTCTTTTCAGTTATCACAAAGTCATTTTGCTCCTCATTAGTTTATCAAACTCATTAGAGTTTGATAAACGTTTAGCATCCCCTTCCCAAAGGAATTCCTCATGTGTGAATGCAGATACAAAATATCTATTTGATTTGTCTGCAACTGAGCATGGTCATCAACAGTTATCCACGAACATCAAGTGGCCCAATGTGATTCAACCCCTTCCCTCTACTGTTAATATAAGAATGGAAGTCTTTGCTGATTAATATAAGCACGGGTCTTTGGAGGAAGCTTGCCTAACTTCCTTTGTGACTTGATTACACCTAATTTATATCTACCACAGGCTTCTGTATCATGTGATAATATATATGCCTCCCATGCACCTTTCTTCTGTATCCATTTAGGCCTTGAACAGTATTTGTTCATTGGTATGAAAAGCCTAGTAGCTTCTTTGATTACTTCCCTGAATGCTTCCCATTTACAGAATTTGTTATTGGTAACAATCAGTTGGTCCCACAGCATAGAACTTAAACTGTCTGAGACCATTGTAGCATTCTTACGAAAGCAAAAGCCTTGCAAAAAATCTTTTAGTTTTTCAGTGTTAAAAATAAAACTAAAAACTAGTAATAAAAGCTGTAGATAAAATTATTTAGCGCTTTCAGTTGCATATAAATGCCCTTCAATGGTACAAAATTACATGCAGCTAATACTAAACTAATTTATATTCATAACAATTATAATATTACTGTGAAACAGGTCTTTACATTGCCATAATACACAATCTAGTCCACGAAAGCACCAGGAGTTATTTAACAAATGACACTGGCAGCCCACCTATATCGCTCTTCAAATTACCTTATTCGTTTGCTCAATAATGTTTTCTGCTATCAAAAGAAGTGTAATGAGTAATAATATTATTTAATTTATGCTTTTCAAAAAGTACAAGATTATTTATTACACGGACAGCATTAAATGTACAGACTTTTGAAGACTGAATTATTTCATGCTATTTTCTTTTATTTTTTGATGTCATTAGGTTAAAGATTTCAATCAATCTGGTCACATGTTATCTCATGAACCACCAAAGTTAATGGAGTTTTCATAGAGCTCCTTATTAGAGCATGTGAGATTTTTCTAAATCCACTCTAATTTTGTTTTTTTCTATGTCTTTGTAACTGCAGTTCTCCAACCACCACTGGCGGACTATAGGAAAGTTTATAAATGAAAGAAATATATAATAAAAAATATATATACAGGATAGAAGTAGTAACACTTCTTATATATACAAGTATTATTTTATATTTTTATCTCATTTACATACTATACTTATGCCTATCTATACTTATGTCTATCTATAACAATTCACACAGAAATAATTTATTAAAATTTCTGACACTGTTATAAGTATATTTCAATATTTTATTGTGCAAATACACTAATATTTTATTAGGAGAGATGTAGTGCCTGCCGATACATGCTATATATAAATCAGTTTGTAATTTTTGCTTCCTGTTTTAGCACATAGAACTCATAATTATGCTAATTAAAAAATTAATAAAATTAAATTTAACAGAGTCAATTCTTTAACTGCTCCATAAAATGAAATAATACACAGTTCAACACATTTTCAGTATGTTTTACTTTTCAATAATATTATCAATTCTTTAGAATGGAAATACAAAACTATTTAATTTAATATGAATTTTTATAGTTTATCAGTTAAAATCAAAATGATAAAATACAAATGATGAAAGCTGCAATCCAAAAAATAATCTTAGAAAAATAAAGTTAAAATCACTTATGAAGAATGCAGAATATTGTCATGAAATCATTTTTGTTATTCCAATTATCAAAATTTTTGAAATTTGCAACCCTAAGTGCAATTATTTTGTTGAAATATTTATTACTCAATTAATTCATAGGATGGCATCGCTATAATTTATTACACTAAATGCATTGTAAATTTCAATAAAATAAGCAATTGATTGAAAAAGAATTTCCTTCCCCATTAGAGCCAAATTAAGCCTATAAAATTTTTGATTTTCTTTATTCTCCAAATCCATAATCCACAACATAGGGAGGCTGGTAATCTTGCTGATTAGCCCAGTAGAAGGAGTCTGCATAAAGATCCAACCTTTGGGTCATCTAAACAATAAAAATATGATCTTTACTTAGCTATGAAAAACTAATTGTTGCAGTCCAAAAATCCAATTAGTTAAATTAAATTAAAACTCCATTAAATCCTATGAGAATCTCATTAGTTCAATTAATGAAGAGATCACAATCACTATTCCCATCAACACATACAAACATGTACACAGCATGTCCAATTCACCAATATATATGGGGGAAATGATAATTCAGAACGAAGCAAAACCCTGATGATATGAAGGCTGCACTGCCATATGTTGAGAAAAATGTACATCACACACAGAGAGAGAGAGAGAGAGAGAGAGAGAGAGCGCGCACTACCTGTAGAGATCAAGAACAAAAACAGGATTTCTTTGTCAAAGTAACAAATACAAAATGTAATGAATGTTTTGTTGCTAGTGTTACTAATGATCTATTTAATATATAATAAGGGTAAGGCTAGATGCACGCTGGCAACTAAACTGTTGCCATGATAATCAAGTTGCTGATGGTGGATGAGCATGCACACCCATACACTGGAACACAACATTTGCTAATATTTGTGATTTTATTTCCAGTTAAATAATAGACATCGCAGAGACAGCATGTTTCTTTGCTTTATTCCTTAAAATAAGGGCAGTATGAAGCTAAAATGCAATATCACACACATCCAATAATTCTTAGGTACATCCAATCACCACTGACAGACTACAGAGAAGTTTACAAATGAAAGAAATATATAATAAAAAATATACATGGGATGGAAATATATTATAAATTATACAATAAAAAATTAAAATAAATAAACACTATATTGTTGAAAGAAGAGAAGAGATTTGTACACAATTAATTACTTTAATCTTTTCAGAATATATCACAGGCCAAATTACTATACTTACTCTTCTGGCCTCTGCCATCTAGAGAATAAATAGAAATTTACTTATTTTGCTTATGTGAACTTAATCTGAATACTTTAAAACAGTGAAGAATTATCGTGGATTTAAGATTCATATATAAAATTATAAATACCATTTTAAATAACAAACTGCATCCTTTTCATTTCTTATGAAATTCCTCACATTTTAAGATACATACAAATTATTTCATTCTAATTTTTCAAACCAACAATGGATATAAGTCACATCTACTGATGTTTAAGTTTACTGGATATTAATAATCTGGATCCATTTTTGCCATGCAGAGATCTTTTTAAAATCTTTTTTTAATACTGTTTCAAAATTATTTGATATTAGTGTGATGTTTTATGTAATGTACTTGACTATTTTGCACATGTATTCCCAGATGCACATAAGCTTGTAGTGGTGAGTTCTTGGAACACATGTGGGCTTACAACAGTGAATTTCCAAGGCATACACAGTTATAGCAATAAAAAGTGGCAATTTGTGGGTTCCAGTTGTATTGCTGCAGGCAGCCACTGTGGTTTTTTTTCTTTGGAATTTTTGTATCCTGTTGTTGCAGGAACTATAGTTTTTCTAGATGATATCTTAAAATTGCAATCTGCTTTATCAGTAATTACTGATAAAGTAATTCTTGGTCAGAGTTATTCTCCAATCATTTTATCTCTGTTGATCACATCTGGTGAGTATGGGCTTGGAACACACAGGGTCCTGAGCTGAATATCATCATTCTTTTCTCTCTCTCTCTCTCTCTCTCTCTCTCTCTCTCTCTCTCTCTCAGGGTACCTTGGAAATATTTTTTTTTTAGTTGGTGCAGCATAAACCTGAAACAAGAAGAAGAAATGAATCACTTATAAGTTTATCAAGTGGAAATCTGCTGTACACCAATGGAAACAGTGAAAGGAGTGAAGGTGGAGTTGGGTTTCTGGTCCATAAAGATTTTAAAAACAACATTTTGGAATTCAAAAGTACATCACCAAGGGTGTCAAGACTAATACTCAAGATTTCTAAGAGGTACAAGCTAAAGATTATAATGATTTATGCACTAACATCGAGCCATGATGATAAAGAGGTTGAAGAAATGTACACCGAAATTGAGTCTTCTAGATGAGCAGAAAACCCACTACACTATTATTATGGGGGACTTTCTGTTCACCCTTTTTTCAAGAAAAGGGTGAACAGAAAGTGGACATGGAAGAGTCCAAATGGATTAACTACTAATGAAATCGACTTCATCCTCACTAACAGAAGATATATTGTGAATGATGTTACCGTCCTGAATAAGGTAAATGTTGGAAGTGATCACAGAATGGTAAGATGTACACTTGATATAGATGTAGGAAAGGAAAAAAACTGACTCGAGTAAATAATACAAAGGTCTTTGAGATAACAGAAGAAGAGAAAAAGCAGTATGTACTGGAACTATGTACTGGTCGCAGAAAGGAGTCAATGTGAACGGAGAGTACCTAAACCATTTACAATTTGCAGCCGACATTGTGGTCATAAGCCACGTTCCCAAAGAATTAAGAGGAAAATCTTAATCAGTTATGCACAGTTAGTAAGGATTTTGGACTAAAGATGAATATGGCTAAAACAAAAGTAATGATGAACAAGTATGCCACAGAAAGGGAAATAATGATTGAAGGAGCAGTAATTGAAAAGGTGGAGTCATATACTTATCTGGGACAAGTTATTAGCTGTAATAATGAAAAATGGCTGGAAATCAAGAGAAGAATAAATTTTGGATGGATAGCATTCAGGAAATATAGTTACATACTGAAGAGCAATATCCCACTTTGTCTGAAACGTAAAATAACGAACCAATGTATACTGCCCACCATGACTTATGGAAGTGAAACTTGGGCACTAACCAAAAGAATGCAAGAAAAGCTGAGAACTACACAGCGAAGAATGGAACGAATTATATTGGGAATCAGACTGTTAGATAAGAAGAGAAACACATGGATTAGGCAGCAAACTCAAGTAAAGGACATTCTTATCAAACTAAAGAACTAAAATGGTCTTGGGCAGGACACATAGCTCGAAGACATGATGACAGATGGACTAAGAAAATAACAGAATGGTATCCAAGAGGAGATAGAAGAAAACCTGGAAGACAAAGACGGAGATGGATAGATGAAATTCACGAGTTTGTGGGTAGTAAATGGATGGCCAGTGCTCAAAACAGAAGGAACTGGAAAGTTGCTGGAGAGGCCTTCATCCTGCAGTGGATTGAAAATGGCTGATGATGATGAAGCCTCAGGCTTTCTTGCACTATGTGGCTAGTAATAATAATAAATTATCTGAAATTTTCTGTAAGCTTTTTCAGCAACAGGTCAATTAGCAAATATCCCCTCCCCAGATACTCAATACTTGGTCTTTCAAGGTCTAAAGTCTTTTCTTTGTTGATACTTTTATGGGTCTACTGATGGAGTTCCACGTTGTTATTCTTGCATAAACCACAGACATAATGTATTGTCTACTCTCTATAATTTTATTTATTTCAAGTGTTGTGAGGACTAAACAACCCTTGTGAAACAAACTGAGCGTAAACTTCATTTAGATTTTTTGTGATTTTTTTACAATCTTTTTACCTCCTTGCAATTTTTTTAGAGACTCACCTTTATCGAGTCTTTCTTTCTTTCTTTCCAGTATATCCAACTTAGTTTTTGTAGAAACAGCAAATCAGGGCCTTCATAGGCCCTAGTTTCTCCATGTTTGGTGTTCATTGCTCTAAATATTTTTCATTCCAAAACCTCACTACATTGTATCAAATGTATTAAAACTGCCTTCCATTAAATCTAAATTTCTGTTTTTAAAGACATTCAAGCACTTATATAAATTTTTTTGAAGTTAATCATTTTTAAACATTACTGATTTTTAAACACAGATTTATGGGATAAATTCTTTCTTCAGCTTTTTCTGTTAGCAAAGTTATTTAACAAATTTCTAATAAAAAAGCTGAATAAATAATTTGTCTTACGCGTCTCTGTTTAAAAATTAGTTTGTGGAATTGGAATAAAATTGTTGAATTATATTTTTCAACTCTTTTTTTTCTCAACCATATTTTATTAATTTACATAATACTTAATTAAATTACGTACTGTAATTACAATAACAAATAACAAGCTGGTGCAAACATGGTTTGGAACAAACACATAACTGACCTCATACAACTCAACAGGTGGGCACGGTGTACTACACTAGCCTCAAGCATACTTAACTAGTGTGCTGTGAACACTGGTCTACATTCTTTAGGTCCTAAGCTCCATGTAAAATATATTTTGTTAAATAGCTAAGTTTTACATTAATTGGAGATCCCCTTGTCAACAAGGAATTACTGAAATTATCATATATAGTATTTCAGTATTACAGTACCTTTTACTTTTAGCCAGATTTATTTTCAGCACATTCTGTAGAAAAAATAAAGAAAAAATGGAAGCAGTAGTTTTAAATTCCACTGATCAATTATTTTCAGTAGATATTACCTTCCTGTACAGAACACTGATGTTTTTGCAACCAAATATATATTATGCTGATATATGTGCATGGGCACCTATTTGTTACAACACACTAGGTTATTTCTTCAATAAATTATGGAACTGATAGACATTCTATTTTCTTCTAAATCTTTTCATTTCAAGGCAGTATCTATAGACAGCTGTTCAGACTTCAATGGAATTCATTGTACTTTTTCGAGTGGTTACTCAACCATATCTGTGCAGATATGGTTGAGTGCTTAGTCAGATATGAAGTTCTCTGAGCAGTGCAGACAGGCTGCCAGAGCAGGTCATGGAGTTTTGTCAATGATATATAGGAATTTTGCTAGCAGAGACAAGGAGGTGATTATCCCTTTGTATAAGACAGTGGTCAGACCACTCTTTGAGTACTGCATACAGGTCTGGAGGCCTTGTTTTAGGAAGGATGTAGAGTTGCTAGAACAAGTAAGAGAAGGGCAACAAGATTGGTGAGAGGAACAAAGGAAGTGCGCTCATGAAGAAAGGCTTAAGTTCTGCAAGTTGCAGCATCTGGAGACTAGGCACCCAGGAGGTGATCTGATCGAGGTGTATAAGGCCTTGAATGGTTTGAGCAGGCTCAATGCTGACAGGGTACTTCTGCTTGCTCAGATTAAGAACCTGAGGGGGGCATAGATTCAAACTGAGGAAAGACAGTTGTTGAATAGATGTGTGGAAGTTTTCCTTAGCCAGTGGGTAATTGATTTCTGGAACAACTTCCATCTGTTGTTGTAAGTTGATAGCTTAAATAAATTGAAGGCTGAACTAGACAAACATTTGGAGTGACCAGATGGGTGAAATGGGAAGGGTTTTTTTTTTTTTTTTTTGGCCAATGCTGTAGCACTTTTTTTCCTTGCATCATATGTTCAACTAATGTTAATGCTAATGCTAATTTCCGTCGTGACCCATGTTTAAAATTTGGCTCAGGGATATTAGTATTTTTCACACCTTTACAAAAATTAATATGAAATTTACAAAATTTCATACCACCTTAGAAAAAAAAGCACAAATATGTTAGTCACAAAATGTGGCGCATTCAATAACTTGTTCATCTTGAAATTTGATTTACATAGGCTCGTCCAGAATATAATTTCCTGTCAAGTCTAGTAGAAGAAAATCTCGATGAATTCTAAGAATGTAAAGTATTCAAACTGGCAATCCATTTGATTACTGAAAACTATCACCACCTGCCTGATTTTAGCAGTACTGTTATTATTTATCAGCAATCTTCTATCTTCTACCCTTAAATTATAGATATCTAAGTCATTAACTATTCAGATTCAGCTTAATGCCATTAATATTAGATGATCATGTCATGTATAACTTTCTGCAATGGAAAGGCAGTGATCTGAAACTATTTAGATATGAGATCTTCATGAAAAGTTTATTTAATCTTATTTACAGCTATCATAATTAGGTGACTTTCTTCTCATAATACACATCTGTGAATTTTGAAACCCTAGCTAACTGTCCATAAGAGAAGATGACTAGTTTGGTCTGAAGTGGTAGATGACTCATCAATCGGTGCAATACCACCACCACTTTGCTTATTGGAGGCTTGAAGTGGTGAAACCCATGTTTAGTCTCTATAGCAAAGTTTTCAACCCATGCATGGTACTAAGTACTATAGGTTTTGATACCGTTCGTGTTTGGGGATTTCATAAAAAAAAAAAAAAGGTTTACAAAAATCATTTTTTATGTTAATTCAGCATAAATGCTCTGTGAAGTTATGCATTTCTTAGGGTGGATACAGTATGTAGATGAACACATTTACTAATAGCACAGTACATGCTTTATGCTTTCTTACATACACATGCACTTTTTAAATTAAATTTTACTTACCTTACTTTAAAGAGGGTGTTGTAATCAAAATGAATATGGAAAGAAAATAAAGGTACATTGCAAGTGACAATTATTAGTGGAGTACCCAGAGTTTAGTACTGGGTCCATTATTGTTTTTGTTATTTATCAATGATAGTGATGAAAGTATATCAGGCTTAATGTCTAAGTTTTCAATTCATGCAAAGGTTGGCAGGGTGAATAATTACAGTCATCAGGGTGAGCTTACTGCAACAAATGTACGAAAATTGGATCGATGGCTGAGAAATGGAGGGTTGAAGTTTAACACTGACCAATGCAAGGTACTGCACATGGGCAGCAGTAACCTCATGATAACATTCAACTGTGTGGTACTACACTCAGGGTAGTGGAGAATAAAAAAGACTTGGGAGTAATTGTGCAATCAGACATGAAATTCTCTGAGCAGTACAGATATGCTGCCAAGATAGCTCATGGGCTTGGCTTTTGTCAATGATATACAGGTGACCCCCGCTTCACGCTGATAATTTGTTCCAGAAAAACAGAGCGCTAAGTGAATCTGCACTAACCGAGCTCCGCATTCCCATAAAGTAACATATGTATTTGTAAGTTACGGTCGGTGCCATAGGATATTTCCTAATCAATAATAAACGGTAGTGAAAAGATGCACAAATGTCGGTCAAAATATTTAATATCAAATATTTGTACATATAAAATATTGTGCATTACATACGTATATAATTATGTGGTAACTACTTACGTATCAAAATTAAACTTAAAATTCCAATTAAAATCATGAATTTAATTAATCTAAATTAATTTTAATTGATTTAATTTAATTGATGAATTTAATCATGAAAAATGTGTCAATTTTGGGTTGAACTTTGGCCCTCTTCTAAATAAACTAAAAGGGGTATTAATTTTAAATCTCCCCACACCATTACCACCCAACAATAAAGTCACCCGAACCTGCACTGCTTTGAAACCTGGCATGTTTTTTTTTTATTCTTTCAATATGAAACTTCTTTTAGGCATTCGTTTCCGCAAAAGTCCTGCTTTATCTATGTTATAAACTTGTTGAGAAGTATAACACACAATACCCCTCTTCAATAATTTTAACAAGTTTTTTTTTAAAGTTTTGGCTCCTTGATCTGCACTTGCGGCTTCTTAGATTTTAAATCTATTTAACCAGCCGTTACCAGTTTTAAATGGTTCCAAAATTTTTTTTTTCTTTAGGTGAGTTTTCTTCAGATCATCATATTGGCTAATCTCTCTCTCTCTCTCTCTTTTTTATATAATATTTAACTTAACTGAATTCTGCATTGGATATTATCTTCAATAAAATTAGTTAACGTCTTTCCATTTCAATCCTAATAACCGACCTAGCCCTAGTTGCTTGCAGTGGAACAGCTATCTTTACCGCTGCTAAAATTAATTCTTTATTTTTTTTATAATTGTTCTTACAGTTAAACTTGCAAGTCCTAAATTATGGCACACATCCGCTTGTCATTGACGGGAATCGAGTCACTTCAAAACGTCTAATTTAATTTTCAAATTCAGTCTTTTCGGCCATTATTAACTCTTTGAAAATGTAACTGCATTGGTTGCATTAATTACGATACAATGTTCAAGTAAACTGTCCGTTATGCACAATGTCTAATACTGTACTGAGTGATGACTAGACTTCGGATAAATGCATATAACGCAAATATTACAAGTAATATACTTGATCATTTTTTAAAATGTTGATCTCGGAATACATAACAAGTCACTGTACTGCAATTAAATTAGTGTGCGAGAAAATTTCACTGAGTGTGGGAAAATTTCTCAAGTCGGTGTGGGAAACATTTTAATGCTGTTTTGCTATTTATTTTCAAGCTATCGGCTGCATCAAATGAAATGATTTCGTTAAATATGCCAAAAATGCAATCAGTAAAAGAGTGTTATAGTGATCTGTAACAGCATTATAGTCAGATACGGGTTATAATATAAGAATTGATTTAATTTAATTGATGAATTTAATCATGAAAAATGTGTCGATTTTGGGTTGAACTTTGGCCCTCTTCTAAATAAACTAAAAGGGGTATTAATTTTAGCAAATCAGCGTAAAGTGAACCGCATAATAACGGGGGCCTGCTGTACTGAAATTGTCGTTTGTTATTTTATAGCTTAATTAGCTTATCTCCTTATAGGTCATTTTTGCTCTTTTTATCCAAACTATTTATATAGGGATAAGCAGGTGATTATCCCTTTGTATAAGGCCATGGTTTGGTTTGGCCATACCTTGATCTACATCCTTCCTAAATCTACATTTAGGAAGGATGTAGATATGCTGGAACGGGTGCAGAGAAAGGCAATGAGATTGGTGAAGGGAACAAAAGGGTGCTCTTATCTAAAAAGGCTTTGTTTCTGTAAATTGCAGTATTTCAAGACTAGGCACTTGCAGGGTAGATTTTATTGAGGTGCTTAAAGCCTTGAATGGATTGAGTAAGCTGAATGTTAATGATATTCTTCCACTTGCTTAAACTACACATATGAGGGAGCATAAATTCAAGTTGACGAAGATTGGTTTCAGGATAGATGTATGGAAGTTTGCCTTCAGCCAGCAAGTGGTTGATTTTTGGAAGAGGATTCCATCCGTTGTTATGGAAGTGTATGGGTTGAATAAATTCAAGGGAAAAATAGACAGATTCTTGGGGTTTTTTTTTTGGCTGATGCTATATAAGCTTGCTTTCTTGCATCGTTTGCCATTACTACTACTACTACATTCCCAATGGCAGTGGACTCTATGGGATGTTTCATTGTAAAATTTTGAAGTTTTGAAAAAATTAATACTTTGACATAAATGCTTTTCAACATTACTTTGTTCTTATTTTGCCTTGACTGTGCCAGACAGTTAAATTATTGTCAAAAATCAAATCAGAATTTTTTAAAAAAATTTTAAAAATCATGAAAAAAAAAATTCACCGTTACTTTTTATATGCAGTAATAATCTCTACATCAATTTATGTATCACCTGATTCAATTTCTTCAACTTATAGACCAGCAATCTAAAGAATTTATTCAATATTGGCTTTTGTAAGCAAAAATTGGACAATAAGGTTAACAGGTGCAAGTTTTTGAAACTATTTTCTGACTGCCATCTATTATAAACTTTATCTTCAATTACTTGAAACTGAAATAAAATATGGCAGCTCTTATTTTCATATTTTTAGACAGACTTTCTACATAAAGAAATAAATAAAGTGCTCTCCCATTAATCTTTGGATGTTAATGGCAGGGCACTTTATTTGAAGCAATCTTCAAAACATGCAACTGCCCTTTCATTAACATCCAGACACCCTTCCACTGATAATTGTCACATCCCTACCCAAGGATCATGCATCAGGCAAAACTATAAATATGTTCTTAGGCTGTCGAAGAGATGGTAGTACAATTCTGAATCAAGATACCTGCCATGATCAAAAGAGCTAACAGGACTGCCAGTGCAGAATGATAATAGAGTACCACACAAGCAATCGGTCTGTATGTGATATTTCAAAGGCACTGAAGGTCCTTTAGATCAACGACTTCATGTGATCTGCAAATGGAAGTAGACTGGTGCTGAAACCACCATGAAATGGTCCAGAAAATCTCCAAAGCTGAGGAATATGACAGGAGAGCCCTGCGTAGAAACATCAGCTCAGAATGCAGATCAATGTTGTCATGACACACACACACAGGCCCTCATTGAGATGACTTGGGCATGTGTCAACACCAGTAAAGTGCACTGCATGATATGAGTTACCACAGTTATGCAGCTGTCCAAAAGCCAGTAATTACACCACCTGATCCTAGATACCATCCAGTTTTATGCACGGCCAGCCATTCTCAGACTGTAGATCAATGAAAAGTTATGATTTGAAGTGATGAGTCATGGTATATGGTCTATCAGTCTGCAAGTCCTTCCTGGCAAATGCCCAGAGTAAGCTATCATATACTGCATCGTCCCAACAATCAAGTTGGGCAGAGGCAGCAATGATGGCCTGGTGCTATTTTTCATGGTTTGCCATAGGACCATTGGTTGTTTTGAACAAAACCATGAATGCTGAGGTCTATCTAGACATCCTGGACAATAACTCATTACCTGCATTTTGGCAGCACATTGGGGAAGGCCTATACCTGTATAGGCCTTCAAGACAATTATCCATGTCATACTGCTTGTGTTGTGATGGGCTGGTTTGAGGACATGAACACTAAAAAGTTGGACTGGCCAATCCAGAGCCCTGACCTCAATTCTAGAGAGAGAACGTCTGGGATAAACTAGGTTGAGTGTACATGAGAAGTGACTACCCAAAAAATAGAGCTGAACTGATCACCACTTTGAAGGCCAAATGGTGGAAAAAAAACTGGACAACATTTACTTTCAGCATTTATTAGTTTTTCTGTAAATAAAGGTTATTTATAGATATGTGTGCAAATATTAATGTTATAGTAGTGGGTACATATGTATATATGATTATATGCCACAGATCCTACTCATGGTAAACACATGTATGTGTGTGTGTACATATGAAAGGGTTAATTATTTAAATTGCTTTATGTATGTGTATGATTGTACATTTATAACACAATCACTTAATGGGATTTTACTCTGCTTTCATGAAACAAATCTAAAAAAGACTTTTTTTTTCTGAAATACAAGGATTTAAGAAACTATTCAGGAAATTTTTTTAAAAATATATTTCCGAATGAATGACCATTAACAGCTTCAACAATTAGTAACTGCATTTTTGGGCCACAGATGCATTTAAGCAGCACTGGTCTTCATTCCACTTCTCATAACTTTTTTCTACTAACTTCTCTAGGTTATAAATTTCTTTTACAACAGATGCATCTTTGTGCAATAAGAAGCCACTATAGGCACTGATCAACTGTTTCATCACCATTGAGAAGAACACACCCAAACATGTGTCCCATTCATACAAGCAATTTCACTGCCTCAAGAATGGAACAAGTCACATATTTTTATTGCCACAACAAAAAAATTTCCTGTGTCTGCAATCTCATATTTGCAAATATGTTCCACCAAAGGATCTAGACAGTTGCTCAACTAAAGTTGCCAATGCACACCAGATATGAAATCCAGTGAAAAGTGGCATGGTAAAGCACAAGCAAAATAAATATATATGCAGTGTTTAATTAAAAATGAAAATTATAAAGCAGAAACAGTGCAACAAAATATGTACTTACATTCCCTATATACACACACTGGAATGCTAGGGTCATGTCAACCTTCTAGATGACAAAGCCAGAAAGCAAAAAAAACTAGAGGTTCAAATTTTCACCCAGTTGATGGCATTTTACTAATTTGTTGGATAACTAGGCAGTCTTGATTTGCAAGAATAGGTTGAAGGCTGGTGATTGAAAATATTGATCAGTTGAACTGACCTTGTCTCTGTATTACTAGAGGTATATTAATTTGTAAAAAATATGTCCACAAACTTAATTCCTAAATGCTTAGGGAAATTAATATTCTGTGAAACATTTTCACAAACACTTTAATCTTTGATTTGATAATTACCTAGAGAAGACTAAAACACTGTGTGTGCTTTGCAATGTCTTGATCTACTAACTGGTAAATGACTTAATTCTGAACCAGAATTCATCTCCACCTTGATTGAAATGAGCAGCTATACCAACAACTACAAAAACAATCTTAGGCTGCATTCACACTAGCAGAAAAAATATAAACTAATAACACTGAAGACTTTTACACTTTTTTCTGTTCTTGTCCCCAAACACATGCATTGCCAAATGGATTCCTCCTCTAATGAGCCCACAGCTATCGAGAGGTTTCCATCTGAATTTTCAAAGTACAGTGAAACATCAATATAACAAATTTGTGCAGGTGAACAAAATATTCGTTATAACGAACTTTTGTTACAATGAAATGCAGTAGAAAAAGTCAGAACAATAAATTACATATTGCAAAACAAAATAATTGGCACCTCCATAGCCAGGTGGGTAGGAGCAGCAGTGCGTAGCACAAGCATCTTGATTAGACCAGTGTTCGAGCCCGTGACCACCAAATACGGAGGATGCGGAAAGGTCAGTGAATGACCACCGCATATCCCCAGAGCAATATGGCCTTAGTTGCTAATGCTCCTAACAACAACAACAACAACAAAATAATTAAAACAAAACTTACTTAATAAATGTAATTTTATATTAATTAATGAAAAATTACAAAAATTTTACAATTTGTTTTTTTTTTCATTTGTTATATTTAATGGAATAAAATTCTGCATTTTAAAATTTAAATGGGCCTCATGCACTCATTTCACTAAATATGCAAACCCCTGTGACGTCCAAAATTACTCAAATGAGAAGGTAGACAGATAAAAATCCATTGTTCTCAAACAGAAAATTAACTGCTCAATTAGTAAAACATTGCCAAGTGCTAAGGACAAAAGGTTGAAAAGTGGAAACCATACTATTTAAAAGGTTTTCTTATAAACAATACATTAAAGTGAATAAATTTTTTCATAGCAATAAGAATTTTTATTGGGCTAAATTGATAATTCGTTACAATGGTATTTGTTAAATGAACCATTTTTACATGAAGATATGTAGTAAATTGGCAGGGGATGGAAAATGATTTCATTACTCTGGCGTTTGTTATACTGATGTTTTACTGTATAAATTAAGATAATTCTTAGCTAGTTAAGTACTTCTGCATGTCATTCTCAGTGTTTTATAAACTGATGCAAAGGTGTTGAGTCCCTGGTTGATGCAAATGGCTACTAACATGTATAAATCTCTCTCTCTCTCTCTCTCTCTCTCTCTCTCTCTCTCTCTCTCTCTCTCTCTCTCTCTCTCACAAGTTGAAAGATTAGCAGTAACTTTAAGCAAAATATGTTATTATTGTAATTTGTATAATGTTATTAAAGTATAATTTGTTGAAACTGATTATTTAACAAAACTTTTAAAATTTGTGATTTTCTGCCTTCAATTATATGAAAATACCATTTTGTATTTAGGTATAAATTTGCCGGCTGTTATCTTTTTTTTAATTTATGATATATATATATAAATAATCGACATAGACCACATGTTTAATTTTTTTTAAAGAATTCTTTATTAGAAAAGGTGAAAATCATTATTGTATTTTACAATAAGTACAGAGTGAGTCGTTGGAATGTGCATAACTGCAGGATATAATTTCATTGGTTGATCCAGTGAAAAATGTTATATTAACATTTCCCAGTGTGTGTGTGTGTGTGCGGGCATGCGTTCGTTCTGCAAACCTTCCAGTCATTGAGAAAAAATAAAATAAAATAATGGTTGCGAGAAAATATACAAATAATTGCATGGTCTTTTATTGTGCAACATTAATGAAAATGGCAAGCCATACTTTATAATTTGAAGCATGACTTGCTGTGCTGTGAAACCAGTTTCCCATTTTTGGTTTTCTTCAAAAACAAGGATAGAAATGGATGAATTCAATCTATTTCTATACTTGTTTCTGAACCAGATTTAAAATGATAAAACTGTTTTCTCTTGCCTGTAATATAAAGTTGCTATGTGATGTTAAAACAAACTCATTGTTCACATTAGGTCTCTTCTCAGTTCTCTTTATATCTTTTATTTAAAATATATAAATGAAACATGGAACAAATATTACAAGGTCTGCTCAATAAAGAATGATTATAGCTTTTTATGAACAACCATACTGCTTGCTATTTCTAGCTGGGGGTGTGGAATTTAAGACTAAACCAAGATGTAAACTGCAGCCATTATTAACCCACTGCAGGATGGAAGCCTCCTCAACAATTAATGTTGAGGGAAATGGACCATAATCTGCCACGCTGGTCTAGTGTGAGTTGACAGATTGACTGTATTTAGCAGTCAGGGGCTTGAACCCCGGTCTACTCAAGGAGTGTGTGCTCTGACCACTCGGCTATGGTACTCACTTCTGTATCACATAGCAACTGTGCAGTTGACTCGTGCACACAGTGTAACCCTGGTGGTCGGTCAAATTTATGCCTGTTCAGTTCTGCCTACGTAACAATTGACACGACATGTGCAGAACAGCACGCTGCTCTCAAATTGTTTTCATCTCAAGGAAACATCAGCTGAAGCATGCAAAATGTTAAAAGAGGCTTATGGTGAATCTATGCTTCCATATAGCACAGCTAGCTCAGAGGTATTAGCATTAGTAGAGGCATATGATGCAAGAAAGCAAGCTTATTCAGCATCAGCCAAAAAAAAAAAAAAAAAAAAACTCCCATTTCATCCCTCCGTTCGTTCAAAATACCTGTCCAGCTGAGTCTTAAATTTATTTAGGCTATCAACTTCCACAACAAGGGATGGAAGTCTGTTCCACCAACCAACTACCCACTGGCTAAAGGCAAATTTCCACACATCTACCCTACATCTGTCTTTCCTCAATTTGAATTTATGCCCTCTCAGGTGATTATTCTGAGCAAGAGGAAGAATCCCATCGGCATTCAGCATGCTCAAACCATTCAAGGCTTTATACACCTCTATCAGATCACCTCGCCGGTGCCTAGTCTCCAGACACTGTAATTTGCAAAACTTAAGCCTTTCTTCGTAAGAGCAACCCGTTGTTCCATTCACTAATCTTGTTGCCCTTCTCTGTACTCGTTCCAGCAGCTCTACATCCTTCTTGAAATGAGGCCTCCAGACCTGTATACAGTACTCAAGGTGTGGCCTGACCATTGCCTTATACAAGGGAATAATCACCTCCTTATTCCTGCTAGAGAAATTCCTGTATATCATTGACAAGACACCATGAGCTACTCTTGCAGCACATCTGCACTGCTCAGAAAACTTCATGTCTGCCTGCACAGTTACCCCTAGAATGAAAGGTAGAATTTCATTCTCTACCACTATCGGTGTAGTACCTCAGAGTGATATGTTGCTCTGGGGTTACTGTTTCCCATATGTAGTAGTTAACATTTGTCAATGTTAAACTTCATTTTCCACCTCTCAGCCCATCTGCTCAACCTTTCCAGATCCTGTTGCAGCAGCATACTGTCAGTAGTGTCCTTTACAACCCTGCCAACCTTTGTGTCGTCTGCAAACTTGGCCATTAAGCTTGATATACCATCATCAATATCATTTATAAATACAGAAAACAACAATGGACCCAACACTGAACCCTGAGGGACTCCACTAATAACATTAGTCCACGATGAGCAGTGTCCATTGATTACCACTCTCTGTCTTCTCTCACTCAACTATCCCTTTATCCATAGCAGCAATTTGCCTCCAATGCCACACTGCTCCAATTTGTGCAGCAGTCTTCCATGTGCAACAGTATCAAAAGCCTTTCTAAGATCCAAATATATAATATCAAAGTTATTCTCTGCATCCAGTTCTTTTGTGACTGCATCATAGTATCCAATCAAATTGGTCAGGCAAGACTTTCCCTTAACAAAACCATGCTGTGTCCGAGCTATAACTGAAGTCTTGTCTAGATGATCCTGCAGTGCTTCTTTAACCAGTGCCTCCATTAATTTTCCTGGAACAGAAGTTAAACTCACAGGTCTATAATTACTTGTGTTTGATCCTCCTTTGTGAATTGGGGTCACATTTGCACATCTCCAGTCTATGGGTACCTCCCATGAGTCCAAAGAAGCTCTCATAATTATGGCTAAGGGCTTGTTTACTTCCTTTGCTGCCTCCTTTAATATAACCGGACAGATCCCATCCACCCCAGGTGCCTTTTTTATGTTTATCCTCAACAATTTCTCCTCCACTTTCCTCTCAGTTATTACAAAATCATCTAGCTCACTGCCAGAGTTTACTTCACCTCTGGCATTCCCCTTCCTGAATAACTCCTTATGTGTGAATGTAGATGCAAAATACTCGTTTAGTTTGTTAGCCACCTGAGCAGAATGTTATCATATGAATACTTCATCCAGACTTGTTGAGACAGCCCTGATTTCCTCAACTCTATTGTCACTGGAGATGAGTGTTGGGTCAGTACAATCCAGAGACGAAACATTAGAGCATGCAGTGGACTCAAAATCGTCACCAAGTCCCAAACAAAGTTTTGTTTCCAGTAGTCAAGGCTCAAGATAATGCTGTTCACGTTTTTCAATAAATGGTGTGATTCACAAGGAATTTGTACCTGAAGGGGAGAGAGTCAATGCTGCATTCTATGTACAGGTATTTCAGACTATTGAAGCATATATTCTGAAGTCTTGTGAAGCATATATTCTGAGTGAGGCAGAAATTTCAAGAGTAAGACAGCTGATTCTTATTCACGACCATGCCCTTGCCCATTTCGCACTTGTTATGAAGACATTTCTGAAAACATGGTGGTTGATCTGTACAATGCTATATTTTCAGAAATGTTGATCTGTACATGGCATTGTACAGATCAACTATTCACCCTACTCTTCTGATCTAGCACCAGCAGACTTTTTTTTCCTTTCCCAAGGTGAAAACTGCCTTCAAAAGAAATATTTCAGGATGTTGAGGACATAAAGAAAAACATAATCACTGAACTGAACATCTCTTTGGATGCCTTTGCTGACTTCTTTTCAGAAATTTTTAAATAGTTTAATAAGTGTAATTCCATCAGGTAGTGATTATACTTTGAATAAAAATAAAACGATTTTTAAGCTCCTTCACTTTATATGCATCCCATGCATTTTTCTTCTCTGCCACAAGCCTCATTAATTCATCTGACATCCATTTAGGCCTAAGACAGCTGATTCTAAACCTTGAACAGTATTTCTTCATATGAAAAGCCTAGTAGCCTCCAAGATTATGCCCCTGAAGGCTTCCCATTTAGAATTCACTGTTGGTAACATCATCAGTTGATCCCACTGTACAGAATTTAAAAACTGTGTGAGAACCCTGTAGTCACCTTTACAAAAGCAAAAGCCCTCCCCTTTAGCATTGATGGTAGTTACATTTTTAAGTAAATCCCACATCAGTGCACTATGATCACTGTCATCCAGTGGTTCTTTTATCTGCAAATTCTTAATGCATGAATAATCACTGCTGATAATCAGATCAACAGTAGTACTCTCTCTGGTTGCCTCTCAGATGCGTGGTTGGTGCATTATAGCCTAGGTTGATGTTGCGCCAGTAAACCCAAAACAAAAAACCCTCTCAAACATGTTGCTGTAGAAAACAGTCATCCAATAATCTACAAAATCCTTGCTAGCGTGTGAGTGACCAATCCACAAGTTCCAGTCAATATCTGGAAAGTTAAAATTCCCCATAAGACATTTTGATTTACTGGCCCACTCTATTTCTCTGCACAATTGCTCATTATACTCATCAGATTCATTACGCCTAATACACCCACTCTCATTTTCCCTTTCCCAGTGCTTATGTCACACCACACTGACTCAACATTGCATTGTTCACCAATGTCAGTTGGATGCACTTCCTTATATTTTATGCATTTCTTAACTAACAGCATAGTTGCCACCCATTTGGAAAAGTAAATGGCTTTTGCCATAATTAGTGATTTTATAATAAATTCATAAAAAAACCAGAATTTTTTAATTTTTTATATGAAAGCTGAACTTCTAGATCTATTTTCTGTGATATTAGTCTGTGTACAGCCCCCCTCATTTCCATGGCATTAGCACAGAAGTTGATTTATTTGTTCTCATGCTTAATTGATATCCCTGATGAAATCATATCCTACTCTTTAAGAACTTGGGAAAATAATTTTAAAACTCAAAAACATTTTGTCTAAAAATTGCTATAGATTAAGTATACCTCTTTATAAATAGAATGACAAAGAGACTGGCTGAAGGACATTGAATTTGTCGTGCATGAGTAAGAAGTAATCACAGTCCAGCAAAAGCAAATGGCATAAGTGTTGAATATTCTTGAATATATAGGAAATGTCAAAAACTTCACTTCAAAAGGGACTTGGAAAGCATTTTGAACTTTGATTTTATGTGGTAAATCCTCTCTAATTCAAATTGCATTGTTTTTTAGGCTTGTTAATTTGTTTTCATGCTTAATTGATATCCCTGATGAAATCAGGGATGCATAATGAACCTGTTGTGAATAAATTTTGCTTGTTTTTCTGAACTCAGTTTCAATATTTAGATTTAATTATATTCTATGCTACTCTCTTACCCGGATTTTTCACTGATTCAGGCTACCCCTTTCCCTTATTAGTCCAAGTTATGGGCTAGGCTTTATTGTATATGAGTAATAGTTATATCATTCTCTTTAGTCTGTATTAAAGATTGTAAACTGAACATTATTTTCCATATAGTAAGTGAAAAAATTATATACTTTTTTATTCATAACTTTTATTTTACAGCCAGCAGTAGTTCCTTTGTGAGGAGTACCTGCCTTGCCTACAGTGCAACCTGTTATACTAGTTCAACAACAGTCTAAAATAAGATAACCTTGTAATATATCTTAATGTTGCAAATGACATTAATATAATTATACTGATATACAGTATTTTGCAGGAAGTTTCTCAGTTTTCTCCAAAGATTTAGATGTTAATTAGTAGAAAACCAAGCTCGATAAAAAAATAAATTGTGTTGCACATTCTTGGATGCCTTGAATAATCCAAATTTCTGGAATGCACTCTATACAGAAAGCCAAACGATACAGGGAAGACTTTATACCTCAATACTGGAGGGGGAATCGTGGGATGGTACATCCCACGGGTGGTTTAGAATGTTTAAAAATGACATGATCAAATCACAAAACTCAGCAGTCCTGGAGCTCCAACCACTAATGTCACCAAAGAAACCATACACACTGCTTCTGTAATCATGAGAGAAGATCATCATATAACAGTAAAGAAATTGGTAGAGACGTTGAGATTATCAGTATTCTCCATGACCATTTGCATATGATGTGTTTGTGCATGCTGGGTTCTAAGACTACTCAACAGCAAGTTCATATGGAAATTTATCAGGAGCTGGAATTGATGGTTACTGAATGAAGATGGTGAGATTCTGCACAAGATGATAACAGCAGATAAGACATAGCTTCACAATTTCAACCCATAAAATAAGCAACAAAGCTCTGTTTGGAAGTCTACATCATTGCAAACACCAAAAAAAGCAAAAGTTGTGACTCCTACAAGAAAGGTTATGGTCATCTCATTTTTGAGATTCAAGGAATGGTTCACTAGCAATGTTATGCCACGTCATACAACTATTATGAACCTTATTATAGAAACTGTACTGCATACTTTTCAGGATCACATTTGACCACAACTGCATGCAAATGGGTAAATGCTGCATCACAACAATGCAAGACCAAACATTGCTCATACTACCTTCAAGTACTTAGCCAGCAATAATGTCAAATGTGTTACTCGAAATGAAATTGTTAGAAGATTAAATATGTGAAAATTTAATGCTTTTATTGTTTGTTTGTTTTTTTTTGCATTTATACATAAAAAAAAAAACAATTTTGGACAAAAAAAGTACCAAAAAAAAATTATCCAACTATAGAGGGTGTTTCAAAAATGATGGTCAATAATTTAAAGGTGAAAAGTACAAACAAGCCACAGTGAACATAAGGCTGAAAATGAACTGTTTTCGAGATAATGCACATTTTCTGTTAAGATCCGCCACTGACTATGGGGGGCACTAGTTTAGCAAAAAGCTCTGAATCCTCTGAAGGGTGGTTTTATTATAGATGTTACAAAAGGTGTTCAAAATGCTGTCCTTGCATCTGTATGCATCTTTCTAGTCTTCTCTGCATTGAGTTGTGAATCCTCTCAGGCATTCCTAGGTCATTTCTGGCCGACCGGGCTAGCCGAGTGGGTAAAGTGCCTACCTGGCAACCCAAAGGTCGCGGGTTCGATTCCCGCCTCGGGCTTGGATCAAAGTACTGCAAAAACCTTGGGAGGTGCAATATGGCCACAGAAGCCGATGCGCCAACAACTACCAAATCAAAAAAAAAAAAAAAAAAAAAAAAGGTCATTTCTGATTTGCTGAAAGGCTCCTTCAACCCGATGCTGAAATTCCTCAACCGTGATAATGTCAGAGTGTACACCAAGCTTTTTTTACGACTCCAGATACAAAAATCCATAGGATTTAAGTCTGGTGATCTGGAAGGCCACATTACAGGTGCACCTCCATCTATCCACCATTGACCATACCTTCTAGTTCGATACCGAGTCACAACTCGAGAAAACGTGCCGGTGTACCAGCATGCATAAACCACATGTTCTGGCATTGCTGAAGTGGAACATTATCATCAAGGTCTGAAAGAACATTCTGCAGGAACTGAAGATACAGCTCTCCTGTTAGTCTGTTTGGCAGAAAGTGTGGTCCAATTAGACAGGCTCCTAGTAGTCCTGCCCGGACATTCAATGAGAAACGTTGCTGACGTTGTGACTCATGAGCTGCATTAGGATTTTAGTCGGACCAAATGTGCCAGTTGTGAAAATTAAAAATACCAGCACGAGTAAACCCAGCTTCGTCAGTGAACAAAATGTTATTTAAAAATTGGGGATTCAGGACACACTGTTGTTGCATCCACTGGCAGAAGTTCACTCTGGGAGGGTAGTCTGTATTGCTGAGACCTTGTACATGCTGGATATGATAGGGGTACAGTAACTGGTGATGTAAACTTCACCACACACTGCTATGACTCAGTACATGCTCTTGCAGAGCAACCCTCCTTGCCGAAATTCCTGGATTTTGTTCTATTCTTTCTAACACTCTTTCCTCAACATCAGGTGTTATGCTTCTGGGCCTACCTGCTCGCACTCCATGTGTGAAGTGCCCATGTTCTCTAAGGCATTGGTGTACCCTGATGAATGTGTGCCTATTGGGCTGCCTTCGGTGGGGAACTGTTTCTGGTACAAACATGCAGCCTCGAGTGTATTGCCATTGGCTTTACCATACACAAAGTGCATATCCACATATTCTTCATTGCTGTAACCTCTTTCCATGCTATGTCTCAGAGCACTGAGAGAGGAGAAAGGGAGAGAATGAGCATAACCTAACCTAAACAAACAAGTCAGTGTTGGATCCCAACTAGAAATGTGTAATATCTCGAAAACGATTCACTTAAGGAATCATGTTTACTAGGCTTTTTTTGCATATTGTAGTCTGTACAGTTCACCTTTAAATTATTGACCATCACTTTTGAAACATCCTGTATACGCTGGTCCCCCAGCTACATAAAGCTTAGGAAAAACTGTGGGTCCAATTCTAGATAGTAACACAGCTCTGGTTGTTTGAAGTCTAAAAATGTGGATTTTTGAATGGCAAAAAATAATAATTACAATTATAAATATGAATAAGCAGACACACCTAGTGAAACATTTTTCATATTCTTCAATTTTTATTCTTTAGATTATTTTTAGCATCCAAAACTCAGAGTTAATTACTAAAGCTCATTGTTGCCCAATAATGATTGGTAAGACTGCTTGTGGCAATGCTTCAAGGAGAAAAAAAATACTATTATACAAATCCATCATGAGAGCCTCTACATGCAGATGTAATGGATGAGTGTGAATACATTAATATATAAATGTGTGAATATCTCATTAGAGGTGATTTCAATTTGTCTCTTACTGACTGGAGCAAATGGGAGGGGGAACTCACCATGGGAGACAAAAATTTTAAATAATCATGATTATTATTTGCATCAACATTAGAGAAAATATTAGGAGTAAGAATATTATAGACCTAATCATTACCCACAAACCAGATGACATCATAGGGACCATTAGCAGGGAGCAATCAGGAAGTTCCAGTCTGAATGATGAGGACATCATTCAAATTGTAACTTCCTGATACCACGAGAGACTGAGTTATCTACCAATAATCAGGTCTATCATGATTGTTCATAGATAATGAGTGGTTATCTATGAATTATCTACAGCAGGCCCCCGTTACAACGCGGTTCGCTTTACGCTGATTCGCTATAACGCTGTTCTTACATTATAACCCGTATCTGACTATAACGCTGTCAAAACTCACTGTAACGCTATTTTACTAAGCATACAGATTGAATTTTTGGCAAATCCGTCTTCAGTCCAGTCTGTTTTGAGCTTTTTTTTTTTTTTTGGCAAAAGGAGAAAATAGCCACCATGAAATTAACTACAGTAATTATTTTTTATAATTTCTACTCTATGTACAAAATTGAAACTTTCAATATGCTCTTATTTTCTTGGTGTGGATAGTTTCAAGGGAGAAATTCTTTTTTAGTACTCAAGTTGAAAAAATTTACCATCCAGTGTCATATGTTGTTACGAAGTCTGCATTTTCTGTTCTGACCTGTAATAGAAAGATACTAAAAATAGATTTACTCCCTATCTCTTCTTTTGTTTTACTGTGGGAACCATAACTTGCGAAATGTTTTTCACACAATCAATCCCATGAGTGCTAAATGCGGTGCTGTTTCTTGTACAGTATTCTCTTGTCTTCTGAACTCCTCTGACCTTGTGGTTACCCGAAGTACATAAAATTTGTTTGTTTTACTGTTTTGGAAATTCCATAAACATTCTCCATGAGTCACACCATAATTGATTTACAGTACTTTTCCTGCAATAAACAACCATTTGATTTTACTGCACGGTAAAATCGAACTTTTCAGATAAATAAAACATTTGTCACCGTCTTCAGCTCACTTGCCAGAGGAATTCTAGATATCATTCAGTGCATACAGTGTTAGACATACAGACAGTTTACTGTACTCGAACATCGTATCACAATCAGTGCAACGCAGTTACATTTGCAGAGAGTTATGGCGGATAAGAATGAAAAAGCAACAATGTCTGGACACAGTGCAAAGATTGGAAAGGTAAGAAAAACATTGAGTTTGAAAATTAAATTAGACGTTTTGAAGAGAATTGATTCCGGTCAAAGACAAGTGGATGTGTGCAATAATTTAGGACTGGCAGGTTCAACTGTAAGAACAATCATAAAAAATAAAGAATCAATTTTAGCAGCTGGAAAAACAGCTGTTCCCCTGCAGACAACTAAATTGACTAGGGCTAGGCCAGCTATTATGATTGAAATGGAGAAACTTCTACATAATTTTATTGAAGACAACATTCAACGTAGAATTCCTTTAAGTTCAATTATTATTAAAGAAAAAGCGAAGAGCCTATATGAAGATTTAAAGGAAGCTCACCCCAAAAAAAATGTGGAACCATTTAACGCTAGTAAGGGCTGGTTTGATAGATTTAGAAAGCGCTATAACCTGCACAACGTAGCAATACAGGGAGAAGCTGCAAGTGCAGATCAACAAGGAGCCGAAACTTTCAAAAAAGAATTTGTTAAAATTATTGAAGAGGGATGTTATACTGCTCAACAAGTTTTTAACATAGATGAAACAGGTCTTTTTTGGAAACGAATGCCTAAAAGAAGTTTCATATCGAAAGAAGAAAAAACATGCCAGGCTTCAAAGCGGCGAAGGATCGGTTAACTTTGTTGTTGGGTGGTAACGCTGCGGGGGATTTTAAATTAAAACCCCTTTTAGTTTACCATTCCGAAAATCCAAGGGCTCTTAAAGGTTTAGCTAAATCAAACCTACCTGTAATCTGGAAGGCTAATAAAAAAGCTTGGGTAACCAGGCCGCTTTTCATTGATTGGTATGCTGAGTTCTTCTGTCCTGCAGTGGAAAAATATTGTGCAAAAAATAACATTGGTTATAAAGCTATTCTAATCATGGACAATGCACCAGGACACCCAAGCAAAGAGAGCTTAGAAGACTTGAACAATCACATAAAAGTTTTTTTACATGGCTCCAAACACTACGTCTCTGATCCAACCAATGGACCAAGGAGTAATTGCAACATTTAAAGCGTACTACATAAGGAACACCTTTTCCCAAGCTATTAAAGCCACCAACACTGAAAATGTACCGAGCTTAAAGGAGTTTTGGAAATCCTATAACATTAAAACCGCCATCTACAACATTTCAAGTGCCTGGGATGAAGTGACTCAGAAAACCATGAATGGAGTGTGGAGAAAAGTTTGGAAAAATTGTATAAAGCATTCCCAATGGAATCATCAGGAACCTGATGATTCCGTTGAAAATGTTAAAACACAAATTGTTGAGCTCGGAAAAGAAGCAGGATTACACGAAATTAACGAAGACATCGTACAAGAGATGATCGACAACGACAGGGATGGCCTCTCTAATGAAGAACTAATGGAAATTATAAAAGAACAAGAGCTTGCTATTGAGGGAGATGATAATCAAGATACTATAGATGAAGAACCGATGAAGTCGCTGACTGCAAAAGGACTTAGTGAAGCTTTTGAACACTTCGAAAATGTGTGATTATTTCCGGGAGAACGACCCTGACAGGGAACAAAGTGCCAAGGTAATAAGAAATTTGAAGAAAGAAATGAATCCCTACATGATGTTGTACAATGAGAGGAAGAGGGCCAAAGCACAACCCAAAATTGACACATTTTTCAGTCCAAAGATACGAAAACTCGAGAGCACAGGGCCATCGAATTAATAAATTCATGATTTTCGTTAGTTAATTACCTCATAATTATATGTGTATATAATGTAGAATATTTTATATGTACAAAATTTTGAATATTAAATATTTTTAATCGACATTGGTGCATATTTTCACTACCATTTATTATTGATTAGAAAATATCCTATGGAATAGACCGCAACTCACAAATACATATGTTACCTTATGGGAATATGGCGCTCGCTTAGCGCGGATTCACTTAGCGCTCTGTTTTCCCGGAACGAACTATCAGCGTTAAGCGGGGGTCACCACCTGTATATTCAAAGATGCCATCATTATCTACAAATTATGACATCTTAGGACTGACAGCACAGGAACCATCAACAAGAAGTGATCATGGGGTCCCAATTTGGATGATGATGATGATATGAGAGAGAGAGAGAGAGAGGGGTCACAGTTAAAAGCAAAGGCACAGATTTTAATTTCACGAAAGGAGACCATGACAGTTGAAGATGCTATTTGGCCTCTATAAACTGGGCAGGCACCTCTGTAGCCAGGTGGGAAGGAGCAGCAGTGCGTAGCACACGTTTCTTGATTAGGCCAGAGTTCGAGCCTGTCACCACCAAATACGGAGGATGCGGAAAGGTCAGGGAATGACCACCGCATATCCCGGAGCAATATGGCCTTAGTTGCTAATGCTCCTAAAAACCAACCAAACAACAAACAAACAAACAATAAACTGGGCAGATGGCAGAGGGAGGGTTAATACATTAAAATTATGAAATATCTTTAAAGTAATAGTTACAGAAGCCATGAAGTCATAGAAACCATTAAGAAAGCATAGCACAAAGAGGATGTCAAGGTGAATGAAAACAGAGCAGAAAAAGATGTGATGACAGTTACAAAACAACAAAGAGTACTGAAGCCTTACAACTACAAGTTGATCAATAACAATACCACAGAAAAGGAAGGTTGACAAAAGTTGAGCATGAGAAATCACTGTCTAAGAGAGCAGAGACTTTTTCTGGGGCCTAGGACTTTTTCATGTGTCTGAATACAAAGAAGAAAACAAATCGGACTGAATCTTTGCATAGAGGGTTTGGAAATGCCGTAGATAACCTAGCAGTTGTTGCTGAAGAATTTACCAGACTTTTGATAGTAAGGAGAGACTCTGCAAGTCAGGCTGAGTAGGGTAAAATTAGCAATATTGAAATTACAGATGATTATTTATTAGAAAAATTCGAGCCTAAATGCAAATAAGGATCCTGGAATTGATGACATATTCCCAGTAATCTTGAATGAGTCAGCAAGATAGCGTATTGCACCATTAAGGTTAATTATGGGGGCATCACTGGACTCAGGAGAGATTCCTCTGGATTGAAGAAATGCCAGTGCATTACCAATACACAAAGGTAGTTCTAAGAGTGAAGTGGGAAACTACAAACTTGTCAATTTGACTTCAGTGGTAGGGAAAATCATGAAGGCAATGATAAAGCAATACAGATATACTTAGAAAAGGAATTCTGAAGGCTACCCAATGGTTTTGTTAAAGGAAATTTTGTTTAACTAACTTCTTAGCTATTCTGAAGGATGTAGCTACTACTGAGGAGGATGAAGAAAATAATTTCAAAATTCTTCATTTGTATTTCAGCAAAGTCAGATTCAGAAGCAAGTGCCCCCGAGTCTAATGGCCATTCAAGCAAAAGCAAGAAGTATTTATGAAGATATTAAGGATAACTATGACGAACCCCAAGCCAAGTTTGTGGAAAATGGGTGGTTTAATAGGTTCAAGCATCGTGCTGATTTCCAAAACATTAAAATATGCGGTGAAGTCGCTGGTGCCGATTCTGCAGCTGCAAAGAAATTTTGTGATAGGTTGGAAAAAACCCCTTCTAAATCCCCACAGCCCTCAAAGTCCACAGCGGCATGCTTATTAGCTGGGAGTTAATTCTGGTAATGATGCTCGAAAGGTAAAACTTACTGACATTATGCCTGTCTCTCTTTTTGTAATTTTGAAATTTTTGTAATTTTGTACACAATTTTAAATTTTTCCTGTGCATGACTTAAAAAAATTGAATAAATAATTTTATTTACATGTTCATAGAACATTTCTTTTTTGCTTCAATCAAATTCAGAGGTCATTGTTGCAAGTGCTACATAAGCATTTAGGGAAATTCCGACTTATGTAAAACTTGACTTCCGTAGAGTTCTGCGGAATGCAACCCTTACATAAGTCAGGGAATGGCTGTACTTGGATTTCAGGAAAGCTTTTGATGCATATAAAAAGCACTGTTGCACATAAAAAGACTGCTGTACAAATTGGAGTAGTGTGGCATCAATAGAAAGTTACTACTGTAGGTAAACGGATGGCTGAGTGAGAGAAGACAGAGTGGTTAATCAATGGACACTGCTCTTCATGGACTAATGTTATTAGTGGTGTCCGACAGGGTTTAGTGCAGGGCCCATTGTTGCTTTTTTTATTTATTAATGACATTGATCAGGGTATATCAGGCTTAATATCTAAGTTTGCAGATGATACAAAGGTTGGCAGGGTGGTTAATGACAGAATGAAGATATGCTGCTGCAACAATCTAAAAAAACTAAGCAGATGGGCTGAGAAATGGCAGATGAAATTTAATATTGACAAATGCAAGGTATTACACATAAGTAGAGTAACCAGAGTAACATATCAATTGTGTACTACACTTAGGGTAGTGGAATTTGAGAAGGACCTGGTAGTAATTGTGCAGTGTGAGTATGAAGTTCTCTGAGCAGAACAGATAGGCTGCCAGGATAGCTCACGGTGTTTTGTCAATGATATACAGGAATTTTGCAAGCAGAGATAAGGTGATTATCCCTTTGTATAAGGCAATGGTCAGGCCACATCTTGAGCACTGCATACAGGTCTGGAGGCTTCTTTTAAGGAAGGGTGCAGAGCTGTTAAAATGGGTACAGAGAAGGTCGAGATTGGTGAGGGGAACAAAGTGGTGCTCTTACAAGAGCACCACTTTGTTGATCTGAGCTGTTCACGGCTTTGAATGGCTTGAATAAACTTAATTCTGATGGGTTCTTCTCTTAATTAGACTATGCAAGTGAGGACACAAATTCAAATTGAGGAATAATGTTTGCAGAATAGATGAGTTGAACTTTGTCTTCAGTCAACAGGTGGTTGATTGGCTGAACAATCTTCCATCTGTTCCTGTGAAAGTGGATAGTGATAGTTTGATGACTTCAAGGAAGGAGTAGACAAACTATTGAAGGAGATTGATATTTGAAATGGGATTTTTTTTTTTTTTTTTTTTGGCTAATACTGTAGAAGCTTGCTTTCTTACATAATTTTTCACTAATATTTGAAATTAGTATTAATACTAATACTACAAGTGAGGACACAAATTCAAATTGAGGAATACTAATACTACAAGTGAGGACACAAATTCAAATTGAGGAATAATGTTTGCAGAATAGATGAGTTGAACTTTGTCTTCAGTCAACAGGTGGTTGATTGGCTGAACAATCTTCCATCTGTTCCTGTGAAAGTGGATAGTGATAGTTTGATGACTTCAAGGAAGGAGTAGACAAACTATTGAAGGGGATTGATATTTGAAATGGGATTTTTTTTTTTTTTTTTTTTTTTGGCTAATAGTGTAGAAGCTTGCTTTCTTACATAATTTTTCACTAATATTTGAAATTAGTATTAATACTAATACTAATTGCAAACGTGTAATTTACAGAGCTTGGAAGTTAGGCATCCCATAGGTTGTGTATTTTTTATTTATTTTTTTTTTAATTTTACTACTTGTTTATAAAATTTAATTTAATTTTTTTTTTTTTTTTTTTGGCTAAAGCAGAAAAAGCTTAGCTTCCTTGTATCTTTTGGCTAATAAGTGGTGTCCTCAACCATTTACCAATACAATAGATCACTAAACTAAAAGAACCAGTTATATTTTGTACATAATCATTTACTGCCAAATAAAATTATATATAAAAATAGACATTAACCCACAAGAATGCTTTGAAATTTATAGACAATCAAAACAACAAAATTTAAGATGAAGTATTATTTCTATATAATGCATAATTATTCCAAAAATAAGGTCAACATTCAGGTCATTCAATAACTGTATCCAATGTTAAGGAAAAAGGCTTTATTTTCTTATTTTGGAAAAGAAAGATAAGGAAAATTCAAGGAAAGAAACTACATGGGCAACCATGCAGTTTCTTTGGTGAGAATTTCCCATGCATAAGATAAAACTCATTAAACTGTTGTCTTTTCCTATGAGGATTTTAAACAGATTTAAGTTAATCTACTCCATTTCACGCTCCAAAATTTAGCTCCCACGATCAATGATTTATAAGAGTAACTTGAAAAGATACACAGCTGAAGCATGTAGTTTAATTGGTTTGAATATTTTCTGATGTGTGGTTGGACAAACCACTTTTATTATTATTGTTAGCCTTATGGTGCAAGGAAGCCTGAGGCTTGTGTTTCACCAGGCAAAAAAAAAAAAAAAAAATTCTGAACTACTCTAGAGGAAAGTAAAAGGGAATCACCAAGAAAGAGAAGAATGATGATGTCCAGTTCAGGATCCTGGGTGTGCCAAGCCCATACTCAACAGATGTGAGCCCCTGGGGTTATTTATTAAATCTAATTTAAGTTTTCAATTAGCTTTAACAATCACGTTGCAAATTTTCGCACAGTGATTTCTAAACAATAAACCTTGAATGACCTAGAATCAAAAATCACCCAAAGCAAAAACTGATTCTTTCCTTTCAAGAGGTGAGGAGCAGATTAAAGATTGAAACACTTTAATTCAAAAGAAAATAAAGAAGTTAGTTTCAAAATTTTACTATTCTAATCTATCTTGCCAAATTACAACATTCAAAAAATTTAACACCAAGATAATTTTGTTAAAATAAATATAGTACAATATAATATTTCAACTGTTATGACAAAAACTTCGAAAAATGGGAATAATATCTGAAGTCAATGATGTCTATGAAGAGAATGCCTGTCTTCTCCAAAGAATCAAAAGACAGCATTTCCTTTATAGATATCAGTAATAAAGTAATTATGAAAATAATTTCTTACCCTGAAACCCCAATTGTCTTTAACCTGTCGGCACATGTTCAAATCCATCTTTACAACCAAAAGACCATCTTTCAAACGAGAAAGACCCTATGAATATAACAAATAAATATTTAGTTAATTTATTAAGAAGGATGAATGTGAAGTCATATACAGAGTTATGTTTAAGAGAAAATTCAATGAATATATCATCCATATTTTCACTTGGTTAAGAAGAATGCTGAAGTGTCTCATTATCGAAAAGAAACCATGTTTTTGGTGACATTCTTTACAATAAATGGTCTGATCTTTACAATAAATGGTCTGCCATGATATCAAAGGAGTTTTTAGGGAATTGTCACAAATGCACATGACATCTGAACAGCAACTCTTCACTGACTAGGCATAACAAGGTTTGAAAGCTGTTCACTTGAATAAAAGGAACTTAAAGCCACGCAACCACATTTCCCACTCTGTTCATCTAGAGAAGACATACTATAACATGAAGATACTACTCAAAGCAATTCAATACAAAACTCATTAATGGAATATCTGCAGTGACTTCAAAGTCATTGGTACATTAATGAGCATGCAAGGAAGGTTCCCAAAATGTTGTTTCCTATAACTATGGGATAGCCATTCTACAGATTGTTATGAAAAACATGACTGGCATCAAAAAATGACATATAACCCAGGAACAAGCAGTGTATTCCATTAGTGGATCAAATGAAAATTTTAATTCCACATTTAATTTGACCTAATGAAAAGTACTGTGAAAGGTGATGGGTAAGATGAATTCAAGAGGATTTCATTACTAATGTGAGAATTTTCCAAAGATCAGTGATGTGAAAGAAACTTTGTGAGGCCTCAAATCAGAGAGCTTCTGCAGAATGAAAGCTTTGATTTTTAAAAATGCCTCAATGTCCCTGATTTTATTTAAGATACATTCATGAGTTAAAACATTATGACCACCACTGTCTCCTGTTCATAGGCAACCTGTTTGTGTGCCTGTGTTGGCTGACCATCATCAGCACAAAGCTTTTGCAATGGGGAAAGGGAAAAGAACCTGATGGAGTTTCAATGGGAATGATTTATGGTGCTAGGAAGGTAGGGCCAATATCTCAGTAACCGTAGGCATTGTCAGCTGTTGAAGGTCCTCCGTAGCAAAGATGTGGGAATGATCTGAAGCGGGATGCAAAAACACCCAAAGTACTGGGACAGGGAGAATACCAGTGGCTGACAGTCGAGGTGAACAGTAGTTGGAATGTGCTGTATGGGACAACAAACGGCCCATGATTTCTCAATTAATGGCATATTATAGCCAGGGCAAACAGAGAAACATTTCCTGGCGCACAAACCAACCAGCGGACACTCTTGCAGAGAGGCCTATGGAGTAGGCAACCTGTTCATGTATCTGTGTTGACTGACCACCATCCAGTGGGCAGGAGCACCACCTTTGGACATTGGACAACCAGAAAGGCTGCTTGGTACGATGAATCAGGCTCCAGCTCCATCATGCTGATGGGCAGGTGCATATTCGATGGCAAACAGTTAAATAGCTGCAATCAGACTGCATAGTTGGATAAAAACAGGTGGGTGCTGGCATCATGGTTTGGGGAGATGTTTTCATGAATGTCGCTGGGTCCTCTCATCCCCACTGAACACATCCACACTACCAAATATTCTTGAACATTCTGCCAAGCTTTGCCCTAAATGGTGACCATGTATCCAGATGGCACTAGACTCTTTCAACAAGACAACATAAGTATACTCCTCTGGCCACCAAATTCCCCCAACATCAATCCCATTGAACATTTGTGGGATGTAGTATTTGCTAGTCCACACTAGTGCCTCACTCCATTGTTAAACTATGGGACATACTTCTGTCCAACTGGTCCAGGATACCTGAGGATACCTGGTCCAGCATGCCATCGATTCCACCAGATGTGGAATCGATGGCATGCCAGGTGCAAGCAGTTATTATGGCAAAAGGCAACCCACATGCTATTAAGTAGGTGGTCATGATGTTTTGGCTCATGAGTATATATGAAGAGGAAATAATTAGAGGCATTTGATAAAAGAAATATGAGGGAGAATTGTATTAAGGAAAAATTAAAAATTGGTTAATGTGCTAAAGGAAAGTTGTGAGAGTGGAAAGAGAAAGGCATGAGTTAAATACTAAAACAGGAAGAGGAAGAGAGCTGGACAAGTGAGCAAGCATAAGTATTTGTGAAGCTTAATGTTGGAAGAAGCAAAAAGCAGCAAAGAAATAAAAATATGGATAGTAATGTGTAAAAATATCTTTTGAAAAGCAAAGGGCATTATGTAGGAAATTAGAAATTTGTTTAAGGAAAGGATTTGCACATGTCTGGTATGAAGTATGGTACTTCATGGAGAAGAACCATGGATGTTAAGAATGCAGAAAAGATTGGAAAGTTCTGAGATGTGATTATGGAGGAGGAGGATGGAAAAGGTCGATAAAATAAGAAATGAGGAGATTGAGAACAATAGATAAGAGATGTTAAACTGAAAGAAGCAAAAGGTGGAAGAGAAACTGGAATGAACATAGATCACAAGATGGAGAATAAAGTTGACTGAACAAGGCCCAGAGGAGATTAAGAAAACTATGATATATGAATTGAGAGGGTATGGTAGATATGGGAAGATTAAGAAGAAGGCTGAGGATACAGAGATATGAGTAATTGTAGGCTGTTAAGTGTATGTGTAGAAAAACTCTGATAACGAAATGCCAGAGACAGAAAGTAAGACATTTACCTAAACATATATATTCCTGCCTAAAAGTTTGGAATCACAGCTTATGACAACAGTTTTCACAATTTTTTTTTTTGAAATTAGCTATAACAATGTAAGGTTAATATAAAAAACGACACACTACAAAGTATTTTAAGATTTTTTTTATTAAGTAATGAAAAATTTACAGCAAAAAAATTTGAAATGTTTAATATTAACATCTATACTGATTTTTCATCAAAATAACCTCCAAGATTTTATTACTGCCTTACACAGATGTTGCAATTAATTTTATGTGTCTTGACTAATGTTATTCCATTATTAACATCATCTCTCATAATGATCTGCAGTGTTCCCCATAAATTGTGAACATGGGCAGACTTTATAGACTAGATGATTCCATAAAAGTTCTATTTTGTTTAAGCAGGCCGACTGGAGTGGCCACATTATAATTTGTAATAACCCTCCAGTTATTTAGTTGCTAGAAAACTCCTGCACAGCTTAGAGCTGTGATTTGGGTCAATGTCTTGTTGTAATATAAAATTTCTTCCATAAAGTCGAAGGCCAAAGGATATTGCATTATGTTCAAGCCTTCTTTTTCTTAAAATTCCTTCAATTCTGACAATGTCAGAATTGAAGGAATTTAAGGGCACAAAAGGTGATATAGTTGTACACGTTGGCACTAATAATATTAAGAGTAGGACACCGGCAGAATTACTTAACAAGTACAGGTCACTGTTGAACAAAAGCCGAGAATTAGGGTTGAATTTGAAAGTGTCTGCAATTCTGCCCAGACACGATAGGAGGGAGTATATGATGAGAGCCTTGTCGATCAATTCGGCCCTGGAAAGATTGTGCAAGGCTCAAGGGGTAGAATTTTCTTCAGCCTGGACTGTACTTGTTAACAGGAGAGATTGCTTCTACAGGGATGGGATACACTTAAATAGAAAGGGTGCAAGAATATTTGCTGATGCTATCGAGGCAGTGTTAGGTGGGTCGGAAAACTGCTAGATTGGGGGGAGACAAAGACCAATAGATTGACAGTATTGAAAGAATCTCTTTTACCACTGGCAGAGGTTAAAGAGATTCTTGCACTGCTTCTATTAGAATGAGCAGAAGCCTGAAAAACAAGATGCATGGTATTTCAGAGACTGCTGGGAGCCATTGCGGTACAAGTAAACACATGGGTTGTGTTAGGGTAGCTAAGAATAGAAACAGGTGCAGGTATACTTGCGTGTACACCAATGCTAGGAGTTTAGTAAATAAATTTGATGAATTTGAGGTATTGCTCAAAACATCAACGGCAGATATTGTTGGGATATCAGAGACGTGGTGTCACACAGATATAAGGGATGCAGAACTGCAATTTGGGGAGTACAACATCTACAGAAAGGATAGACAGGATAGGAAGGGGGGAGGGGTTATGCTATTAGTTAAGAAACACATAAAAACCAAGTGAAGCCAGTCGACATCGCTGGACAGTGCAGTGTTGAATCAGTTTGGTGTGACATAAACATTGGAAGATCAAAATTGAGAGTAGGAATGTGCTATAGGCCTAATGACTCTGATGAGTATAATTAGGAACTGTACAGGGAAATAGAGTGGGCCAATAAATCAGAGAGTCTTATAATGGGAGATTTTAATTTCCCAGATATTGACAGGAATTTGGGGGCTGAAAGCAGGGCTTTTGTGGATTTATTGGATGATTGTTTTCTACATCAGCATGTTCGGGAGGCAATTAGAGGGAGTAATACTCTTGATTTGATTATCAGCAGTGATTCTTCATGCATTAAGAATCTGCAGATAAATGAACCACTAGGTGTCAGTGATCACAGTGTGCTGAAGTGGGATTTACTCAAACTACCATTAGGGGTAAAGGGAAGGGTTATTGCTTCCGTAAAGGCGCTACGATGGACTGAGACAGTATTTAAATTCTATACAGTGGGACCAACTGATGATGTTACCAACAGCAAATTCAAAATGGGAAGCATTCAAAGAACTTATCTTGGAAGCTACTAGGCTTTACATACCAACTAAGAAATATTGTTCAAGGTTTAGGCCAAAATGGATGTCAGATGAACTAATGAGGCATATGGCAGAGAAGAAAAATGCATGGGATACTTACAAATTAACACATGACACAGAAGCCTATGATAGATACAAGTTAATATGCAACCAAGTTACAAAGGAGGTTAGGCAGGTGAAGGCAGATTACGAGAAATCCTTGGCAAGGGATGCAAAGGAAAACAGCAAAGGTTCTTTACTTATGTAAACTCTAGAAGGAAGGGGATGAATCAGATTGGTCCACTTGATATTGATGGATCAACTGTTGATGATCCTGCTCAGGTAGCTAACAAACTAAATGAATATTTTGCATCGACATTCACACATGAGGAGTTATTCAGCGAGGGGAATGCCAGAGGTGTATTCAACTCTAGCAGTAAGCTACAGAATCTTGAAATAACTGGGAGTAAAGTGGAGGAGAAACTGTTGAAGATAAACACAAGAAAGGCACCCGGGGTGGATGGGATCTATCCAGTTATATTAAAGGAGGCAGCAAAGGAAGTAAGCAAACCCTTAGCCATAATTATGAGAGCTTCCTTGGACTCAGGGGAGGTACTCATAGACTGGAAATGTGCAAATGTGACCCCAATTCACAAAGGAGGATCAAAGGCTGACACAAGTAATTATAGACCTGTGAGCTTAACTTCTGTTCCAGGAAAATTAATGGAGGCACTGGTTAAAGAAGCACTGCAGGATCATTTAGACAAGACTTCAGTTATAGCTCAGACACAGCATGGTTTTGTTAAGGGGAAGTCTTGCCTGACCAACTTGATTGGATACTATGATGCAGTCACAAAAGAACTGGATGCAGGGAATAACTTTGATATTATATACTTGGATCTTAGAAAGGCTTTTGATACTGTTGCACATGGAAGACTGCTACACAAATTGGAGCAGTGTGACATTGGAGGCAAATTGCTGCTATGGATAAAGGGGTGGTTGAGGGGGAGAAGACAGACAGTGGTAATCAATGGTCACTGCTCATCGCGGACTGATGTTATTAGTGGAGCCCCTCAGGGCTCAGTGTTGGGTCCATTATTGTTTTCTGTATTTATAAATGATATTGATGATGGTATATCGGGCTTAATGTCCAAGTTTGCAGACGATACAAAGGTTGGCAGGGTTGTCAAGGACACTACTGACACTATGCTGCTGCAACAGGATCTGGAAAGGTTGAGCAGATGGGCCGAGAGGTGGCAAATGAAGTTTAACATTGACAAATGTAAAGTACTACACATGGGAAACAGCAACCCCAGAGCAACGTATCAACTCTGTGTTACTACACTGACAGTGGTAGAGAATGAAAGGGACTTGGGGGTGGTTGTGCACTCAGATATGAAGTTCTCTGAGCAGTGCAGACAGGCTGAAAGAGTAGCTCATGGAGTATTGTCAATGATATACAGGAATATATCCAGCAGGGATAAGGAGGTGATTATTCCATTGTATAAGGCAATGGTCAGGCCACACCTAGAGTACTGTATACAGGTCTGGAGGCCTCATTTCAAGAAGGATGTAGAGCTGCTGGAACGAGTACAGAGAAGGGCAACAAGATTAGTGAATGGAACAAAGGGGTGCTCTTACGAAGAAAGGCTTAAGTTTCGCAAATTACAGTGTCTGGAGACTAGGCACCAGCGAGGTGATCTGATAGAGGTGTATAAAGCCTTGAATGGTTTAAGCATGCTCAATGCTGATGGGATTCTTCCTCTAGCTCAGAAAAATCACCTGAGAGGGCATAAATTCAAATTGAGGAAAGACAGATGTAGGATAGACGTGCGGAGATTTGCCTTTAGCCAGCGGGTGGTTGGTTGGTGGAACAGACTTCCATCCCTTGTCGTGGAGGTTGATAGCCTAAAAAAGTTTAAGGCTCAGTTGGACAGGTATTTTGAACGAACAGAGGGGTGAAGTGGAAGTGTTTTTTTTTTTTTTTTTTTTTTGGCTGATGCTGCATAAGCTTGCTTTCTTGCATCAAATGCCTCTACTAATGCTAATGCTAATGTCACCACTCCAGAAAAACAGAAGCAACCCCAGATCATGATGGAACCACCACCATGCTTAAACGGAGCACTAAATAATGTGACACAATTTTTGATTCAGTTGATCAGCTCACAAACTCTACGCTTGGATTGAAAATTTTCAAATTTGGATTCATCTCATCCATCCACAGTATGCTTTTCCACTCAATTGTACAACACTGATGGCTCTTAAATGGTTGAGCCAACTGTTCCTTTCAATTTTCGGGTTTTAATAAGGGTGTTCGGACCATTACACAACCATGAAGTCTTGCTTGTTTAAAATGAAGGTTTACGGTGGATGTTGTTTGTTATTTGGTTTTTAGGAGCATTAGAACTAAGGCCATATTGCTCCGGGGATATGCGGTGGTCATTCTCTGACCTTTCCACATCCTCCATATTTGGTGGTCATGGGCTCGAACCCTGGTCTAATCAAAAAGTGTGTGTGCTACGCACTGCTGCTCCTGCCCACCTGGCTACAGAGGTGCCACGGTGGATGTAAACCTGTGTCTACATCCACCGTCTGTTCCTATTGAACCCAGCTCAGATTTCAGGTGTAACTCATCGATTGTGTTTAGAAATCAGCATTATGGTCTTATCTTGTGCTTTGTGGGACTCCTTGAATTGTCAAATGGTAGTTTGTACTCCTTTAAAGGAAACACCTAGTTTTTTGTCAATACTTTTCATGGAATAACTTTCTTTATACAGTTATAATAGCACTTCTTTTTTCAAAACAGTTCTTTATTTCTTCCCATGTTTATCACAAAACACAAAATTTATGCCAACCACTCTTTCTGAATGATGGGTGTTTGATTTTATAAGCTACAGCTATTACTTCTCAATTTATATTATTACAAAATACTCTAGAATCATCTACAATGGTCTATAATATTGAAACAATACTCCCACTTTCTAGAATATTCTAGAATTATCTACAATGTTCTACCACATTTGGGAATCTTCTAAACTTTTTGGAAATATTATTTCAGGTTTTTGATTTTTATACATAATAGAAAATATTTTAATAAAAACATTAAAAATTAAGAAAATGAAAGGCGATTCCAAACTTTTAGGCGGGCACATATGTTGGTTTACATTGTCAAAAATTAAGTAATTTCAGACGCTAACAAAGGAATTAGGCCTAGAATCATTATTTTGCACACAGGAAACTGGTAATCACATGTTTCCAATATAGTAAACTCAGCTATATTATAACCACTCATAAGAATGCCTAAGCACATAGCCAGTTTCTTTGCAGCAGCACTGATCTCCACTATCAATAAATAACCAACAGGTTGAATTCTGTCCCCCCCTCCCACTGACCATTTGGCCCTCATACAAGTTTTTTCTCTGATAAATATCCTTTAAAATAAATAACCAACAGGCTGGATTCAGTATAATAACACAAAGCAAATATAAATGCCATAAAAGCAAGTTGAAAAATATCATTAAAAGAAAGGAATTAAAAATCGGACACCAACTTCATGGAAAAAATAAAAATCTGTGGTTTCTTATTACATCTGCCATATCAAGGCAATTTATTTTTTTATTAAATTTTAAAAAACAAGAAAATATGCAAAAATTTTATACTGCTTTTATCAGACACCAACTTCATTGAAAAAATAAAAATAACTCTAACAGCATAATCTACATCACTGCCACAAGATTAGATTCCAACTCAGAGGGAGCAAGTAAATAGCACTAATAATAATATATGCTCTACCAGAGAGAGAGAGAGAGAGAACAATGTTACAACAGTACTTGTCTACACCACATAATTCTTATGTGAGCTTCACAGTAGACTGGGGTTCAAGCTCCTGACTGCTAAATATGGTCGATCTGCCAACCCGAACTGGACCAGCGTGGCAGATTATGGTCCATTTCCCTCACCATGAATTGTTGAGGAAGCTCCATCCTGCAGTGGGTTGATAATGGCTGTAGTTTTTTACCACCATGTCTTGTTCATCGAACATGAATGTCATCTTTCTTTTGGTCTGGTTAGCAATGTCTATAGCTGCTCACTCTATATATCAGAGGTGGACAACTTAATTTGTGCCGCGATCTACCATCTCAAAAATTTCACACAAGTTAATCAACACGTATTGAAAAATGTTTATAAGTTTTAAAATTCAATCTTCTTCTTTGTCCTCGACTTCTTCCCACATTCATATGGGGTCGGCAATGTTCCTATTCTAACACTTTTCAACTCCTTTATCTCTAGCTGAACTAACTTCTTTAACCGGACCCATCCTTTGTTTGGTAGCCCTGACATATCTACTTTCCATCAATCACATTTTGTTTTTAAAATTCAAATTTTAAAATTCAATACAATTTAGAATTCTTATACGTTATGCGAAGTTTTTGTCTTCGTGTCATCTTCCAAGCTTTCAAAATCGGGGATGTACTGTGATAAGGCCAACCGTAAAGAATCTTCTGTTTGCAATTCTGTAAGAGTAGAATGATTCCTTGTATGTTTAAAATATGAAAAGGCCGATTCACATAGATATGTGGAACCAAAACAGGAATTTAAAAGTTCACTACATTTTTTTTACACTTGAGTACTCTTTCGGGCAAACATATTTCCATAAGTCTTTTTCTGATGATCTGGAGTTTAGGAAGATATCATTTCGCAAAGTAATAATTTCATTTTCAAGTAATATTTTCTCCACGTGAAAAATCTCAGCGATTTTTTCTGCAATTTGTTTCGTATCTAAGTTGACATTAAATGGATAAGAAATATATTGAACAATGTCTTCAATCGTTTCAAAATCATCCAGAACTTTCTCAATTTCAGAAACATATTTCTCACTATTAAATTCAAAAACAGGATTTTTTTGCAAATGATCTTGCATATTTGCAAAATGTTCGAATTTTTTTTCTTTGAGATCCTTAACCATTGCAAAAAATTGATATTTATATGCAGAAATATTGCAAGTCAATTCACAAAGGAACTGGATGCAGGAAATAACTGATATTATATATTTGGATCTTAGAAAGGCTTTTGATACTGTTGCACATGGAAGACTGCTGCACAAATTAGAGCAGTGTGGCATTGGAGGCAAATTGCTGCTATGGATAAAGGGATGGTTGAGGGAGAGAAGACAGAGAGTGGTAATCAATGGACACTGCTCACCGTGGACTAATGTTATTAGTGGAGTCCCTCAGGGTTCAGTGTTGGGTCCATTGTTGTTTTCTGTATTTATAAATGATATTGATGATGGTATATCAAGCTTAATGTGCAAGTTTGCAGACGCTACAAAGGTTGGCAGGGTCGTTAAGGACACTACTGACGCTATGCTGCTGCAACAGGATCTGGAAAGGTTGAGCAGATGGGCTGAGAGGTGGAAAATGAAGTTTAACATTGACAAATGTAAAGTACTACATATGGGAAACAGCAACCCCAGAGCAAAGTATCAACTCTGTGGTACTACACTGACAGTGGTAGAAAATGAAAGGGACCTGGGGGTAATTGTGCAGGCAGATATGAAGTTCTCTGAGCAGTGCAGATGGGCTGCAAGAGTAGTTCATGGTGTCTTGTAAATGATATACAGGAATTTTTCTAGCAGGGATAAGGAGGTGATTATTCCCTTTTATAAGGCAATGGTCAGGCCACACCTTGAGTACTGTATACAGGTTTGGAGGCCTCATTTCAAGAAGGATGTAGAGTTGCTGGAATGAGTACAGAGAAGGGAAACAAGATTAGTGAATGGAACAAAGAGTTGCTCTTACGAAGAAAGGCTTAAGTTTTGCAAATTACAGTGTCTGGAGACCAGGCACCGGCGAGGTGATCTGATAGAGGTGTATAAAGCCTTGAATGGTTTGAGCATGCTCAATGCTGATGGGATTCTTCCTCTTGCTCAGAATAATCACCTGAGAGGGCATAAATTCAGATTGAGGAAAGACAGATGTAGGATAGATGTGCGGAAATTTGCCTTCAGCCAGCGGGTAGTTGGTTGGTGGAAGACTTCCACCCCTTATTGTGGAAGTTGATAGCCTAAATTTAAGGCCCAGATGGACAGGTATTTCGAACGAATGGAGGGGTGAAATGGAAGTGGTTTTTTTTTTTTTTTTTTTTTTTTTGGCTGATGCTGCATACGCTTGCTTTTTTGCATCATATGCCTCTACTAATGCTAATTATGTCACCCACATTTTTATTATTTCCTTGTAATTCCAAATTCACTTAATTTACTGGTAAAATCTGCCGAAAAAGCCAGATCATACAACCACTCCATATCTTGTAGCTGCTGATAATCATCTCCCCTTTAATCAACAAATTTTTTTAATTTCATTCAACAAATTTTGAAATCTCTGTAGACACTTACTCTGACTCAGCTGTTTCACATCTGTGTGTAATATCAGATCTGGTTAATTTTCATCAAGTTGCATTTTTAAAAGTCTCCTTTGAAGAGATTGTCCTCTGATGGAGTTCACGATTTTGAAAGCGATGTCCATAACACTTTTAGTATTTAACCTTTTGCTGGCTAACACTTGTTAGTTGATGATACAGTGGTAACTCAAAAAATCTCAGAATTCATCATCCTTTTGGCATGATGCGATGAATCCGTTAAGATGCCCCGTCATTGCTTCAGCTGCATCTGCTGTTATTGATACGAGCTTAAATAGCGGTAATTTAATTTTTTCAATAAAATCTTTGAATTTGTTAAATATATCAAGACCTCTAGTTCATTCTTTTAACTAAACTTTACTCAGCAGTTCTTCTCTATTGGCAGAATCATAGAAAACCATACGAACGAAAATGAGCAATTGAGCTGTATCACTGACGTCTGTAGATTCATCCAGTTGTAAAGAAAAGGACACTACTAGCAATATGAGCACAGAATTGTTTGCTCACATTTTTACTCATTTTTTCAATGCATCGCATCACAGTATTTCGAGATAATTGCAGATCTTGAAGGGCACTTTTAATTAAATTTTTGTTCTTAATTTTCAAAAAGAGAATCTGTTATTTCTAAAAATGCATCTTTGATGAATTGACCATCAGAAAATGGTTTGCTTTTGCAAGAAAAGATGACTCACTTTAAATGAAGCTATAGTTACTGCTTTAGATTGTAAATTAGGTGTCATGAAGAAATTTTGTTGTGCGAATAATCTGGATTTAAGTTCTAATTTATTTTTTCACTATTAGGCAGAAAATCCGATTGGTATTTGCCATGGAGTGCATTTAAGTGCCTTTCTAAATTTCCTTTTTTGGGTATAGCCACAGAAGCATTTCAAATCAAACAGCAACATTTTATTTTCACCATTACAAAAATGTATTCTAGTTCCCACTCTTGATGAAAATTATACATTTTACTCTTTTTTGTAGTATTCATTTTAAATAAAAATGTATTAAATTAACATGTAAGTACTGTCCAGTTATTAAATCAGCAAAAGCAATGGTCACCGATTAAAACAATTTAAGTTGCATGAATCGGAAAAATATTCTGTCTGAACAGCTAATGTAGGATAATTGATGAAGAGGATTCCCGAATGAGAAAGTTGTTTCCAAAATAATCGGACAAACACACCACTGTTTATTGCTCTGTTTGGTAAGAATCAGTTTCGAATGCCTTTGTGATATTTCTCTAAAGCTATTTCTGGAGGTTACGACCATAAAACAATAAAAACAATTTGCACTTTTCGGTTTATTGGGCTTTTCTGTTAGTGCAATCTAATTATAAACGGGAAGTAAACTCAACCTTATTGCATTTGCAAAAATACCGACAGCTGGAATTCTGTGGGATTTTACTTTATTATGGTGAAATGTGTTTCTCCTTCAATGAAATCTTCAATCATGTAAAAAAAAACAAAAATAAATTTTCAAAATCTGATCTTCATTCCTATTTTTGAAGCTTCGTAAAAAAAATAAAAATAAATAAAAATAAATAACGCACAGGTACCGAAACCCGCTGCGCAATATAAAATTTTGGTAGTATACCTGACGGCGCAAATTGAGGGATGACTGTATATTTAAAATTAGTCGTGATCAACCGAAATTAAAGCCGCGATCGACTCATTGGCCACCCCTGCTATATATAATTATACCCTGCCTGTTATTTGTTCAGTTGCATATTTTCTAAATGAGTGTTTAAACACATCACTCCATCCCAAATATAGAACAAGTGTTTTCCCTAGCACACAAATCGAGCACACAAAAATTTGCAAATTAAATATTCATTCTGAAATTTGCATAACTGCATTAACAGAAAAGTATAACAGTTTACTTACCGGAGTTCTAGATCCATCAGGTGCAGTGACATAACTGGATCCTTTAAAATAAATAACCAACAGGCTGGATTCAGTATAATAACACAAAGCAAATATAAATGCCATAAAAGCAAGTTGAAAAATATCATTAAAAGGAAGGAATTAAATAAATCGGACACCAACTTCATGGAAAAAATAAAAATCTGTGGTTTCTTATTACATCTGCCATATCAAGGCAATTTATTTTTTTATTAAATTTAAAAAAAAAGAAAATATGCAAAAATTTTAAACTGCTTTTCCAGGTAGTCCCCCCCCCCTCACTTCTCCAAGCACTTCTCACATCAGTCCACAAGCTTCTTGACCAAATGGTTAAGTCAACTTACAGCTGACAAAAATAACATTCCCACATCAACCATTAATCAATCTGAAAAATTAATCATTAATCAACCTTAAAAAAATGAAAATTTTTTATACTCTCATAAATATGGGCAAACTTTATAGATTTACAGTGATTTTTTAATGGTTTTTGAACAGAAATTGCATGTGGGAACCTGTCAGGTGACCCGCCAAGATTTTTGCCATTATTTGGCTTCTTGATTAAAGAGCGATGTGGTATTGGACAAGCACAGACACTATGTTTATAGTTTCAGGTTACTTGTTTTTCTTCTCCCACTAGTTCAATAAACATCTACAGTCTTACCCCAGTTGTTGTTGAGAGATTTATTATTACTTTCACATAGTAAAATAATACAGGAAAAACCAGATATTCCCTGAAAATGGCCACTATGCTGTGGGAAGCAGGATACGTAGTTTCAAATTTTGCATACTGTGAAGCTTGACAAATTTGACATAAATCTGAAATGGAAGTAACTAATAGTATCAATATATGCGTTTTTTAAATTTTTAATATTTATATACATAATATATATGCAATTTCACATGCTTAATGATGTTTTAAACTAGAAAAATGGAAGAGAATAAAGATTGATACTTCTATTTTATAACTCTTTTTGCAGTTTTTAGGAGAATTAATATATTTTTTAAAAATAATAGGTGTAAAACGAATAGCAACATAGTTTTAAAATGAATTTTTTTATTAAAACTTATGAAGCGCATAACAACAAATATTGCAATCTATTAATAAAAGATGAAATATTGGCATTTTTTTAGCAGTATTCAAACAAACCCCAAACATTTTCCAGAAATTAAAAAAAAAGTTTGGCACTTTTCAGAAAACTTGCCACTGTATTTGCTACATTTACTAACATTGATGCTTTCTAAGAAAATTTTTTCACTCTTTGAAAAATCACTTGTGCTCTGCTTCTTTGACTTCATCATCATCTGAAAATCAATGTAACATAATGTTTTTTTCTGTGGGCCAAAATGGTGACAATCTGAAGGGAAAAGACTCTGTGAAGTGCTTACACATTGCATTTTAATTTTTATTAAAATTACATTTTTTAAGTTTATTTAAAAAAAAATTTTTTTTTTCTAAAAATCCCAAACACAAGGGGTATTAGAACCTATAGTACTTAGTGCCATGCATAAGTTGAAGGTTGAGAAAATGAAGGAAGATATTTGTTGATATTAGACCTGAACTTCTGTAGATTGCAATTTTCAGGAAATACATATGAAGGAAGGTTGTTCCAGAAAATGGAATTTGAATGAACAAATGAGTTAGAAGAAAAGTTGGTTCTGTGAGTTTGAAGTTGAACAATAAAAGGATGTTGAATGGTTGTGGCATGTGTTCAGACTGCTTTGGTAGAGAGAGTGGGAATTACAGAAGCCAATTCAGAAAAACAGTGCCCATGGAAGTATCTATAGAAAAGCCATGCAGCAGAAACAGAACATCTATGAGACAGAGAGTGGAGAAACTCTGTTAGAGATGAGTCATTAATTAACCTGACTGCCCCCTTTTGAATGGAATCTAGAAGTCTGAGAGAGGTTTTGGGGGCACCGCCCCAGATGTGGCAACAATATTCCATGGTAGGGCAGATTTGCGATTTGTACAGAGTGAATGGCTGTTTGCAAGAAAGGTAATGCCAAGAGCGAAAGAGAAAACCCACTTTTTTTGATGCAGAGGATTATTTGTAACGTGCTTAAGCCAAGAGAGATTAGAATGCCAGGTAAGTCCCTATAGAGATATAAGATCTTGCCTAGAAATCACAGTGTCATCAAAGATAAGCATAGGAGCAGAAGAATCCTTTTTTAAGATAAGACATAAGTGAGTTTTAGAAGGATTGAAATCATAAGCTATCTTTTCCCCACTGGAGAATTATCTTGAGATCAGCATTTAAGGAATTGGTAGTGGATATTCAAGAAGTTGAAACTCTTTGTGCAGAGCAAGGTTTCTCAATCTGGAAGGTGGAATGCAATGTGCTATCATCAGCAAAACTATGGATAGGATTTCTGGTCAATGGAAGAAGGTGATGGGTCAGAAAGAAAACTGGATAACCAATTACAAAAAACAGCTGGCAAACCATAAGATGGAAGCTTATTCAGAAGACCTTTATGCTAAACATGATGAAAAGCCTTTCAAATATCAAGAGCAGATGCTTGCATTTCACCAAATTTTTCCACTGAATTTGTCCACAGATGGGTAACATAAAAAAAATTTCCAAGAAGGAAAAACACCTTTGGAATAAGAAAGTGAAAAAAGGCGACATAGAACAAGGGTAAGTTCAGATTTAGAGAACAAGTAGAGAAATACCATCAGGACCTGAAGCTTTCTTAGAATCAAGACTGTTCAAAGTCCTTCTGACATCCTTTTGATGGAAAACCACAGGAGGCATTGAAAGCAGTGTACTGGGAATGGCAGTAGCTGGCTTACCAAGATCATCAATACAGGAGTTGGAAGAAAAGTAAGATGACAGAAGGTCAGCTTTATCTTTGGCTGAAGTGGCAATAGAACCATCTGGTTTTGACAAAGGTGGGAATAGAGATAGGCAAAAGTTGCAGTCAATAGCAATTGGCAAGAGACCAGAATGCTTGACTACCATTTGGACAAGAAGCAAATTTTCTACTCTTAGCCTGTTGGAAATCTAGTTTGACTGATTAATAACTGCTTTACAATTGTTGAGAGCTTTGGTGTAGGCAGAAAATGAACCTGAATATTTGGATACAACTCAATTATGATATGCAACATTCTTCTGTTGAACAGCCTTACCACATTTATTAAAAAACCAAGGTTTAAATAAAGAATGAGATTTTAAGGAGTGTGGAATAAAGGATTCCATCCCTACAAGAATAATTTCACTGGCACGATCTGAGCAAACATTATCAGAAGATATGAAACAGTAATCCATCCAATAAAGGGGAAATCTCACAGATCATCCCATTTTGCATTCTTGTAATGCCAAACAACAGTAGGTTGAGAATGGCCATGAGAGAAAGGTTCCATTGGAGAAGAGGCCATCATAAAGTTGTGATCAGAGGTGCCTAGAGGACCACTCACATTAACCATGTAAATAGCGGGGTTGTACATAACAAAAAGATCAGGAGTGTTCGGGTGTGGTTAGGATTGTCAGGTATTTTGCTAGGCAAGTAAACAATCTGTGTGACATCATTAGTAATTGCAAAATCCTCAGCATCTGAATCAGCTGGATTCACGTGACTAGAAAAACCGAAGCCAGCTGGAATTGTGAACATTAAAATCACCTAGGAAAATTACCTCACTGTTAGGAAAATTGGACTGAGAAAGTCAAGTTTCAAAGAGTTCCAAGTGATCAGTGCAGTTGGGTGAACGATAGAGGCAACAGATGTATTTGACAGAATGTGGCAGACAGATTTTAAGCCAGCAGATCGAAAAGAGGAGATTCTAAATTAAGTCTCTGACAGGGAATATCAGAACAGACATATGCGCAAGTACCACCTTTGAAGCGAAAGGAATCATACAGTGAATAATTCAGACAACTAATGAGGAGAGAAATTCAAAATGAAGTTTTTGAATCATTTCGATTATTGAGTTGGCTGTCAGTCATGCTAATGATCCTCTCTCTTACAAACTCATTCTGGTCTCAATCACACAGACAATTCTGTTTCTGCTGCATTCCTGTTCTGCGGGGGAAGAATCCATATAGTAGTAGTTCTGCATTAGCATCTGTAATTCTTCCTCTCTTCTAAACCAGCCAAAACCATGCAACAGGTAGTAAACATCTTAGAAACTACTGCTTGCAATTACAATTACCATCTACAAAAATTCAAGTCCAATGGCAAGTATCTTCTGCCCTCTCAACTCATATCATACATGGTACTAGAGTACCATGATTCCATAACCTTCCATGTTTAGGAGTACCATAAAAAATAACTAAAAGCTTAATATTGAATTGAATTTTATTTTTATGATTCCTCTTCCACACAAAAATGATAGTATAACCATTAAATGACATCATATTCTGAGAGACTATTAAATTGAATTTTACAATAGATTTACTAGTTACAATTATACTCTTAAATAATGAAAACTTGTAATCTCAACTGTTAGGCTATATTCTTATTTAAAATGTAATTAAACTCAACAATAAATAGTGCAGAAAAAGTGCAAAGATTACAGCAAATGCATATCTGAATTTGAATATTTCTTTTGTTGCAGTCATTAAAGCATAAAGAATAAAAATTAGCAGGTTAAGAAAAGGTGGTATAACAAAACTGAGCACACAGAACAACAAAACAAAAAATATTAATAGATAAGAAAAGAAAATAAAGATATATGTGTCTTTATATATATTTGGAAATATGGGGCAGGTTATAACCTGCTCCAAATTCCAATATAATCAACAGAACATAAATATGAAAGCAGCGGTACAAATTTAATAGGAATGCTACATATTCAATTATTAGCATATATGCATTTATACTATGTGTCATTAAAATTACAAAAAATAATCATTTAATAAATTTTTAATGACTGATACATATATTTGGAGAAATTAAGTTAAAGTTGAACTTACCATAGAAATATCCAAAGTCTTTATGGGCTGGATAAGGAGAGGGGGAGAGAAAAGAGAGAGAGAATTAAACTTCAGCAAGAAAAATATGGCATATTAAATGGAAAATCACTTTTAGTTTGGTAAAACTTGAAATGATTATTTTTGCAGCTTTAGAATAATTTTAAATACCATTCAAGCTGAGTGTAACTACTTGTTAATTTTTTTTCCAAAAGTGGTTTCCATAAGCATTAAAGATAGTTAACATAAGAAAAGCATTAACTTTAAAGGCTTCCATGTTCAGATGGACTCAGTCTTATTCATTATAATGAATTTAGAAGATAACATTAAACATAGTTAAAATCAAAGAAATGTTAATCACTCTGTTAATGTCTATATCTTTTAGATCAGGAATTCCCAATGTTTTTAGGTGCATCTGTAAATGGGCAATATGATGATGCACAGAAAATAAAAATACAACCATTTCCAAATCTTCAAAATACAACTACTTTCATATGTGCTGTGCTTAAATCTGGCAATTATTATTATTTTTTCATATATATCACATAGGTTATTCATATACATTATTACTTGTTACAGTGCTTTGATTGAAAGAATGAATGCACAATATGGTGGATACACAAAAACTAAAAATACTTAGTTTAAGTACTGTGCATATGAGAGTGAATGTATTTTGAAGAGCTTATGTTTTTTTTATATAAACAGATACTGTAATGTTACTGTAATATTTTCTTTTTATAAGTGATGAAGATAACTTTGATTTAACAATGACCTTCAGTAAGATGCAAAAGGAATAAGATGTAATGTTTAAGAAAATGTATATCAAGACTTTCTGTCTCTTATAAAATTCATAAATGGTAACACATTTGCTTAGTGGTGTACTATATATGATTTTTCATATATAGTAACACCAAGTACTATATATTTCAAATGGGATGATATGTGAATTTTCAGGTTCAAATTTCAAACAATGTAATCCGACATTTACAAGTAAAAACACAAGAAAAATGTGCATGTACAGAAATAAATGCAAAAAAAAAAACAGAGGTAGTGTTGAAAAATGAAGATGGATGACAATGCCATACATGCTAAATACTCATCAACATTGTTTGCAGAACAATCTTCTTCTGAGCTGTGCTAATCGTGCAGGTTCATCACTCAGAAATGTTTCCCATTTAAGGGAAACATTTCTGAGTGATGTCTTGAAAAAAGTCTTGGAAAAAAAAAAAAAAAAAAAAAAAATGGATGTGGAAGAACAAAAACAGCCACCACTGTATATCTAGTAAAACTAGATATACAGCGAAAGATTTTGGTTACCATTTGATTATTTTATCTGTAACAATCAAATATGTGCCATTTTGATTGCTGCATTAATCAAAGCAATTCTAAGCTTTATCTCATTATGGAGACATTTTATAAGGGGGGGGGGAATAATCAAAAGCAAAAGCAGCTTACTCTGAGTGCCAATGTTGGAAGATGACTCAATTGTGTACAATACTGAGCATCTACTTCTAACCAAACCAAAACTATGTGGGATTCTTTAGTTGTTGTTGTTGTTGTTTGGTTTTTAGGAGCATTAGCAACTAAGGCCATATTGCTCTGGGGATATGCGGTGGTCATTCCCTGACCTTTCCGTACCCTCCGTATTTGGTGGTCATGGGATCGAACCATGGTGTAATCAAGAAGCGTGTGCTACGCACTGCTGCTCCTGCCCACCTGGCTACGGAGGTGTCTTCTTTTAGAGAACACTGTCTGATACTGAGTGCTGATAATACCCATGTTGATAGATATAAAAACTTAAATTTAAAAACACTTGAACCGCAAATTTTTTATTTTTAATTATTATTTCTTTTTTTTTTTTTTTTTTTACAGAAATTCAATTTTACGTAAGTTTTTACCAGCCGGTGCAAACTTTAAAAAATCGTGGAAACTTATTATCCGTAGGAATAAATGGAGGTATCGTTAAAATATCGTAACGTGATTCCAATAACACATTTTTTTTGGTAATTTGTTCCAAGGCCTTGAAAGTTGAAATTTTTGCTATATAACTAAACTATTTATCTCTCTAAATGGTCATTTTTATAATGGAGTGCTACCCTTTCATCATTATCATATTTTCCGTTATACGAATCAATTTTGGCCTTTGTGATATTTTTCTAAAGAACATTTCTGGAGGTCACAACTATAAAACAATAAAAACAATTTGCACTTTCTGGTTTATTGGACTTTTCTGTTAGTGCATCTAATTACAAACAGGTAGTAAACTCGATCGTATTGCATTTGCAATAATCCCGATAACTGGAATTGTGTAAGTTTTTACGTTATTATGATGAAGTGTGTTCCCCTTCACTGAAATCTTCAACCATATAAAAACATAAATAAATTTTTGGAATCTTCTCTTCATTCCTATTTACTTATTACAATGGTGAAGGCCGACCGGGCTAGCCTGGTGGGTAAAGCGCCTGCCTGGCAACCCAAAAGTCGCGGGTTCGAATCCCGCCTCGGGCTTGGATCAAAGTATTGCAAAAAACCTTGGGAGGTGCACTATGGCCACAGAAGCCGATGCGCCAATAACTACCAAAAAAAAAAAAAAAAAAAACAATGGTGAAGGGAAAGGGACCAATGGAAAGTGCAAGTGCTGGGAAACAAAACAAAATTTATTTAGAAATGAAGATGATTAATTAAGAAGTACGAAGCAGGACAAAGTTTGTCATCTATTGCACGAAATTAGGTCTCGCTGCTTCAACAGTGAATACTATTTTAAGGGACAGTGAGCATATAATAGAACATGTTAAAGGATCAATGTATTTCACACCTGGGCCAGTCCGCCCCAACAGTGATCACAAAACAGTATTCAGGTGCTATATTGAAGATGGAAAAACTTTCATAATATGGATGGAAAATCAGATTCAGAAGCAAGTGCCCCTAAATCTAACGGCTATTTAAGAAAGAAGTATTTATGAAGATAACGATAAGTATGGCAAACCCCAAGCCAAGTTCGTGGAAGCAACGGGTGGTTTAATAGTTTCAAGCATCGCGCTGGTTTCCAAAACATTAAAGTATGCAGCGAAGTCGCCAGTGCTGATTCTGCAGCTGCAGAGAAATTTTGTGATGTGTTGGAAAAAACCCCTTCTAAATCTCCACAGCCCTCAACTTCCGCAGTGGCGTGCTTATCAGCTGGAGAGTTAATTCTGGCAACGATGCTCGAAAGGCAAAACTTGCTGATATTATGCCTGTCTCCTCTCTCTTTTTGTAATTTTGCACATTTTTGTAATTTTTCCTATGCACGAGATAAAAAAATTGAATAATTCTATTTTCATGTTCGTCGAACATTTCTCTTTTGCTTCAGTCATCAGCATAGTTGCGAGTGCAGAATTTCCCTAAATGCTTATTTAGGGAAATTCCAACTTACATAAAATTCAACTTATGTAGTGTTCCACAAAATGCAACCCTTATGTTAATTGGGGAGTGGCTGTATTTAAAAAGAAGTGAAAAAAGGAAAGTCTGATTAAATAATTTCAATTAATGCAAACCACTGAAGTAAAAAAGGCTATTAATCATGCACATACAGTACATGTTAGCTGTCTTTGCATAAACGTTTAACTAGACTAATAGAACTGTAGCAACCTCTGGAAAGTTTATTTAAAGAAGAGGTTAGCAGTGCTCAAATCATTGCACAGCAACAAGCATAATATCCAGTGGTTCGGCTATAGTATATGGATAGTCTATATAATATCTTTGAAAAAGTGAAAGAATAATTCCCAGATTTCCATTAGTCTGATTTTAATGAATTTTGAGAAGGCTTAACAGATCTTTCTAAAAGGACCAAATACAAAATTTCACAAAAATCTATCTGAGAGTCCAGTTATTAACACGTGGAAGGATAGAAAGCAATAATAAATGCCAGATATCTATTTGTGCTATGAAATTTGGAATAGTTGGAGAAATCTTTCTAGACGAATTAAATAAAAATCTTATGAAAATCCATCCACTAAGAATCAAGTTATTACATACAGATGGATGGATGTGGTGAAAAACAAAAAAAACCCAGCGCTTTAGGCATATAAGCTAATGCACCTAAAAAAATGCAATAAGCAGTCATTAGCAAGTGTTGCTAGCTTATGTTCAGAATCAGTTCATGACCCAAAAGAAGCTCTGACAAAAGACACATTAATGAAATCTGCAAGAAAAAAACTTCTGGTGCAAGTAGTCAAAAACAGTCCAGACAAGCTGATATCTCTATGCAGACTATTCTTAGATGTGCAGAAAGGTATTTCGTGTTGCTTTCTTAAGATTATTATTATTATGATTTATATAGCACATTAGAAGCTAAAGCCATACTACAATGCTTTCTTCCAGCTTAATAAAGTATTTTTAAACTATCCACTTCTACAACACCAGATGGAAGTTTCTTCCAACAACTGATTTTTGATTGGTTTCTTCCAACAAAAGATTTTTGAAAATTTGCTTTTAGCCACTTTGTGGCTAAAAGCAAATTTTCAAAAATCTATCCTGCAACCATTCTTTTGCTCAGTGAGAAATACTTTATTGCTGCACATGACTAAGATGCAGACAAGCTTCTACAAAAAAAAAAAAAAAAAAATACTAAGGTAGCACAAATTTCATCAAATAGCAGAGTGCATCATTAAAAAAAATTCTTGTAGAGAAGTTTTCAGTACTTCTCGATATCATTAAAGATAAAGAAATAGATGAAGCAATAGATATTTTATGGTACCAATTCTGTCAATTTCAGTGTATCTTCCAAAAGCACTAATTTGAAAGAAGAAATAAAAAGGCCCTTTTTATTTAAATTATTTCAGGTCATGCTTGGCATTTAAACAATTTCTAATAACAATACAGAATGTGAGAGGATATTCAGCCAGATGGGAGGGGGAGACACTTCTTCACACCTTCACTTTGTGGTAGAACTTTGGAAGTGCTCTTGACAGCTAGGGCCATTGTTATAAACAAAACTTGGACTCAATTTTTGAAGAGGACAAAATCTGAAAAAGTGCCTTCCTTGAAGCAATCATAATCCATAGCTGCCAAGTTTCACTTTCAAAAAACTGAAGATTAAAAGTAGGAGGCAAACAGGAATTTTTCTGTCCAAAACAAATGAAAAACAGGATGGTTTTTTTTTTTTTTTTGCAAAAAGCAGGTGGAAAACAGAAGATTTCTGAGAAAAAGTGGGATTTTTTTTTTTTCAAAGTTCACACTGCACTAGAAACTAAATTTTGCTTGAAAAATATGCATTTTACATTTAAAATTTCATAGGAACGCATGCAGCACCTTTACCCTTTTCCACATACAAATTAATAAGATGACAAAGATAGCCTATTACCATCAAGTGCCCAATCTTCTTAATATCCTTGCTACTCCAGTTTTTGGACCCACCATAACAGGCACATTATCAATGCTAAGTAGCTGACAGTTTTTGAAGGGATCACACATTCAGGTTGTTCGGAAGGCAATGCCTAGCACTGCATTCTGTAGTCACCTTCCAATGCAGCCACTAAATTGTCAAATTGAAAGCAAACTGCTTTTTGACAATTTTTTTTTTTTTTCCCCCCATTACAAAAGGTCACCACAATAGAATATAATTTGGAATTGCTTTGATTACTGCCATTTTGAGGAATTTAAAATGTCTGGTTTTCAGTCATCACTGTCTCCTTGTTGCCTTATCCGTACAATTTCATTAACAATGCCTGTTGGTTTTGCTCTTCCAAACCATATATTTTTGTTATTTCACTACTGGGAAACATTTCTGAACAACGTGCCTTTATGTTCAGCAAAACTCAGATGAAAATTATGTTCTATGACAAAAGACACAAAAAACATTTGACATATATAGCATCATCATTGCCATGAAATGCATAATCTATTTTTGCATTTCTTACTATGCACTGCATGCTGTCATTCTGCTTATCTGTTTGCGAATGTCTGATTGCATCGCATTCCCGTCTGCATGAAATTAAAAAAATCACATTTACTCACAGTACACAATGCATACGCGTGTTACATTTTTCAGATTTTACTATACATGGCTCTTTGTGGGTAGTGCAATCAATATAATCACCGTCTTTCCACACACACCAGACAGAAAAATAGTTGAGTTAAAATCTCATCAATGATACTAGGATTGTTTATGGGATTTTATTATTATTAGTAGCAGTAGTACTGGCAGATGATGCAAAGAAGCAAGCTTATACAGCAACAGCTAAAAAAAATAAAATACCAACACCATCACTCCATCCTATCTAATATGACAAATTCTTCCTTAACTTTATTTATACTACCCACTTCCACAACAGCAGAGGGTAGTCTGTTTCAACAATCATTTTCTGTCTGAAAGCATAGTTTCACACATCTGTCCAGCAGCCATTCTTTTTCAATTTGAGTTTATATTCCCTTGCATGCATTATCTAAGAAAGAGTTAGAATACCATTATCATTAAGTTTACTCAATCCATTCAAAGCCTTGCAAATGCCTAGTTTCCAAGTACTGCAATTTGAACTGAGGTCTTTTGGTTCAAGAATACCCACTTATTTTTTGACTGATCTGGTTGCTCTTCTCTGCACCCGTTCCAAGAGATTCAAATCTTTCTTAAAATGAAGCTTCCAGACCCATATACAGAACTCAAGATATAGGCCTAACCATTGCCTTAATACAATGAGATTATCACCTCTTTGTCCTGATTGCAAAGTTCTTGTATATCAGTGATGGAACCACCACATGCTGTTCTGGTAACCTGGCTGTATTACTCAGAGAACTTCACGTTGGCCTACACAATTATCCCTAGATCTCTTTCATTCTCCACCACCTTTTGAGTGTGATACCACCTAATTGTTATGTTATTCTAGAATTACTGCTGTTCATGCACTTACTAATGTTAAACAAAACCACTTCTCAACCCATCTTCAAAATTTATCTAGGTCTTGCTGCAGTAGTATGCTTCATTCCTGCCATTAACCATCCTGCCAAACTTTTGTATCATCTGCAAATTTAAACAATAAGTTGATATGCCTTCATCAATATTGTTAATAAATAGTGTATACAGTAAAATCCCAGAAATGAATCTTGAGCAGCTCCACTAATAATTAGTTCAAAAAGAGCATTGCTCATTTATAATTAATTGGATTGGATAAAGGGATGGCTGAGTGGCCATCCCTTTATCCAATTAATGCCATACTGATAAAATTTGCATAGCAGTCTTTCATGTGGAACAGTGTCAAAAGCCTTACTGAAATCTGAATTGCAGGGTGTCCATAAAGTTCTTAAACACTTTAAAACTACAATAACCTAGGTTCTATATGAAATAAAAACAATCTGTAAAATGTGATGGAAAGATAATTTATTCTAGTTTTTATACACAAAAACAATTACTTAATTTACTCTAAATTACATTTAAAAAAAAAAAATTAAGATTATCTACCCTACAAGAGATTGCTTCAATAGAAGAGAAAGTAAACTATATTCTCTAACTAGCAGAGCTTAAGTCCATATCAGAGTAGAAGAAAATCTAAACCACATTAGGCAAAGGAAGAATTGCAGAAAATTCTATGAAACATAAAAACCAGAAATGCCTATCACTAAGATAGGCATCTCTGGAACTCAGTGTTCCTAAAACAACAGTGCACAAAATTCTTTGAGTGAAATTGCACAAGCAACCCTACTAGATTCAAGTGCATCAAATATTGCTTGAAGAAAACTAGCAGAGATTAGCTTTCTGTCATGAGTTTAATGAAAATATTGAAAAAGCCATCTTATCTCTCCTGAGAATCTAATATTTAGTGATCAAGCAATGTTTCACATTAATGACAAAGGTTAATTGCTATAAGTCCCATCTTTGGGGGCCAGAGAAACCACAAGGGAACATTAAAAGGATTTCTCTAAAATCATTATCTGGTTCCCTGGGACAAAATATGCATAATTGATCCTTTCTTTTTTTGAAGAAACAGTGATTAATGGTGATAGTCATGCAATGCTACAGGCTTTTTTTATTTCTGATTTATATACTAATTTCTGATTAATCATACTAAACTAGGGCAATTAAGAATTGAAGCCAATAGAGTTTTTCAGCAAGGTGGAGCACCTTGCCTTTGCATGGAATGTTTAACAATTCTTAAATGAAGTTTTCCCAAGCAGATGGATTTGGCAGAGGAGAGTCAATTGCTTGGCCAGCTCACTCACCCAATTTGTCCCTAATGGGCTTTTTTTCTATAGGATATATTAAAAACTTGGTTTACTCCTCAAAACCTCTCTTTAAATGATCTTCATACTAAGATCACAAATGCAATTAATGCCATAACTGAAACACAACTAAAGAACATGCTTACAGAATTGTAAAATCATACTAAACTTTGTATCAGTAATGATGGAGGTTATGTTGAATCCTAACAATATTATGATTACATACCCTAAAATCAATTACCTTCCAATGCATTTTACAGATTGTTTTTATCTTGTCGAGAACCTAAGTTATTGCAGTTTTAATGTGCACAAGGACTTTATGAATACCCTGTATATGATGTCAAAACTGTTATTTGAATCCAGTTCCTTTATTATTGCATAATTTTTTCACAACACGGCTGAGTTAGTCAGTCTTATGTAGGGAATGTATGACTTTTTCTTCCTGGAAACTTGGGTTATTTGTACAGAAAACAAGCAAATTGACCATAGAATATATGCAATTTACAGATATGATATACTGACACCTCATAGCCTTAGTTGTTTTGGCACTTAACACATGCACCTAACACCTACAATACATGGAAAATCTTGCATACATGTCTTCTGAAATTATATTTCTTTGGCATCTTACTGAAAGCTATTGTTAATTAACTTTGTTACACAAGTACTATGAAATTATTGCACATAATAGAAAACAATCCTATTATTGTGCATTTCTGTTTTGCAACAATGTAAGACCAGCACAGCATACCTGATGGCTAATTCATTAATGAAAATAAGTGGAAATTTAAAAAAAAAAAATTTATTTTTAAAAATCCAATTTTAACATCTTTTTTATTTTTATTATTATTTTTATTTTGTTTTTATTCTTTTTTTTGTGTGTGAAAAGAAAAAGAGAAACTCTCTGTCACCAATTATATTATAACCATGAGAAAGAGAAGGTAAAATCAAGAAAAAATTAGATTTTCCATTGTAAGATAGAGAATCCATCTTTTTTTACTTGATTTCACTTCATCTTGAAGGTGCCTTCGTAGCCAGATGGGCAGAAGCAGCAGTGTGTAGCACACGCTTCTTGATTAGACCAGGGTTCGAGCCCATGACCACCAAATACGGAGGATGCGGAAAGGTCAGGGAATGACCACCGCATATCCCCAGAGCAATATGGCCTTAGTTGCTAATGCTCCTAAAAACCAAACAATAACAACTTCACCTTGATCCAAAGAGTTGGCAGATATAATAATCATATCCAACAAACAATCCAAACAGAAATGCACAGATAAAAAATTCTAAGTAAACTAATGTCTAAAACATACTGTACTGCTGAACAAAATCCAATGGCCATATTTTAATATAAAATGCATATGTTGTCAGTGAAATTTAATTTCAATGCCAAAGTTAGTATTAAAAAAATCTTCTGCTCTATCCTGCTTTTTTCAATAAAATTTACAAAATCTTCTGCTATCTGACAGTCCACTGGAGGTGACTTTTCATGCCACCTGAGCAAGAAGTCCATATGCATATACAGATGTCTATAAACATAAAGATTTGATTATGAAACTCAATTAAAATTTGATTGTAATAGATACTGTAAAACTGTTTGTTGCACTTAATAAAGCAAATCAAAGAATTTCTTATCACACAACTGCACTTCAGTAAACCTCCACATGGGCACCTTTGGTAGCACATAGAATGTTACAGACAGCAGCCAATTTCATTTAAAGTGTTTTGAAGCCTCTCTTGAGAAATGGAAGTCACTATCTGCTCAATTCAGTCTTTTTACCAAGTAATGTTGTAAACTTTTTTTTTGCATACATCTTGTCCTTTATGTAGCCCCATGCAAAGAAATCCAAATATCGTTTTATGGATATCAACACCAATTCATAAGTGTGATATCCATGAAAAGAGGAGGACATGGAATTGGACCATCCTGGCCAATTCATCTAAATTTTTAGATGAATTGGCCAGGAAATAAATTTTTTATTGAGGAAATTGCACACACGGAAGCTCCAGTGTGCTGGTATTCCATCTTGCTGATAGAACGCATGTGGCTGCATACTTTCTAGCTTCTTGTGGACTGTGATAAAAGGGTTTTAAAAATTATAACTAATAATAAACCAAGACAGAATAAAGTAAAATTAAATTACATATAAAGTAAAGAATTGCCAACGAAAGAAAACACATCTCACACAATTCTTCATAATTAGTTTATTATTTACAGTATATCATGTTAAATAAATGTTTTCCCGTACTAAATTTTTTTTTTGATTCTCAAAGAGCATTATGTATAGCTACTTAATAATTTTATATTATTTGCAACATCGCTTATAAAAATGTAGTGCTGTAAATATTTTATAATAAAAATTTAGAACTATTATAAGATTTCAGAGAATATAGGCTTATGATTTGCAATAAAAATACCATGTTGAAAGGGGTTCGCAAATCAAAAACGGTTGGGAACTGTTGCACTGCATCACTTACAAATTCTGCAGTGTTTGTGGTTTCTTATACTGATAAACTAAACACTATATGGCATAATAAGTTATGGATTGGTAATACACTATAAAAATAGCAGTGAAATCACCATAATTTATCTGTAATAAAACTACGAAAGCAGTATTAGTATTAGAAATGGTTGCATGGTGCAAGAAAGCCTATGGCTTATGCTGCACCAGCCAAAAAAAAAAAAAAAAACCCTGAATAAAACAATGATAAAAAAATAAATAAATAATAATTAATAAAAGAAAAGTAAATTAAACGTATAATCCTATGTGTTTCCCTGACCTGAAGGTACTATCCAGATGACCTTTGAATTTCCCCAAATTGTCAGCCTCTACCACCCATGTAGGCAACTTATTCCAGTAATTTATAACTCGCTGGCTAAAATTAAACTTCCTGCAGTCCAATCTAAACATCCCCCCCCCCCACCGGTAACTTGTATTTATGTCCCCTATTTTTGGAATCATTTATAATCTTGAAAATTTTGTCCTCATTCATTTTACTGATGCCTCTCAGAGTCTTAAACACCTCAATCAAATCTCCTCTATGGTGTCTAGTTTCCAAACTCTGCAACCCACACACTCGAAGTCTTTCTTCATAAGGATGCCCCTTTTGCCGATTCACCAGGCGAGTTACCCATCTTTGCACCCTTTCAAGAAGCTCGATGTCTTCCTTTAGGTACGGTCTCCATACTTGAACACAGTATTCCAAGTGTGGTCTAACAAAAGCCTTATATAATGGGATTATCACATCCCTATCTCTACTTGCAAAAGTTCGATAGATTATTCGATAGATAGGACACTATGGTTGATTGATTGATTTCTTGATTGATTGTACCATTGACTCATTGATTTTATAATGTTTTGCCACTAACGTGACATTTTCACCATTAGAAATTTTGTCTAATAACTCAACTCTGCTCACAATGTCATCACCTTCTTTGATCTTTTCACAATTCCTTTGTTATTTGTAGTCATATTTTCATAGGGGTTAGAAAATAACTTGTCCACAATAAAATCACTTTCTTTTCACTGTTAGCACATTTGAAAAATGTTTTTTTTTTTTTTTTTTTTATGTAAACCCCAAACACGAGAGGTATTAGAACCTATAGTACTTAGTACCGATACTTGGGTTGGAGGTTGAGAAGACGAAAGAAGATATTTGTTGACATTGGACTTGAACTTCTGTAGATTGTAATTTTCAGGAAATACGTGTGAAGGAAGGTTGTTCCAGAAAATGGCAGTTGAATGAATAAACGAGGAAGATGAAAAGTTGGTTCTGTGAGTTTGGAGTTGGACAGTAAATGGATGTTGGCTGGTGGCGGCACGTGTTCGGACTGTTTTGAAAAAGAGAGCAGGAATTACAGAAGCCAATTCAGAAGAACAGTGCCCATGAAAGTATCTGTAGAAAAGGCATGCAGCAGAAACAGTACGTTTTTGAGTCAGAGAGCGGAGAGACTCTGTTAGAGATGAATCATTAATTAACCTAACTGCCCTCTTCTGAATGGAATCAAGAAGCCTGAGAGAGGTTTTGGGGGGCACCACCCCAGATGTGGGAACAATATTCCATGGCAGGGCGGATTTGCGATTTATACAGAGTGAGAGAACAGCTGTTTGGAAGAAAAGTAACGCCGAGAGCGAAAGAGAAAACCAAGTTTTTTAGATGCAGAGGAAGCAATATTTGTAATGTGCTTGTGCCAAGAGAGATTAGAAGTCAGGGTAATCCCCAAAAGAGATATATACTTTTGCCTAGAAATCAGAGTTTCATTAAAGATAAGCATAGTAGCAGAAGAATCCTTTTTGCGAGATATAAGACAAGACTGAGTTTTAGAAGGGTTGAAATCAACTAAGTTGTCTTTGCCCCACTGGAGAATTACCTGAAGATCGGCATTTAAGGAATTGGTAGCATATTTTCGAGAAGTTGAAGCTGATTGAGCAGGACAAGGTTTCTCCAAATGGAAAGTGGAATGCAATGTGCTGTCATTGGCAAAACTATGGATAGGATTTCCAGTCAATGGAAGAAGGTCATTAATATACAAGAGGAAAAGAGTGGTGGAAAGAACTGAACCTTGGGGGACACTGGCATTAGAGGAGAAGTTAGAAGACAGAGAGCCATCTACCATCACCCACAGTGAGCGATCAGAGAGAAAACTGGATAAGCAATTACTAAAAACAGTTGGCAAACCATAAGATGGAAGCTTGTTTAGAAGACCTTTATGCCAAACATGATCGAAAGCCTTTGAGATGTCAAGAGTAACTACTTGTGTTTCACCGAACCTTTCCATTGAATTAGTCCATAAATGGGTAACATAAGCCAGAATATCACCAGTGGATCGACACTGATGGAATCCGATCATTGATCAGACGGAAGGTTTCTAGGTAGTTTAAGTTTAAGAGTTGGCAGTTAATTGTAGAAGTAATTGCAATGGGACGATAATTGGACGGGAGGGATTTGTCACCCTTTTTGGGAAGTGGCTGGATATGAGCAAATTTCCAAACAGAAGAAAAAACACCTTTGGAATAAGAAAGTAAAAAAAGCGACAAAGACAAGTAGTAATTTCAGGAGCACAGGTTTTGAGAACAAGTGGAGAAATACCATCGGGAGCTGGAGCTTTCTTAACATCAAGAGGATGGCGCCTCCATAGCCAGGTGGGAAGGAGCAGCAGTGCGTAGCACACGCTTCTTCATTAGACCGGGGTTCAAACCCGTCACCACCAAATACGGAGGATGTGGAAAGGTCAGGGAATGACCACCGCATATCCTGGAGCAATATGGCCTTAGTTGGTAATGCTCCTAAAAACCAAATAACAAAAAAAAGAAAAACATCAAGAGTCGTAAAAATCCTTCTGACATCCTTTTGACGGAAGACCACAGGAGGCATTGAATGGAGCATGTTGGGAATGGTGGGAGGTGTTTTACAAAGATCATTAATACATGAGTTGGAAGAAAAATGGGATGCTAGCAGGTCAGCTTTATCCTTTGCTGAAGTCACAACAGAACCATCTGGTTTGGATAGAGGTGGGAGCAGAGATGGGCAAAAGTTGCGGCCAATAGCTTTGGCAAGGGACCAGAATGCTCGGCTACAATTAGGCAAGAAGCAAGTTTTCTCCTCTTAGCCTGTTCAAACTCTAGTTTGGACTGATTAATAACTGCTTTACAATTGTTGTGAGCTTTGGTGTAGGCAGAAAATGAAACTGAAGAATTAGAAACAAACCAATTACGATATGCAACATTCTTCTCTTGAACAGCCTTAGCACATTTATTGGAAAACCAAGGTTTAGATAAAGGACGAGATTTTAAAGTGGAGTATGGGATAAAGGATTCCATTCCTGCAAGAATAATTTCACTGACACAATCTGAGCAAATATTGACGTCTGATGTTTTGAAACAGTAATCTGACCAAGGGAAAGAAGAAAAGAAATCTCACAGGTCATCCCATTTTGCATTCTTGTAATGCCAAACAACACGAGGTTGGGAATAGCCATGAGATAATGGCTCCATTGGAGAAGAGACAATCACCAAGTTGTGATCTGAAGTGCCTAAAGGACCTCTCACTTCGACAGTGTACTTAGAAGGGTTGTTTGTGAGAAAAAAAAGATCAAGCGTGTTGGCTGTATGATTAGGATTGTCTGGTATTCTTGTAGGTAAATGAACAAACTGTGCAAGGTCATTAGTATTTGCAAAAACCTCAGCATCTTGACCAGCTGGATCGGTGACTAGAAAACGGAAGGCAGCTGGAGTTGTGGACATTAAAATCACCAGGGAAAATTACCTCACTGTTAGGAAAGTTTGACTGGAGAAAGTAAAGTTGCAAAGAGAGGAAGTCAAAGAGCTCCAAGTGATTAGTGGAGTTGGGAGAACGGTAGAGACAACAGATGAATTTGACACAATGAGGTAGAGAGATTTTAAGCCAAAGAAGACCAAAGAGAGGAGATTCCAAATTGCCAAGTCTCTGACAGGGAATATCAGAACGGACATATGCACAAGTACCACCTTTGAGGCGAAAGGAATCATAGAACGAATAATTTGGGCATCTGAGATGAGCAGTAGTTGAATCAACCGATAACTGAGATTCTGTCAGAAAAAGTACATGGGGTTTGGCAGACTGCAAGAGGAAATGGACATCGTTGAGATTAGAATTAAGACCACATATATTTGTGGAATGAATTAGGAAATGCTTGGGAGGTTCAGATCTTTTCGCAGATAATCTTGCTCTATTAGTTTGACAATTCATGGTGTATTCAATAGTAAGAAAAAGTGGGTGGGACATGCTGTATGAAGTAATGAAATTTTTGGATATGGTGTACACATGGTAAGAATATATCCAGATTCTTGACATAACATGGCCTCGACGATGCCCCTCCCCGCATATACACTACTCGGACTCCCTCCAGTCACTATCTGGCACTGTAGAGGTAGCAAGATTATACACTAGCTGATCCGGAAGCCTCCTAGAGAGTTACCAATAGGTTCGGTCCGGTGTACTAACTTGCAGCCGGCCTGTGAACACTGTTTTAGAGTTGTACCCTCAAAATATAAGGAATATTGGATCTCGCCACGATGTTCATCATAACCTCAAAAGTCATCATTCATACTGCATGATGGAAGAGATAGGGAAGGGTTGACCGGAACTTAGCTCTATAGACTAAACATGGGTTCCACCACTTCAAGCCTCCAATAAGCAAAGTGGTAGTATTGCACCGGTTAATGAGAGTCATCTACCACCTAGTACTGCCTGGTAACATAGAGGGGCGGCATTCCTCCATGTGGTGCAGGTGCCACACCTTGACCCCTGCTTACGTTGGTTCACACCTGGGTGGTCACCCACCATGTACTTGTGCACGGAGGTTATACCCAGGATTACTAACAGTCTCACCATTGTGAAGGTGCAAGCAGAGGATTTGGCTGCCACAGACCGTCCGGACTTCATCGAAATTGGGTCCACTTGACTTGAGTGTCACCCAAATATCAGTTCCATCAGCGTTTTAGACTCCCAGGTAGCAAGTACAGCTTGTCTGGCATATCTGAGAGAATGTCTGTGACAACCTCAAGGACCATACCATTGTGTACCATTTTGCATTGTGTTAGTGTAAACTAACACAATGCAAAATGGTAGATTTTTCATTCACAAGTGAAAAATCTACCATTTCACAAGTATTTTTCACATGCTGAAAAATCATTAGAGGGAACATCCACACTTGCGATTGTGTCACCCCTCTCCCCTCAACTCACTGAGTGCTGTTTTGATCAGGCAAGATGGTTTTAGTCACTCATATTCTTTATGGTGGAAAATGTTCACGGTACTTATTCACATTTTTTTTAGGTTTCATTTTATATTAAATCAGCGACCGCAAATACAGATGCCATGAATAGCAGGGTTTTACTGTATTGAAGAAAATAAATAAATAAAACTGAAAAATCAAATTTTATCTACCAGAATATTACTGAAATATGAAAGAGCCCCCAAAAAAGGGTTCATACTTATAATATTCCATTTCAAAACATTTCTGACGATTCATTCAAATATTCTCATAAATCAATCTAGATATTGATATAGTATTTTTCACCTTCATACTGCTTAAATATTATCATATAGTCCCTTTGTTTTCCAATCTCTAGAATAATAAATGAATGTATAGCCTTTGAAAATTAAAGTCAGAATACTGCTATTCAGGTAATTTGGACTGAAATTATATATTAACTGTTGTAAACTACTTACCTGGCTTTCCATCTCCAGATGTAAATTCATTAGGAAAAGTTTCCTGAGCAAATAACAATAAAACAAAATAGTAATCATCAAAATAAATAAATATTTTATAATAAAATTCACAAAAAAAAACTAAAATTAGCATAACATAAATAAAACATTTTACTGATTAATGTACAGTAAAATCTTGTTACAATGAATACTGTTCCGATGAAAATTTTATTATAACGAAATATTTACAGGACAACTTCCCTTATTTATAATGCTTTGTAAATCTTGTATGAGCAAAATAAATCTGGCAAAAAAATTCAGCACAAATTATTTTCAGTCAACCTATGCCTAATATATATTTGTTTACCTGTACAGTAAAATTATGAATGACCTTCATATTGTAAATACAGGGTCATTATAAAATCCTTGTGCAGTTTTAAATTTTCATAACTTCCATTCTATACATGATAAAATCAATCTGTAAAAAGGGTAATAATTTATTACAGTGTTACATACATTTATTCTTGGGATTGTTAATTATTATTAACAATATTATTAGCCATATGGTGGAAGAAAGCCTGAAGCTTATGCTGCACCAGCCAAAAAATAATTCCTGAGTTACCCCTGAGAGAGAGAGAGAAGTAGAGAGAGAGAGAGAGAGAGAAGTAGAAAGGAATCACCAAGAAAGAGAAGAATGATGATATCCAGCTCAGGACCCTGGGTGTGCCAAGCCTATACTCATCAGATGTGAGCCCCTGGGGTAACTTTCTCGACGTGTCCACCGTCATTATGTATACAAACAGAAACCATTCTGAAGTTGTACAAATACGTTTTGCAGTTGATTTAAAGTAATACCCTGAATCACATTAGTTATCCTAGTACAAAAGTACAAAGATTGTTTAAAGAGCAAGGTACTATTGAATAAACAAATACTATTTGTTATTTGTTGAATAACATGTCCCCAATAGAAAAAATCCAATGGGCTGAAATCTGTTGAATGTGGTGGCCAAGAGATCGGTCCACCTCTTCCAACCCATCCATTAGGAAAATTTTCATTCAAAAACTGCCTAACACTGAGAGCAAAGTGACAAGTTGCACCATCTTGCTGAAACATTGTATCACCTACAAGTCCTAAATGTGTTAGTTCAAGAATAAAGTAATTCTGAAGCATTTCCAAATAACTCTCACTATTAACAACCCATCCTTGGCCTTCCAGACCGTGGTTTATCATTGATGGAACCTGTTTCTTTAAACTTTTTTCATCCAGTTAGTTATAGAATTCCTATGTGGTGCATCTTTGTTGTAAATAGTCCTAAATCTTTTTTTTTACTGTGATTACAGACTTTAACTCAGCCAACCACAACAATTTACTTTCTCTTCTATTGAAACCATTTGGTCAAGCCTAATTCTGTAAAACAATAATAATAATAATAAATATTTTTGCTAAACTACAATAAAATAAATTAATCACTCTTAGTACATACTAAACTTCACTAGATTACATTTCTAACGTTTTTTTACGGATTGATTTTATCATGTATAGAACAGAAGTTATGAAAATTTAAAACTGCACAAGGACTTTATAATGACCCTGTACAGCTATGGGAAGTTTTGTTTGAAGGAAAAAATGAATTTAAAATATGCAGAAAGAGAATTCAGTTTTTCACATTTTTGAACAATTATGATCAAATCCAGTTGGTACTGTGCAACAACCTCTTTTCATAGCCCCACCCAAACTGGATAATGTGAGATGACGCAGTCTGAAATGGCAAATTTGCATTCCTACTTACTTATACTAGGTACTTTATTTTCCTAGTGGGGGAGGAGGAGTGCTCATGAAGAAAACAATTCACTTGTTTGTCAAAAAAAAAAAAAAAAAGCCTTAGAATTAATCTAATTGAAATGAGTTCTACATGAATCCACATTTTCAATTATATTAAATTTGAATTTTCATATTAATGCAGAAAAAATATTAAATAATAAAAACAAAAACTGATTTATTAATATAAAAAGTTACAATATGTTACATTTTCAGAAATATGTGGGTTATTAAAATTTTATATGATACACTATTTCTTAAAAATACAACATGCTTTCAAAACAATGATCCCTGAACATATTTTACTTGGAGAAATTGATACTTCTATATACTTGAAAAGTGCAGCAGAATTTATTCTTTTCAAATAATTTTTTATTAAGATTCATTATAATTAAATTTCAGTATAACAAAATAATTCACACACACCCCTTAGTTTCATTGTAAGGGGATTTTATTGTATATTATATAATTATAAAAACTTAATCTTCACATTAAGCAAATACTATTTTATGCATATTAGAGCACCAGAAGAGAGATATTCTTTTTTTAAATAAAAGAAATATAAAGATTATGTTCCTAAGGATATTGGTGGAAAGTGAGCTTAAGAGGTTCCAGAAAATGACGATAGGAGAGGGTTAAGGGTCGTGGTTCAGAACATATACTGATATATACTTTTCAAAACTCATGTAAGGCTTTGTAAGGCACATGGGTAGAATTTTTCTCAGCATGGTCTATGCTTGTTAACAGCTTCTACAGGGATGTGATACACTTAAATAGAAAGGGTGAAAGAATATTTGCTGATGCTATCAAGGCAATGTAAAGTGAGCTGGAAACTGCTGGTGTGGGGGGGGATATACAGATTAATAGATAATAACAGCAGTTCTATATTTATTTCTACGATATTTAATGATATTGATGAAGGTATATCAAGTTTAATGTCCAAGTTAGCAGATGATACAAAGGTTGGCAGGGTGGTTAATGACAGTAATGACAGAATGCTACTGCAACAGGATCTAGAAAAATTAGGCAGATGAAATGAGAAATGGCAACTGAAGTTTAACATTGAAAAATGCAAAGTACTGCATATGGGTAGCAGTAAACCTAGAGTAATGTACCAATTGTGTGGTACTAAACTCAAGGTAGTGAAAATGAAAAGACCTGGGGTAACTGTGCAGCCAGATATGAAGTTCTCTGAGCAGTGCAGAGGGGTACCAGGACAGTTCATGGGGTTTTGCCAATGATAAAAAAGGAATTCTGCTAGCAAGGATAAAGCACAGATCATTCCATCATATAAGGCAGCATTTCCCAAACTGTGTTCCGTGACATGTGAACAAGTGTTCTGTGAAAAATCATAATTAATAATTAGAAAAATCAAATAAATAAATTTTGCATATTTGTAGTGTACACCACTTTTGTATTATAATTTATAACTTTTTTTTCTGTTATTAATATACTGGCATAGACTAATCAGGGAGACCACAGAACACTATATTTTGCTGGGCTTTTGCATAGATGTAATTCCATCTACGAAAAAGTAGCAATGTAGTGAACCGATATGCCACTCGTATGCGATTTAGCCTGGAGTACACAGATTGAAGGAGAGGGGAAAGAAAACCGATATCATAACTAAACTCACTTCCTTGTGTGTGTGTATATATATATATATATATATATATATCTGATAATTAAAATAAATCTGATATTTAAAATAAAATAAAAAAATTTTCTTTCTATTATATAAGCTGGTTAAGCTTGCATTATGTCAGTGGTGTGGCTCTGATCAAGAGTGCTGTCTGTTCTATAGATTATTTCTCGCTGCATAAGGACCACTGCCATACAAATCCTCTGCATTGGTTGATCTATCGGAGAATGGAAGGGTGGTTTGGTTCTTCGGTATTTCCGCCTTTGCGATGATTTGTATGACGATTGAAATGCAGCGATTCCATGACCATTATTGGCCTCGTGGTCCTCTGTCGATATGGGGCATGATGGTCAGTCTATCTTTTTGATATTTTAGTTTTTGTAGTTTCTTTAACCCCTTTTGGTGATATTTCATGTCTTTTGGAACTGGTACCTTCAAGGGGAGTACCGCTAAATTATTTATAATTGGCATTATTTTAAATTTACATTGTTTTAATAATTGGGTTTAATGACTAAATTATACAGGGGATTATCGACTACTTTTTGTCTTATTATCTTTACTTTCCCTTCCCTGTTTGTTTATTTTATATTATTTTACGTTTCGTTTCGCTCTGCATTTTTGCCGTACTACTGGCTGATGTTTTTTTATTTTATTTTAAATATCCGATTTATTTTAATTATCAGATATAATTAGGCTTCATGTGGAGGATGTGCATTTGCTGCCTCTAATGATAGCTTCATATTTATATTTATTTATTTTTATTACTTTTGCCTAACTTTTACATTACATTATATATATATATATATATATATATTTTTTTTTTTTTTGATAATTATCAGTATTTCGAAATATTATTATTAAAATATGTGACTATGGATTTGTGGTTGAAAAAAGGAACTTTAAAACGAGAAGCAAAGTACTTCTGGTAGTCGATGAAAACGAACACAATAGTGTCACACTTCAAAGTGAGGATGAACAATCACAGCCTGGAACCAACTAATAAAAGACTAAAACAAAAGTATGATGACAGTTATTTGAATTTTGACTTTACATGTTGTTGGAAAAGAAGATGCTCCTGATGCACAGTGCGTCGTACATAATAAAAAAAAATTAAAAAAAAAAAAGGGAAAAAAAACTTTCGGGAAAGCATTTGGGTCTGAGAACAAGAGTAGCCTTGTTCTGGCGAAGTTTTTACTGCTCCTGGAATAGAGATGTTTTTTCTGTTTTATTAGCTTAAATTGGCATATTAACTTATTTTCTAGAGTAGCTTTATATTCCTAGTTATGATACTTAGTTTAAAGTTTAAGTTAGATAGAGATTTTATAGGTATTACTTAGTATCGGTAAGGGTATCAAATCCACGTGTTACAAGTTGCAGCTCCGCTGAATGAGATGTTTTTTTAGCCATATTTAGCCACTTTATTGACCAATTGTTATATTAAATTATTTTCTATAAGTAGCTTATAGACCTAGTCAGGATCCTTAGTTTATTCTGAATTGAGACAGCGAGATTTCGAAGTTAATTAATACTTAAGTGTCCATAGATTTACCGTTCATATCTTGCCGCCATTGTTATACGATACGTTATATCCCGAACTAGATAGCATTAGCTTAGTATAGTATAGTATATAATATAATATAGTCAATTAATCAGTAAAATTTATTAATCTTGTTAAACTTCATTGTCAATTAAATTGTACTTTTTAACTAAATACATATAACAACTTAGATTTTATAAATGTAACATAATTAATACATAACTTGATACGGAAGTTACCGTATTTCCACATGTATAATTTTGGGGCCTGAAATTTGAAAAAAAAATGTATTACATAAAGTTATTGAACTCAAGTTTTATTCATCATAAAATTCATACAACTCCTCATCACTGTCAAAACTCCCATCCATTACTTTGTCCTCATCTGTGTCTGATGACGAATCACTGTCTTCATATATTGCCTCGTCCTCAGTTCCATCTATGGAATTTGAAATGACACACTTTTTAAATGACTTGACAATGATCTCAATCTTGATATTATCCCAGGATCTTTTCACCCAGGTACAAACTTCTCCTATAGTTGGTTTCTTCACTCTTCCTGCTGGTGTCAAATTGTCCCCAGAAGACTTCATCCATTGGTTCCATTCGTCTCTCATGGCAGCATTGAAGGGTTTGTTAATGCTGACATCAAGTGGGTGGAGCTGGGATGTCAAGCCTCCAGGTATGACGGCAAGTTTTGTTTTTTGCTCTGCAGAAATCTTCTTTGTGTTTTTTGTTATGTGTGCCCTGAACTGATTAAGCACCAATAGGACAGGTTTGTATAAGAGCCCACCTGGTCTCCTGCTCCAAACTTTCTCAAACCAGATCTTCATCCCATCCTGATCCATCCAACCCTTGTCATGAATGTGGACAATCACTCTTCGAGGATTGTCTTCTTTTGGCATTGTTTTGCGTTTGAAAATCAGCATAGGAGGCAGCTTGGTTCCATCAGCACAACAAGCTAGAACAACTGTATAATGGCTCTTTTCATGTCCACTTGTCTTTACAGTTAGTTTTCACCCCTTCTTATCAACAGTTTTGTTACTTGGGCCATCAAATTGAAAGGGGACTTTTTTCATATTTGCAATCTGTCCTAACTCAAACTGATGTCTCTTCCGACATTGAATGACAAAATGATGAAATTCAAGGACCTTCTGCTCATAGCTTTCAGGCATCTTTTGGGCAAGAATGGTGCATGTACGCATGCTTAGTCCATTCCGTTTCATGAACCTAAAGCACCAATTGTATCCTCCTTTGAAATCAGTAACTTCTTTTTCATCAGCAATTCTTCTTGCCTCATGCTGAACCATCTTTGTGGACACAGGAATTCCAATTGCCCTTTGCTCTTCAATCCATATCTTCAATTCCCTCTCTAAATCAGGCCATTTTGCTGACTTGCCTCTAATGGCCTTCTTCTGCCGTGGCGTTTTCAGTAGGGTTTCTTCTTCCCATAGCCAGTCTCGGATTGTTTTCTCAGTTGGAGGAGGACCAAACTTATGTTCAGCAGCACGATTTACATTCTTTTTTGCAAACTGGATCACTTTTAATTTGAATTCAGCACTGTAAGAAAATCTTTTCTGAGCCATTTCTGGGCAGAATGTGGCAAAACATAACCTAATATACTGGTAACAAGTGCGAAACAAAGAGCACAAAGACAACAAGTGCGAAAACTTGTTGTGTGATGACTTGTTGCTGTGTGATGGGTCAACTGTTGATGATCCTGCTCAGGTAGCTAACAAACTAAATGAATATTTTGCATCGACATTCACACATGAGGAGTTATTCAGCAAGGGGAATGCCAGAGGTGTATTCAACTCTAGCAGTAAGCTACAGAATCTTGAAATAACTGGGAGTAAAGTGGAGGAGAAACTGTTGAAGATAAACACAAGAAAGGCACCCGGGGTGGATGGGATCTATCGTTATATTAAAGGAGGCAGCAAAGGAAGTAAGCAAACCCTTAGCCATAATTGTGAGAGCTTCCTTGGACTCAGGGGAGGTACTCATAGACTGGAAATGTGCAAATGTGACCCCAATTCACAAAGGAGGATCAAAGGCTGACACAAGTAATTATAGTAATTATAGAAGTTATTATATAGTAATTATATAGTAATTATAGAAGTAACTAATTATAGAAGTTAAGCTCACAAGTAATTGTGAGCTTAACTTCTGTTCCAGGAAAATTAATGGAGGCACTGGTTAAAGAAGCACTGCAGGATCATTTAGACAAGACTTCAGTTATAGCTCAGACACAGCATGGTTTTGTTAAGGGGAAGTCTTGCCTGACCAACTTGATTGGATACTATGATGCAGTCACAAAAGAACTGGATGCAGGGAATAACTTTGATATTATATACTTGGATCTTAGAAAGGCTTTTGATACTGTTGCACATGGAAGACTGCTACACAAATTGGAGCAGTGTGACATTGGAGGCAAATTGCTGCTATGGATAAAGGGGTGGTTGAGGGGGAGAAGACAGAGAGTGGTAATCAATGGACACTGCTCATCGTGGACTAATGTTATTAGTGGAGTCCCTCAGGGCTCAGTGTTGGGTCCATTATTGTTTTCTGTATTTATAAATGATATTGATGATGGTATATCAAGCTTAATGTCCAAGTTTGCAGATGATACAAAGGTTGGCAGGATTGTCAAGGATACTACTGACACTATGCTGCTGCAACAGGATCTGGAAAGGTTGAGCAGATGGGCTGAGAGGTGGCAAATGAAGTTTAACATTGACAAATGTAAAGTACTACACATGGGAAATAGCAACCCCAGAGCAACATATCAACTCTGTGGTACTACACTGACAGTGGCAGAGAATGAAAGGAACTTGGGGGTGATTGTGCAGGCAGATATGAAGTTCTCTGAGCAGTGCAGACAGGCTGCAAGAGTAGCTCATGGAGTATTGTCAATGATATACAGGAATTTTTCCAGCAGGGATAAGGAGGTGATTATTCCATTGTATAAGGCAATGGTCAGGCCACACCTAGAGTACTGTATACAGGTCTGGAGGCCTCATTTCAAGAAGGATGTAGAGCTGCTGGAACGAGTACAGAGAAGGGCAACAAGATTAGTGAATGGAACAAAGGGGTGCTCTTACGAAGAAAGGCTTAAGTTTTGCAAATTACAGTGTCTGGAGACTAGGCACCAGCGAGGTGATCTGATAGAGGTGTATAAAGCCTTGAATGGTTTAAGCATGCTCAATGCTGATGGGATTCTTCCTCTAGCTCAGAAAAATCACCTGAGAGGGCATAAATTCAAATTGAGGAAAGACAGAGGTAGGATAGATGTGCGGAAATTTGCCTTTAGCCAGCGGGTGGTTGGTTGGTGGAACAGACTTCCATCCCTTGTGGTGGAGGTTGATAGCCTAAATAAGTTTAAGGCTCAGCTGGACAGGTATTTTGAACGAACGGAGGGGTGAAGTGGGAGTTTTTTTTTTTTTTTTTTTGGGCTGATGCTGCATAAGCTTGCTTTCTTGCATCAAATGCCTCTACTAATGCTAATGCTAATGCTAAAAAAGCAGGAAATGCAAATAAAAAAATCTACAACCACTGTATAAGATGCACCCAGCTTTTAGACCACAAATTTTTCAAAAAAGGGTGCGTCTTATACATGGGGAAATACGGTATATAAACGGAACTCATAGATAATACTCGATACTGAAAAATATATATAGCGTTATAACTGTGTTGGGATACAAGTTTAGGATTAAACTTTGAAATTAAATCGAAATCATGACTCAGACCATAGCAGCAAAGCAAAAGGCTCAAGCTAATGGTAGTGCTGCGGCTCAGGGGAGAACTAAGGGGGGGGGGGGGCAGTTGCCCTGTGAATCACAGCCTTTTAAAATGCACTGCTTACTTGCTTGATGTTTGTGGAGCAATCGGGTACAGGACATGATATTGCCATGGGGGATATCTTTGAGTATGTCTGCGATGTAAGGACTGTAAGGAAATCAGGCGACAACTCAGCATTGTTGTGGGCCTGTATGAGGGCTTGAAGGACAGGGGTGGATGCCCTCGAAGGATATATAAATTGAGGGGGCCCATCAAGAGACTGCTTCTACAGGAATGGGATACACTTAAATAGAAAGGGTGCAAGAATATTTGCTGATGCTATCGAGGCAGTGTTAGGTGGGTTGGAAAACTGCTAGCTATGGGGGGGATACAAGGACTAACTTGTATATAAGGTGAAAGAATATATATAAGGTGATACAAGGTGAAAGTGATTCTTGCACTGATTCTATTGGAATAAGCAGCAGCCTGGAAAACAAGATGCAGGGTATTTCAGAGACTGCTGGGAGTCATTGGGGTACAAGTAAACACATGGGTTGTGTTAGGGTAGCTAAGAATAGGAACAGGTGCATGTGTAATTGCGTTTTCACCAATGCTAGGAGTTTGGTAAATAAATTTGATGAATTTTAAGTATTGCTCAAAACATCAAAGGCAGATATTGTTGGGATATCAGAGACGTGGTGTCACACAGATATAAGGAATGTGGAACTGGAATTTGGGGAGTACAATGTATACAGAAAGGACAGACAGGATAGGAAGGGAGGAGGGGTTATGCTATTAGTTAAGAAACACATAAAATCCAAGGAAGTGAAGCCAGTCGACATCGCTGGACAATGCAGTGCAGTGTTGAGTCAGTTTGGGGTGACATAAGCATTGGGAGATCAAAATTGAGAGTAGGAGTGTGCTATAGGCCTAATGACTCTGATGAGTATAAAAATAAACTGTACAGGGAAATAGAGTGGGCCAGTAAATCAGAGAGTCTTATAATGGGGGATTTTAATTTCCCAGATATTGACTGGAATTTGTGGGTTGGTCACTCACACACTAGCAAGGCTTTTGTGGATTTATTGGATGATTGTTTTCTATATCAGCATGTTCGGGAGGCAACTAGAGGGAGCAATACTCTTGATCTGATTATCAGTAGTGATTCTTCATGTATTAAGAATCTGAAGATAAAGAAACCACTAGGTGGCAGTGATCAGTGTGCTGAAGTGGGATTTACTCAAAGAGGTAACTACCCTCAGGTGCAAAGGGAAGGGTTTTTGCTTTTGTAAAGGCGACTACGATGGTCTGATACAGTATTCTAAACAGTGGGACGAACTGATGATGTTACCAACAGCAAATTCAGAATGGGAAGGATTCAAAGAACTTATCTTGGAAGCTACTAGGCTTTATATACCAACTAAGAAATATTGTTCAAGGTTTAGGCCTAAATGGATGTCAGATGAACTAATGAGACATATGGCAGAGAGGAAAAATGCACGGGATACATACAAATTAATGGGTGACATGGAAGCTTATGACAGATATAAGCTGGTCTGTACCCGAGTCACAAAGGAGATTAGGCAGGCAAAGGCAGATTATGAGAAATCCTTGGCAAAGGATACAAAGAAAAACAGAAAAGAGTTCTTTACCTATGTAAACTCTAGAAGGAAAGGGATGAATCAGATTGGTCCACTGGATATTCATGGTTCAACAGTTGAGGATCCTGCTCAGGTGGCTAACAAACTGAACAAGTATTTTGCATCGACATTCACACATGAGGAGTTATTCACAAAGGGGAATGCCAGAGGTAAAGTAAACTCTGGCAGTGAGCTAGATTATTTTATAATGACTGAGATTAAAGTGGAGGAGAAATTGTTGAGGATAAACATAAAAAAGGTACCTGGGGTGGGTGGATGGGATCTATCCAGTTATATTATAGGAGGCAGTAAGCAAATCCTTAGCCATAATTATGAGAGCTTCTTTGGAGTCAGGAGAGGTATGCATAGACTGGAGATGTGCAAATGTGACCGCAATTCACAAAAGAGGATCAAAGGCTGATACAAGTAATTATAGACCTATGAGTTTAACTTCTGTTCCAGGAAAGTTAATGGAGGTAATGGTTAAAGAAGCACTGCAGGATCATCTAGACAAGCCTTCAGTTATAGCTCGGACATAGCATAAGTTTGTTAAGGGGAAGTATTGTCCGACCATTTTGATTGGATACTATGATGTGGTCACAAAGGAACTAGATGCAGGGAATAACTTTGATATCATATATTTGGATCATAGAAAGGCTTTTGATACTGTTTCACATGGAAGAATGCTGCACAAATTGCAGCAGTGTGGCATTGAGTAAAATTGCTGCTATGGATAAAGGGATGGCTGAGGGGGAGAAGACAGAGAGTTGTAATCAATGGATACTGCTCATCGTGGACTAATGTTATTAGTGGAGTCCCTCAGGGTTCAGTGTTGGGTCCATTGTTGTTTTCTGTATTTATAAATGATACTGATGACGGTATATCAAGCTTAATGTGCAAGTTTGCAGACGATACAAAGGTTAGTAGGGTTGTTAAAGGCACTACTGACGCTATGCTGCTGCAACAGGATCTGGAAAGGTTGAGCAGATGGGCTGAGAGGTGGAAAATGAAGTTTAACATTGACAAATGTAAAGTACTACATATGGGAAACAGCAACCCCAGAGCAACGTATCAACTCTGTGGTACTACGCTGACAGTGGTAGAGAATGAAAAGGACCTGGGGATAATTGTACAGGCAAATATGAAGTTTTCTGAGCAGTGCAGACAGGCTGCAAGAGTAGCTCATGGTGTCTTGTCAATGATATACAGGAAGTTTTCTAGCAGGGATAAGGAGGTGATTATTCCCTCGTATAAGGCAATGGTCAGGCCACACCTTGATGTATACAGGTCTGGAGGCCTCATTTTAAGAAGGATGTAGAGCTGTTGGAATGAGTACAGAGAACTACAAGTAAAATAGTACAAGATTAGTGAATGTAACAAAGGGTTGCTCTTATGAAGAAAGGCTTAAGTTTTGCAAATTACAGTGTCTGGAGACTAGGCACCGGCGAGGTGATCTGATAGAGGTGTATAAAGCCTTGAATGGTTTGAGCATGCTGAATGCCGATGGGATTTTTTCTCTTACACAGAATAATTACCTGAGAGGGCATAAATTCAAATTGAGGATAGACAGATGTAGGATAGATGTGTGGAAATTTGCCTTTAGCCAGCAGGTAGTTGGTTGGTGGAAGAGAGACTTCCATCCCTTGTTGTGGAAGTTGATAGCCTAAATAAATTTAAGGCTCAGCTGTACAGGTATTTTGAACGAACGGAGGGGTGAAATGGGAGTGTTTTTTTTTTTTGTTTTTTTTCCTGGCTGATGCTGCATAAGCTTGCTTTCTTGCATCATACTCCTCTACTAATGCTAATAATATATTAGCAAATAGTTCTTTGGCTCCCACTAAATTTGATTTCATAAGTGTTCCATAAATTCTTGTGATGCAAATGATGCAAGGAAGCAAAAAAAAAAAAAAAAAAAAAAAACAGGTCAGCCATCTGTGCCTTCCAAGAATTTGTCTAGTTCTCCCTTAAATTTATTCAATCTATCCATAACAGAATTGAAGCCTGTTCTAATAGTCTATGACCACTGGCTGAAGGCAAACTTCCACGCATCTATCCTTCCTTCAAACTTGAATTTATGCCTCCTCATTGTGTGTAGTCTCAGCAAATGGAAAATACCATTAACTTCAGCTTATCAATCCAATCAGGGCTTTAAACACCTCAATCAGTTCTCCCTGGAGGTGTCTGGTCTCAAGACTGCAATTCACAGAACTGAAGCCTTTCTAGGTAAGAGCACCTTTGTTCCCTTCGCCAATCTGGCTACCCTTCTCTGCACTGGTTCCAGCAGATCTACATCCTTCCTAAAAGCCTCCAGACCAGTATACCACACTCAAGGTGCAACCTAACCATGCTTTATACAAAGGGATAATCACCTCCTTGTCCCAATTAGCAAAGTTTCTGTATATCATTGATAAAACCACATGAGCTGTCCTGGTAGTATGTCTGCACTGCACAGAGAATTATGTCTGATTGCATAATTACTCCTAGGTCTTTTTCACTCTCCACTGTCCTGGGTGTAATACACACAGTTGATAAGTTACTCTAGGGGTACTGCTATCCCATGTGCAGTACCTTACATTTGTCAACGTTAAAGTTCAACTGCCATTTCTCATCCTATCAACCCAATTTCTCTATTTCTTGTTGCAGTAGCTCACCCTCATGACTGTCATTAACCACCCTGGCAAACTTCATATCATCTGCAAACTTAGCCATTAAGCCTGATATACCTTTATCAATATCATTGATAAATACTGAAAACAACAACAGATCCAGCACTGAATCCTGAGGAACTCCATCAATAACATTAGTCCACGAAGTGAGGTGCCCACTGATAATGAATGATTTCATTATTTATCCTGGAACAGATGTTAAGCTGATTACTGAGTGTCTCAAAACTTTGATCCTCTTTATGAATTGGAGATACAGTAAACCCCCGCTATTCGCGGTATCAGTATTCGCGATCGCCGATTTAATATAAAATGAAACCTAAAAAAAATGTGAATTTTAAAGCGCCATGAATATTTTCCGCCATAAAAAAACATGGGCGTGGCTAAAATTATCTTTCCCGGTCAAAACAGCATTCAGTGGGTGGGGGGGGGGGGGGTGACAAAATCGCGAGCGTGGTGTTTCTCGCTAATCCTTGTTCAGTATGTGTTATGCGCTTGTCATGGAAGGTTTTGTCGTTTTCTTTTAATTTATATGCTTATAAACTGAATAAATTTATCACTTTATAAATTGATATGCTTACAAAAGTGATAAATCTACCGTTTTGCAGTGTAAAACAGACTTTTTCGAGTGTGTTAACAGAAGAAAGTGCCTTTAATGTGGACAAGTTCTTTTTAACCCGTACAAAAATATGGCTACGAATAACAAGAGAAATGTGAAAATATGAAAGAAGGTGATGACATTAGCAAATAAAATTGAGTTATTAGACAAAATTTCTAATGGTGAAAGTGTCTCTTCAGTGGCAAAACATTATAAAATCAATGAGTCAACGGTACGATCAATCAAAAAATCGGAAGAAAAAATCCGCCGTAGCGTCCGTGAAAACGCACTAATTGCTTCAAAAATTTGCTCTGTAACTTGTGATGTTAAATTAGAAAAAAATGGAAAAAGCTTTAAATACGTGGATAGAAGACCGTACTCAAAATAAAACTCCGTTAAGTTCACTCATCATTCGTGAAAAGGCAAAACTTCTTTATCAACACTTTAGCGAAACTGGTGATAGCACTGGCGGGATACGTTTTTTTGCTAGCAAAGGCGCTGGTTTTAAAGATTTGTTTGAAATTTCTAATAAATATTACATTTAATATTAAATTGTTTCTTATTTTCATTTCGAAGCCATATGCTTGCATTTCCCTATGTACTGTCTATGTACATAGTCATATTATGAAGGTACATATAATATATACATAGACAAAATTTTAGACTAGTTTTTCTTATATATTTCATACTTTGGAACGGAACCCCTTTATTACTATGGGAGCAATAACTCAGTATTCGCGTTTTCAGTATTCGCGACATTTCTCAGGAACGTAACCCCTGCGAATAGTGGGGGTTTACTGTATTTGCAGTTCTCCAGTCATAGGGACCTCCCCTGAATCTAAGGATGCCCTCATAATCATGACTAAGGGTTTACTTTCCCCCTTTGCCTCCTCCCTTAATATAATTGGATAGATTCCATCTGCCCCAGTCACCTTTTTTATGTCCACTTTTCAGTTATCATAAAGTCATTTTGCTCCTCGTTAGAGTTTGATAAACTTGCAGCACCTCCTTTCCTAAGGAATTCCTCATGTGTGAAGGTAGATGCAAAACACCTATTCAATTTGTCCACAATCTGAGCAGGGTCGTTAACCCATAAACATGAAGTGGCCCAATGTGATTCAAACCCTTCCTTCTACTGTTAATATAAGCATAGAAGTTTTCCGTTTTTTTTTGTTTTTTTTTTTTGCATTCTTTCCAGAGACTTCTCATAATCTGCTTTAGCTTGCCTAACTTCACTTATGATTACAGACTAATATATATCTACCATAGGTTTCTGTATCACTTGATAATTGATATGCATACCATGCACTTTTCTTCTCTGCCACGTCTCAATTGTTCATCTGACATCCATTTAGGTCTAAGCCTTGAAGAGCATTTTTTTGTTAGCATGAAAAGCTAGTAGCTTCTTGATTACTTCTCTGAATACTTCCCATTTAGAATTTTCTGTTGGTAATATTACCAGTTAGTCCCATTACACACAATTTAAAAACTGTCTGAGACCTCTGTAGTCACTCTTAGTGAAAGCAAAAGCCGTTACCCTTGACAGTAGTTATGTCTTTAATTAAATTTCACATTAATACACACTGTGATTACTGCCACCCAGTGGGTCTTTTACCTGCAGATTCTTAATGCATGTAAAATCACTACTTATAATCAGATCAAGAGTATTGCTTCCTCTTGTTGCCTCTCTAACATGTTGCTGTAGAAAACAGTCATCCAAGAAATCTACAAAAGTCTTGATAGTGTGCAACTGATCAACCCATAAATGCCATCAAAATCTGGAAATGTTAAAATCCCCCCTTATGAAACATTCTAGTTTGCTGGCCCACTCTAGTTTGCTCTATAGCTCTTTGGCATACTCATCAGAGCCATTATGCCTATAACACACTCCTACTCTCACTTTTGTTTTTCCAATGCTTATATCACATCAAACTGACTCAACATTGCACTTGTCACCCAAGTCAACTGGATGCACTGCCTTATATTTAATATTCTTCTTAACTAAGAGCATAACCTCTTCACTTCTCCTGTCCTGTCTATTCTTCCTGCTGTATTTCCCATATTCAAATTCAGCATCACATGTCTGAGTGACACCATATCTCTGCTGTCCCTACAATGGCTGCATTTGATGGCTTAATCAGTACTTCAAATTTATTTACCATACTCCTAGCATTAGTGTACATGCAAGTATATGTGCACATGTTCTTACTCTAACACAGCCCATGTATTCATTGGTTCCTTTTAATACCCACAGCAGGGCCTGAAATCCCAGACACCTTTCTTTCCAGACTGCTATCAATAGTAATGCAAGAATCACTTTTGCCTCTGTTTGCGGCTCTAGTTAAATTATTAGTCTGCACTGCATACAGGCCTCCGTAGCCGAGTGGGCAGGAGCGGGAGTGCAGTAGCACACGCTCTTTGAGTAGACCGGGGTTCAAGCCCCTGACTGCTGAATACGGTCGATCTGCCAACCCGCAATGGACCAGCGTGGCAGATTATGGTCCATTTCCCTCGGTATGAATTGTTGAGGAGGCTTCCATCCTGCAGTGGGTTGATAATGGCTGCACTTTACTTTTACTTTACTGCATACAGGCACTGGATACAGTTCCTATATGTAGTATGTAGTATGCAGTACCTATATGTAGGTACTACATATTTTTTGGTTTACACTATTTGGCATCTAGACCTTTATTATATTTATCATATCACCCTCTTTATCATATTTGAGCTGCAATTTTTTAATTTGATGTTTAAACTGGACTAAGTGTTACCATTTAGATTTTATGATATTTTAAATTAAAATTTTGCCTAATAAACTGCTTTTTTTCTGAACTGGAAAGTTGTTCCCCATCCTCAGTGTATTGAAAAGAGCATAAGGCTTTTTTTTTTTTTTTTTTTTTTTTTTTTTTTTTTTATGTGAACCCCAAACACAAGAGGTATTAGAACCTATAGTACTTAGTACCATGCTTGGGTTGGAGGTTGAGAAGACAAAAGAAGATATTTGTTGACAGTGGACTTGAACTTCTGTAGATTGTAATTTTCAGGAAATACGTATGAAGGAAGGTTGTTCCAGAAAACGGCAGTTGAATGAATAAATGAGGAAGATGAAAAGTTGGTTCTGTGGGTTTGAAGTTGGACAGTAAATGGATGTTGGCTGGTGGCGGCACGCGTTCAGACTGTTTTGAAAGAGAGAGAGCGGGAATTATAGAAGCCAATTCAGAAGAACAGTGCCCATGGAAGTATCTGTAGAAAAAGCATGCAGCAGAAACAGTGAGTCTATGAGAGCGAGTGGAGAGACTCTGTTAGAGATGAATCATTAATTAACCTAACTGCCCTCTTCTGAATGGAATCAAGAAGCCTGAGAAAGGTTTTGGGGGCACCACCCCCAGATGTGGGAACAATATTCCATGGCAGGGCGGATTTGTGATTTATACAGAGTGAGCAGCTTTTTGGAAGAAAAGTAACGCCAAGAGCGAAAGAGAAAACCAAGTTTTTTAGATGCAGAGGAAGCAATATTTGTAACGTGTTTGTGCCAAGAGAGATTAGAAGTCAGGGTAATCCCCAAAAGAGATATATCATTTTGCCTAGAAATCGGATGTCACTAAAGATAAGCATAGGAGCAGAAGAATCCTTTTTGCGAGATATAAGACAAGACTGAGTTTTAGAAGGGTTGAAATCAACTAAGTTGTCTTTGCCCCACTGGAGAATTACCTGAAGATCGGCATTTAAGGAATTGGTAGCAGATTTTTGAGAAGTTGAAGCTGATTGAGCAGGACAAGTTGAATACAAGTGGAAAGTTGAATGCAATGTGCTATCATCGGCAAAACTATGGATAGGATTTCCAGTCAATGGAAGAAGGTCATTGATATACAAGAGGAAAAGATTGGGGGAAAGAACTGAACCTTGGGGACACCGGCATTAGTGGAGAAGTTAGAAGACAGAGAGCCATCTACAATCACCCTCAGTGAGCGATCAGAGAGAAAACTGGATAAGCAATTACTAAAAACAGTTGGCAAACCATAAGATGGAAGCTTCTTTAGAAGACCTTTATGCCAAACACGATCAAAAGCCTTTGAGATGTCAAGAGCAACTACTTGTGTTTCACCGAACCTTTCCATTGAATTAGTCCATAAATGGGTAACATAAGCCAGAATATCACCAGTGGATCGACACTGATGGAATCCATACTGGCGATCGTTGATCAGAAGGAAGGTTTCTAGGTAGTTTAAGAGTTGGCGATTAATTGATTTCTCCATTACTTTAGAAAGAGTAGAAGAAATTGCAATGGGACGATAATTGGATGGGAGGGATTTGTCACCCTTTTTAGAAACTGGCTGGATATGAGCAAATTTCCGAGCAGAAGGAAAAACACCTTCGGAATAAGAAAGTGAAAAAAGGTGGCAAAGAATAGGAGTAAGTTCAGGGGCACAGGTTTTGAGAACAAGTGGAGAAATACCATCAGGACCTGGAGCTTTCTGAGCATCAAGATTCATCAAAATCCTTCTGATATCCTTTTGATGGAAGACCACAGGAGGCATTGAATGGAGCGTATTGGGAATGGTGGGAGGTATTTTACCAAGATCATTAATACATGAGCTGGAAGAAAAATGGGATGCTAGCAGGTCAGCTTTATCCTTGGCTGAAGTGACAACAGAACCATCTGGTTTGGACAGAGGTTGGAGCAGAGATGGGCAAAAGTTGCGGCCAATAGCTTTGGCAAGAGATCAGAATGCTCGGCTACCATTAGGGCAAGAAGCAAGTTTTCTACTCTTAGCCTGTTCAAACTCTAATTTGGACTGATAATAACTGCTTTACAATTGTTGCGAGCTTTGGTGTAGGCAGAAAATGAAACTGAAGAATTAGAAACAAGCCAATTACGATATACAACATTCTTCTCTTGAACAGCCTTAGCACATTTATTGGAAAATCAAGGTTTAGATAAAGGACGAGATTTTAAAGTGGAGTGTGGAATAAAGGATTCCATTCCTGCAAGAATAATTTCACTGACACTATCTGAGCAAACGTTGACATCAGAAGTTTTGAAACAGTAATCCGACCATGGAAAAGAAGAAAAGAAGTCTCGCAGGTCATTCCATTTTGCATTCTTGTAATGCCAAACAACACGAGGTTGGGAATAGCCATGAGATAAAGGTTCCATTGGAGAAGAGACAATCACCAAGTTGTGATCTGAAGTGCCTAAAGGACCTCTCACTTCGACTGTGTACTTAGAAGGGTTGTTTGTGAGAAAAAGATAAAGCGTATTGGCTGTATGATTATGATTGTCCAGTATTCTTGTAGGTAAATGAACAATCTGTGCTAGGTCATTAGTAATTGCAAAAGCCTCAGCATCTCGACCTGCTGGGTCGGTGTGACTAGAAAACGGAAGCCAGCTGGAGTTGTGAACATTAAATCACCAAGGAAAATTACCTCACTGTTAGGAAAGTTGGACTGGAGAAAGTAAAGTTGCAAAGAGAGGAAAGTCAAAGAGCTCCACGTGATTAGTGGAGTTGGGAGAACGGTAGAGACAACAGATGAATTTGACACAATGAGGTAGAGAGATTTTAAGCCAGAGAAGATCAAAGAGAGGAGATTCCAAATTTCCAAGTCTCTGACAGGGAATATTAGAATGGACATATGCACAAGTACCACCTTTGAGGCGAAAGGAATCATAGAACGAATAATTTGGGCATCTGAGATGAGTAGTAGTTGAATCAACCGATAACTGAGATTCTGTCAGAAAAAGTACATGGGGTTTGGCAGACTGCAAGTGGAAATGGACATTGTTGAGATTAGAATTGAGACCACGTATATTTGTGAAATGAATTAGGAAGTCCTTGGGAGGTTTAGATATTTTCGCAAATAAGCTTGCTCTATTAGTTTGACAATTCATGGTGTATTCAATAGTAAGAAAAAGTGAGTGGGACATGCTGTATGAAGTAATGAAATTTTTGGATATGGCGTACATGTGGTAAGAATATACCCAGATCCTTGACATAACGTGGCCTCGACAATGCTCCCCGCATACACACTACTCGGACTCCCTCCAGTCACTATATGGCAGAGTAGAGGTAGCAAGATTATACACTAGCTGATCCGGAAGCCTCCTAGAGAGTAGAGAGTTACCAACAGGTTCGGTCCGGTGTACTAACTAGCGGCTGGCCTGCGAACACCGTTTTAGAGCTGTACCCTCAAAATGATTTTATTTGAAGAAGAAAAAAACAATAATAATAACATAATGCTTGTAGCATGGGGAGATGCAATACAAACTGCTAAACACATGTATAATGAAGAGCAAAAATCACATATAACTACCCCATTTGTTTTTTTTTTTGCTCCCCTCACTTATCAAAAAAAATTGGTTTACATTCATTTCAGAAATACAATGATGTTTTCACACTAAACCAAAGATGGGGGGACAACTTTCCCATTGAGAAAAAAAAGCAGTTGACTAGCCAAAATTTTATTTTAGAAATGGTGAAATCTATGTGGTAATACCTAGTCCAATTTTAGCAACATATAAAATAACAGCTGAAAATATGACAAAAAAAAAAAAGTCCAGACGACAAATAGCCTAAACTTAAAAATAAGCTAAATAGATGGAACAGTTTACAGAGCAAACTAGAATGATTTACAAAATTTACATTACAACTCACAGCTGCCAAATTAAAATATTTATTTTTTGCAATATAAGTTGAACAAAATTACAAAATTAAAACAGAATTCCACCAGAAAAAGTTCTTACAGTATGAAAGTTATAATAACACGGTCAATCTTGAGAGTGTTAATAATCTTTACCACTAATTATGAAGCAATTCTTCAAATAAATACATAAATAAATTTAAATAAATACATTTAAATATATACAAACTTTTTTTTTACACAGCATAATCAGCTTACAGCAATGTTATTCCAAATATTTCTTTGGGACTCTGTTACCTTCCTTCCCTTAGATAAGTGATTTGCAAAACTGGGTGCAGCTTATTTTAGCAATCAATAGAGAGAGAACTGTACAAATGAATTTCTGCCCTGAGAATTTGTGTTCATTTTTCTTATAGTAAAAAATACAATTCACATTTCATGATATTGTTATTGTAGTCATAATTAATTTGATACAATTAAGACGTGAAAATAAATTAGTCTTTGTTGCAAAATTACCAAAGCAATTTCATGAAATGGGGAAATTTTTTTTAGATAATTCACAGATTTTCATGAGCAAGGATGTTTTTAAAAGCGTTGTGTAAAGAATGATGCCCAGAACTTTTATCTAAGATAACATGATTTGATCTAGTTTTAAGGTAAAAAATATTTGAAAAATTGAACCATCTTAAATGCTTGCGAGAGAGAGTGTGTGTGTGTGTGTGTGTGTGTGTGTGTGTGTGTGTGTGTGTGTGTGTGTGTGTGTGTGTGTGTGTGTGTGTGTGTGTGTGTGTGTGATAAACTTATGCTTTAATGGATCTAAATTATTGGACTTTGGAAATCAGTGTCTACTGTACCAGCCCTTTGTCCATACAGGACCCAGTGAGGTAACTACCTCAATTTGATGGTATTTACCATCAGTTAAAATATTTAAAATATTTTCACTCCTAAGGAGCAAGGATCTTCCTCACCACCTCCTTCAATCAATATGGAGCCACCTAACTCTCCAACAAGGGTACTTGAGAGCTCTTCAGACTATGATTTAGTCAGAGTTTCCACTGCCAACATACAACAGCAAATTTACAAGGCCCTTCTACTCCACGTAACAAGTGCAAATAAATACAGTATTATAACAATTGTGTTTTTTTTTTTTTTTTTCATAATATTCTGCACTTTCGAAGATATAATTTTTTTGTGTGTTTAAAGACAATTGGATTTAGCAATTTAGCAGAGCAGCCTTAATTCATTAAATCAAGATTTCACTGTATAGTATATCACAATTTTTAATTAATTTTTGTTTCACACATGAAGATCAACATCTTAAATCAAATTAAAAATATTCCTATCAAGCTAATATGGCAATATTATACTTACTGTTCCCACTCTGTTTATTGCACAAGTAAAATAACTGTTTGCAACAGCTGCACACCTTGCTTCAATAGGCCAAAGAGGTTCACTATAAAGAGAAAATCAAATCATTGTGCTCTTCTGAAAATTAACATGCCCCAAAAATTTAAAAATCAAAATGGGAGAAGACAAAGTGGTAGTCAATGGGTACTGCTCTATGTGGACTAATGTTATTAGTGGTGTCCCTCAGGGTTCGGCGTTGGGCTCATTGTTGTTTTGTATATTTATCAATGATGTTGATGAAGGTATATCAAGCGTAATGTCAAAGTCTGCAGATGATACAAAGGTTGGCAGGGTTGTTAATAACAGTAATGACAGTATGCTGCTGCAACAGGATCTGGAAAAGTTGGGTAGATGGGCTGAAAAGTGGCAACTGAAGTTTAACATTGACAAATGCAAAGTACTGCATATGGGTATCAGTAACCACAGAGAAAAGCATCAACTATGTGGTGTTACACTCTAGATAGTGGAGAATGAAAGAAATCTTGGGGTAATTGTGCAGTCAGATATAAAGTTTTCTGAGCAGTGCAGACAGGCAACCAGAGCATGGGGTTTTGTCAATGATATACAGGAATTTTGCAGGCAGAGATAAGGACGTGATTATTCCCTTGTATAAGGCAATGGTAAGGCCATACCTTGAGTAATGCATATAGGTCTGGAAGACTCATTTTAGGAAAGATGTAGAGTTGCAAGAACAAGCACAGAGAAGAGCAACAAAGACTGGTGAAGGGAACAAAGGGGTGCTCTTATAACGAAAGGCTTAAATTCTGCAAATTGCAGCTTCTGGAGACTAGGCACCTAGGAGGTGATCTGACTGAGGTGTATAAGGTCTTAATTGGATTGAGCAGGCTTAATGCTGAGGGGATTCTTCCTTTTGCTCAGATTACATACCTGAGGGGGCATAGATTCAAACTGGGAAAAAAACAGTTGTAGAATAGATGTGCGGAAGTTTGCCTTTAGCCAGTGGGTAGTTAATTGCTGGAACATTTGGAATGAATGGATCAGTGAAATGGGAAGGTTTTTTTTTTTTTTGGCTGATGCTGTATAAGCTTGCTTTTTTGCATCATGTGCCTCTACTAATGCTAATGCTATAAAGAAAAAATTAAATCATTGTGCTCTTCTGAAAATTAATATGCCCCGAACATTTAAGAATCAAAATTATATAAATTAAAATAATAAAAATTTATTAAAATAATATTACAATATGTATAGGTTCCTTTATCTAAACCTTGGTTTTCCAATAAATGTGCTCAGGCTGTTCAAGAGAAGAACATTGCATATCGTAATTGGCTTGTTTTTAATTCTATAGTTTCATATCTGCCTACACTAAAGCTCGCAACAATTGTAAAGCAGTAATTAACCAGTCCAAACTAGAATTTGAACAGGCTAAGAGTAGAAAACTTGCTTCTCACCCTAATGGTAGCCAAGCATTCTGGTCTCTTGCCAAAGCTATTGCCGCAACTTTTGCCCATCTGTGCTCCGACCTCTGTCAAAACCAAATGATTCTGTTGTCACTTCAGCCAAAGATAAAGCTGACCTGCTAGTGTCCCATTTTTCTTCCAACTTGTGTATTAATGATCTTAGTAAAACACATCCCACCATTCCCAACATGCTCCATTCAATGCCTCCTGTGGTCTTCCATCAAAAAGGTTGTCAGAAGGATTTTGACGAATCTTGATGCTAAGAAATCTCCAGGTCCTGATGGCATTTCTCCACTTGTTCTCAAAACCTGTGCTCCTGAACTTACTCCTTTCTTTGCTGCCTTTTTTTCCTTTCTTATTCCAAAGCTAAAAAAAAGTGAAAAATGTCAACAGACCTTTCTGAAACAGGACAGGACATAAACCAGCCAAGGAAAGAGGGGAGGGGAGGGGGGGGGGAGAGAGAGAGAGAGAGAGAGAGAGTGTGTGTGTGATGTGTGAGAGAGGGTGAGGTGCAGAGTGTGAAAAAATTATGAGAAAACTCAGTATTCTGATGGTTATGAGAGTTTTAAGAGTAGGGTGGTTGCCCTCAAAGGAATTAAAATGGGGCCCATCAAGCTCTCATCTCATCCCAACTCAACACAAGAGCTCACTCTTGTGCATCAAGACAACACAGTGGCAATCGTCAAGGTTAGACTGCACTGGTCCCACAGGAGCTAGATATTGTCAGTGATTCCAATATCAGGAAAAAAGAAAATATGTTGTGCGAGAAGCATAGATGGAATAGGGCCAGGGTATGTCTGCCAGGGACAAAAGTAGATGAGGTTGCAGAGCAGATATCTTTTAAGGACACAAAAGGTGATATTGTTGTACATGTTGGCACTAATGATTTTAAGAGTAGGAGACCTGAGGACTTGCTTAACAAGTGCAGGGCAGTGTTTGAAAAATGTTACAAGTTAGGATTGAAATTGAAAGTGTCTGCAATTCTGTCAAGATGACAGGAGGGAGTATATGTTAAGAAACTTGTCAATCAATTCAGCCCTGTAAAGAATATGAAAAGCTCATGAGGTTGAATTTTTCTCAGTGAGGTCTGTGATTGCTAACAGGAGAGACTTATTACAGGGATGGGATATACTTGAACAGAAGGGGTTCAAGAATATTTGCTGATGCTATCGAGGCAGTGATAGGTGGGTCAGAAAATTGCTAGCTTGAGAATATACAAAATAATAGTTTAACTAGAGACGCAGTTGAGGTGAAAGTGATTCTTGAATTGCTACTATCAGTACATACAGCAGCCTGGAAAGCAAGGTGTCTGGGATTTCAGGCCCTGTTGTGGGTAATCATGGAACAAATGAATACATGGGCTGTGTTTTTTTTTGTTTTTTTTGCTGATACTATACAAGCTTGCTTTCTTGCATCATTTGTCATTACTACTACTACTACTGCCACCTATATGAAGTACTTTGCACCGTCAATGTTAAACCTCAATTGCCATTCTCAGCCAAATAACCTAATTTTTCTAAATCTTCTTGCAGTAGCATACCACCATTACTGTCATTAATCACTCTAGAAAACTTCGTATCATCTGAAAACTTAGACATTAAGCCTGATATACCTTCACCAATATTAATAATAATACAGAAAGCAACAATGGGCTCAGCACTGAACCCTGGAGAACTCCACTAATAACATTAGTCCTCAAAGAACAGCATCCGTTAATAACTCACTATCTTCTCAAGCTCAACTATCCCTTTATCCAAAGCAGTAACTTGCCATTAATGCCACACTACACCAATTTGTACATTGTTCTAGTTCTATCAATGGTATACCTCTTTTTTAATATATTCCAATAAACTAGCAAAATAGGAACTCAATATACAGTCAGAACTCTATATAACAAAATCGGTCATTCACTTGAAAAAAATTTGTTAAACAGAAATTTCATTATAAAGAAATATCATTTCGCAATTAAAAATGCTGTAATTCAACATTCAGCAATATAGTAAAAGATTCGAGAAATAAATTAGAAATAAGTGGGAATGAATATAAATTTTCTATAACATTTTAAAACAGTTAATTTATTAATACATGCATATTAAGAAATGGCACTTACATAATGCGCACAATATATTAGTACACTTTTAAGAATTATTTTGTAAAATATTTGGATTTTTTTTTGTAGTACACTGGATTTTACTGTACATCATCCATAAAAATGTTCGCATTTTTTTAAACACACAAATTTTCTTCATGCCAAAGGCCTCAATGCAAAATTTCAAATGCTGCCAACATTTGATGTTTGGTAGGTTTAATATTGCCCTCAATTTCATCCAGCTCAATGATGATATTGTCACTAGTTCTTTGAATATGCTCCAAAATGTTGGAGTCACTTGGATATTCAACTATAATGACATCATTATTAACACCTAAAAATTCCTCAAGAACAATTTCTCCACTGACCAAACCTCAATTGGAATTCTTCCCAAGATTGCTCAATATCTTGTAATAGTTCATCCCTCTCATCGCTGTTAATTGGCTTTTTAGCAAAAACTGGTTTTTCAAAACAATTCTTAATCGTTGTTTATGTGTGGAGTCAAGAGTGAATCTTGACTCCACACTTTAGTCATATGCACATCCACAAATCTATAACAGAATCTATAGGTTGGTTGGTTGGTTTCTATTCTCAGTATTTTTTTCAGTAATGCACCTTCGGTAATGCATTTTCAAATTCTTGATAATGCCTTGGTCCATTTGGCTGCAGTTTAGATGAGGTATGGGGGAGGAAAACAAGCTTCACACTTGTAAGTTTTGAAATTACCGAGTGAAGGTGGGCAGCTGTCGACAATCAATGTGATTTTTCGGTTTTATTTTGTCATCTTTCTATCAAAATTTAAAATCCACTGTTCAAAAATTTCACTTGTCATCCAAGATTTTTTGTTGTAGTCCAACTCTAACGACTTTACTCCTTTGAAACATCGGGGTTGTTCACTTTTCCCTATTACCAAAAGCTTCAGTTTTTCATTACTAGCCATATTTGCACCAACCAAGACTAATTCTCTCCTTACTATTTTTACCACCAACATTTATCACCGACAATCATAAAAGTCAGTGTTTTGTTTGGCAAACATTTAAAAAAATAGACCTGTTGCATTAACATTGAATATGTCTTTGGGCTCGTAATCCTCCATTTCAAAACTGTTTCTTTACAATGGGTACAGTCTTCTTTGATTACAACTCCGCTTTCACCAAAAATAAATTTGTCTAGCCATCCAGAACTGGCTGGGAATGTTTTATGCCTCAGAAAAAGATGCGTACTCCATAACCTTTTCTTTTATTAATGGCCCCGATATCGGCATGTTTTGGGCTTGAATCAACTTCACCCACTTAAAAACGGCTTCATCTCAGGCATAATTTCACATGCTTCCTACTGGGTTCCATTTCCTCAAACAGTTTGAGAATTGAAACACGGTTTTTCAGAATGGTTAGCACACTGCTGGCAGGGATACCAAATTTTAAAGAGATTCCTTTTTTTTAATGCCCCAATCTACACTATTAAGCACTTCCACTTTTTCCACTATACTCAAGGATTTCCTCTTAAACATTGTAAGGTTACTTGCACAGCAGCTAAAACAAAACTGATTTAGGGGCTACTTGTATCTAACAAGTAAACAGATAAGGTGAAATTTAGTGATGTGTGGGTGATTCATTTCTGCAAAACAACAGATGAATTCCAGAATAAATGAAAATCATTCTTTCCTAATTATCTAATAGGATGCTTACAGCAGAAAACAGGTTGACCAGAGCCAATGTCTGCATCAGAAATATACCTTAATCTTTGCCAATGACTGTGAACACACAGATAGCAGTTGACCAGCACTACTTCTTGAATGTATACGTTTTACAGACACCATTAAATTGTGGAATGTTTTAGCTCGTAATTTGTGCTCTTAAGAATTAATTAAGATTACATAATACATTTAGGGCAACAGCCTCAGGTTACGTAGAAGTTAACAAATATGTATTCAAAATGTGAAAGTTATGATGACAAAATTTGGGGAACATTGGTTTCCACTGTCCAATGGACTTTAACAGGGTAGTGCATTGTCACCACTACTTTTTATTATTGTCATGGACAATATCCTTGTAGTGGTGGATGATAAAAAAGGTGGAAGGGCTGTGTTTGCAGATGATGTTATCCTCTGGGCAAACAAGGAGGAAGAACTTCAAGAGAAACTAACACATTGTGGAAGTGTAGTCAGTGATTATGGTCTAAAGATTAGTAGCCAAAGAAGCAAAGAGATGGTGATAATGACAGAGGGGGAAGTGAGTGTAAAAGGGATAAAATTAGGGAATGAAATACTGGAAGTGGTGGACAATTTTAAGTACCTAGGGGAAGGGTGGCGAACCCATGGCACGCATATAATTTTTTTGGGCATGCAGAATTCAGAGCATTCCAAAAATATTTGAAACCTGAGTGGTGAGATAATGACAAAATTGTGAAATGAAATAAAAAAAAAAATTTTTGTATATTTCACACATTTATTTAGAACATAAGTTATTGGTAAAGTTATGTGAAATATATTATCCACATTCAGTATTTAGTGTAGCCTCCTTCATTGTCAATTACAGTTTGTATGTGGCATGGAAATTGGAGATTATTCTTCAGTAATTCCCATAAATTCTCAAATATTTTAATTACTATTTGCCCTTTACAGATGGTTCAAATGTCAGATTAACCAGCAAAGAAACAAAAATATTAAAATTAAGAGGGGAGTAGTAGAGAATTTCAAGGATCTTGGAGTGAAAGATTTGGTATGATTAAGAATGATAATAAAGCATTATGCATTTTGTGTTCTGAATGTGAGGGTAGTTTTTTAAAAGTAAACCCCCACTATTCACGGTATCTGTATTCGCGGTGGCTGATTTAATATAAAATGAAACCTAAAAAAATGTGAATTTTAAATCACCGTGAACATTTTCCGCCATAAAAAAACATGGGCATGGCTAAAATTATCTTTCCCGGTCAAAACAGCGCTCAGTGGGTGGGGGGAGAGGGGTGACAAAATCGCGAGCGTGGATGTTTCTCGCTAATCCTTGTTCAGTATGTGTTATGCGCTTGTCATGGAAGGTTTCGTCGTTTGCTTTTAATTTATATGCTTATAAACTGAATAAATTTATCAATTTATAAATTGATATGCTTAAAAAGTGATAAATCTACCATTTTGCAGTGTAAAACAGACTTTTTCGAGTGTGTTAATGGAAGAAAGTGACTTTATTGTGGACAAGTTCTTTCTAACCCAAAAATATATGGCTATTTTTGGGTTAGAAATACTTTCTAACCCAAAAAATATGGTACAAAAATATGGCTACGAATAACAAGGGAAATGTGAAAAGATCAAAGAAGGTGATAACATTAGCGAATAAAATTGAGTTATTAAATAAAATTTCTAATGATGAAAGTGTCTCCTCTGTGGCAAAACATTATAAAATCAATGAGTCAACGGTATGATCAATCAAGAAATCGGAAGAAAAAATCCACCGTAGTGTCCATGAAAACACGCTAATTGCTTCAAAAATTTGCTCTCTAACTCGTGAAGTTAAATTAGAAAAAATGGAAAAGGCTTTAAATTTGTGGATAGAAGATCGAACTCAAAATAAAATTCCGTTAAGTTCACTCATCATTCGTGAAAAGGCAAAACTCCTTTATCAACACTTTAGCAAAACTGGTGATAAGTTGTTTAGCTAGCAAAGGCGCTGGTTTTAAAGATTTGCTTGAAATTTCTAATAAATATTACATTTAATATTAAATTGCTTCTTATTTTCATTTCGATGCCATATACTTGCATTTCACTATGTGCTGTCTATGTACATAGTCATATTATGAAGGTACATATAATACATACATAGACAAAATTTTAGACTAGTTTTTCTTATATATTTCATACTTTGAAATGGAACCCCTTTATTACTATGGGAGCTGTTTTTCGTGTTTTCGGTATTTGCGGCATTTCTCAGGAACGTAACCCTCGCGAATAGCGGGTGTACATGTATTCAGCCAATTTTACATGAGGATAGTTTATTTAAAAGATTTAGCCAATTTTCGTATGCACCCTTAAAAAGGTTTGCCACCTCGGGAATGTATTAACAAAGGATGGCAGCCTAGATATGGAAATAACAAGGAGAATAGCAGCTAGTTAAGAATTTCTTCTGTAATGTTAACAGCCTGTTATGGGCTAGGGAAGTTCCAATGAAGTGTAAAAAGCTTATAAATAGGGCATATTTTGTACCTATTTTGACCTATGCTGCTGAGACATGGAGGATGAATAAAAAGGATACTAGCAGAATCCAAGCAATGGGAATGAAGGTGCTAGGGACTATGCTAGCTAAAACTAGAAGAGACAAAATTAGAAATATTGACATTAGAATGAACTTGGGAATAGAAAGTTTGAGGGAGAAGATGACTGCATCAATGTTTGCGATGGTTTGGACACATGAAGAGAATAAACTTGAACAGAATACCAAGAACAATGTTTGAGGTGAAAATGGACAAGAGGCCAAGAGGAAGAACCTGGAAAAGATGGAGAGATCAGATTAGAGATTTGGGAACGAAGGGAATTGAGTGAGAGAGAGTGACAGTAGATAAGATTTGGTAAGATAGAAAAAGATGGAAGGCTCTGATTCACCTTACCCAACCACAGGTTGGAGCAGCAAGGAAGATACAGATACAGCAAAAAAAAAAAAAAAAAATTTAAGCTTTATCTTATTTCATTGATTTTATGAATCAATGTGAGAAAGGAATAATTTGAGAATTCTAGAATGCAGATCTCTAATACAAGACAAATCCAAAATTAAATTCATGGTGTCAAACACATGGGTATCAACAGAAGTTCCAATTTTGTCCTGTGATTTTTCTATGCAACTGCACTTCCCTCGCCCCAAATTCTAAACCAAAAACAAAATGTTCTTGGTTCACACAATAAAAGTTTTTTTTTTTGTTATAAACCAATTATTGTTAGGCATATTAGCATATATGCATAAAGCACCCATTTGTCATTACCATGTCCCTCTGTCTGCTCATCCATCTTTCCATCTTCATGTAATAACTCAATTCCCAAAGATGGATTTTCATGAAATTTTATATTTGGCTCTTTTAGAAAGGTATATTGAATCATTCCACATTTCATTAAAATTAGACCAATAAAAAATCAGCACTTATTTATTTTTTTTTTTTTTGTACATACCACATTCACTATCCATAAGCACTGGATATCATTTGTTGGCACATGCTGATTAGAAGAATGAATGGACAATGTAGCAGATGCACAGAAACAAAATGGTCACAGTTTGCACATAAAAGTCCTTGCTTTTTGTTCATTTTTTGTTATCAATTTACTATATATTTAGTAAATTGATAAATCATGAATTATTATTTACTTATTATATTAATCATAAAACAAATTCAAAATACATGTTATATTTTAATTGTTATTAAAATCCAGGAAGAAATAAGTAAACTACATTAAGAAAGCACTGACAATATACTACAAATGTTTAATTTATTAAATCACAGAGACTAAATTATGCATTGCATTTCATGAACTGTTGATTACAAAGAGTGAAAACAATTACTTTTATATATTATTAGTTATAAATTAGTAATTAATTGGTAACAAGATAATTCGTTATTTACTTTTTGCTTCTATTAATCACAGAATAAGAAAAAATTCAGTTGATTTAAGAAATAAAAATCTAACATGCCTAAAATATAATGCATTGCATACATTAACTTGATTTTACTGAGATTAAGATCAGGACAGTTGACAAACATTTTAAACATGAAATATTATAAGTTTTCATGTTTAAAATGTTTACAATATTGAAAATAATTGTTTACAATATTGAAAATAATCTTTGACTCAGAATTTACACATTTTTATAACAACTGGAGAATGACAACCTAACAGTGATTTAATAGATAAACATATAGAAGTTTACCTTCTTGATGGCACATGTTTTATGTTTCTTCGACAAATATTGAGAGGCTAATGCTAGCCTCAATTTACAAATAAATGGGGAGAAAAAGATTAAATACAATGAGTGCTCATGTTATCACTTTTTTGTAATCAATTCCTATATCACCATGATATGTATTCAATTTCAGAAATTATCCTTTGATAAAATGTGCACTTTAGATTTAAAAATAATAATAAATAAATAAAAAAAAAAAAAAACTACCATCATTTGGTGGGCATTTTACAAACAGCAAACATTGAAAACAAATAAGAGATAGTAAAATAAAATGATTAGTAAAATTAATACCTCAGTTTACCAACTGTAGCTGAAGGGTTAAATACAATCTCTGCTCCATTAAGTCCATACATCATCCAGTTCTGTGGGTGATGTCTGCCATAACAGATGTTGACAGCTATTTTTCCTATAAAAAATATATCCAATATTGTAATGTAATATTATAATAAAAACAATTCAAAAGATGAAATTGGTTATTAAACAAAATATACTCTGGTAAGTGTAAAGCATATTTACAGGAGTATTTATAAACACGTCTAAATAATTTTTTTTTTTTTTTTTATGTTAAATCTCATATTTATCCATTGCTATGTTAACAGCATATGAAATAGAAGTGGGTCAAGTTTTAAGATTTTTTTTAGATAAATACATTAACAGAATAATACTTCCTCAAAAAATGATGAACATGATGGTAATAAGCTAATTTCGAACATTCACTACCTATTAACTGCTTTTTTTTTTTTCCAATGTTGACTGCATTTGAGGTATATATTATTTCCAAATTTAGAGCTTTGACCTTCTAAATTTAGAAGGTTTAATGGCTAACTCCTGGGAGTTTGAATAAAATTCAGGTCCAGAGAGGCTGCTGCTTGTTTTCTTTTTCTTCAGGATATACTAATGTGGCTTTCTTGTTAAACAAGGCCCAAAATTCAGTTTCAATGAACACACCTTGAAATTATTTAAACAACCTCTGAATCCTACAAATGGAGGTATATGCTGATATTATTATTTTAAGGATCTCCAGGTGTGAGAACATTGTCTTTGAACAAATGTAAATGCATATAACAGAAATATTACAAGCAATACTGCATATTCCTTAACTTGATCATTTTTTTTCAAATGTTGATCTCAGAACTACTAACAAGTCACTGTATCGCAATTAAATTAGCATGGGATAATAACTCTACAGGATAATGTTCGATAAATCATCGATAGGAGACCATGAGTTTTCCTGGCTTCCTTTCTACACTGATAAGAAAACTTCATATCTGCCTGTATTGTAACACCCAGATTACTTTCCTCCTCCACTGTTTTTAATTTACATTTACATTTCTAAGAAAGAAAAAAACTCAACCTGGATTAAAAGTGTCTAAAGTTCGCCTAACACTTTTATTGGGAGACAATGCTCAGGGCGATTTTAAATTGAAACCGATGCTTGTTTATCAGTCTCCAAATCCTCACATTCTAAAAGTGTAAAACCATAGATCACTTCCAGTTATTTGGCGATTAAATAAGAAAGCATGGGTGACCCAAGCTGTATTCACTGACTGGTTTTCAAGCTATTTTTGCCCAGCTGTTGAAAAATATTGCAAGGAAAGCAATATTGCATTTAAAGTACTACTAATTTTAGATAATGGTCCAGGTCATCCAACTACACTCGGTTCATTATGTGAAAATGAAAAATCATTTTTTTGCCGCCAAACACATCCTTGATGGATCAAGGGACCATCGCAACATTTAAGGCCTACTACATAAGAAAAACATTTGAACAGGCAACTGCTAAAACTATAGGAGACTATGCAATTCCTTAACAGATTTCTGGAAAAATTATAACATCAGACATGCAATAGAAAATATTCAGCATGCTTGGCAACAAACAACTGCAAACAACATGTGTGGAAGCACATTTTTCCTCATTGTGCATATAGTAGTGGTTCAAAGAAAAAACTATTATAGAAGAAATAACAAATACTGGAAGAGAACTTGAATTTGATGAACTAGAAAATGGCGATGTTCGGGAACTGCTCAATTCACACACGGAAGAATTGACTGATGATGATCTCCTACTTTTAGATCAACAAAGAGCATTTGAAGAAGCCAACAATGATGCTAAAGAACAAGATAATGTGCAAGTGAAGGAGTTCACTCTTGAGGAATTCAAAGGTATCTTTCGAGCTGTAGAAGTTGTGAAGCAAAAACTTAACTTATGGATGCTAACCCTAACCTCAATCGAAGCATGCAAATCCGCTGAGATGTGAATAAAGCACTCTGTATGTACCAGCATATGTACAAAGGTTTAAAGAAAGAGAAGACAGTTCAGTCTACGCTGCTAAAATATTTAAAAAAAATAAAAGACGATAAAGTTGTTTTCGTCAGTGTAAGCTTACCTTTAGGAATGATATTTAGAATTTTTTTGTTTTTATTTTGCTTTCTATACTCTATGACTTATGTACTCTTACAGTATTCTATGACTTTGTTAATAATAAATTTATCCTTTATTGTAACATTTCATTAATAAACATATAAAAACTTATGTTTAAAATTTTTTATTACCTATTTCTGTCGAGCTGGAACCAATTACCATATTTTACACATAATTATAACTTAGAATAGTGCGAATTAAAATAATGCGACTACTTCATGGGATTCATTAGTTGCACTAATCATGACCTAGCTGTATTTGAAATTGTTCCCAGCATCCAGCTTTTGAGTAACTGTGTCAAATAGCCTACTAAGTTAGTTAAAACATGATTTTCCATTAACAAAGCCAAAATTGCATGTCCTTCAGAATGACATTATCTATCTAAATGTCCCTGAATTTCATTTTAAATCACTGCCTCTAAGATTTTTCCTACCAATGAAATCAGATTAACTGATCTGTAGTTATCACTTCTACATTGGCACTTCTCTAATCTAAAGAAATCTCCCTCAAGTCCAAAGATGCCCTCACAATTAACCTTAATGGTTCAATTCACTCCCCAGCAGTATTCCTCAAAACTACTGGATATATGCCATCAACTCCAGGAGCCTTACTCACCTTTATGCTCAAAATTTTTCTAATAAGTAATCATCTGTAATTACAAAATCACTAATTTTGTATGGCTCAGCCTCACTCACACAGTCTCTTCTCAGCATGAAGGATCTTTCATCAGTAAAGACAAATGCAAGCCGACCGGGCTAGCCGAGTGGGTAAAGTACCTGCCCGGCAACCCAAAGGTCGCGGGTTCGATTCCCGCCTCGGGCTTGGATCAAAGTACTGCAAAAACCTTGGGAGGTGCAATATGGCCACAGAAGCCGATGCGCCAACAACTACCAAATCAAAAAAAAAAAAAAAAAAACAAATGCAAAGTACCTATTCAATTCATCTGTAACATCAGTTGCAGATGAATTGAATAGGTACACCAATCTCATTGCCCTTCTCTGTACTCGTCCCAGCAGCTCTACATCCTTTCTAAAATGAGGCCTCCAGACCTGTATACAGTACTCAATGTGTGGCCTGACCATTTCATTATACAAGGGGATAATCATCTCCTTATCCCTACTAGAAAAATTCTGGTATATCATTGACAAGACACCATGACCTACTCTTGCAGACTGTCTGCATTGCTCAGAAAACTTTATATCTGACTGCATAATTATCTCCAGGACACTTTCATTCTCCACTACCCTAAATGTAGTACCACACAGTTGATATGTTAATCTGGAATTACTGCTACCCATATACAGTACTTTACATTTGTCAATGTTAAACTTCAGTTTCCACCTTTCAGCCCATCTGTTCAACTTTTCTAGATGCTGTTGCAGTAGCGTACCGTTATCAGTACTGTTATATGTTTTTTAGTGTAAAATTTGGAAGTTCAGAATTTTCATCTGCACTATCATCCTCTGAATTGATTTGGATGCCATTTCCACGAAAATGCCATTTCCACCAAATCTGCTTCACCAGATCTTTTTTCTACCAGCAATTCTTGAGTGTCTTCAGTAATCATATCTTTTTTTTTTTTTTTTTAGGAGCATTGGCGACTAAGGCCATGTTGCTCTGTATATATTATCTATAAATTGTGCACATTTTGCAGAGGTGTATTGCTAAAAAAATAGTACCGGAACGCTCGTCGATTAACTACAAATACTTACCTAAAATTTTTTCATTTGCAAAAATAAATAAGTCAAAGATTAAAATATTTGTTCAGTATTTATTTATAACTATTAAATAAAATTTTCAAAAGTAAAAAACAAAGACAAAAAATTAAAAAATCAGAAAAGAAAAAAAAAAAAAAAACTCCAAAATAATATAAAAGATACTGCTCAGAAGAATCATAGAAAGTCCCATACAGGATCGATTACATATTCTTGTGTGACTGCCCTTTTGGTTTGTTGGTCAACAGCAGAACGATGAGACCACAACCAAGTTCGGACATAAAAATTTGGATTCCATAATTCTAATGGTCGACCATGTAGTTTAATAAACAAACTTGCCACATGTTCGACAAGAATACGGATCTTTTCTCTGTTAATATTAAATTCATACTGCTGAAGCCATGCTCACATTCAGAAGAACTGCAAGCTTCTTCCAAATTTTTTTTGCAAACTTATTCCAAATTTTGGAATAAGTTTTTTAATGTTCCAAATCTGTGGGCACGCTACGGCCAGCATTAGCTAAATAATCCCTGTAGGCATTCAAACGTTTTGTGAAAGATAAATTAAAACGTTTACAGAGAGAGAGAGAGATTATTTCAATTTCTCCAAATCTAGAATCAATTTAAGATGGCCAATTGCTTGGTTCAAGAATTTGCAAATATTTTATAATGTCTGAAGTTGAAATTCCTTCAGTAAATTCAGTAGAATCTGTATTAATGCTCAGCCTATGCTTCATATTATTAATAATACTGTTTAGAAATTGATTTCTATGAATTAATGTTACTTTGTTATTGTCCGTTAACGTTACTGAAAACAACTGCATTTTTTCAATAGCATCTAAGGCTTCTAACAACTTTTTTCCTTTTTGAGGAAATTTTAAAAATTCCAAGTAACGAATTGCAGGATGAATCAATTTGTCTGCATATACTATTGTATCTCTCTTTTGCAATGACTTTGAAAGAATCGATAGCTCGAACAATACATCGTACATCGGGCTAAATTAAGAACAAACTGTTCAGATGAAATTCATTTATATAATCCATTGAACATGGAATGTTCAGTTTTGTTTCAGTTGTTATCTTTACTGGCATTTTCAAAATGATGGCATAAAGATGCAAAATTTTTCCAAACTGCTGATACGGTCCTAAAGGAGCTGGCCACCCAACTTACATTAAGTACCCTTTTAATTTCTTTGCCGATGCTGGTAGCACATCCTTTATTTCTCTCTGGTTTTTTGGAAATGTCTCTCTGGTTTTTTGGAGACTGTAAAAGGGTACAGCTTGTCTATAAATATTTGAAAATGGTTAATTACATGAACTTCTGATATTGCATCCTCAACTGATAACTCAAACTGATGGTTTAAACAATGCCATATGATCAAATTTGGATATTTTTCTAATAATTTATTTCCAACTCCAGATTTTGTGCCCAACATAACACTGGCCCCATCGCTCATAAAAGAAATTAAATAGTGTTTTAATTGTCATCAAATCCATACTTTTCAAGACATTTTAAGAGGCACTCTGTTATTGTGAAAGCTGTTTGATCTGGTAATTCGATTAAATCAAGAAAGAAGTAATGTGGATCTTTCATTTTTATTGGTTTCACATTTTAAATAAATAATCAGAGTAGATTTATTGCTTAGAGTGGCTCAGTGAGAACTGATGTTTCCATGTATGTCCACAATTTGTTGGCACAAGTTTAATTTCATTTGCCTTGCGACATGCTCTATTATATTAGTAGCACTTAATCTTGAATGCAAACTGTGAGCAATAACAGTGCCATTCAATTCTTAAAGTTGTAACAACTCAAAATGGTCAGAATATGGTCGATCATGATTCGCAATATAATATGCAGTTCTAAAACCTTACAGGTGCTAGAATTTTCGGAGTCATTCATTTGATCAATTACTGTTTCTAAATATTGTTCGTTTGCAGCTTGCAAGGTTTTTCAGCCTGTACATGTGACGTACTCTTTGAATGTTCATAAATTTTCTTTCGCAAAGATGTTAATTGTGCACTTCTATCTTTGCCATAAGATGATACCACTACCAAACTCCATTCCTTTTAAATGCTAACTCCCTGCTTTTTAGACGGCTCTAATTTTTTTTACGGCAACACAAGTCAAACATCCTAATTTTCCGGCATTGCACATAAGCCAAGGATATGCTTCTTTTTTTTTTCTTCTCAGTCCACATGTCAGCATTTTAAACATGGGGGTGCCAATTAAATTTTAATTCTGTGTCACTGTTTCTCTCATCTTTAGATCTTGATGGAAAAGAAGAGGTCATGTCATCATTTCCACATGTTTGTATATTTTCTTGCACAGTTTTCAGTTTTTTTATCAAGAAATCTATTTAATGTTGTTTGCTTGCATTTTTCACTCATTTTGTATTTAATAAAAATTTCTTCTTTTAATTTTTAAATACTGAAATTACGTAAATTTAAATTTATATTAAATTTTAAATATATAAATTTATATTTATATATTTATGTAATAAATAAATTAATTAATCTAAATAGTAGAGATTGGTCATAAACTCACATGTACATATTATATATATAATACATATATAATACATATATGAATGACAAAAAAAAAATCTTGTTTGTCGTTCTTTAGAAGAATATATGATCATGCTACGTCGACTGTACAGTAACTGAATCTGACTCAATAATCAAAATGCAGCGCATCACAGTATATCTCCTTCTTTGAATCTATTTATCTAACATATTGTACTTTAGTAAGAAACGTTCACGTTTCATTGTAAATTTTATATTTTTGTTTTTAAATAAATTTTTAAAGAAATCTATTAATTTTAAAGATTAATATTAATATATATTTTTAGTAGTAATGGGTAAAATAGATATTATTTCTCCCTCCCCTTTGATTATGCCATTGTTTTATAATATTAGGTGTATAAATTTAATGATTTTCTATTATGACATTTAGAAAAAAAAATACCGGAACGTCATTCCGTCCCGAATACACCAATGGTGTTTTGAGGTCAATTTTGCCTTTTGCTAGATGAAAAACCAGAGTTTCAGGGAGAAAAAAGCCATGCTACCCTCTCCTGAGATTGACTAACTCAGCCATGTTTTGAAAAATACCCATAAAATTCCTCCTGTCATCGACGGGATTCAAACTCAGGTGTTTTCAACCCTATGTAGGGCACTGCCGATTCTACCAACTGTGTACCCAGGAGGACTTCAGTAGTCATATCATCAAAACCTTCCCCTCATACCCACTTAGCAAGTTCTACTATCACACGATTCTGTGTCTGTATGGTAGCACAGTGGTATCGTCACCGTCCTCCCCACACCGGGTGGAAAAAGTCCAGGTTCAAATCCAGTTGATGACACGAATAACTTTAATGGGCTTTTTCCACTCCATGGCTCAGTTAGTAGGTCTCAGGAGTATATAGCATGGTTCTCCACTGCCCCGGGGCAACTTGGGTTTTTTGTCCTGCAAAACAAGCAAATAGACCATAGAACACGCAATTTACAGACGCAATAATACACAATGCACGGCAGATGAATTGAAATATTCAGGTGACCCAATATAATACTTTTTTTTTTAATCACACGATTCCATTTTCTGCCGATTTTAACCATATTTCCTGAATTCTGGCCATACATTTTTCCAATGTGCATTTGATGTTGACAGTTTTACTTTTTTGAAAGATAAAACTATGATTACCCCCAGGGGCTCACATCTGGTGAGTATGGGCTTGGCACACCCAGGGTCCTGAGCTGGATATCATCATACTTCTCTTTCTTGGTGATCCCCCTCTCTCTCTCTCTCTCTCTCTCTCTCTCTCTCTCTCTCTCTCTCTCTCTCTCTCTCTCTCTCTCTCTCTCTCTCTCTCTCTCTCTCTCTCTCTCTCTCTCTCAGGGGTAACTCAGAAATTTTTTTTGGCTGGTGCAGCAAAAGCCTCAGGCTTCCTTGCACCATATGGCTAATTATAATAATAATAATAATAATTAAGCCGATACAGTCCACAATTGAAAAATGTTTCCATGCTTCCATCACTTCAATAGATTCACAATCAACTTTTTCCAAAATCCATCGTAATCATTTTCTGATGTAATGAGTTTTAAAGGCAGATATAATGGCTGAATTAAAGAAGTTGTATTAGGTGGTAGGAACATTACTTCAACATTCGAATGACTTAAACGTTACTTCAACGTTTGAATTACTTTTGGATGGCCTGGCGCGTTATCCAATAGTAATAAAACTTTGAAATCTAGATTTTTCCAACACGTTCAACAAGCACGAGTTCAATAGCACCGAACCTAACACAGGGATTTCTCAATATTTATTTATTTTTTTGCATAACTACTAGCGAGTCAACAGCAGAGATTCACAAAAAAAGAATGGAAATGTTGAAAAATAACATCCAACATAATAGCAGGGTTTCCCTTCCACAAAAGCTAAAAAAAAAAAAACTGTATTATGTGACATTTGCCACAATTCTCTAACCGTGTTAGAGTAAAACCATGTTATTCGAGGAATGCTGCAATTTATCATTCATGTTAGAGCGAAACCATGTTGTAGAAGTACTGTGTTATATGGGGGTTACCTGTATACGTTATCAAAATTATTTTTGCATCCAGTTCCTTTGTGACCACATCACAGTATCCAATCAAATTGGTCAGACAAGAACCCATGTGTGTCTGAACTATAACTGCAGTCTTGGCTAGATGATCCTGTAGTGCTCTTTAACTAGTGTTTCCATTAATTTCCCTGGAACAGAAGTTAAACTAACAGGTCTGTAATTACTCTTGTCGCCCTTTGATCCACCTTTGTGAATTGGGGTCACATTTACAAATCTCCAGTTCATGGGTACCTTTCCTGAATCCAAGTAAACTCTCATAATTATAGCTAAGGTTTTGCTTACTTCGCTGCCTCCCTAAATGCAATTGGGTGATCCCATCCATCCTAAGTGTCTTTATGTTTAACTTCAACAATTTCTTCTCCACTTTGGTCTTAGTTATTTAGCTCCCTGCCAGAGTTTGATTAACTTCTGGCATTCCTCTCCCTGAATAACTCCTCATGTGTGAATGTAGATGCAAAATACTCATTTGGTTTGTCAGCTACCTGAGCAGGATCATCAACAGCCAAATCATCGATCAAGGGGACCAATCTGATTCATTCCCTTCCTTCTCTTTGCATCTTTTGCCAAAGATTTATTGTACTCTGCCTTCAACTGCTTAGCCTCCATTTTGACTTGTTTACAGGCCAGCTTATATCTACCACAGGCTTCTGTGTCACTTGATAATTTATATGCATCTCATGCATTTTTCTTCTCTGCCACGAGTCTTATTAGCTCATCTGACATCCATTTAGGCCTTGAACAATATTTCTTAGTTGGTATGAAAAGCCTAGTAGCTTGCTAGATTAATTCTTTGAATGCTTTCCATTTAGAATTTGCTGTTGGTAACATCATCAGTTAGTCTCACTGTATAGAACTGAAAAACTGTGTCAGACCACCATAGTCACCTGAAATCAAAATCCCTTCCTCAAATATGCAACAACCTGATGGTAGTTGCATATTTGAGTAAATCTCACATCAGCACACTATGATCACTGACACCTAGTGATTCCTTTATCTGCAGATTCTTAATGCATGAAGAATAACTGCTGATAATCATATCAAGAGTATTACTGCCTCTTTGCCTCTCAAATATGCTGCTTTACAAAACAATCATCAAATAAATCCACAAAAGCCTTGCTACTGTGCAAGTGACCAAACCACAAGTTCCAGTCAACATCTGAGAAGTTAAAATACCCCATTATAAGATAATCTGATTTACTGGCCCACTATTTCTCTGTACTGTTGTTCATTGTACTCATTAGGCCTATAACATACTCCTACTCTCAATTTTGTTTTCCTAATGCTTATGTCACACCAAACTGACTCAACTTTGCACTGTCCACCCATGTCAACTGGATGTAATTCCTTAGATTTTGTTTCTTATCTAACAGCATAATCCCTTCTCCCTTCCTACCCTTTCTGTACACATTTAACTCCCCAAATTCCAATTCTGCATATCTGTGTGACATCGTGTCTCTTTTATCCCAAGAATATCTGCCTTTGATGTTTTGACCAGCACCTCAAATTCATGAAATTTATTTACTAATCTCCTGGCATTGGTGTACATGCAAGTATACAGGCACCTGTTCTTATTCTTAGTTACCCTAACACAGCCTATATATTAACTTGTTCTGCAATGATTCCCAGCAGTCCTTGAAATCTCCAGTACCTTGTTTTCCAGGCTGCTGTTCATTCCAAGCGAAGCAGTGCAAGAACCACTTTCACCTCTGCCAGCAGCTACTGTTAATCTATTAGTTTGTGTATCCCCCCAAGCTAGTAGTTTTCTGACCTACTTAACATTGCCTCGATAGCAACAGCAAATATTCTTGCACCCTTTCTATTTAAGTGTATCACATCCCTGTAGAAGCAGTCTCTCCTGCAGATCATACTGCAAAAAATTCTAACACCGTGAGCCTTGCACAATTTCTCCAGGACTGAATTGATTGATATCTCTCACCATATACTCCCTCCTATCATGTCTGGGTGTAATTGCAGACACTTTCAAATTCAACCCTAACTCATGGCTTTTTTTCAACACTGACCTGTTCTTGTTAAGTAATTCCGAAGTTCGCCTAATCTTAATTTCATTAGTGCCAATATGTACAACAATATCACCCTTAAAAGATATCTGCTCTACAACATCAACTTTTCCCCTGGCAGACATAACATGGTCCTGTTCAACTCATCCTTTTTGCACAATATATTAGCATAGGCATATGATGCAAGAAAGCAAGCTTACGCAGCATCAGCCAAAAAAAAAAAAAAAAAACTTCCACTTCACCCCTCCATTCGTTCAAAATACCTGTCCAGCTGAGTCTTAAATTTATTTAGGCTATCAACTTCCACAACAAGGGATGGAAGTCTGTTCCACCAACCAACCAACTATCCGCTGGCTAAAGGCAAATTTCCACACATCTATCCTACATCTCTTTCCTCAATTTGAATTTATGCCCTCTCAGGTAATTATTCTGAGCAAGAGGCAGAATCCTATCAGCATTCAGCATGCTCAAACCATTCAAGGCTTTATACACCTCTATCAGATCACCCCGCCTATGCTTAGTCTCCAGACACTGTAATTTGCAAAAACTTAAGCCTTTCTTCGTAAGAGCAACCCTTTGTTCCATTCACTAATCTTGTTGAACTTCTCTGTACTCGTTCCAGCAGCTTTACATCCTTCTTGAAATGAGGCCTCCAGTCCTGTATACAGTACTCAAGGTGTGCCCTGACCATTGCCTTATACAAGGGAATAATCGCCTCCTTATCCCTGCTAGAAAAATTCCTGTATATCATTGATAAGACACCATGAGCTACTCTTGCAGCCCATCTGCACTGCTCAGAGAACTTCATATCTGCCTGCACAATTACCCCCAGGTCCTTTTCATTCTCTACCACTATAGTACCACAGTGTTGATATGTTGCTTTGGGGTTGCTGTTTCCCATATGTAGTACTTTACATTTGTCAATGTTAAACTTCATTTGCCACCTCTCAGCCCATCTGCTCAACCTTTTCAGATCGTGTTGCAGCAGCATAGCGTCAGTAGTGTCCTTAACAACCCTACCAACCTTTGTATCGTCTGCAAACTTGGATATTAAGCTTGATATACCACCATCAATATTATTTATAAATACAGAAAACAATAATGGACCCAACACTGAACCCTGAGGGACTCCACTAATAACATTAGTCCAAGATGAGCAGTACCCATTGATTACCACTCTCTGTCTTCTCCCCCTCAACCACCCCTTTATCCATAGCAGCAATTTGCCTCCAATGCCACACTTTCCAATTTATGCAGCAGTCTTCCATGTGCAACAGTATCAAAAGCCTTTCTAAGATCCAAGTATATAATATCAAAGTTATTCCCTGCATCCAGTTCTTTTGTGACTGCATCATAGTATCCAATCAAATTGGTCAGGCAAGACTTTCCCTTAACAAAACCATGCTGTGTCCGAGCTATAACTGAAGTCTTGTCTAGATGATCCTGCAGTGCTTCTTTAACCAGTGCCTCCATTAATTTTCCTGGAACAGAAGTTAAACTCACAGGTCTATAATTACTTGTGTCAGCCTTTGATCCTCCTCTGTGAATTGGGGTCACATTTGCACTTCTCCAGTCTATGGGTACCTCCCCTGAGTCGAAGGAAGCTCTCATAATTATAGCTAAGGGTTTGCTTACTTGCTTTGCTGCCTCCTTTAATATAACTGGATAGATCTCATCCACCCCAGGTGCCTTTATTGTGTTTATCTTCAACAATTTCTCCTCCACTTTACTCTCAGTTATTACAAGATTATCTAGCTTACTGCCAGAGTTGAATACACCTCTGGCATTCCCCTCGCTGAATAACTCCTCACGTGTGAATGTCGATGCAAAATATTCATTTAGTTTGTTAGCTACCTGAGCATGATCATCAACAGTTGAACCATCGATATCAAGTGGACCAATCTGATTCATCCCCTTCCTTCTAGAGTTTGCATAAGTAAAGAACTCTTTGCTGTTTTTCTTTGCATCCCTTGCCAAGGATTTCTCGTAATCTGCCTTCGCCTGCCTAACCTCCTTTGTAACTTGGTTACAGATCAACTTGTATCTACCATAGGCTTCTGTGTCACATGTTAATTTGTATGTATCCCATGCATTTTTCTTCTCTGCCATATGTCTCATTAGTTCATCTGACATCCATTTAGGCCTAGACCTTGAACAATAATTCTTAGTTGGTATGTAAAGCCTAGTAGCTTCCAAGATAAGTTCTTTGAATGCTTCCCATTTTGAATTTGCTGTTGGTAACATCATCAGTTGGTCCCACTGTATAGAATTTAAATAGTCTCAGTCCATCGTAGTCGCCTTTACGAAAGCAATAACCCTTCCCTTTACCCCTAATGGTAGTTACCTCTTTGAGTAAATCCCACTTCAGCACACTGTGATCACTGTCACCTAGTGGTTCATTTAACTGCAGATTCTTAATGCATGAAGAATCGCTACTGATAATCAAATCAAGAGTATTACTCCCTCTAGTTGCCTCCCGAACATGCTGATGTAGAAAACAATCATCCAATAAATCCACAAAAGCCTTGCTAGTGTGTGAGTGACCAGCCCCCAAATTCCAGTCAATATCTGGGAAATTAAAATCCCCCATTATAAGACTCTCTGATTTACTGGCCCACTCTATTTCCCTGTACAGTTTCTTATTATACTCATCAGAGTCATTAGGCCTATAGCACACTCCTACTCTCAATTTTGATCTCCCAATGCTTATGTCACACCAAACTGACTCAACACTGCACTGTCCAGCGATGTCAACTGGCTTCACTACCTTGGATTTTATGTGTTTCTTAACTAATAGCATAACCCCTCCTCCCTTCCTATCCTAGCTATCCTTTCTGTAGACATTGTACTCCCCAAATTCCAGTTATGCATTCCTTATACCTGTGTGACACCACGTCTCTGATATCCCAACAATATCCACCTTTGATGCTTTGAGCAATACCTGAAATTCATCAAATTTGTTTACAAAACTCCTAGCATTGGTATACAGGCAAGTATACATGCACCTGTTCTTTTTCTTAACTACCCTAACACAACTGATGTGTTTAATTGTACTGCAATGACTCCCAGTAGTCTCTGAAATATCCTGCATCTTGTTTTCCAGGCTTCTGCTCATTTCAATAGAAGCAGTGCAAGAATCACTTTCACCTCTGCCAGTGGCTACTATTAGTCCTTGTATCCCCTCAAGCTAGCAGTTTTCCGACCCACCTAACACTGCCTCGATAGCATCAGCAAATATTCTTGCACTCTTTCTATTTAAGTGTATCCCATCCCTGTAGAAACAGTCCCTTCTGTTAACAAGTACAGACCAGGCTGAAAAAAATTCTACCCCTTGAGCCTTGCACAATCTTTCCAGGGCCGAATTGATCGACAAGGTTCTCATCATATATTCCCCATTTTCCTGACAATAGCATTACCGACAATAACTAGTTCCTGCTGTACCAGCACATTCTGCACTGGGGATTGCCACTGTGTTGCCTAATGACTAAGTGCCACGTTAATGTGAGCAGCTGAGAGCTTAATGGGTTCTCCTATTTAAATCCTTCGAGAGCATCTATTGTGTTCTTCACACTCTCATAAAGACCCATAAAAATGCTGAGTTGGCACCTAACTTCCTTACGTCAAGCACACACAAAGACATTCCCCCTTGGCAATATCATAGCCTGTTCTGATAGCTTCACAAACATCAAACAAGCAGTACATTTCAAAAGTCTGTGATTCAGAGGACAACCACCCCCCATCAGTTCACCCCCAAGCCACAGCACTCCCACTACCTTGAACCGTTTGCTGTGCTGCTCTGGTCTAAGGCATGACTTCAATTCAATTTCAATAAAATTAAAAATATTACACTAAACCTACATCCCAATGCAGTAATGACACTATACACAGAGTGTCTCAAAAATATTGGTACAAACGTTTAGGGGTGGTAGGTAACATCTAAAGGAATGTGAATCGCATAGGAACCCATAACCGGAGTAGTCACGGGAAAGTGGTAGTAGAGGCACAAAAAGCAGAAATGACACAAGACAGTAATTAGTGGCAAACATTTATTTGACATAATATTAACAATGGAGTATGAGATGGATGCATTTCATGATGTTACAACAGATGCTAGAGGGTTCCACCACGAGACGCGATTCATGCATGACACCGACACAGTTTCTTTGACAACAGCAGCAGTGCAAACGAGTCTCGCCACGAGGTCCATTTCCGTCTCCACAGGTAATTCATACACAATAGATTTGAGGGCCCCCACACAGAAAGAAATCAAGGCTCGATAAATCAGGTGAGCATGGGGGGCCAGGCAACGGGTCCACCACGGCCAATCCATAGACACCCAAAACGCCTGTTCAAATGGTCACGAACACACCTTCCATAATGGGCAGGTGCCCCGTCATGTTGAAACCAAATGTTGCATCTCACATTTGCTGGAATATCATCAGATAATCCTGGTAGAACTTGTTCAAAAAGATCCAATATTTAGTGGAGTTCATGCAGGATGATAACAGGTATGGGTCGACTAAGCAGTCACCAGCCATACCTGCCCACACATTTATTGCGAAGCGATGTTGTGCCGCATGGGGGCGCACACCGTTTGGGTTGTCGTGAGCCCACACATGAGCATTGTGCTGATTGAATAAGCCTTCCCGAGTGAAATAAGCCTCATCCATGACCAAAACATAGGCTGGAAAATTCAAGTCTTGAACACTTTCTTGGAGAAACCACTACGCAAAAGCCACACGTGCAGGATTATCTTGGGGGAGCAGCAACTGAACCCTTTGGAGATGAAAGGGGTGTAAGGAATCGTCGTGCCAGACACACTGTACACTGCAACGAGGCACTCCTAAGGCAGAGGCAACGGCACATGTGCTAGTAGTAGGATTATTCTGGACCTCATTCAACACACTTTGTTCCATGGTGGGAGTTCGTGTTGAATGTGGTCTGCCCGCACTACTCCTGTTACCTCTAAATGATCCATAATCGCACAAATTTTGATGCACACGCACAAACAAATGGTGGTGCGGTACATGTCTGTGAAGCATTCTCCATAAATTCGTTGAGCGGCTCGTCCATTGCCCTCTGCTAATCCATACACTAGGTGCATGTCTGCCAGCTCGCAGTTCGTATATCGATGCATGCTCTTCATGCGGTGACTACTGCTTGAATGAGTAAACCAGAAATTTTCCCTCTCGTGAACTGATGAACAGCGCTGTGTACCGACTTACAGTACATTTCCGGTTATAGGTTCCTATGCGATTCACATTCCTTTAGATGTTACCTTGTTTGTACCAATATTTTTGAGACACCCCGTATATATATTTCAGTATCAAGCTTTGCCAACAAAGCACTTCACAAACTGGTCTTGCTAAGCAAAAATTTCATTTGATATACATGAAGGAGGTTCTGAAAGTAAAGTACAAGCAGGCATAGTAGGCAGTAAAGGTTCACAAGTACTTGTTTGAACAGCAAGAAGAGCATGCTAGGTCTCCACATTTGGATGTCACATTCACATGTGACATCCAAATCAAAATTGCAGTGAGACTGGAAATTTGATCAAATACAGAGGCAAGAAATGTGATTCATTTTCTGCATGCAAAAGGCAACACACCAATTCAACTTCATTAGCAGGTTATTGCCACATATATTGAACACAACATAAGCAGGTAACAAATTCCTGTATGGTGCATTCCAACCTAGTAATAATGAATGATGAACTATTCTTGGGATGACCACATTTGTCCCCCACAGTAGACAACATCTGTCTTATCAATGCCCTTATATATTCACCTTATATATTCACCTTATCCAAGATGAATCCTGAAATTTTGAAAAATTGCAGAAAAGTTAAATATTTCTATGACGTGGGTCTATGAATTCAATTATGAAATCATTCATGAAATCATTTATGACATGCTGAGATACAGGAAGATGTCATCATTGTGGGTGCAAAAACAGCTGACTAAGAAAACATGCATATAGAACTGTTGGGACAATTTCTAGGGTCTGAGGCACTCAATGGAGCATTTCAGAAAATTATCGTGTGTGATTAGCCTAGTTCCATCATGTCACACCAGAGTCAAAAGTGGACTACATGACATGGAAAGCACACTCACCATCCTCACTAAAAAAAATTCAAAGAGACAAGGAAAAATGCAAGGTAGTGTATGATCATGCTCAAAAACTGTGGCACTACACAGCCCAACAATGGGTGAGAGATGTTGCAACGTCTAACACTGTCCTAACTTGACATCCTCAAACTTTCATATCTTTAGAACTCTCAAGCAGCATTTATCATGTCCACAGTTTGTGAATGATGATGTGAATGATGATGTGAAGGGGCTTAGAGGGGAACAGGTATCCTGTGTGTTATCAGACACTCAGCCTAAAACACTGATGGATCCAATATCTCTCTATTACAGAAGATTTAGGAGAAGTCCGGTTGGCCTGCTTCCCTAAAATCCACTCATGCACACCTTCTCGATGGTAAGCCCTGTTACGTCACTTAGGTGGCAACGAACGTGTAGAGTGGTTCTCTTCAAGACGCCTGGTCAGCGTGAAGAGGAAAAGACCAAACCCTCCAGCAACGAGAGCACAACAATACAAATGGCCCTCAGTCCCCAGCAGCTTTCACTCTCCCTCTTACGGCAGCGAGAGGATCAGAGTGGAAGCAGAGGGTGCTAAGAATCTCTGGGTACGACCAGGCTGCCATGCACGGAAACTGAACCTGGCCTGTTATAACGTACGATCACTCATCGGTGAAGACAGGATATTAGAGCTGGAAAAGGAATTAGAAAATGTGAATTGGAATATCATCGGTTTGGCTGAAACAAGAAGAAGAAATGAATCACTTATAAGTTTATCAAGTGGAAATCTGCTGTACACCAATGGAAACAGTGAAAGGAGTGAAGGTGGAGTTGGGTTTATGGTCCATAAAGATTTTAAAAACAACATCTTGGAATTCAAAAGTACATCACCAAGGGTGTCAAGACTAATACTCAAGATTTCTAAGAGGTACAAGCTAAAGATTATAATGATTTATGCACCAACATCGAGCCATGATGATGAAGAGGTTGAAGAAATGTACACAAAAATTGAGAGTCTTCTAGATGAGCAGAAAACCCACTACACTATTATTATGGGGGACTTCAATGCTAAGGTTGGAAAAAGGCAAAACAGTGCAGAAAGAGGAACTATAGGAAATTTTGGAATTGGTGAAAGAAATAAAAGAGATGAAAGACTTGTGGAATTTGCAGAATCTCAAGGACTATCAGTAATGAACACTTTTTTCAAGAAAAGGGTGAACAGAAAGTGGACATGGAAGAGTCCAAATGGATTAACAACTAATGAAATTGACTTCATCCTCACTAACAGAAGATACATTGTGAATGATGTTACCGTCTTGAATAATGTAAATGTTGGAAGTGATCACAGAATGGTAAGATGTACACTTAATATAGATGTAGGAAAGGAAAGGAAAAAACTGACTCGAGTAAATAATACAAAGGTCTTTGAAATAACAGAGGAGGAGAAAAAGCAGTATGTACTGGAACTTAAGAACAAGTTTGAGCTTCTGCAGACTGCTCAGGACCAAGATATCGACGAGGAATATTACAACTTTCTGAAAGTGATAAAGCCCAAGAAACCTATAGGGAAACAGAAATCCAAAGAAGAAAAAATTAGTCAAGAAACACTTGTCATGATGAACCAAAGACGACAAATGAAGAGCAAGAAAAACACTGATAGGGAGAAAATTGAGTATACTGAGTTATGCAAAGCCATTAGAAAGAGACTCAGAGAGGACATAAGAAGATTTAACACAAGAAAAGTAGAACAAGCATTAAGGGAAAACAAAGGATTTAAATCAGCAGCCATGAGCAGTAATACAGAAAGACAAATGATACTGAAACTGAAGAATAGCGATGGTGTACTTATAAACAGCAGAGAAGGCATAATTCAAATAGCAGAAGACTACTATAGAGAATTATACAAGGAGCGAGGGAATGATACCAGCAGTGGGGAAGATGGATTGCAAATTAGCAACACATACGACATACCTGATATTCTTCCTGATGAGGTAGAACATGCATTGAAGAAAATGAAGAATCGGAAAGCCCCGGGGGAAGATGAAGTTACTGTAGAGTTGTTAAAATTGGGAGGAAGAGACATAACACAAAAACTGGCTAGGCTCTTCACAAAGTGCATTAGAAAAGGTGTGATGCCTAAGCAGTGGAATAATGCAATCATAGTTTTGCTGCATAAGAAAGGAGATAAATCAGAAATTGGAAATTATAGACCAATTAGCTTGTTATCCCATATCTCCAAGTTGTTCACAAGGATCATTACTAACAGATTAGAAAGAATACTTGAAAGAATACTTGATGAGAATCAACCGAAAGAGCAAGCTGGCTTTAGGATAGGATTCTCAACTATGGATCACCTTCACGTAATATCACAGCTAATGGAGAAAGCAAATGAATATAAAACACCATTATGCCTGGCATTTGTGGATTATGAGAAGGCATTTGACTCCATACAGCATAAGGCAATGTTTCGGGCACTGGAAAGACAAGGCATAGATACTCCATATATTATGATCTTGAAGAAAATATATGAGAGTGCTACATCCTTTATTAGACTAGACAAAGACAGTAGCAAATTTAAAATCGAGAAAGGAGTTCGACAAGGAGACACAATATCTCCGAAGCTGTTTACTGCTGCCCTTGAGGAAGCTTTCAGAAGATTAGACTGGTCGCAGAAAGGAGTCAATGTGAACGGAGAGTACCTAAACCATTTACGATTTGCAGATGACATTGTGGTCATAAGCCACGATCCCAAAGAATTAGAGGAAAATCTTAATCAGTTATGCACAGTTAGTAAGGATTTTGGACTAAAGATGGATATGGCTAAAACAAAAGTAATGATGAACAAGTATGCCACGGAAAGGGAAATAATGATTGAAGGGGCAGTAATTGAAAAGGTGGAGTCATATACTTATCTGGGACAAGTTATTAGCTGTAATAATGATAAATGGCTGGAAGTCAAGAGAAGAATACAGGAAATATAGTCACATACTGAAGAGCAATATCCCAGTTTGTCTGAAACGTAAAATAATGAATCAATGTATACTCCCCACCATGACTTATGGAAGTGAAACTTGGGCACTCACCAAAAGAATGGAAGAGAAGCTAAGAACTACACAGCGAAGGATGGAACGAATTATATTGGGAATCAGACTGTTAGATAAGAAGAGAAACACATGGATTAGGCAGCAAACTCAAGTAAAGGACATTCTTATCAAAACTAAAGAACTAAAATGGTCTTGGGCAGGACACATAGCTCGAAGACATGATGACAGATGGACTAAGAAAATAACAGAATGGTACCCAAGAGGAGCTAGAAGAAAACCTGGAAGACAAAGGCGGAGATGGATAGATGAAATTCATGAGTTTTTGAGTAGTAAATGGATGGCTAGTGCTCAAAACAGAAGGAACTGGAAAGTTGCTGGAGAGGCCTTCATCCTGCAGTGGATTGAAAATGGATGATGATGATGATGATGTGAATGAAGCAGTAATGACCTGGTTATAGGCATGTAACCAGGATCTCTTTGTGAAGGAATTCAATTTTAAAAATTTTTTTTTTCACTAGTTTCCAACTAGGAAAAGTACCAAAACAGGGGTTTTGGTACATTTCCTAGTTGGAAGCTTTTGTATGTAATCGCCACCCCTTTTCCTAGGGGTGGTGATTACGTAGAAAAGTAATGTTACAATGTCTGTGTATATAGAAGCAGTTTTATCCTAGTCACAATGTCCTCCCACTTTTGGAACATCCCTAATATGTACTTTAAAAATATCTTGAATATAGTATATATTGAAATCTAGGCCACTCACACACCATGGCTAAATGATGCTTTAATTCAGTAAAAATAAAATTATAAAATATAATAAATAAATTAATTAAATAAAATCAAGTATGTACAGTTAAAAATCACTATATTTACAATAAATTACCCATATACAGTTAAAATGCCAGTATTAAAAACCAATGAATATGATAAAAATATAAAAATAAAAAATAAAATAATAAAAATATATAAATCATGGTACGGAATACTGGCTTTATAAATTATGGTTTGAGCAATGGCAGTCTCTTAACTATTGAACCAAAGGTAATGTGGATATATGGTTTCCCACAGCTAAAACCAATAAATACACTAAAAATATAAAAATTAAAAATTAAATAAAGAAATAAAAATGTACAAATTGCATTACTGAATAGTAGTTTTCAACAATTGATATTGTCTTTATCAACTATGGTTTGAGCAGTGAAAGTCTCTTAAATACTAAGAGATAGATAACATGATTTCCCAGAGTAGATCGTAGAAAATATGAAATACAGTAGAGCATCGAAAATCCGAATGAGCCAGCATTTATTTATTTCTTTTTCTTTATGCTGGTGCCATAAAATAATTTTATGTAAGCGCCGGTTATTGTGATCATGTTTGCGAATTGTATTTTGATTTTATTAAATGACAATTCTAATAAGCAAAAATCTGAGGAATATTATCCACAGGCTATAAACATGAAGATATAGCACAAATTTACACTTTTATTACCTTACCAATTAAAAAAATTAAATGATATGTGAAAACTGGAAGAACATTATCCACAGGTAAACAAAATAGAAATAAATATATGCTTGCATACATAGTTTAATTAATATACATACAGTATTAACTAAGCATAACCTTTGTAATCAACACGCTTTTAAACACACTTTGTAACTGATATTTCTGTTCACTGACAATTTTTTTTTTTTTTTTTTGGGTTGTAAAATCTAAAATGATAAAAAAAGATAAGCATCAATCAATAATAAAGAACATGGCATGCAGAAATTGCAACTAACACAATATGAACACAAGATATGGAGTAAAAAGTTTACAAAGTTTAGATATAGAAATGAAGAGAAGATTCTGAACATTTATTTACAGTTTTATTTTACTGTAGTTACGGCATCTTCTTCCTTGTCTTTTAAAAGGAAGCAGAAATTTTTAACAACTGAATCGAAGATTGAGATTTTAAACAGATTTTCAAAGGGAGAAAGCGGGTCTTTGTTAGCAAGATTCTACGAGGTTGAAAAGTCAACCATAACAGACGTTAAAAACAGCAAGGAAAAATTTTTTAAAGTTCGCATTGAAACTTTATTAATGGTACAAAAATGGTACATTTTTATACCATTTAGATAATGGTACAAATAAAAAGAGAAAACTATGAGAACAACTAATGAGCCATCCCTGGAAGATGCCATTTATTTGCAGTTCACGAACAAGGACGAAATTTAGGAGAACCCATATCTGGACCTTTGTTGTGTGAAAAGTCACTGGATTTTAACAAAAAATTAAGTGGTTCCTCACTGCACAGCATTAGAGAACTCCACATTGAAGAGGAAATTTTATCTTGTGATTTTGCTGCAGCAGAATCATTTAAAAAAAGTTTATCAATCTTATGGAAAGTGAAGGATATTCCAAAGATGATGTATACAATGCTGAAGAGACTGGATTAAACTGGAAGTCACTGGCTCAAAAATCTCTTGCATCTCACCATGAAACAGCTGCTCCCAGGTTTAAAGTGAGTAAAGAGCAAGTTACAGCTATGGTTTGCACTAATGCCAGTGGGATTCATGGGATCCATTGATGTTTATAGGAAAATCAAAGAGAGACAGTTCTTTTAAAAATGTTTCCTGCCATTTCCATTCAAAGGTCGACTGGATAGTTACATAGGTAACTATCCAGTCGACCTTTGAATTTCTTCAGTCAGCTTCAACTACCTCTGGAGGCAACTTGTTCCAGTAAACCAGCGTTTCGCAAACTTTTTTAGTCACAGAACACTTTTCATCTCACGACATATTCACAGAACACAAGTTTAGTGGGAGCCATAGAACTGTTTGCTAATATTTTATTACATATGATGCACTGTGCATCAGGAGCATCTTTATTTCCAAAACATGTAAAGCCGAAATTCAAGTAACTGTCATCATACTTTCATTTTGGTCTTTTATTAGTTGGTTCCTGTTTTTTCACTTCCGATTTTTGGGGAATAAATGGCTGTGATTGTTCATCCTCACTTTGAAGTGTGACAATATTGTGTTCGTTTTCATCGACCACAGTTACAATACTAAAAGTACTCGTTTCTTGTTTTAAAGTTCCTTTTTTCAACCACAAATCCACGGTCACATATTTTAATAATAAATATTTCGAAATACTAATAATTATCAAAAAAAAAATTATATAAGTGAGTTTAGTTATGACATCAGTTCGCTTCCTCCTCTCTTTCAAGCGGTGTACTCCAGGCTAAATCGCATACGAATGAAATATTAGATCACTACATTGCTACTTTTTCATAGATGTCATTACCTCTACTCTACATATACTTCTCTATGCAAAAGCCCGCCAAAATAAAGTGTTTTGCGGCCTATTTGATTATTAGTCTATCCCAGTATACTAACAACTGAAAAAAAAATTATGTTAAATATTATAATGATACAAAAGTGGTGTACACTACAAATATGCAAAATTTATTTATTTTATTATTATTTTTTTAATTATTAAAAATAACTAAATGCACAATAACTAAAAAAATTTTTCGTTATTGTGCATTTAGTTATTTTTAACTATTGTCATATACACCTTTTGGCATCTCTCATATTGTGTGATTATCTTCACAACTGGGTTGTCATGTCTGCAATACCAGGGTATCTGCCCACCCACTGATGATAGGCCAATAGCTTTGAAATGGTGCCGTCTGGGTGGTGATACTCACCGAGAATAAGTAACAATAGTCTTCTCTATTAGTGAAGCGTTACTTAATCGAGGTAGTGCAATATCATGGCAACTCGTTGTGAAGGAAAAGCACAATATGAGAAACAGAGCAAATGATGCCTACTACAAAAACTATAGTTTCTTAAGAGTTGTGTATGGTGTATCTACACCGATATTATATTTAATTATTAATTATGATTTATTTTGTAATGGAACACTCTTTCACATCTCATGGAACACAGTTTGAGAAACACTGTTTCTCAAATCTCACCATGTGAGTTGCCCATCTTTGAACCCTTTCAAGAAGATCAATGTCTGTTTTCAGATGAGGTCTCCACATTTGGACACAGTATTTGAAATGTGATCTTACAATTGTCTTATACAAGAAGTATTCCAAATGCGATCTTACAATTGTCTTATACAAGGCACCATGGGCTTTTCTAGCCACCTGTTTACACTGTTCAGAAAACTTCATATCTGCCCATATCATAACTCCCAGATCCCTTTCTTCCTCTGTTTTTAATTCAATCCCACCAAGTGGGCAAGTTATTTTAGGGTTGCTATTTACCCAAGTGTAAGACTTTGCCTTTTGCTGCATTAATCCTTTGCAGTCCAATGTTGTGCCCACTACAATATCATAAAATTCCAGTCCAATGTCGAATCCAGCACACCCATTAGTATTTATGATTATGGAAATTTGTTTTCTTGATGTGCTGGCAAAATTACTGTACTACCATCTATTTACATTTCATATAAACAATCTCAAAAGCTAAATTCGTGTTTACTGATGTTTATATTCAATTGTTAACAGCAGGCAGGGTTTTTTTTTTTTTTCTCCTTTAAGTCTGAATGTCTCAATTGGCACACCGTCAGCATTTCCTATAAGGAATTATGTTTTCCCAGTGTGCTGGCCCAATTGCTGTACTGCCATTTATTTATGCTTTATATACACAATCTGAAAAATAAATTGATGTTTACATTTCACAGATAATGACACATTTTTTTTTTCTCTCCTTCCATTCATTTATACTTCGTATAAACAATAAAAACTAAGTAGATCTTTATTATGTTTGTATTAAACCATTAATGGCAAACAGCATCATTTTTTTTTTTTTTTTTTTTCACTCTAACACAGCTCATGTATTAATGATCTTGGTAAAACACCTCCCAGCATTCCCAACACGCTCCATTCAATGCATCCTGTGGTCTTCCGTCAAAAGGATATCAGAAGGATTTTGATGAATCTTGATGCTAAGAAAACTCCAGGTCCTGATAGTATTTCTCCACTTGTTCTCAAACCCTGTGCTCCTGAACTTACTCCGATTCTTTGCCGCCTTTTTTCACTTTCTTATTCCAAAGGTGTTTTTCCTTCTGCTTGGAAATTTGCTCATATCCAGCCAGTTCCTAAAAAGGGTGACAAATCTCTCCCATCCAATTATCGTCCCATTGCAATTACTTCTACTCTTTCTAAAGTAATGGAGAAATCAATTAACCGCCAACTCTTAAACTACCTAGAAACCTTCCGTCTGATCAACGATCGCCAGTATGGATTCCGTCAGTGTCAATCCACTGGTGATATTTTCTGGCTTATGTTACCCATTTATGGACTAATTCAATGGAAAGGTTCGGTGAAACACAAGTAGTTGCTCTTAACATCTCAAAGGCTTTAGATGGTGTTTGGCATAAAGGTCTTCTAAAGAAGCTTCCATCTTATGGTTTGCCAACTGTTTTTAGTAATTGGTTATCCAGTTTTCTCTCTGATCGCTCACTGTGGGTGATGGTACATGGCTCTCTGTCTTCTAACTTCTCCACTAATGCTGGCGTTCCGAAAGGTTCAGTTCTTTCCCCCACTCTTTTCCTCTTGTATATTAATGACCTTCTTCCATTGACTGGAAATCCTATCCATAGTTTTGCCGATGATAGCACATTGCATTCCACTTTCCATTTGGAGAAACCTTGTCCTGCTCAATCAGCTTCAACTTCTCGAAAATCTGCTACCAATTCCTTAAATGCTGATCTCCAGGTAATTCTCCAGTGGGGCAAAGTCAACTTAGTTGATTTCAACCCTTCTAAAACTCAGTCTTGTCTTATATCTCGCAAAAAGGATTCTTCTGCTCCTATGCTTATCTTTAGTGACACTCCGATTTCTAGACAAAATGATATATCTCTTTTGGGGATTACCCTGACTTCTAATCTCTCTTGGCACAAGCACATTACAAATATTGCTTCCTCTGCATCTAAAAAACTTAGTTTTCTCTTTCGCTCTCGACGTTACTTTTCTTCCAAACAGCTGCTCACTCTGTATAAATCGCAAATCCGCCCTGCCATGGAATATTGTTCCCACATCTGGGGGTGGTGCCCCCAAAACCTCTCTCAGGCTTCTTGATTCCATTCAGAAGAGGGCAGTTAGGTTAATTAATGATTCATCTCTAACAGAGTCTCTTCACTCGCTTTCTCATAGACTCACTGTTTCTGCTGCATGCCTTTTCTACAGATACTTCCATGGGCACTGTTCTTCTGAATTGGCTTCTATAATTCCCGCTCTCTCTTTCAAAACAGTCCGAACACGTGCCGCCACCAGCCAGCATCCATTTACTGTCCAACTTCAAACCCACAGAACCAACTTTTCATCTTCCTCATTTATTCATTCAACTGCTGTTTTCTGGAACAACCTTCCTTCATACGTATTTCCTGAAAATTACAATCTACAGAAGTTCAAGTCCAATGTCAACAAATATCTTCTTTCGTCTTCTCAACCTCCAACCCAAGCACGGTACTCAGTACTATAGGTTCTAATACCTCTCGTGTTTGGGGTTCACATAAAAAAAAAAAAAAAACAGCGTATAAGTCACCAAGTAACTTCTACTCTGTGTTAGAGTAAAGTATTTGGACAACCAATCAAGGTCTATTAAAGGCCTTTCTGATAACGAAATTGAGAAATTGTTAGACCTTCCTGAAGAAATCTGGGAGGGGGGAGGAAACTTACAAATAGTTTCTGACTGTTCCATATGGTGTTATTGAGTTTGGTTTCACTAAATGAACTAAATGAGTTTTTTTGGAGTTATTGACATGGGGCTAAATGAATAAACTAATATAAGGAATATGGTCTGAAGAATGGACAGACAATTAAATTTTTGAAGGATATATTTAACATAAAGAAATTTCTGCAAATGTTTTGGATGCTGCATCTCTGCTCACCCACAAAAGAACAAACAAGAAATTCAAAGTAGATACTCTAAAGTAAAAGACATTGTCAATTATCCAGAAGGAAGGTTTCGTAACTATTTTCTTCAAGGTAAACATGTAGCATTAGATCTTTTAAACTGTTTTATCACACTATTTTATATATTAGCTCATATAAACCTGAAAATAAATAATTTTTGAGTATCACATTTCAACTATTCATTTTGATAAAGCTTGAGTAGACAAGGGGAAGATAGTGAAAATAATTCTGGACTGCAAAGAGTTAAAAAAAAATATCTGCCACTTTTCTGACCATTCTTGAACCCTGTTCAAGTCATCCTGAAGGAGTGCTGCTTGGCACTGATCATTAATGACTCTCCCAATCTTTATGTTGGCTGCAAATTTTGACATCACGCCCTTTATCTCTTCATTAATGTCATTTATGTAAATCAGAAACAACAGTGATCCAAGAACTAATCCTTCGGGAAGTCCACTCGGTTTTCTTATCTGATATAATACCAATTTGAAGAATATCTATTAATCACAATCCTAGGCCTTCTGTCCTGCAGCCACCTTGCAATTCATCTTAGAATCTTTTCAGTAATCACAAAGTGTTACAGCTTATACAGTAACCTCTCATGGGGGACTGAGTCACATGCCTTGCTGAAATCCAATTAAACTATAAACTACAATATGTTGAAATTGTTCCCTACATCCAGCTAATAAGTAACTGCACCAAAATAACTTACCAGATTAGCTATTTAGTTATTAAGTCTCAACCAGTGATTTTCCCTTAGTAAAACCAATGTTATATGTCTCTCAGAATGCTATTCCTATCTGAATGTCCCTGGATCACATTCTTAATCATCGTCTCTAAGACTTTACATACCACTGAAGTCAGACTAGCCAATTTTTACCAGCTTCAATCTTAGAACTGCCTCTATGTATTGTCAATACACTGCCATTTCTCCATTTCAAAGGAATCTTTCTCCCAAATCCAATGCTAATCCATCATAATTAACCTCAATGGTTCAATACAATACACAATGTGCCATATGAATGTTTTTCTAATAAATGGTCATGTGTAATTTCAAAATCATTAATTTCATATAGCTCGGCCTCACTTTCATATGGCACAGCCTCTCCTCAACATGAAGGATCATTTTTTAAGTAAAGACTGATGCAAAGTATCAGTCTTTACTTAAAAAATGTACTTTACTTAAAACAAACCTATTCAATTCATTAGCAACATCCAGTTAGGTTATCTAAGACTTTCTCACACCCAGTACACAAGGATCCAATCTGCGTTTTCTTCTTCTTTGTATTACACATACATGAAAAACTCTTTTTGCTCATTCTTTGCTCTCTTAACCAATGCCTTCCTATACTCAGCCCTGGCCTCCCTAATCTTATTTGTGGTACTATTACAGATCAACTTGTAGCTGTTGTAGCCTTCAGCATTTTTCATCACACTGTAATTTTCCCATGCTGTCTTTTTTTGCTCTATTAGACTTGCCAGCTCCATATTCATCCATCTCAGCATCTTTCTCGTGCTATATTTTCATAATAGTATACATGTATTCATGGCTTCTGTGATTATTGCTTTAAAGGTATTTCATGACTCTAACGTATTTGCCCTCCTTCTACAATTCACCCAATTAATAAATGACAATGTGGTGCCTTAAACAGTCACAGTGCCCTTTTCTGAAATTAAAACCCATGCCTTTACCTTTAACTATTGTAACCTCTTTCTTCATCTTCCAATTAACGACTGCATGATCACTACCTGCCAATGGTTCCTATACTTTAAGCCCTGTGATATCATTTGATTTGTAATGATGTCACAAATATGCTTACTTCTAGTATTTTTTCTAGCATTCTGGTACAAATGATAATCATCTAGTTTATTTTAAAAATCAATTAGGGGCAGATTGAAGTCACCCACATTAAGACATTCACACTTGCTTGCCCATTCCATCTGCATGCAGAGACACTCATCATACTCTTCACAGTATTCTGGTCTGTGGATTACTCCCGCTCTCACCACACAGATTCTATGCTGGCAAATGTAACTCTGGCTCAAAAAAAGCTCCTTTTGCACTCAGGCTGGTTTTGATGAGAAACATGACCCCGTCATGTTTCTCATCAAAACCTTCTATCTTCCCTTTTTTTCCATAATATATTATACATACCTAGTGGAATTCATCAACCACGATTTCCGGGTGGCACCACATTTCTGTCAGCCCTATTATGTCAGCATTACTTCTAACCAGGAGTTTGAATTCACCCATTTGTTGACAACACCCCTAACATTACTGTAGGCTATATATTCTTCTATAGTTTAATACCCTGACACACCCATTGAAGTTTAGGCTTGTTTCCCTAACTTTATTTCCCCCATTCATTTGAAACATTGCTGTCCTCAGAACACCAGCTGTTGTGGCAACAAACAAGAATTCTTGTGATGAATGCAGGCATTACTCAAACTCATATCATCAGATAAAAGCGGTCTATATTACCCCCCAAACCAGCAGTTTCCTCAACAGTACTGGCAAAAACCCTTGCACTACTTTGTTCAAATGAATACTGTCTCTACAAAATAAATTCCTTCTAACTACAAGTGTGGGCAAAGGCAATAAAAATTCCCCCAGAGCCTTGTAGACTTCCTCAAAGTCTTGAGTTAATCCACAAGGCTTTCAAAATATAATCTCTCCTATTGTGACTGGGCAGCAGAATTTCAGAAACATACACATTCTGACCTAATTCACAGCATTTTTTTCAGCATGGTCCTATATTTATCCAACAGATCATTGGTCACGTTTGTTTAATACTGTAAGTCCCCACGTGAATAATACTGCTGTCTTTATCGCCGTTCCCTAAAATCTGACAATCTGTTGGTAACACCATCAGTTGTTGCTCCCATCAAACCATACTGGTTCTGATCCACTTATCCTTATTACAAAAAAAAAAAGTTACCTGTTTCCCTGAAAATAGAATCTCCCAATAAAACCAAATCTACTACAACCAGAGCAGTGTGCAATTTATTTATAAAATTCAGAGGTAATGCCAGCAATATATCAACAAGACTAAGAAACAACTTAAGCCAATTAGGAAACCATGCTGATGTCAATCTGAATGCTGATTTCAGTTCTGTGATGGCCAAGCATGTATGGCATGATGAGAACTACGTAGATCCCAAATCTGCTGCCATCACTGATTATGAGAATCAAAACACCACTGTCAGTTAGAAGCAATGCACATCTGCAAAATTAGAATTATCATGAACAAGGACAGGAGATCTGTGTGTATCATGTTTGAATCCCTTGAACTGCAGTACAATGCACAATAGTGGAACATGAGAATGGAGGGGGTGATGGACATACAGGTAACTTAAATTAACACTGGTAATAAACAAATATAAACTACTTCTTCAAACATCCTTGTTGATTACATGGTTATATCTGCATTTCCTTCAATATTTAACAGGTTGCCACAGCATAGATCATAGTTGGTAAAGCCAATATCCAAATGTCAAAAGCTACTAAATCTGCAATTTATATTTTATTTTATATTTTTAATTTTATTTTTTATTTTGATTACTATTTATTAGTTTAAACACTAGTATTTTAATTGTACACAGTTATTTTATTGCAAATACATTGATTTTAACTGTGCTTACTTGATTTATCACAGTGTTTTATATACAAATTTCGACAAGAATCATTTAATCAAAATGTGGTCTAGAGATTTTAATATATATAATATTCCTGACTATAGTGGTTTTTTTCAGTATCTGAATAAAGTAATAATGAAAGAAACACTTGTTAAACACTTACCCCACTGAGTAAGGAAAATTGGGTGCCCAAGATTTCCCTCAGTATAGTACGTTGACTACAAAGAAACTAATTTTATTTTTTTTATTATTATTGCCTTAGTTATTATTACCAAATGACTATTTTTAATAAACCCACATATTGTATTAGGGTTCGAAATTATATTTAAATAACAATTCATTCTAATGTTCATAAGTAAAAAATCAATGATTCTAAATCATATTTTCCAGGGTTAACAATTAAGAATTAAGGAATTTATTTATTATTTTTACCATATTTTATAGTAATCCCAAACACAAAATGAGGTAAGGATGATTGCTAAAGAGCTTATTATCATTAAATTGGAATTCCTACATTGTTTATTTCCTAAAAATTACATATATTGTAATACACATCACAGAAGACTTAAGAGAAAAGATGCAAAAAAGTTGAACGGAAAATCAAAAAAAAGTGTTTACTGGGTGCAAAATTTAAAAGTGAAAGGATAATGACTAACTGCCTCAAAATAGATTTAGAAAAGATACAGAAATTATAAATGCCATATATCTACAGAAAAGATATGCAGTGGAAACTGTACTACTAAGAAGTAGATCAAATGATTAATCTAAATGTGACCTTTTATACAGAATCGAAGTTCACAAAGCTTTTAGAAATGCTAATCCTGCTGAAAAAGTATTCTGTGGTAATTCAAATTTGAGATATGTAGTCCAGAGAATTTAGGAAAAAAGTTGAACTAATTCATAATGAAATGATATTTCAAAGAAATATATACTAGGAAGATGTTTCTAAGAAACATACCAAAAGTTTGAACTAATCCAAGGTGAGTTTTCACTTCCATTCTTGGAAAAATGGCAGCTATTCACAGTTTCTGGACTTTCTGCATCAGCCAAAAATAAATAAATAAAATTAAAATTATATAATAATAATTATAAAACAGAATATTTATACTATGGGGTGATTATCAGGATAATCATCCAATTCTGTTTTAATTTAGCCAAACTCACTGCCTCCACCACATTGGGAGACAATTTATTCCAATGTTCAGCAACCTACTGTCTATAAATGAATTTCATGAGATCCAATTTTCTGTTATTCCCTTGTTTTTTGTTTATTTCTGTTTTGCTTGCTAATTCTTTGAATTTAGGTACAAGGCAAAAATGAAAGAGCTTAAAAATCGGCACTTGATAATATTTTTTGGATTTTGTGTATAACAAACAGTTTTTGAAATCAATATTTTATTTCAGTGATGGCCACAAGCTTCTATTCAAGCTTCTTTCAGGGGCATCTGTCTTTTCTAAACAATTGAGAATAATATTCTACCCCATTTGAGAATAATGTTAATAATATTCTACCCCATGTTTAGTCTCTAGAGCAAAGTTTCCGGCATCCCCCCTCCTCCCCCATACTTCTCCTTCAACCCATGCACGGTACTAAGTACTATAGGTTTTGATACCTTTCATGTTTGGGGTTTCATTAAAAAAAAAAAAAAAAAAACAAACCCAGATGAAGGGCTTCATTTAAAATGACAACACATAAGAGTATATATTATAATTTATGTCTAGCTACAAGTCAATAACCTCAATATGCCTTGACAATACCAATGAATTAGAGAAATTAACTAGAAGTTCCACAGGTAAATTCCAAGACCCCCCTGTTGCAAATTCAGCTATAAAAAAAAAATTAATTCCCTATAGGAAGGAAATAAAAACAATATTATCATCATCACCATTACATATTAATATTTAGATAGTATGAATCAGAGCTGTAATACTCAATACGTTCTACGTTGATATTAATATTTGTAAAATAATATATTATTTTACAAATATTTAATATGTTGAAATGCATCTTACTTTGACTGATGTGGGTCATAAAAAAAATTAGCTGCTGTTTTATTAACTGAAGTCATTTGCTTGTAAATATAGTTTGAACAGGTTTAAATATATTTTCTTATGAAGGACCATAGGAAATACTAAACAACATGCTTTCAAGCATAAATGCAATAGAAAATGTCATTCAATATTTTATACCAATTGACTGAAAAGAGGAAAATTAAAATTTTAAATACTACTAATTATAGATGCACTTTAAGAGAAAAAATGGGGAGAAGTATGATAAATCTCATCAATCAATCCATCCATGTGTGTCCAATAAACCATAAAGAGGTTCATATCTCATACATGTCATCTACAGAAAAGGTCATGACACAAGTCCAAGAGGAGGCCACAGGAATATCCTTCATAGAGAGCTGCGCATCCACGTGTTCGATGGATGGTAATTGACTTCCTGCAGGAGCTCTCTTACCTTTCAGAAGCTTTACAAGTCTAATATCACAGTTACAGTAACAAAATGGCATTTGGAATGGTATCATCCCCAATATGCATGAACTCTAGAACAGTGGACAAGGTGCTGTGGAGTGAAATCTTGTTATGTAATTGCAAAGATAAACTAACTTGATCAGAGTCCAGACCTCAACCCTATTGAATACTTAAGGGACAAAATACAGTACTGGATTACGCTGAAGCCAAGATAGCCTTCTTCCAAATGCTTCTCTGCCTTGTGGGGACATTTTCCCCTCCATATAATGCAGAGAAGTGTTTCTTATCAAATTATTTTAATATCTGCTTTGAAACATAATTCTGTTCCTTTTGCTTAATTGATTTCGTTACATTTTCAACTGAAAGATTTTCTTCTGCACATGGCTTGGCTACTCATTTAGCTTCAGTATATTATTCACTCTCTAACAAAAGACTGTTAATTGAGGACACCTTCATCTGATAAGAAGCCAATAGCTCTGAAACTAATCACAACAATGCCATAATGAGTATGATTTTTTGGTGATGTTATTTGACTAAAAATAATAGTAATTTTATGATAGCTCATGGATAATGATGTCATCTCTAAAGTGAGCATCACGGATTTCACTTTTTGGTAAGGGGCTATAGTTTTTTGTAGGGTTTTAGGCCTACCAGTGACTTAGATAATATTGCACCATATATATTACATCTCCAAATTATGTTCTGTAGTCAATTTCTAGGTTTGGGTGAAAAACCAGAGTTTCCAGGAGGAAAAAAATCATTCAACCATCACCCAAGTGCCTAACTCAGCCATGTTTGTTTGTTTGTTTGTTTGTTTATTTGGTTTTTAGGAGCATTAGCAACTAAGGCCATATTGCTCCGGGGATATGCAGTGGTCATTCCCTGACCTTTCTGCATTCTCCATATTTGGTGGTCACGGGCTCGAATCCCAGTCTAATCAAGAAGCGTGTGCTACGTACTATTGCTGCTGTTGCCCACCTGGCTACGGAGGCGCCCTCAGCTATGTAAAAAAAAAAAAAAAAAAAATTTCTCTCATCACTGATGGAATTCAAATCTGGGCCTTTTCCACCATGTTGTGGGGAGAACAGTGCTTATATGCATTGTGATATCTGTGAAGATACTTTTGATGATGTTATTTAATTAAGACCAATATTGGTAATTTAAGTTATCTCGTGGATAATGTTGTCATCTCTAAAGTGAGCATATGTCCAAGCCTATCACTGGCACCAGAGGGAACAAAGTGCATCTAAGACAGAAAGACAATAAAATATAATATAGTGAAGCAGTTATTATTAAATTATTTCAGCCTACATTGAAATATAATCCAATTCCTTTATTTGAAATGATAGCTAACCACAGCATGATGTGGAGACCCTTCCTGCTTATCAAACAATTCCAGAGAGTGCATGTACATTCAGAGATCACTGAAGTGTGAAACCCCATCCATAATGGACTACGCTGCATAGCTCACAGTATAACAAGCCGAACAGCTGCATAGGCTAGAACAGTGGTAATTTGCATCTCGTTGTGCAAGTCAAAGTGAAGAAGTAGCAGTTATGGGATGTAGTCAGTCGTGAGCTATAGTGTGTTTGCATGAGCTCACAAGTGCCCATTATTTTATTTATTTATTTTTTTTTTTGAAAATTTGCGAGCTCATTGTTGAAATGATCATTTATTTCACAAATGAAATTCTTAATTCAGTTATTGAGTATCCAGAGCCAGAACTACGGTAGGATGAACAAGGTCCTATGCTCAGCATTTTAATGGAGCAATTGACCAGTTATGGTTATGTATTTTAAAATTGCTTCATTTTTGATTTAATTACAGTCAGACCTCTGTTTAACGAACTTCTTTATAGCGAAATTTTTTGAGTTCTTGCTAATTAACATTTAAAAGGTTTCCATAGAACAAAGAACATTTCCATATAATGAACGGATTACAAGGGACAACTTTGTACGCATTGTACCCTCTTCTGGTCTTTAGGCAATTTAGGCAGTTAGAAAGCATGAATTAAGGGTTAAAGGGATTACCATTTGCACTGTTAGTGGTGCCCGTAAAACCTATGCAGCCAAATTATAAAGTAACTAACTTTCACTGTCCACAATTTTTCAGAGAAGTGAATGATCCATGCCTTTCAGTAAATTTCTCCTGTCTAGCATTAGCATAGGCACATGATGCAAGAAAGCAAGCTTATATAGTATCAGCCAAAAAGGGGAAAAAAAAAAACCCCAAAACAAATCTAATTTCACCTGTCCACTCACTCCAAATGTTTGTCTAGTTCTGCCTTGAATCTATTTAAGCTACCAACTTCTACAACGACAGATGGAAATTTGTTCCAGCAATCGACTATGTTTATATGGTCACAGTAGCTGAATGTGATTCTGACATTCTGTACAGTATTCAAAGTGACAGTAGCGATGTCGAGTTGGAATGAAGGCAACTAAGATATTAAATGAACTTTCTAAAGATGAAATGCTGGCAGAATTTGAAACTGCATCAATGCCTTCACTGTGAAGAAAATGTTCCAAAATATATAATGACATACAGACATTAATTTTAAAAAAAACTGTATGCATCACCAATCTCCAAAAAACCAGCACAATTTAAGGATGACTGCTAAAGAACTTGATGTGGAATCTATAAAGATCGGTCGTGTGGTTGGGCCACGATGGGAAGCTTGCAGCTTGCGGACGAAAATTGCGGTTTGGAGGAATTATCCAGCTTTGTGCAAACATTTTGAATCAGTAGTTAAATATTTGGGATTATTAAACAGACTTTTAAATCTGGAATTTCTTAACCATTTAGCACTAATAATTGACTTCCTGCAGGAGCTCTCTTACCTTTCAGAAGCTTTACAAGTCAAAGCATCACTATAGTCAAAGCAGATAAATGAATTATTCAAACTATCAATGCTATGGCTAATTTGAAAAATTCTGAAGGAAATTATGAAGGTAAAATTTAGAGCATGTCAAAGTCGAAAGAATTTAAAGGAATCAAAATCGAAAGTATGAACACATTCAAAAAATTACCTCAAGACAAGTTATTAAACTGCATTGTTATATTCTTAAAGGATAGGTTATTAATGCTATAGAGTAATTTTAAATTAAATAAAGAAAATAATGATATCATTGACAATGAGGAATTGAAAGAAATTTTAAACATATGCTACCCGGAATCATGGAATATGGAAGAACTTTTGTCTCTATGGCAAGAGACGCAAGAGGCATGGCATGAAAAACAAATAAGAAATTTAAGTTTTCTAATAAAATATGAAATAAAAATTGATGATTTTAGACATTTTGTCGAAGACAGTTTATCTTTAAAATCGAGTGAAATTCCTTTTTCAGAAATATTCTTGAAACCATTGCGATTAGCAGTGATGAAGCTGAGCAAGCTTTCAGCATAATGAATAATATTGTAACAATAAAAAGAATATCTTTGATGACAATTAAACTCATTGCAGATATGACTATAAATCTAAACGAAAGCCATTGCTTCAATTTGATCCAGATCATTATGTCAAATCTTCCATAATCATTGCTCAGCTGTTGAGCAGAAGATCGACAAAAATATTAATAAAGAAGTAAATTTTATATACCTATACAAAATGTATATCTCATGTATAAACATAGCTCTACATTCTCTCTCTCTCTCTCTCTCTCTCTCTCTCTCTATATATATATATATATATATATATATATATATATATCCAAGTATGAAAAAGCAAATATTAAATGTTATAATAAATATAAATATTATAATAAATATTAAGTAGTCACATAACCAATTAATGCCATCTAGGACGATTGAACATTACATCGGTCTGTATAAATATGAGTTAAGTTGATAGTGGAAGTCAGGCTAACAGTCATCTTGCCAGCTTACTGCGAAATTTGGAATTAATTAACAAAAATTTTTTTATTCTCATCACTACTTTTTGGCTCTAACTTACTACCTTTTTACATATATTTGGACATAGTTATGCTGGACGATGACTACAGAAACGGATAGCTCGTTAATTATGGTTGATACATTGAAAGGGTTAGCCCTCGAAAAAGTCCCTTTCAATGTATTTTATTGCCATAATTAACTTTTTTATGGTATTTTTATATATGTTTATAATTTATTGCTTATGTCATGGCATAGATGATTTTTTCCAGGTCACGTTTGGTACCCGCCATAGTTTATGGTTTACCTGATAAGCTAGAATTAACTTTGAAAACTCTTACCACTATCAACTTAACTCATATATATATATATATATTAGTGATAAAAAAAGGAAAAAAGTTAAAACGACAGTAACTGTAACTAATATGTAACTAATATTTATGGGTCAATGCAGTTGCAAGCAATCATGCAATACACCCATAATGTCTATAGAATATTAAGGATAATAGAAAATTATTAGAAAAAGTAAATCAATCCAATAATAATACCATCAGGGACCTAAGAAAATGCAAAAAAAAAAAAAAAAAAATTATTATCGTTTTTTACCGACAATCTAGATGACTTCAACTGGGGCCAACCACCCAGAAAGAAGGCAAAAAACAACAAGAGGTTCTCTGTTTCTGTGATGATCAATATATGCTAAGTAATTTAAATCTAAACCAAATATAAAACAGTATAGGCCAAATATAAATCAAATATAAATAAATCAAATGATGATAAAAAGTTAAGAAAATTTAGAATTATTAGAATCAAAGGTAAGAAATATAAGTAAAATGTAAATGTAAGCATATATTAATCATCGTTGACCTGACAGAGAACGTAATTTAATGATTAAAATAAGATTAAATATATAATACATACTACATATTGACCGTATCTAGGACATAATGTAATAGTCGTCAAAATAATGTGGTGCCCCTATGTGATGGATATGGTAAAAATAAATAAATAATTAAATTTAAGTTAACACAAAGAGAAACATGCAGACAGTAAGAAGAAAAACTAAAGGTGTAGGAATAATAGAACCTGAACTCTAACAAAGGCGAAAAATAGTGGTATAGAAAAGAAATAGTTTCTCTTACGTCCTCGGATTGCCCTAATAATTTCGGAGAAATAAAAATAAAGAGTGTACGACAGTTTAAAGACATTACAAGATAAGTTGTGGCTCGGGTATGCCCGGGATCGCAAACCCGTTCCTATAGTAGGACCCTGAGCTGAATTTGCATGTTATCTCAGCGTGAACTTGAGTAAATTTAAATGAATTTAACTATATGTATACATATTAAAAAAAATTTTTAAAAATGATACACTGTAATTTGCAAGCCGGTGGGTACAAGTTTTCTACGCCATAAGACACCAAGAATGCAAAGTGTATCCTATGTACATATATACATGGCACTAAATATGACAATTATATTGAAAATTATATTGAAACAATAGGTTCAGAAAACAAATTTTTGAAATTAATTATGCTTATCGCTTTCCTGAAGTGATATTTCAGATAAGCAATAGGGAAATTATTATTAATCAACTTGCCGTACAATGCTGTTAAGCCCGCTGAACAATTTTTATTACTATTGCAGATATAAGCAATCCTTAGACATTGCAATAAAATTATATTAGCATGCACTGATTTTGATATATTAGATCTCCAGTTTGTAAGGCTGACTAAGTTAAAATTAAATGCGTCTCTTTTATGTATAACAATGTTCCGTCATATACATAATTATTAAAGATTTTATTAGAGCATCCCAATAGGTTAAATCAACCTTTATAGCATTTTTATTTTCTAAATATAGTTTCTGGAGGACGGCTTTTAAATTATCAAGATTAATGCTCATAAATAGACTGTTGAAGTCATTTACGAGCTTTTACAAACATACAACAAATGTTTGTATTTGTTGAATATTGTTATTTTTTATAGCATTTATAATCGGTAAGTTATTTATTATAATAGTTTTATTTAAGTTATTTAATATAATTTTAAGTAACTTTTCTAACGTTTTTCCGGGAAATTTAGCATAACTATCTCTACATGATGTTATGAATCTACAATATATATATATATATATATATATATATATATATATATATATTGTAGTTTCATCTGCTATGTGTGTGTAACTGACTTTCACAGTCCCCAATGAAATATCTATATTCAGGAGAACAGCTCCAAGCCTGAACACTGGTAAAAAGTATAACTGCTTGTTGTGAATCAAGCTGTTAGTAAGTACACAGTTTTACTAAAGCAAATATACAAACTGCAGAATGTATATTAATGCATATGATACTCTGAAATAATATGCTTACTAAGTGTTAATAAATGAAATTTAAATACTTATCCTCTCACAATAAATTTACCTTTTCAGAGGCACTGTATGTGTGTTACTTTATATAAATATACATATTATTAATGAAAACAAAAGAAGAATAAACCAGGGTTTTTTTCTGTTTTCTTTTCCAAGTTCTTCTGCCATTTGCAGTACATTATATTCCTATCTGATTTGTGTTAATAACAATTCACTACATAAAATAAATAAGGAAAATTAAAAAAACACTGAACCTCAAAAACACTTATCTGATATCTTTAAGAAAAATTAAGACCTCTACTAGAAAAAAATCTGTCATACATTCTAATAATCACTGTTGAAAATAAGAACCAAAAACAACATTTTGCCTTAGCCTTCCTCAAAATCGTTCACTTAAAACTATTATATAACATGGGCTCCTCAAGTTTAAATTATTTCATCAACTTTAAAACACTCATTCATCATAATTCTTGTTCATTATAATGCCAATTAAGTATACTTAGATATTTTCTTTCAATTGCTCTGTTAAACATCATAGAAAAAGAAAACAGTCAATCTAACTTTCATACTTTTAACAGAAGTTAAAGAATGTGAAATTGCTGATCTTGGAAGCCTTGCAATGGAATTCACCATCTTATTAATTTGCTTTGAAATGTCTTATGTAAAATACACTGTGCCAATGAAATATACAACAGGTTTTAAATGAGATAAACATGTCATCCAGAAGGGGCATTAGAGACATCTGTAAATTGAGACGTTTCGCTGCAAGTGTAAATGCAGTGAAACGTCTCAGTAGTAGATACCACTGGGTCAGAATAAAGTGACCACTTTGCGTGCAGAGGTCCATGAAACCAGTTTCAGTAATTCAGAAAAATTAAATGCACGATTTCCTTACCTACTCAGTTTTTTATTGATTATCATTGTATGTACATGTGTGTTTCAATTAACTCTTGATTTTTTAAGGAGTCCTTATGTGCTGTAATGTAATAACTAGATCGTATGTATAGCTTAGCTTAATTTTCAGCACTCACCTCATAGTAATCCGCTTAGCTGGTGGAGAGTTTTACCACATACATAGTGGTTATAGGATTCTAATAACTTACAGGGATTATGGGTTTAAAACTAAGTTATGGGCTATAAAAAAATTTTTAAGAAAGGAAAGTGCACCTTCCATTCTATGGTTGCCTAATTAAATTAAATTAAATTAAATTAAATTAAATGAAGAAAAAATAGAAGCTAAGTTTTTTTATAAATTTTTTATAGCCCATAACTTAGTTTTAAACCCATAATCCCTGTAAGTTATTAGAATCCTATAACCACTATGCATGTGGTAAAACTCTCCACCAGCTAAGCGGATTACTATGAGGTGAGTGCTGAAAATTAAGCTAAGCTATACATACGATCTAGTGTTTCAATTAATTAATTTTTAGTAAATAACAACTTTAGTAAACACAATTAACTTTTAATAAAAATGAATATAAACTGCATTATTTAGAATATTTCATTATGGAAATATCATTTTCATTATATAAAATGAAGATCACTTAATTTTAATCCATATTCATCAATTTTGCTCTCATAGAATTCTTTTAATGCAATAGGCTATATCCAAATGGTCAAAACCCTTCTCTTTTTAAATTTCTGCATAAATTAAGACATAAATAAAGATAATATGCTAATAAAATAAGTGAAGTAGTAATAAAGTGGATGAAATAACCTCTTGAACTGATTAAATTTTCTCAAACATAAAATAGACAGAGAACTCAGTGAAAGAATGGTGACCTTCTGATGCTTGAATCTGAATCCTTTCACACATTCAAGAGGAGAAAGGGATAACCTTTTTTGTCAAGATGGGTAGCAACAGAGAAAAGAAGTGATTATTTGCACTATGGTATTTATAGTACCAAGTGCGCAATGAGCAAAGAATTAATACAATGCACTCTCATTATAGTTCTTTCAAGAGGACTGACTCCAAAGAGCACTAAAAACAGTAACCCTTCTTTTTGGAGGCTATTTTTCATTTATCCGTATTTTTGTAGATAACATTGATTTTTTTTTTTTTCCCCCTGCAGTGTTCATAAAGCAATGGTTTTATATGTAAGTTGAAAACCTACACACAATGTCCTATGCAAACTTTTTTTTTTTAGCATTTTCAAACTATTTTAGTTAAAAATACAATAATAATTTTTAAAATATGTTAAAAAGATTTTATTAAATTAAATTATACATACTTTGCATATTACTGTATAAATGCGATAATGTAGTGTTAACATAATAATGATATTGCTTTCATTAATGAAATTTACTGATGCCATGCTATACATGCACAGACACATACACACAAAAAATATGCAAATTACTGTACCAACAAGAAAAGCAAGCAAACAATGTTGAATTTAAAACAAACTCAGGAGAGCATGCAAATGCAATAACAAATAACTACATGTTGAGTTTTAAAGAGTGGCTTATCTCTATTCAAAGATTTTAGTTAAATATGAAATAAACTTTCCCTACACCAAGAACGATTTTTATGGTGTATATGTAGTGCACATAATACATCATAAAAATCATAATACATCATAATCTCTGTATACAATTTTCATTATGTAGCACAGAGCGGAACAGAAAGTAAAATAACGAGTTGTAGTTAAACTAAGTTTAATGTTAAATACACACAATAAACAATAAATCAGAACATGTAGAAACAGAGTAACCAGTAATACAAAAGTTTTCGGGCTTTATGTTGCCTTTCACTGCCATCGCACACTGTTAAGTTCTACATTTCCAAAACTTTCAATCCAACGGTTAACTGATGAAGGTCAACATAAAGCCAAAAACTTTTGTGTTACTGTATGTATCTACATATTCTGTTTTTAATGGTTACCGTAATTTTTTTTTTTTTTTTTTTTTTACGAAAATCCCAAACACGAGAGGTATTAGAACCTATAATACTAGTACCGTGCTTGGGTTGGAGGTTGAGAAGATGAGAGAAAATATTTGTTGACATTAGACTTCAACTTCTCTAGACTAATTTTCAGGAAAGACATATGAAGGAAGGTTGTTCCAGAAAACGACAGTTGAATGAATAAATGAGGAAGATGAAAAGTTGGTTCTGTGAGTTTGAAGTTGGACAGTAAACGGATGTTGGGTGATGGCGGCACGTGTTATGACTGTTCTGAAAGAGAGCGGAAATTATAAAAGCCAATTCAGAAGAACAGTGTCCATGGAAGTATCTGTAGAAAAGGAATGCAGCAGAAACAGTACATCTATGAGATAGCGAGTGGAAAGACTCTGTTAGAGATGAGTCATTAATTAACTTAACTGCCCTCTTCTGAATGGAATCTAGAAGCCTGAGAGAGGTTTTGGGGGCACCGCCCCAGATGTGGAACAATATTCCATAGTAGGGCGGATTTGCGATTTGTACAGAGTGAACAGCTGTTTGGAAGATAAGTAATGCCAAGAGAGAAAGAGAAAACCAAGTTTTTTACATGCAAAGGAAGCAATATTTGTAAGGTGCTTGTGCCAAGAGAGAGAGAGATTAGAAGTCAGGGTAATCCCCAAAAGAGATATATCATCTTGCCTAGAAATTGGAGTGTCATCGAATATAAGCATAGGAGCAGAAGAGTCCTTTTTGCGAGATATAAGACAAGACTGAGTTTTAGAAGGATTGAAATCAACTAAGTTGTCTTTGCCCAACTGGAGAATTACCTGGAGATCAGCATTTAAGGAATTGGTAGTGGATATTCGAGAAGTTGAAGCAGATTGAACAGGGCAAGATTTCCCAAAATGGAAAGCGAAATGCAATGTGCTATTAATGGCAAAACTATAGACAGGATTTCCAGTCAATGGAAGAAGGTCATTAATATACAAGAGGAAAAGAGTGGAGGAAAGAACTGAACCTTGAGGGACACCAGCATTAGGGGAGAAGTTAGAACACAGAGAGCCATCTACCATTACCTTCAGTGATTGATTAGAGAGTAAACTGGATAACCAATTACAAAAAACAGTTGGCAAACTATAAGATGGAAGCTTGTTTAGAAGGCCTTTATGCCAAATATGATCAAAAGCCTTTGAGATGTCAAGAGCAACTGCCTGTGTTTCACTGAACTTTTCCATTGAATTTATCCATAAATGGGTAACATAAACCAGAATATCACCAGTGGATTGACACTGACAGAATCCATACTGGCAATTGTTGATCAGACGGAAGGTTTCTAGGTAGTTTAAGAGTTGGCGGTTAATTGATTTCTCCATTACTTTAGAAAGAGTAGAAGTAATTGCAATGGGACGATAATTAGATGGGAGGGATTTGTCACCCTTTTTAGGAACTGGCTGGATATGAGCAAATTTCCAAGCAGAAGGAAAAACACCTTTGGAATAAGAAAGTGAAAAAAGGTGGCATAGAACAGGAGTAAGTTCGGGAGCACAGGTTTTGAGAACAAGTGGAGAAATACCATCAGGACCTGAAGCTTTCTTAGCATCAAGATTCGTCAAAATCCTTCTGACATCCTTTAAATGGATGACCACAGGAGGCATTGAATGAAGCATACAGGGAATGGTGGGAGGTGTTTTACCAAGATCATTAATACATAAATTGGAAGAAAAATGGGACGCTAGCAGGTCAGCTTTATCCTTGGCTGAAGTCACAACAGAACCATCTGGTTTTGACAGAGGTGGGAGCAGAGATGGGCAAAAGTTGCGGCCAAAGACCAGAATGCTCATCTACCATTAGGGCAAGAAGCAAGTTTTCTAGTCTTAGCCTGTTCAAAATCTAGGTTGGACTCATTAATAACTGCTTTACAATTGTCATGAGCTTTGGTGTAAGCAGAAAATGAAACTGAAGAATTTGAAACAAGCCAATTACGATATGCAACATTCTTCTCTTGAACAGCCTTAGCACATTTATTGGAAAACCAAGGTTTAGTTAAAGGTACAAGATTTTAAAGTGGAGTGTGGGATAAAGGATTCCATTCCAGCAAGAATAATTTCACTGACACAATCTGAGCAAACATTGACATCTGAAGTTTTGAAACAGTAATCTGATCAAGGAAAAGAAATCTCACAGGTCATCCCATTTTGCATTCTTGTAATGCCAAACAACATGAGGCTGGGAACAGCTATGAGATAAAGGCTCCACGGGAGAAGAGACAATCACCAAGTTGTGATCTGAGGTGCCTAAAGGACCACTCACTTCGACCGTGTAGGTAGAAGGGTTGTTTGTGAGAAAAAGATCAAGCGTGTTGGCTGTGTGGTTAGGATTGCCCGGTATTCTTGTAGATAAATGAACAATCTGTACAAGGTCATTAGTAAAATTACCTCACTGTTAGGAAAGGTGGACTGGAAAAAGTAAAATTGCAAAGAGAGGAAGCCATAGAGCTCCAAGCGATTAGTGGAGTTCGGAGAACGGTAGAGACAAAAGCTGATAACAGATGTATGTATCTACATATTCTGTTTTTACTGTTTATCGTTTGTATTTAAAATTAAACCTAGTTTAACTACAACTCGTTATTTTATTTTCCGTTCCCCTCTCTGCTACATAATGAAAATTGTATTATGAATCCAGAGTGCATAGGCCTTTTTACCTATGTTAGCTATAATAATCTCAGATTGCTGAACTAAATGATTCTGAATAACTGAGGATAAAGCGGAGGAGAAATCGTTGAGCATTACTGATTCCCAGAGTACATTATCCATTATTCTTTTCCCAAGCAAAAAATCAAGATAGGAGGTTTATATAAAATAATTTATATAAATTAGCATTAGCATTAGCAGAGGCATATGATGCAAGAAAGCAAGCTTATGTAGCATCAGCCAAAAAAAAAAAAAAAAAAAAACACACTTCCACTTCACTCCTCCATTCGTTCGAAATACCTATCCACCTGAGCCTTAAATTTATTTAGGCTATCAACTTCCACAACAAGGGATGGAAGTCTGTTCCACCAACCAACTACCCGCTGGCTAAAGGCAAATCTCCGCACATCTATCCTACATCTGTCTTTCCTCGATTTGAATTTATGCCCTCTCAGGTGATTATTCTGAGCAAGAGGCAGTATCCCATCAGCATTGAGCATGCTCAACCCATTCAAGGCTTTGTACACCTCTATCAGATCACCTCGCCGGTGCCTAGTCTCCAGACACTGTAATTTGCAAAACTTAAGCATTTCTTCGTAAGAGCAACCCTTTGTTCCATTCACTAACCTTGCTGCCCTTCTCTGTACTCGTTCCAGCAGCTCTACATCCTTCTTGAAATGAGGCCTCCAGACCTGTATACAGTACTCAAGGTGCGGCCTGACCATTGCCTTATACAAGGAAATAATCACATCGTTATCCCTGCTAGAAAAATTCCTGTATATCATTGATAAGACACCATGAGCTACTCTTGCAGTCTGTCTGCACTGCTCAGAGAACTTCATATGTGCCTGCACAATTACCCCCAGGTCCTTTTCATTCTCTACCACTGTCAGTGTAGTACCACAGAGTTGATACGTTGCTCTGGGGTTGCTGTTTCCCATATGTAGTACTTTACATTTGTCAATGTTAAACTTCATTTGCCACCTCTCAGCCCATCTGCTCAACCTTTCTAGATCCTGTTGCAGCAGCATAGCATCAGTAGCATCCTTAACAACCCTGCCAACCTTTGTATCGTCTGCAAACTTGGACATTAAGTTTCATATACCATCATCAATATTATTTATAAATACCGAAAACAACAATGGACCCAACACTGAACCCTAAGAGACTCCACTAATAACATTAGTCCACGATGAGCAGTGTCCATTAATTACCACTCTCTGTCTTCTGCCACTCAACCATTCTTTATCCATAGCAACAATTTGCCACCAATGCCACACTGCTCCAATTTGTGCAGTAGTCTTCCATGTGCAACAGAATCAAAGTATATAATATCAAAGTTATTCCCTGCATCCAGTTCTTTTGTGACTGCATCATAGTATCCAATCAAATTGGTCAGGCAAGACCTTCCCTTAACAAAACCATGCTGTGTCTGAACTATAACTGAATTCTTGTCAAGATGATCCTGCAGTGCTTCTTTAACCAGTGCTTCCATTAATTTTCCTGGAACAGAAGTTAAACTCACAGGTCTATAATTACTTGTGTCAGCCTTGATCCTCCTTTGTGAATTGGGGTTACATTTGCACATCTCCAGTCGGTGGATATCTCCCCTGAGTACAAGGAAGCTCTCATAATTATGGCTAACGGATTGCTTACTTCCTTTGCTGCCTCCTTTAATATAACTGAATAGATCCCATCCACCCCAGGTGCCTTTCTTGTATTTATCTTCAACAATTTCTCCTCCACTTTACTCTCAATTATTACAATATCATCTAGCTCACTGCCAGTATTTACTTCATCTATGGCATTCCCCTTCCTGAATAACTCCTCATGTGTGAATGTAGATGCAAAATATTGATTTAGTTTGTTAGCTATCCGAGCAGGATCATGAACAGTTGAACCATCAATATCAAGTGGACCAATCTCATTCATCCCCTTCCTTCTAGAGTTTACATAAGTAAAGAACTCCTTGCTGTTTTTCTTTGCATCCCTTGCCAAAGATTTCTCGTAATCTGCCTTCGCCTGCCTAACCTCCTTTGTAACTTCATTACAGATCAACTTATATCTATCATAGGCTTCTGTGTCACATGTTAATTTATATGTATCCCATGCATTTTTCTTCTCTGCCATATGTCTCATTAGTTCATCTGACATCCATTTAGGCCTGAACCTTGAACAATATTTATTAGTTGGTATGTAAAGCCTAGTAGCTTCCAAGATAAGTTCTTTGAATGCTTCCCATTTTGACTTTGCTGTTGGTAACATCATCAGTTGGTACAACTGTATAGAATTTAAATACTGTCTCAGACCATCGTAGTCGCCTTTACGAAAGCAATAACCCTTCCCTTTACTCCTGATGGTAGTTACCTCCTTGAGTAAATCCCACTTCAGCACACTGTGATCACTGCCACCTAGTGGTTCCTGTATCTGCAGATTCTTAATGCATGAAGAATCACTACTGATAATGAAATCAGGAGTATTGCTCCCTCTAGTTGCCTTCCGAACATGCTGATTTAGAAAACAATCATCCAATAAATCCACAAAAGCCCTGCTAGTGCGTGAGTGACCAACCCACAAATTCCAGTCAATATCTGGGAAATTAAAATCCCCCATTATAAGACTCTCTGATTTACTGGCCCACTCTATTTCCCTGTACAGTTTCTTATTATACTCATCAGAGTCATTAGGCCTATAGCACACTCCTACTCTCAATTTTGATTTCCCAATTCTTATGTCACACCAAACTGACTCAATGCTGCACTGTCCAGCGATGTCGACTGGCTGCACTTCCTTGGATTTTATGTGTTTCTTAACTAATAGCATAACCCCTCCTCCCTTCCTATCCTGTCTATCCTTTCTGTAGACATTGTACTCCCCAAATTCCAGTTCTGCATTACTTATATCTGTGTAACACCACGTCTCTGATATCCCAACAATATCCGCCTTTGATGCTTTGAGCAATACCTCAAATTCATCAAATTTATTTACCAAACTCCTAGCATTGGTGTACACACAAGTATACATGCACCTGTTCTTTTTCTTAGCTACCCCAACATAACCCATGTGTTTACTTGTACCCCAATGACTCCCAGCAGTCTGAAATATCCTGCATCTTATTTTCCAAGCTGCTGCTGCTGCTCATTACAATAGAAGCAGTGCAAGAATCACTTTCACCTCTGCCAGTGGCTACTGTTAATCTATTAGTCCTTGTATTCCCCCAATCTAGCAGTTTTCCGACCCACCTAACACTGCCTCGCTAGCATCAGCAAACATTCTTGCACCCTTTCTATTTAAGTGTATCCCATCCCTGTAGAAGCAATCTCTCCTGTTAACAAGTACAGACCAGGCTGAAAAAAATTCTACCCCTTGAGCCTTGCACAATCTTTCCAGGGCCGAATTGATTGACAGGGCTCTCATCATATACTCCCTCTGTTCTTTCTCTCCCACATTCTTTCTAAGTGAGGTATGCTTGGACATAAGTCAATCTTGGATTTTTTAAGAGAGAAAATCAGCACTAGCTCAATTATAGTTAAAAAAAAATTTTCAGATGAAGGAACCTCCATTTTTTCCTAAATAATTTTTGTTTAAGCCTAAAGAAAATGCTTAGTTCTTCATCCCACAACAATTTTGAGATTTGTGAGATTCTATAAATACAAGGCAAAGAATTCAATGCAATACATGATATCCAGGTTTATTCCATTTTGGGACGTTAAAAAATGTGATATAAATAGGGAAGCATTTAAAAGATGTGCTATAGTTATTAAATATTGCACTGCAATCCTGTGAATACAGTGTGTATTTATAGGATGAGGTGCATTCATAGGATTAGTCATGGATTGAGCAGAAGAAAAGAGCATTAAAAGCAGGATAGTACAATAAGCAGGAGTGTTGTAATGATAGATTACTGTATAACAAGATAATGACATTCATTTCATTTGTCAAAAATTAATTAAATTTAATATCTGATATTTGAACAGTAATGTATAAGCTAATGGGGCTTAGAGAGGAACAGGCATTCTGTGTTTTATCAGACAGTCTAAAACACTGATGGATCCAATATCTATATATTTTAGAAGATTTAGGAGAAGTCCAGTTAGCTTGCCTCCCTAAAATCCACTTGTGCACACCTTGTTGGTAAGTCCTGTTCTGTCACTATGGTGGCAACAAACGTGTAGAGTGATTCTCTTCAAGAAGCCTGATCAGCATGAAGAGGAAAAGACCAAACCCTCAAGCAGTTTATTAAATATGACAACACAACAAAACAAATGGCCCTCAGTCCCCAGCAGCTTTCACTCTCCCTCTTATGTCAGCAAGAGGATAAGAGTGGAAGCAGAGGGTGCAAAGAATCTCTGGGTATGACCAGACTGCCATGCATGCAAACTGAACTTAGCCTGTTACAACGTAAGGTAGTTCATCAGTGAAGATAGGATTAGAGTTGGAAAAGGAATTAGAAAATGTGAATTGGAATATCATTGGATTAGCTGAAATAAAAAAAAAATTAATCACTTACAAGTTTAAAGTGGAAATATGCTGTACAACAATAGAAACAGTGAAAATAGTGGGTGGAGTTGGGTTTCTGGTCCATAAAGATATTAAAAACAACATTTGAATTCAAAAGTATCACCAAGGGTATCAAAAGACTACCACTCAGGATTTCTAAGAGGTACAAACTAAAGGTTATAATGATATATGCACCAACATCGAGCCATGATGAAGAGTTTGAAGAAATGTACACCAAAATTGAGACTTAGATGAACAGAAAACTCAACATCATTATGGGGGACTTCAATCCTAAGGTTGGAAAGAGACAAAACAGCACAGAAACTGAACATACAGGATTTTTTGGAATTAGTGAAAGAAATGAAAGAAGTGAAAGACTTGTGGAATTTGCAGAATCTCGAGGAATGCCAGTAATGGACACTTTTTTTAAAAAAAGGGTGAACAGAAAACAGACATGGAAGAGCCCAAATGGATTAACAACTAATGAAATAGACTTCATCCTCACTAACAGAAGATATATTGTGAACGATGTTACCGTCCTGAACAAGGTAAATGTTGGAAGTGATCACAGAATGGTAAGATGCATACTTGATATAGATGTAATAAAAGAAAGGAAAATCTAACTTTGTATTAATAAAATAATACAATAGTCTTTGAGATTAGCATTATCAAGAGCACAAGATCAAGAAAGATAACCAAAGAGGAGAAAAAGAAGTATGTATTGGAACTTAAGAACAAGTTTCAGCTTCTGCAGACCTTTCATGACCAAGATATCGATGAGGAATACAACTTTCTGAAAGTAATAAAGCCTAAGTAAAAAGAAATCCAAAGAAGAAAAAATTAGTCAAGAAACACTTGTCACGATAAACAGAAGCAACAAATGAAGAGCAAGGTAAACACCGACAAGGACAAAATTGAGTATACTGAGTTATGCAAAGCCATTAGAAAGAGACTCAGAGAGGACATCAGAAGATTTAACATAAGAAAAGTAGAACAGGCATTAAGGGAAAACAAAGGAGTTAAATCAGCAGTCGGGAGCAGGAATACAGAAAGGCAAATGGTACTGAATATAAAGAATAGTGATGGTGTACTTATATCAGAGAAGGAATAATTCAAATAGCAGAATACTGCAATAAAGAATTATATAAGAACTAAGGGAATGATGCCAGCAGTGGGGAAGATAAATCACAAATTAGCAACACATACGACATACCCGATATCCTTCCTGATGAGTTAGAATTAGAACAGAAAATGAAGAATCAAAAAGCCCCAGGTGAAGATGAAGCTACTGTAGAGTTGTCAAAATTAGGAGGAAAAGACATGCCACCGAAACTGGCAACTCTTCATAAAATACTTAGGAAAGGCGTGACAGCTAAGGAGTGGAATAATGCAATCATGATTTTGTTGCCTAAGAAAGGGCTCACATCTAGTGAGTATGAGCTTGGCACACCCAGGATCCTGAGCAGAATATCATCATTCTTCTCTTTTTTTTTGGTTGGTGCAGCATAAGCCTCAGGTTTCCTTGCACCACATGACTAATAATAATAGTAATACTAATAAATTGGAAATGATAGACCAATTAGCTTGTTGTCCCACATCTACAAGTTGTTCACAAGGGTTATTACTAACAGATTAGATAGAATACTTGATGAGCATCAATGAAAGAGCAAGCCGACTTTAGGACAGAATTTTCAACTATGGATCACCTTCACGTAATATCACAGCTAATGGAGAAAGCATATGAACATAAGACACCGTCATGCCTACTATTTGTGGATTATGAAAAGTCATTTGACTCCATACAGCATAAGACAATGTTTCAGGCACTGGAAAGATGAGGCGTAGACATCCCATACATTGATTTTGAAGAAAATACATGAGAACACTACCTCCTTTACTAGACCAGACAAAGACAGTAGCAAATTTAAAATTGAGAAAGGAGTTCTCCAAAGTTGTTTACTGCTGCCCCTTGAAGAAGCTTTCAAATGATTGGACTGGTCGCAGAAAGGAGTCAATATGAATGGAGAGTACCTAAACTATTTACGATTTGCAGTTAACATTGCAGTTAAAGAATTAGAGGAAAATCTTAACTAGTTATGCAGAGTTAGTCAAGATTTTGAACTAAAAATTAATATAGTTAAAATAAAAGTAATGATGAACAAGTATGCCACAGAGAGGGATATAATCATTGAAGGAGCAGAAACTGAAAAGGTGGATTCATATACTTATCTTGGACAAGTCATTAGCTGTAATAATGATAAATGGCTGGAAGTCAAGAGAAGAATAAATCTCAGGTGGATAGCATTCAGGAAATAATGAACCAATGTATAATCTCCACCATCACTTATAGAAGTGAAAGGCATTAACCAAAAGAATGGAAGAGAAGCTGAAAACTACACAGCAAAGAATGGAACAAATTATGTTAGGGATCAGACTGTCGGATAAGAAGAAAAGCACGTGGACCAGGCAGCAAACTCAAGTAAAGGACATTGTTATCAAAACTGAACGACTGAAATGGACTTGGGCAGGACACATAGCTCGAAGACATAACAGATCAACTAAGAAAATAACATAATGATACCCAAGAGGGGTTAAAAGAAAACCTGGAAGACAACAATTTTGAGATGGACAGATGAAATTCAAGAGTTTGTGGGCAGTAAATGGATGGCCATTGCATAAAACAGAAAAGGAACTGGAAAGTTTCTGGAGAGGCCATCCTGCAGTGGATTGGAAATGGATGATGATGTATAAGCCAATTATGAAAAAGCATATTTTGAATATTATTCAAAATACAACAAATTTTACTTTTTTAGTTTACCTCATTAAAATCTCCAACCCTTGGAATATGATTTTTTCGAGTTTTACCCAAATATCGACCACTGTTAGAGACAACAACCGCTGTATTCCAAAGAACATCTCCATGAAGTTCATCTCGCTCCAAAATTGGTGAAATGATAATCATATTGAACTTCTTGGCAAGCTGTAAAAATAATCAAAAATAATCAATCATCTTAAATATATTACAATGAAGCCCTTTCCTATTATAGGGGGGGGGGATTTGAATTATAAAATATGTATCTTTAGAAATCCTTTTAATGATCTATATTTATTTTCAAAAAAAAATTAAAAAGTTGCAACAAATTATAGATTTATGCAACTTTGCAAATTATTTTGTTTAATACACTGTTACACAAACTGTGAGGAAAGTCTATCAACAAGGTGAGAATAAGATTCAAGTAAGGAAAAATAATATGCATTTTCCATTTCTCACTTCTGTTTTAACATACAGCAAATTCTGTTCTCCCAAACACTCACTGTAATAAATTAATATCCTTGTCCACAATATTTGGGATTTGGCAAATTAGTAACAGGCAAATTTTATCTGAGCATGATTACAATTGGATGGTCTCTCTGTAGCCACTAAATTGCTACTTTCTTTTCACTTTATTTTTTTTCTTGGGTGCGAGATTTGGAAAATTAATGGTTAATATTGGATGTGGGTTTTATTACGATAGAGCAAAGGGGCTTTGAAGACAATGCCACACAATACTAATTTTGAGTAAAATATCACATACATTTCCTCCACTTTGGACAAATATAATTCAGCCAGGAGCCTACTTATATTTGTTTAAACACAATCTTATCAAACTGAGGCTTACAGCACAATGCTATATATTACAGCATGCTATAAAATAGAGAAAAACGATTTTTAGTAACCTTTCAGAAAGGTTACTGCATTAAAATATATAAACAAATGTAAAATGAAATAAACAGTAGTATACCCAGAACTAAAAGTACATACACAAAATTATATATATTTATGAAAATTATTTTTTTTGTCCTCTCCTTTTCCCATTTTTATATGGGGTCAGCGTTTTTTTTTATTGTTTTGGCATGCAATTTTTACGGCCGGATGCCCTTCCTGACACCAACCCTCACCCTTTATTCGGGCTGAGGATATGCGGTGGTCATTCCCTGGCCTTCCGCATCCTCCGTATTTGGTGGTCACAGGCTCGAACCCTGGTCTAATCAAGAAGCGTGTGCTATACACTACTGCTCCTGCCCACGTGGCTACGGAGGTGCCTATATTTATGAAAATTAATAATTTGTAAAAATTTAAAAACATCTGACATGTGGTCATTGTGTGACGAAATCTGACTGAGCATATAAGGTCCAGTCAAGCGGGTAAAAGCAGTAAAACAAATTCCAAGCATAGGTAAAATTGACATAATCAGTTCAAAAATGTTTTATAGTTAAAATGGTATCACAAGACTGGCACATAGGAGGGTCATCAGACCTCGGCAGGAATGAGTGTGTAAGATGACTGTGTTCTATGTGTCAAGCAAGAACAACTTCCTTGCTATGATTCCTGTACAGACTAGACTGTACATGTTCCAATTACAGGATTTATCTGATATAATTTAAAATGAAAAAAATTTTGTCTGTCTATGCTAGATTACAACCTGTAGTCTATATAGGGGACTGATAGGCAATAATTATTAGTAGGAATTGCTGGTTTGCCTACAGCGGCAGCCAAATCATTTCCCCTAATCACAATGTGGCTAGAAAACTAGTAGAAGCGAATATCAAAATTATGTTCATAAAAAGAAAGTACCTTCTGCTGAACCAGAGACAGAACTGGATGAAAATTGTATCTCCAAGATAATAAAGCCTGTAATATGCTCAAAGAATCAGAATATATAATAAACCTTTGGTACTGTATAGGCAAGTTCTGATGTGAATGAAGGCTAACTGTACATCATGCAGCTCTGCAGTGTATGTGCTGGATTCAGAGAGAATCTTCTTGGATATAGTAGTGCTGGATTCAGAGACAATCTTCTTGGATATAGTAGTGCTGGAAAGACAGCAGCAGATCCTACACATGACTGACTTCAAACCATCTGTGTAAACTGACAGGAAGTCAGAGTGTTCAGCTCAGTGTGCTGAATAGAACAGGTAGATGGATGATGGAGTATTAGACTTTACTCTGTTCCCAAGGGAAAAGTCGTGCAGTGGAATGCGAGCATGACAGGGTTGAAGGGTTTGCTTTGGTGTATCGGCAATCTTATCTACCATTATATGCAAATCTTTGATTAGCACTTGGACCCAAATACTGAAAGGATGATTGGCAGTCTGATGGACACTGCACAAATTTTCTCATCACAGTTCAAAAACAGATGTCCACATAGGATGGTCTGGAAAGGATTTCAGTTTTAAAGAGTAAATTAGAGACAACTGCTTATATTGAAGCAATAACGGTGGCTGCTTTCACATATAGACTCTGGACAGAAGATATTCAAAATACTCCAATAGTAATACGGACAGCCTGATAACGGAAAGGATCCAGCTATTGAAGCACACTTGTTTCTAGCTGATGCATATAGTTGGTACCCATAATCTAGTTTAAATTGCACAAGTGTGTGGTAGGTACATATTAAGGTACATTGGTCTGTGCTCCAAGATGAGGAGAGAGCATGGAGAATATTCAAGTCTCTTATTCACTTTGCACGGAGTTGACGGATGTGTTCGAAAAAATATCAACTTTTTATGAAATATGAGTCCGAAGAATTTTGTGTCTGGCACTACTAAAACAGCATTTTGTCCGAGCCTCAATTCAGGTTCAGGATGAAGATTATGCTTATGACAAAAATGTAAGCAAATGGCCTTTTACAGTTAGAACTTGAATCCATTAGCCAGTGCCCAGGAGTTAAGGCAGTCAATGGCTTATTGTGGTTGTCTTTCAATCCCAGGGGCTCACATCTGGTGAGTATGGGCTTGGCAAACCCAGGGTCCTGAGCTGAACATCATCATCCTTCTCTCTCTCTCTCTCTCTCTCTCAGGGTAACTTGGAAAATTTTTTTGGCTGGTGCAACATAAACCTCAGGCTTCCTTGTGTTACATGATTGAGAAAATAGGCTGAAGTCATCAACAACAGAGGATGCTATTTACAGTTGAAGGAAGTTGTTCTGCAATAGGATTTACTTTTATGGCGAAAAGTGTAACACTTAAAACTGATCCTTGTAGTATTCCCTCCTCTTGGAAAAAGGGATGAGAGAGGGTGGATCCTACACAAACTTGGAAAGTGATTAGATAAAAAGTTTTTAATAAAAACAGAAAGGTGACTTCTAAGACCAAGGCTATATAATTTTTTTTAAATGCCGAATGTCCAAGTTGTGCCACATGTTTTTTCCATATCAAAAAATAATGACAGCAGATGGTCTCATTTTAGGAAAGCATCCCAGATGGATGTTTCCAGTTCAATTAAATGGTAGAGACTGGACCTGTTTCTTTGGAAGGTGCATTGCATGCTGGAAGGCAGGTCATTTGATTCTAAATACCAGACAAGATAGGTATTGACAATTCTCTCCAAGATTTTGCACAAACAGCTAGTCAGAGAAATAGGACAATAATTGGTAGGAATTTTAGAATCCTTTCCTGGTTTTGCAAAGGCAAGAACAGTTTCCATGCACCAGGCATTTGGAAACTGTTCTTCAATAAATATTCTGTTATACAGAAAGGAAATCCATAGATTTTTGAGAAAGTGTGATTAATCAGTTCATAATAGATACCATCAGGTCCAACAACAATTGTCTTAGAGAGGGTTAGGGCTCTTTTTCTCCTGACCACTCGGCCATGGTTCTCAGTAGCCGAGTGATCAGGTATGGGAGTGCAGTAGCACACGCTCTTTGAGTAGACCGGGGTTCAAGCCCCTGACTGCTAAATATGGTCGATCTGCCAACTGGACCAGCGTGGCTTCCATCCTGCAGGGGTTAATAATGGTTGCAGTTTACCTTTAGGGCTCTTTTTAGCTCCTACATAATAAAAGGCACATTATAGGGATAAGGCACTTTGATATAAAATTAAGCGCCTGTTTTTCAGTTTTATGTTTCAGGACCAGGAGCTCTAGGAAATAAGATGATAACACAGAGATGTTAGAAAATGTTTCCCCAAGAGCATTGGTTATTGCAGTTAATTCTGCAATAGTACATTCATTATATTCTACGATTGATGAGGGGTAAGATCTATATTTTCCTTTCGTTTTCTGGATTTTGTCCCAGATCACATTAGTACTAGTGGACTGGGGAATTGATGATGTGAAGCAGATCCACAATTCCTTTTAACTCTGATGGCAGATGTAGCATGCTTTGACTCATTCACATTTAAAGGCTATTAGATTAGCTGTGGTAGGATATCATCGGAATATCCCCCAAGCTTCGTTTTGAGCCTTTTTTTGCTGCTGAGCATTCTGCACTCTACATTTGAAACCAGAAAGATGTTTTCAGTATGGCAGATGTAGCCATATGAACAGTATTTTCTATGATGTACATCACTGCATCATTGATAGCTTCCTCACTGACTGTAGCAATGTCAAATTCTGCTAGATGTTGAATGGCATTCCAGTTAATCTGATTCACCTTCCACTGTGATAACCTAGAAGGAAAGCACAGTCTCCCACTAATTAGTGTGGTTATCACAGGGAAGTGATCACTTTCATATGGATTCTCATCCACTTCGCAATTAAGTGAAGAGAGAAAAGATGGGAAGCAGATAGAAAGATCAAAAGCAGAAAACCACATGGGTAGGCATGTGGAAGGAATTAGTTCCCACATTTAGAAGGGAGTGATCATTAGCATTAGTAGAGGCATTTGATGCAAGAAAGCAAGCTTATGCAGCATCAGCCAAAAAAAAAAATAAAGTAAAATAAATAAATAAAAAATAACCACTTCCACTTCACCCCTCTGTTCGCTTGAAATACCTGTCCAGCTGAGCCTTAAATTTATTTAGGCTATCAACTTCCACAACAAGGGATGGAAGTCTGTTCCACCTACCAACCACCCGCTGGCTAAAGGCAAATTTCCGCACGTCTATCCTACATCTGTCTTTCCTCAATTTGAATTTATGTCCTCTCAGGTGATTATTCTGAGCAAGAGAAAGAATCCCATCAGCATTGAGCATGCTCAAACCATTCAAGGCTTTGTACACCTCTATCAGATCACCTCGCTGGTGCCTAGTCTCCACACTGTAATTTGCAAAACTTAAGCCTTTCTTCATAAGAGCACCCCTTTGTTCCATTCACTAATCTTGTTGCCCTTCTCTGTACTCATTCCAGCAGCTCTACATCCTTCTTAAAATGAGGCCTCCAGGCCTGTATACAGTACTCGGTGTGGCCTGACCATTGCCTTATACAAGGGAATGATCACCTCCTTATCCCTGCTAGAAAATTCCTATATATCATTGACAATACACCATGAGCTACTCTTGCAGCCCGTCTGCACTGCTCAGAGAACTTCATATCTGCCTGCACAACCACCCCCAGGTCCCTTTCATTCTCTACCACTGTCAGTGTAGTACCACAGATTTGATACGTTGCTCTGGGGTTGCTGTTTCCCATATGTAGTACTTTACATTTGTCAATGTTAAACTTCATTTGCCACCTCTCAGCCCATCTGCTCAACCTTTCCAGAGCCTGTTGCAGCAGCATAGTGTCAGTAGTGTCCTTGACAACCCTGCCAACCTTCGTATCGTCTGCAAACTTCGACATTAAGCTTGATATACCATCATCAATATCATTTATAAATACAGAAAACAATAAAGGACCCAATACTGAACCCTGAGGGACTCCACTAATAACATTAGTCCATGATGAGCAGTATCCATTGATTACCACTCTCTGTCTTCTCCCACTCAACCACCCCTTTATCCATAGCAGCAATTTGCCTCCAATGCCACACTGCTCCAATTTGTGCAGCAGTCTTCCATGTGCAACAGTATCAAAAGCCTTTCTAAGATCCAAGTATATAATATCAAAGTTATTCCCTGCATCCAGTTCTTTTGTGACTGCATCATAGTATCCAATCAAATTGGTCAGGCAAGACTTCCCCTTAACAAAACCATGCTGTGTCCGAGCTATAACTGAAGTCTTGTCTAGATGATCCTGCAGTGCTTCTTTAACCAGTGCCTCCATTAATTTTCCGGGAACAGAAGTTAAACTCACAGGTCTATAATTACTTGTGTCAGCCTTTGATCCTCCTTTGTGAATTGGGGTCACATTTGCACATCCCCAGTCCATGGGTACCTCCCCTGAGTCCAAGGAAGCTCTCATAATTATGGCTAAGGGTTTGCTTACTTTCTTTGCTGCCTCCTTTAATATAAGTGGGTAGATCCCATCCACCCCAGGTGCCTTTCTTGTGTTTATCTTCAACAATTTCTCCTCCACTTTACTCTCAGTTATTACAAGATTCTCTAGCTTACTGCTAGAGTTGAATACACCTCTGGCATTCCCCTCGCTGAATAACTCCTCATGTGTGAATGTCGATGCAAAATATTCATTTAGTTTGTTAGCTACCTGAGCAGGGTCATCAACAGTTGATCCATCGATATCTGATTCATCCCCTTCCTTCTAGAGTTTACATAAGTAAAGAACTCTTTGCTGTTTTTCTTCGCATCCCTTGCCAAGGATCTCTCGTAATCTGCCTTTGCCTGCCTAACCTCCTTTGTAACTTGGTTACAGATCAACTTGTATCTATCATAGGCTTCTGTGTCACGTGATAATTTGTATGTATCCCATGCATTTTTCTTCTCTGCCATATGCCTCATTAGTTCATCTGACATCCATTTAGGCCTAAACCTTGAACAATATTTCTTAGTTGGTATGTAAAGCCTAGTAGCTTCCAAGATAAGTTCTTTGAATGCTTCCCATTTTGAATTTGCTGTTGGTAACATCATCAGTTGATCCCACTGTATGGAATTTAAATACTGTCTCAGTCCATCGTAGTCGCCTTTACGAAAGCAATACCCCTTCCCTTTACCCCTAATGGTAGTTACCTCTTTGAGTAACTCCCACTTCAGAACACTGTGATCACTGCCACCTAGTGGTTCATTTATCTGCAGATTCTTAATGCATGAAGAATCACTACTGATAATCAAATCAAGAGTATTACTCCCTCTAGTTGCCTCCCGAACATGCTGATGTAGAAAACAATCATCCAATAAATCCACAAAAGACTTGCTAGTGTGTGAGTGACCAGCCCCCAAATTCCAGTCAATATCTGGGAAATTAAAATCCCCCATTATAAGACTCTGATTTACTGGCCCACTATTTCTCTGTACAGTTTCTTATTATACTCATCAGAGTCATTAGGCCTATAGCACACTCCTCCTCTCAATTTTGATCTCCCCGTGCTTATGTCACACCAAACTGACTCGACACTGCACTGTCCAGCGATGTCGACTGGCTTCACTTCCTTCGATTTTATGTGTTTCTTAACTAATAGCATAACCCCTCCTCCCTTCCTATCCTGTCTATCCTTTCTGTAGACATTGTACTCCCCAAATTCCAGTTCTGCATTCCTTATATCTGTGTGATACCACGTCTCTGAAATCCCAACAATATCTGCCTTTGATGTTTTGAGCAATACCTCAAATTCATCAAATTTATTTACTAAACTCCTAGCATTGGTGTACACGCAAGTATACATGCACCTGCTCTTCCTCTTAGCCACCCTAACACAACCCATGTGTTCACTTGTACCCCCATGATTCCCAGCAGTCTCTGAAATATCCTGCATCTTATTTTCCAGGCTGCTGCTGCTCATTCCAATAGAAGCAGTGCAAGAATCACTTTCTCCTCTGCCAGTGGCTACTGTTAATCTATTAGTCCTTGTATCCCCGCAATCTAGCAGTTTTCCGACCCACCTAACATTGCCTCGATAGCATCAGCAAACATTCTTGCATCCTTTCTATTTAAGTGTATCCCATCCCTGTAGAAGCAGTCTCTCCTGTTAACAAGTACAGACCAGGCTGAAAAAAAATTCTACCCCTTGAGCCCTGCACAATCTTTCCAGGGCCGAATTGATCGACAGGGCTCTCATCATATACTCCCTCCTATCGTGTCTGGGCAGAATTGCAGACACTTTCAAATTCAACCCTAATTCACGGCTTTTTTTCATCAGTGACTTGTATTTGTTAAGTAATTCCGCCGGTCTCCTACTCTTAATATCATTAGTATTGTCAGTGAGCATATGCTTTATGACACATCCTCTTCCATTAATGATGACACTACTCCACAGTTATGTCCGTCGAAATCACCGAGAAGTAGAACAGGGAAAGACAGCTGCACTATGAGATCATCAAGGCCTGTCTGGGAGAAATCAGCCTCAGATGACAAGTTAATGGAAGAGACTTAAATAAAAATCGAACTGTAAGGCAAATTGCTACTGCTTCTAAGTTAGTGGAAAGTGGCACAGGTTGGAATGGGGTCTGGTTGCCCATGAGGATGGCAACTCCTCCATCAGCAGGTCCTTCCCCACGATAGTAGTATTATGAAAGAAATAGTTTTCATTTGTCTTGAAATATGTCTCCTGCAAACAAAAGCAAACTTGTTCATGCTTTTTCAGGGGGGCCTTGATGTCTTCAGTGTTTGTTTCGCCAAATCCATGACAATTCCACTGTAGGAATTTAGCCATTATTTTGGCTTAGTGAGTCCATCATGCGGCTTCCAAAGCACTGAGGGCTTACATTTCTCAGTCTTGGATTAATCTCTTTTGAGGAAATATGGATGCTGTCCACTTTTCCTCTGCAATGACTTCAACGACTATTTCGTCCGGTATCTCTCCTTCACCTCAACATCCATTTTGTCTTGAGAACTAGAAGGTACTTCAAACTTCTTATTCTCTTCTCCAGCAAGTTATTTTGTTATTGCTGGAGAATTCAGAGGCACAGATATAGGAGGGGCAGATAACTGATCCTTCAGTGCAGGTTTTTTTGAGCTTAATATGTAGCGTGCAATGGGGGTGCATAGCTCTGTTGGGATGGTCATTTCAGTCTGAGTCCCAATAGATACAGGGAATATATTCAAATTGCAGGTGGGTTTTGTGGCCAAACATGATAGTTTTGTGGTCCTTTGCAGCACATTGACCGCATGCATGAGCTCCATGCCAGACCAGTTGTGGGTGTCCATATTTTTGGCACTTAAAGCACCTTAAAGGATTTGAAACATATGGATGCACTGAACAACTGATATAGTCAGCTTTAATCTCATTAGGAAATGCTTGTAAATTTAATGTTAGGACAATGTTTCTAGTGGGAACAAATTTCCCATCCCTGCCTATAAATATTTGTTTCATAGCTGTCACTGCTTGGGGGGTTTAATTCGGAACAAATTTCCTCTTCAGAAACTTCAAGGAGATCCCATTTTGCGATGACACCCAGAGATAAATTCAGCGTCTTGTGTGAGGATAACTGTGATAAAAATTCCTCCCCCCTCCCAACTAGATGTAGCTCAGAGAATCTGTTCTGAATGTCTATCACTTATGGTTTCTACAAGGATGTCGCCTGACCGAAGCCATTTAAATCAAAAAATGTCACCCTTCTTTATCCAACTGGGAGACATTTCTCCTACACCTTCCTAACTTGTAGAGTGTATTATCAGGTAATGGAGTGTTGGATTTTATATATAACTTCTATTTTCTGTCTTTCTTGCTGAAGTGACATCAGTAGGATCAACTTCTAATTTTTTTAAAAATAGGGACCATGTTGGAGCCTCCTAAAGAAATAACTTTATCAGGATTCATGAGTTTTTTGTTTTTGTTCAGTATCCAGGCTCCCCGCCCACCACAGGACCCAAATGGATGCCCACTACCCAGAAAGCAATAAATGCATTCAGGAGTAAAAGCAATAGCCATGCAAGGAAGCCACAGGCTTTTGCTGTACTGGCCAAAAAAAAAAAAGAAAGTAGATAAGAAAACACAAATTATTTGCTGCCCTCCTCACATACGTAACCATCCAGTTAACCTTTGAATATACACTGATGTTCAAATAAAGTGCATCACCCCTTAAAATTGTAACTGCCATCCGAATAACATAAGTATATGGCAATATTTCTTACAGATTGCATCAGATAAGATTTACACGCGTAGACAATGACGTAATATTGCATCAACTGTTACTTTCAGCTATATAAGCACGCTCTGAAAGAGTCGCAGTCATTCCTTGACTGTGTCCGGATGGCAAGTTACATGCAGTTGACGCCACGAAGAAAAAATGCTATAGTTGCTTTATGTGAGGGAGGATGTTCTTCCCATCATATTGCTTATAGAGTGTCTTATAATCAGTCGACGGTGAGTAGATTTCTTTCCAAACTCAAGAATACTGGTTCTGCTGATAGGAAAAAAGGAACGGGATGCAAGCGAATCTCTATGCCAAAACAGGACCGCATTTTGAAGTGCTTATGCCTTAAAAACCATAAAGCTTCTTCATCTGAGCTGAAAAGAGAATGGGAGGAACATACAGGAGTGATAGCAAGTGCAGTAACAGTCAGAAAACACCTCTTCAAAAATGAACTTGTAGCCCATCATCCTAAGAAGAAGCCCCCTCCTCACACAAAAAATGAAAAAGGCCTGATTAATCTGGTGTAAGGAGCATGTCAAATGGACCCCCCGAGCAGTGGAAGTCAGTTATTTTTTCAGATGAGAACAAATTCAACCTGCATGGCTCCGATGGGGGACAAACGATTCGCCGTAGATGTGATCAAGAATACCATCCAGACTGTATGGTGTTTACAGTGAAATTCCCTACCAGCCAAATGATATGGGGGGTGCATTTTGTATCGCGGAGTAGGTCAACTGCAGTTTATAAAAGGTTCCCTAAATGCCAATGGATACCTGTTTATATTGGAAGGCAAATTGCTGCCAACCATTAGATACCAGCTAAAGTAGTTACTTCATTTCTGCATTAGATGTTTGACAGTAATGTGTTTGTATTTGTTACAAACATTTTTTCAGCTGTAACAAATGTAATGTGTTTATATTTGTTACAGCTGAAAAAATGGTTGGAAGAAAGGTCCATTAGAACTCTTAGCTGGCCAGGAAACAGCCAGAACCTGAATCCTATAGAGAACTGTTGGCATCGTGTGGAATCTGCAGTTGCCAGAAAGAAACCATGAACTTCATAATTTGTGTTTGGAAACACGAACTTATCGGTTCATTATTTTCAGAAATTGATCTTGTCAATGCCTCGAACGTGTGCTGCTGTCATCAGAGCCAGAGGCGGTTCAACTAAATATTAGTTTGCACCTCGTGAACTTTTCATTTTGTTTTCCATTTAAAATGATAAACTAAAGCAAATTGAGAGTTCTGATAACATTTCAGCTATAATTGTCGTGTTTACCAAAACTGTTGTATAAAGATTGCAAATGCTCACTTTGACAATTATATTACTTAGCTTTGCCTTAACTATTAATAAATATCTTTTGTTTATATTTCTATTTGTGACGGTAGTCATTAATGTAACATACTATCGCAAAAAAAGAGTTAGAAATGTGAAATTCCTAGATGATGTACTTTCTTTGAACACCAATGTATTCAAATTGTCAGCTTCAACTTACCTGTGTGAAGGCAACCTGTTCTAGTAATTAATGACTTGCTGGCTAAAATAAATCATCCCACAATCTAGTCCAAACACCTCTTTCCCTATAATTTGAATTGAATTTATGCTCCCTAGCATCTTTATAACAGTGAAAATTCTGCCTTCGTTCATTTTACTAACCACTCTCGAGAGTGGGATGCCAAGCTACACTATAACTGCATTGCCACCAGCCTGAATCCTGTCCTTCTGATCATGAGGATAGGGGGCATGGCACTGACACAGTTGACCCTTGCTGATGAACCCACTAGTCAAATAATCCTGGATGGCTCAGCTCAGGGGCCAAACTGGTCTGTTGAAGATGAACCCCCTCAACCATCTGGACCCCCCTCTCCAAGGTTTCGTTGGTTGCAGCACACAGCAAACACACCAGATAGGAATCTGGTGTGTTTTCCATGAGCTGCAACCCAGGCTATAATGCACAAAAACTAGGTCATAAAAGTACAAAATTAAAATTTCAGTGACTTAGTATTAGTATTAGTAACGGCCGCATGGTGCAAGAAAGCCTATGGCTTGCTTATGCTGCACCAGCCAAAAAAAAAAAAAAAAAAAAAAATCTGAACAAAACAATGATAAAAACAAAAAATAAATAAATAAAATAAATAACTAAATAATAATAATTAATAAATAAAAAAAAATAAAATAAAAAATAAATAAAAAGGAAATTAAACCTATCTTCCTATGCTCTTCCCTTACCCGAAAGTACTATCTAGATGACCTTTGAATTTCCCCAAACTGTCGGCCTCTACCACCCATGAAGGCAACTTATTCCAGTAATTTATAACTCACTGGTAAAATAAAACTTCCTGCAGTCCAATTTAAACATTTCCCCCCGTAACTTGAATTTATGTCCCCTAGTTCTAGCATCATTTATAATCTTGAAAATTTTGTCCTCATTCATTTTACTGATGCCTCTCAGAGCCTTAAATACCTCAATCAAATCTCCTCTAAGGTGTCTAGTTTCCAAACTCTGCAACCCACATATTCGAAGTCTTTCTTCATAAGGACACCCTTTTGCCGATCTCACCAGGCGAGTTACGCTTCTTTGCACCCTTTCAAGAAGCTCGATGTCTTTCTTTAGGTGCGGTCTCCATACTTGAACACAGTATTCCAAGTGTGGTCTAACATAAGCCTTATATAATGGGATTATCACGTCCCTATCTCTACTTGCAAAAGATCGATAGATCATCGATAGGACACCCATGGGCCTTCCTTGCAACCTGTTTACAATGCTCAGAGAATTTCATGTCTGACCATATCGTAACACCCAAGTCCCTTTCCTCCAGTACTGGGTTTAGTTGAACTCCACCAAGTGAATAAGTTTTTTTGGGATTACTGTTTCCCAGGTGTAATACCTTACACTTTGTTGGATTAAAACACAGCTGCCATTTTTCTCACCATTCCTGAAGTCTATCTAGGTCTCTCTGAAGAAGCTCAGCTTGACAGTGATCATTAACTACTCTACCAATTTTAACATCATCTGCAAATTTAGACTTCACGCCCTCTATCCCTTCATCAATGTCGTTTATAAAAATTAAAAACAACAGTGGTCCTAATACTGATCCTTGGGGAACCCCACTTCTTACATCAACCCAATCTGAGGAATAGCCATTTATCACAACCCTCTGCTTCCTGCCCTGAAGCCATCCTTCTATCCATCTAAGGATTTTCCCAGTGATTCCAACCTGTTCCAGCTTATAAAGCAACCGCTCATGTGGGACTGAGTCAAAAGCTTTGCTGAAATCTAAATAAACAATGTCGAAATTATTCCCTAAATCCAGCTCGTGAGTGACCCTTTCGAAATAGCGAACCAGATTTGTTAAACATGATTTTCCCTTTACAAAACCATGCTGAGTATCCTTGAGAATTTCAATTCGATCCAAATGATCCTGAATTCCACCCTTGATCATTGCCTCCATGATTTTCCCTACTACTGAAGTCAGACTGACAGGTCGATAATTTCCTACTTCACTTTTAGAGCCACCCTTATGTATGGGAGATACATTTGCACTTTTCCAATCCAAGGGAATCTCCCCAGAGTCTAGTGATGCTCGCATAATTAGCCTCAATGGTTCAATGCACTCGCTTGCCGCTTCTCTTAAGATTATAGGGTATATTCCATCAACTCCAGGAGCCTTACTGGTCTGTAGGCTCGAACGTTTTTCATTAAATAATCCTGCGAAATTTCAATATCATTAATTACATATTTTTTAACTTCGCTCCCACAATTTCCCATTGCCACAAAAGGCTTTTCATTTGTAAATATCGATGCAAAATAACTGTTGAGTTCATCTGCAACGGCAGCTGGTGTATTTATTACTATCTCCTTTCAGTTACGTAAAGGTCCGATCTGGTTTGTCCTGCTGTTCTTGGCATTTATATATGTGAAGAATTCTTTATCCCCCCTCTTTGCTCTGTTTGCTAGTGATTTCTCATAAACTGCCTTTGCCTGTCGAACCTTTTCTGTGGCTCTATTACACATCACCTTGTAGCTGTTATAGGCTTCAGTACTTTTTATTGCTCTGTAACCTTTCCATGCCACCTTTTTCTGCTCAAGTAATGCAGCAACTTCACTATTCATCCAACTTGGAACCCTTCTCGTGGAGTATTTTTGTAATGGTATATACGCATTCAAGGCATCTGTGATTAATGTTTTAAAATACAGTTCAATTGTATTCATTCTCTGCGCGATATCTACCCAGTTAATAGAGGCCATGTAGTACCTTAAGGCATCGTAATTTCCTTTTCTGAAATTAAAACCCATTCCTTTGCCTTTTACTTCTGCTACCTCTCTCATCATCATCCACCGTAGAACTCCGTGATCACTTCCTGCTACTGGTTCCTCTACTGTCAGCCCTGTTATGTCATCTGATTCATGTGTGATGATGAGGTCTAGGATATTCTTTTCTCTAGTACTTTCCCTGACATGTTGATACAAATAACAGGTCATCTAGTTGATTTAAAAATTTTGTTCCCCATGTTGAGTTTCCTTCCCATTTACTCCAATCAATTAGAGGCAAATTGAAATCACCCATAATAAGGCATTGACGCTTACTTGCCCATTCCATTTGCATGTAGAGGCTTTTGTCATAATCTTCACAATCACCTGGTCTGTAGATTACTCCTACTCACATTATACCTTTGTTTCCAACTATCTCCCACCATACAGACTCTATACTAGCATGTGAAATATCTGAATCCGGGAAAGCTATCGTCGCACTCAGGCTGCTTCTGATAAGAAGCATTACCCCACCACTCCTTCTATCTAACCTATCCTTCCTAAATACATTATACAAGCCGTACTGAAACTCATCATCCCCAATTTCCGGGTGGCACCACATCTCTGTAAGCCCTATTATGTCCGCGTTACTTGTTTTAACCAGCAGTTCGAATTCACTCATTTTATTGACGACACTTCTAACGTTACTGTATAAACAATTAAGATTTACTGTTCTTGTATATTTAACAACCCTTGAAGTTTTTTAGGCTCTCTTCCCTGATATTAGCTACCCGCTCACGTGAAATGTCTTTACCCCCAGAACATCTAGATAATACATCCAGTTGGGATAACAGATAAGAACTCTTAAGGTATGTGCAAGAGTTACATTGACCAATATTATCAGATGAATGCATGTCAGTATTACCCACATCCCCCCTAACTAGCAGTTTCCCTGAATCTTAAAGGTATCCTCAATAATACTGGCAAAAACTTTTGCACCACCTTTGTTTAAGAGTATCCCGTCTCTACAAACAAATTCCTTCTACCTACAAGTGTGGGCCATGCTGATAGAAATTTACCCCCTAAAGCCTTGCAGATTCCTTCAAGTCTTGAGTTAATCCACAAGGCTCTTAACATATAATCCCTTCTATCGTGTCTGGGCAGAATTGCAGACACATAGACATTATGGCCTAGCTCACGACATTTCCTCAGCATGGTCCTGTATTTTTCCAACAAATCGTCAGATCGTGTACGTTTAATATCATTTGTCCCCACATGAATAATAATATTTTCTTTACCCCCTTTAAAATCATACAATCTGTTGGTGACATCATCAATAGTTGCTCCCAGCAGACATACCCTGGTTCTGCTCCACCTATCTTTATTACAAAAAATATTCCCCGTTTCCCTGACAATGGAGTCTCCTAATAAACCAATGTCCTTTTTAACCAGAGTAGTTTGCACTTGGTTTTTCTGTTTTGAGGCTTGAATCAGGTGTGCATCACTTGGTAGATTGCTGGAGTTTTGAGTCCCTGATGAGCTCCCTGATGAGCTTCCAGACTCGTTTTTTCAGGGACTCAAATTGTTCCATCAGTGCACCAAATTGTAATTTAAGATCGGTGCACTCCTTACATCGATCACAAAGAAAAGAATCCCCAGGTGAGGTAGGATTAGTCACCAGGTCGACCTTGGAAAACATTCCACAGGTTCCACAACGGATTAAATCATGACTCACCCGTAAATCGCCATCTGCTATTTCCATGTGAGTCACGATACCCTGTGACGTGTTTAAGGCAGATCTCGTAACTACCATTATAAAATTAAATAAATATCAATGAAAGTAACTTTAAAAAATTATATCTATAATATTATTAAAATCAAACAGTTACGGGAAAACCTATAACAAAATAATCCAACAATATCTAAATAAATCAAATATTTAAAAGCACTATGGAAAAGTAAACCACTTAACTGAGGAGCCCTGTCTAAGCGCGTCCGCTCACCTCAAATGCCAACGTATATCACTTTGACATAATGACCTAAAGTATTAGGTCACTATGTCAAAGTAAATAATGATAAAGACATAAAAGTATATAGACTATAACAATAAAGGTGTAACAATAAGAAGGTAAATTTTAAATACATGTTAAAAGGTTAATTGATTTTAATTAACTAAAAACAGAAAATACGTTGTCGTTATATGATAAACTTTGAGTGTATAAGGCTCAGCCAAATGACTAAAAGCGATAAAATATAAAACACATTCAAGTCTATAGCATGGACACTCAGTTAAAATATGAGGAATAGTTAAGTGAGCCACAATTCTCCCACCTAGGAGAGTCATCTGCTCTCAGCAGAAATGCATATGTAAGATAGCTATGTCCCATGCAGAGTTGAGCTTGTAGATTACAAGTTTTATCTGATAGGGCTTGTTTGTGTCCTGCCTATGTCAAGATTTTTGCCATTGGAAGAGTAATGTGAGGTATGTAGGGGAATAACAGGCAATGAGTGATATGGGATTCTGGTGATCTGGCCGCTGCATCTACCAGTTCATTTCCCCTGATCCCAATGTGGCTTGGAATCCAGCAGAAACGAATGTCGAATGAATGCTCAGATAGAGAATATTACATCTGCTGGATCCAGGTCAGGAATGAATGAGGATTAAATCTTATCCCCGATAAAGCCTGCAGCATACTTTGGTACTTGTGGGCTTTAATGTGGTCCAAGGCTAACTGAATAGCAAACAACTCAGCAATATATATGCTGCATTTGAGAGGAATTTTCCCAGATATAGTGTGATCTAGGAAGATGGCAGCAGATCCAACAGATGACTCTGACTTCAAGCCATAAGTAAAGACAGGCAAGAAGTCAGAGCTTTACACTATGGGCAGAACAGAGTTGTCGGTTGACAGAAGGTGGGGTGGTAGCCTTTCCCAAATCTTTGGAGAAGTCCCATGATGGCAAGAGAGCATGCCAGGGTGGAAGTAGTTGCATTGGTGACTGGGCAACGTTGTCTACTGTAATGTCCAGCTCTCTGAGAAGTTTTTGGACATGGATACCAAAGGGATGGTTAGCAGTCTGACAGGTGTTATAAAGATTTTCCCATCGTGGCACGAAGACAGATGTCAATGTTGGGTTGTGTGGCAGGGATTTCAATTTAAAAGTACATTTTGGTGACAATTGTATTCATCACAGGGACAATGGCAGTTCATCTGCTTTGATGTATAAACCCTGGATGGGGGAAGTTCTAAATGCCCCAACAGCAATACAGATGACTTAGCAGTGAACCGGGTCTAGTCACCATAGTACGCTATTTCTAGCCAATGCATACACTTGGGACCCATAGTCTGATTTAGATCGAACAAGTGCATGACAAAGGCCGAATAAAGTGCAGGAGTCTGCACGCCATTTATTAGAAGAGATAGCACAATGGAGTGAACCTCCTTTGTGCTATCTCTCATGCACTTTGTCTGCAGTTGAGAGATATATGGTAAAAAAGTCAACTTCTTATCAAATATGAGCCCCAAAAATTGTCTCGGGTGCTACTGGAAAGATATTTTGTCTGAGCTTGAGTTCTGGTTCAGGGTGAAGGTTCCATTGGTGACAAAAGTGTATGCAAATGGTCTTCTGAGGTAAGAACCTGAAACCATTTTCCATTGCCAAAGAGTTAATGTGGTCAATGGTTTGTTGCAATTGCCTTTCAATGACCCTCACAAGTTGCATGACTGCAAAAAATGATGCTAAAGTCATCAACGAAGAGGGCACTGTTTATGGTTGGAGGAAGTTGAGTAACAGAATTGACTTTGATAGCAAAACGTGTTACACTTAGTACTGATCCTAGAGGAACTACGTCCTCTCGGCAAAATAGCCGAGAGAAAGAGAGAGAGGATCGTACACGAACTTGGAACGACCAGTTTTAGAGGAAGTTTTTAATAAGGATGGCAATGTGTCCCTAAAACCAAAGTTATATTTGTATTTTAAAATTTCGTATCTCCAAACCATGTCATATGCTTTCTCCATATCAAAGAAAACCAATACCTGATGCACGCCTTTCAGGAAAGCAACACGGATAGATGTTTCCAGGCAGATCAAGTGGTTGAGTGTTGACCTGTTTCTTTGAAAACCACACTGTTTCTCGGAAAGGCTGTTAGTCTCCAAAAACCACAAGCACAGCGTTGACCATTCTTTCCAGGATCTTGCACAAGCAGCTGGTCAGGGCTATAGGACGATAATTAGAATGCATCTTTGGATCTTTTCCTGGTTTAGGAAAAGCAACTACGATTGCCTTAGGCGTGTACACAAATGCTAGGATTTTGGTAAATAAATCTGATGAATTTGAGGTGTTGGTCAAACTATCAAAGACAGATATTGTTGGGATATCAGAGACGTGGTGTCACACAGATATAAGGAATGTAGAACTGGAATTTTGGGAGTACAATGTGTACAGAAAGGACAGACAGGTCAGGAAGGGAGTTATGTTATTATATTATCGAGGCAGTGTTAGGCGGGTTGGAAAACTGCTAGCTTGGGGGGGGGATACAAGGACTAATAGATTAACAGTAGCTACTGGCAGAGGTGAAAGTGATTCTTGCACTGCTTCCATTGGAATGAGCAGCAGCCTGGAAAACAAGATGCAGGGTATTTCAGAGACTGCTGGGAGTCAGTGGGGTACAAGTAAACACATGGATTGTGTTAGGGTAGCTAAGAATAGGAACAGGTGCATGTAAACTTGCGTATACACCAATGCTAGGAGTTTGGTAAATAAATTTGATGAATTTGAGGTATTGCTCAAAACATCAAAGGCAGATATTGTTGGGACATCAGAGAGGTAGTGTCACACAGATATAAGGATTGCAGAACTGGAATTTAGGTAGTACAACGTGTACAGGGGGCTTAGGGGGGAACAGGTATCCTGGGTGTTATCAGACACTCAGCCTAAAACACTGATGGATCCAATATCTCTATATTTCAGAAGATTTAGGAGAAGTCCGGTTGGCCTTCCTCCCTAAAATCCACTCATGCACACCTTCTCGATGGTAAGCCCTGTTACATCACTTAGGTGGCAACGAACTTGTAGAGTGGTTCTCTTCAAGACGGCTGGTCGGCGTGAAGAAGAAAAGACCAAACCCTCCAGCATATGACAGCACGACAAAAGAAATGGCCCTCAGTCCCCGGCAGCTTTCACTCTCCCTCTTATGGCAGAAAGAGGATCAGAGGGGAAGCAGAGGGTGCTAAGAATCTCTGGGTACGACCAGGCTGCCATGCACGGAAACTGAACTTGGCCTGTTATAACGTAAGATCACTCATCGGGGAAGACAGGATATTAGAGCTGGAAAAGGAATTTGAAAATGTGAATTGGAATATCATCGGTTTGGCTGAAACAAGAAGAAGAAATGAATCACTTATAAGTTTATCAAGTGGAAATCTGCTGTACACCAATGAAAACAGTGAAAGGAGTGAAGGTAGAGTTGGCTTTCTGGTCCATAAAGATTTTAAAAACAACATTTTGGAATTCAAAAGTACATCACCAAGGGTGTCAAACAAGACTAATACTCAAGATTTTTAAGAGGTACAAGCTAAAGGTTATAATGATTTATGCACCAACATCAAGCCATGATGATGAAGAGGTTGAAGAAATGTACCGAAATTGAGTCTTCTAGATGAGCAGAAAACCCACTACACTATTATTATGGGGGACTTCAATGCTAAGGTTGGAAAAAGGCAAAACAGTGCAGAAAGAGGAACTATAGGAAATTTTGGAATTGGTGAAAGAAATAAAAGAGATGAAAGACTTGTGGAATTTGCAGAATCTCAAGGACTATCAGTAATGAACACTTTTTTCAAGAAAAGGGTGAACAGAAAGTGGACATGGAAGAGTCCAAATGGATTAACAACTAATGAAATTGACTTCATCCTCACTAACAGAAGATACATTGTGAATGATGTTACCGTCTTGAATAATGTAAATGTTGGAAGTGATCACAGAATGGTAAGATGTACACTTAATATAGATGTAGGAAAGGAAAGGAAAAAACTGACTCCAGTAAATAATACAAAGGTCTTTGAGATAACAGAGGAGGACAAAAAGCAGTATGTAATGGAACTTAAGAACAAGTTTGAGCTGCTGCAAACTGCTCAGGACCAAGGTATCGACGAGGAATATTACAACTTTCTAAAAATGATAAAGCCCAAGAAACCTATATGGAAAACGAAATCCAAAGAAGAAAAAGTTAGTCAAGAAACACTTGGCGTGATAAACCGAAGACGACAAATGAAGAGCAAGAAAAACACTGACAGGGAGAAAATTGAGTATACTGAGTTATGCAAAGCCATTAGAAAGGGAGTCAGAGAGGACATAAGAAGATTTAACACAAGAAAAGTAGAACAAGCATTAAGGGAAAATAAAGGATTTAAATCAGCACCCATGAGCAGTAATACAGAAAGACAAATGATATTGAAACTGAAGAATAGCGATGGTGTACTTATAAACAGCAGAGAAGGCATAATTCAAATAGCAGAAGACTACTATAGAGAATTATACAAGGAGCGAGGGAATGATGCCAGCAGTGGGGAAGATGGATTGCAAAGTAGCAACACAAATGACATACCCAATATTCTTCCTGATGAGGTAGAACATGCACTGAAGAAAATGAAGAATCAGAAAGCCCCGGGGAAAGATGAATTTACTGTAGAGTTGTTAAAATTGGGAAGAAGAAACATAACACAAAAACTGGCAAGGCTCTTCACAAAGTGCATTAGAAAAGGCGGTGAAATAATAATTCATAGTTTTGCTGCATAAGAAAGGAGATAAATCAGAAATTGGAAATTATAGACCATTTAGCTAGTTATCCCACATCTACCGAATGAGAATCAACCGAAAGAGCAAGCTGGCTTTAGGACAGGATTCTCAACTATGGATCACCTTCACGTAATATCACAGCTAATGGAGAAAGCAAATGAATATAAAACATCATTACGCCTGGCATTTGTGGATTATGAAAAGGCATTTGACTCCGTACAGCATAAGGCAATGTTTCGGGCACTGGAAAGACAAGGCATAGATACCCCATATATTATGATTTTGAAGAAAATATATGAGAGTGCTACCTCCTTTATTAGACTAGACAAAGACAGTAGGAAATTTAAAATCAAGAAAGGAGTTTGACAAGGAGACACAATATCTCCGAAGCTGTTTACTGCTGCCCTTGAGGAAGCTTTCAGAAGATTAGACTGGTCGCAGAAAGGAGTCAATGTGAACAGAGAATACCTAAACCATTTACAATTTGCAGACGACATTGTGGTCATAAGCCATGATCCCAAAGAATTAGAGGAAAATCTTAATCAGTTATGCACAGTTAGTAAGGATTTTGGACTAAAGATGAATATGGCTAAAACAAAAGTAATGATGAACAAGTATGCCACAGAAAGGGAAATAATGATTGAAGGAGCAGTAATTGAAAAGTTGGAGTCATATACTTATCTGGGACAAGTTATTAACTGTAATAATGAAAAATGGCTGGAAATCAAGAGAAAAATAAATTTTGGATGGATAGCATTCAGGAAATATAGTCACATACTGAAGAGCAATATCGCAGTTTGTCTGAAACGTAAAATAATGAACCAACGTATACTCCCCACCATGAATTATGTAAGTGAAAGTTGGGCACTCACCAAAAGAATGGAAGAGAAGCTGAGTACTTACACAGCGAAGAATAGAACGAATTATACTGGGAATCAGACTATTAGATAAGAAGAGAAAAACGTGGATTAGGCAGCAAACTCAAGTAAAGAACATTCTTATCAAAACTAAAGAACTAAAATGGTCTTGGGCAGGACACATAGCTCAAAGACATGATGACAGATGGACTAAGAAAATAACAGAATGGTACCCAAGAGGAGCTAGAAGAAAACCTGGAAGACAAAGGCGGAGATGGATAGATGAAATTCATGAGTTTGTGGGTAGTAAATGGATGGCCAGTGCTCAAAACAGAAGGAACTGGAAAGTTGCTAGAGAGGCCTTCATCCTGCAGTGGATTGAAAATGGCTGATGATGATGAACGTGTACAGGAAGGATAGACAGGATAGGAAAGTAGGAGGGGTTATGCTATTAGTTAAGAAACACAAAATCCAAGGAAGTGAAGCCAGTCGACATCACTGGACAGTGCAGTGTCAAGTCTGTTTGGTGTGACATAAGCATTGGGAGATCAAAATTGAGAGTAGGAGTGTGTTATAGGCCTAATGACTCTGATGAGTATAATAAGAAACTGTACACGGAAATAGAGCGGGCCAGTAAATCAGAGAGTCTTATAATGGTGGATTTTAATTTCCCAGATAATTACTGGAATTTGTGGGTTGGTCACTCACACACTAGCACGGATTTTTTGTGGATTTATTCGATGATTGTTTTCTACATCAGCATGTTCGGGAGGCAACTAGAGGGAGTAATACACTTGATCTGATTATAAGCAGTGATTCTTTATGCATTAAGAATCTGCAAATAAAGGAACCACTAGGTGGCAGTGATCAGTGTGCTGAAGTGGAATTTACTAAAAGAGGTAACTACCATCAGGGGTAAAGGGAAGGGTTTTTACTTTCATAAAGGCAACTATGCTGGTCTGAGGCGGTATTTAAATTCTATACAGTGGGACCAACTGATGATGTTACCAACATCAAATTGATAACATACCAACTAAGAAATATTGTTCAAGGTTTAGGCCTAAATGAATGTCAGATGAACTAATGAGACATAAGGCAGAGAAGAAAAATGCATGGGATACATATAAATTAATGGGTGACGTGGAAGATTATGATAGATATAAGCTGGTCTGTAATCAAGTCACAAAAGAGATTAGGCAAGCAAAGGCGGATTACGAAATATTTTTGGCAAAGGATGCAAAGAAAAACAGCAAAGAATTCTTTATCTATGTAAACTCTAGAAGGAAAGGGATGAATCAGATTGGTCCACTGGATATTGATGGTTCAACCGTTGATGATCCTGCTCAGCTGGCTAACAAACTAAATGAGTATTTTGCATCTACATTCACACATGAGTAGTTATTCAGGGAGGCGAATATCAGAGGTGAATTAAACTCTGGCAGTGAGCTAAATGATTTTGTAAAAACTGAGAGGAAAGTGGAGGAGAAATTGTTGAAGATAAACATAAAAAAGGCACCCCGTGGTTAATGGGATCTATCCAATTATATTAAAGGAGGCAGCAAAGGAAGTAAGCAAACCCTTAGCCATAATTATGAGAGCTTCTTTGCACTTAGGGGAGATACCCACGGACTGCAGTTGTGACCCCAATTCACAAAGGAGGATCAAAGAGCGACAAGTAATTATAGACCTGTTAATTTAACTTCTGTTCCAGGAAAATTAATGGAGGCATTGGTTTTATGAAGCACTGCAGGATCATCTAGACAAGACTTCGGTTATAGCTCGGACACAGCAAGGTTTTGTTAAGGGAAAGTCTCCGTAGCCGAGTGGGCAGGAGCGGGAGTGCAGTAGCACACGCTCTTTGAGTAGATCGGGGTTCAAGCCCGACTGCTAAATACGGTCGATCTACCAACCCGCACTCGACCAGCATGGCAGATTATGGTCCATTTCCCTCAGCGTGAATTGTTGAGGAGGCTTCCATCCTGCAGTGGGTTGATAATGGCTGCACTTTACTTTACTTTTTTTTTTTTTACTTGAATGACCAATTTGATTGGATACTATGATGTGGTCACAAAAGAATGGATTTAGGAATAACTTTGATATCATATATTTGGATCTTAGAAATGCTTCTGATACTGTTGCACATGGAAGATGCTGAAATAATTGGAGCAGTGTGGCATTGGAGGCAAATTGCTGCTATGGATAAAGGAATGATTAGGTGATAGAAGATAGCGAATGGTAATCAATGGACACTGCACATCATGGACTAATGTTATAAGTGGAGTTCCTCAGGATTTGGTGTTGGGTCCATTGTTGTTTTCTGTATTTATAAATGATATTGATGGTCATCAATATCATTTATTATTGATGGTCAAGCTTAATGCCCAAGTTTGCAGACGATACGAAGGTTGGCATGGTTGTTAAGGGCACTAATGACGGTACACTGCTGCAACAGGATCTAGACAAGTTGAGCAGATGGGCTGAGAGGTGGCAAATAAAGTTTATCATTGACAAATGTAAAGTACTACATATGGGAAGCAGTAATCCCAGAGTAACGTATCAATTCTGTGGTACTACACTGACAGTGGTAGAGAATGAAAAGGACCTGGGGGTAATTGTGCAGGCAGATATGAAGTTTTCTGAGCAGTGTAGACGGTCTGCAAGAGTAGCTCATGGTGTCTTATCAATGATATACAGGAATTTTTCTATCAAGGATAAGGAGGTGATTATCCCCTTGTATAAGGCAATGTCAGGCCACAAATTGAGTACTGTATACAGGTATGGGGGCTTCATTTTAAGAAGGATGTAGAGCTGTTGGAATGAGTACAGAGAAGGGAAACAAGATTAGTGAATGGAACAAAGGGTTGCTCTTACGAAGAAAGGCTTAAGTTTTGCAAATTACAGTGTCCGGAGACTAGGCACCTGAAAGGTGATCTGATTGAGGTGTATAAAGCCTTGAATGGTTTGAGCATGCTCACTGCGAATGGGATTCTTCCTCTTGCTCAGAATAATCATCTGAGAGGGCATAAATTAAAATTGAGGAAAGACAGATGTAGGATAGATCTGGCAAAGTTTGCCTTTAGCCAGCGGGTAGTTGGTTGGTGGAACAGACTTCCATCATGGAAGTTGATAGCCTAAATAAATTTAAGGCTGAGCTGGACAGGTATCTGGACCGAACGGAGGGGTGAAATGGGAACGGTTTAATTTTTTGGCTGATGCTGCATAAGCTTGCTTTCTTGCATCATATGCCTCTACTAATGCTAATGTTAATCAGTAATAGGATATACGGTTATTAGTTAAGAAACACATGAAATCCAAGGAAGTACAGAATGTCGACATGGCTGGACAGTGCAGTGTCGAGTCAGTTTGGTGTGACATAAGCACTGGGAAACCAAAATTGAGAGTAGGAGTGTGTTATAGGCCGAATGACTCTGATGAGTATAATAAACAACTGTACAGAGAAATAGAGTGGGACAGTAAATCAGTATGTCTTATAATGGAGGATTTTAATTTCCCAGAGATTGATAGGAATTTGTGGGTTGGTCACTCACACACTAGCAAGGCTTTCGTGTATTTATCGGATGAATGTTTTCTACAGCAGCACGTTCGGGAGGTAACTAGAGGGAGTAATATCTTGATCTGATTATCAGTAGTGATTCTTCACGCATTATGAATCTGCAGATAAAGGAACCACTAGGTGGCAGTGATCACACTATGCTGAAGTGGGATTTACTCAAAGCGGTAACTACCATCATGGGTAAAGGGAAGGGTTGCGAGCTTTGATGTAGACAGAAAATGAAACTGAAGAATTGGAAACAAGCCAATTACGATATGCAACATTCTTCACTTGAACAGACTTAGCACATTTATTGGAAAATCAAGGTTTTTGCTTTCGTAAAGGCAACTATGGTGGTCTGAGAAAGTATTAAAATTATACACAGTGGGACCAACTGATGATATTACTAACAGCAAATTCAAAATGGGAAGCATTCAAAGAATTAATCTTGGAAGCTGCTAGGCTTTTCATACCAGCTAAGAAATATTGTTCAATGTTTAGGCCTAAATGGATGTCAGATGAACTAATGAGACATGTGGCAGAGAAGAAAAATGCATGGGATACATATAAATTAAAATGTGACACAGAAGCCAATGATAGATATAATCTGGTCTGTAACAAAGTCACAAGGGAGATTAGGCAGGCAAAGGCAGATTGCAAGAAATCCTTGGCAAAGGATGCAAAGAGTTCTTGATATTGATGGTTCAACTGTTGATGATACTGCTCAGGTAGCTAACAAACTAAATGAGTATTTTGCATCTACATTCACACGTGAGGAGTTATTCAGGGAGGGGTATGCCTGAGGTGAATTAAACTCTGGTAGTGAGCAAGATGATTTTGTAATAACTAAGAGCAAAGTGGAGGAGAAATTGTTGCAGATAAACATAAGAAAGGCGTCTAGAATGGATGGGATCTATCCAGTTATATTAAAGGCAGCAGCAAAGGAAGTAAGCAAACCCTTAGCCATAATTATGAGAGTTTCCTTGGACTAAGTGGAGGTACCTATGGACTGGAGATGTGCAAATTTGACCCCTAATTCAAAAATGAGGAACAAAGGGCAACACATGTAATTACAGACCTGTTAGTTTAACTTCTGTTCCAGGTATATTAATGGAGGCACTGGTGAAAGAAGCATTGCAGGATCATCTAGATAAGACTTCAGTTATAGCTCGGACACAGCATGGATTTGTTATGAGGAAGTCTTGATCAGACGGAAGGTTTCTAGGTAGTTTAAGAGTTGGCAGTCAATTGATTTCTCCATTACTTTAGAAAGAATACGAGTAATTGCAATGGGATGATAATTGGATGGAAGGGATTTGTCACCCTTTTTAGGAACTGGTTGGATATGAGCACCATTTCCATGCAGAAGGAAAAACACCTTTGGAATAAGACATTGAAAAAAGGCAGTACAGAACAGGAGTAAGTTCAGGAGCACAGGTTTTGAGAACAAGTGGAGAAATACCATCAGGACCTGGAGCTTTCTTAGCATCAAGATTCGTCAAAATCTTTCTGACATCCTTTTGACGGAAGACTACAGGAGGCATTGAATGGAGTGCGTTGGGTATGGTGGGAGGTGTTTTACCAAAATCGTTAATACATGAGTTGGAAGAAAAATGGAATGCTAGCAGGACAGCTTGATCCTTGGCTGAAGTGACAATAGAACCATCTGGTTTTGACAGAGGTGGGAGCAGAGATGGGAAAAATTTGCAGCCAATAGCTTTGGCAAGAGGCCACAAGTTTTTTACTCTTAGCCTGTTCAAAATATAGTTTAGACTGATTAATAACTGCTTTACAATTGTTGCGAGCTTTGATATAGACAGAAAATGAAACTGAAGAATTGGAAACAAGCCAATTACGATATGCAACATTCTTCACTTGAACAGCTTTAGCACCTTTATTGGAAAATCAAGGTTTAGATAAGGACGAGATTTTAAAGTGTAGTGTGGAATAAAGGATTCCATTCCTACAAGAATAATTTCACTGACACGATCTTGCTCAGATCGTGTCAGTGAAAATTTGACTTCAGAATTTTGAAACAGTAATCCGACCAGGGAAAAGAAATATCGCAGGTCATATCATTTTGCATTCTTGCAATGCCAAACAACACGAGGCTGGGAATATCCATGAGATAAAGGCTCCATTGGAGAAAGAAGAGACAATTGCCAAGTTGTAATCTGAGGTGACTAAAGGACCACTCACTTCAACCATGTACTTAGAAGGGTTGTTTGTGAGAAAAAGATCAAGCGTGTTGGCTGTATGGTTAGGATTGTCCGGTAATCTGGTAGGTAAATGAACAATCTGTGCAAGGTCATTAGTAGTTGTAAAAGCCTCAGCATCTTGAACAGCTGGGTCAGTTTGACTAGAAAAATAGAAGCCAGCTGGAGTTGTGAAAATGAAAATCACCAAGGAAAATTACCTCATTGTTAGGAAAGTTGAACTGGAGAAATCAAGTTGCAAAAAGAGGAAGTCAAAGAGCTCCAAGTGATTAGTGGAGTTGGGAGAATGGTAGAGGCAACAGATGATGGCAGAATGAGGTAGAGAGATTTTAAGCCAGAGAAGATTGAAAAGAGGAGATTCCAAATTACCAAGTCTTTGACAGAGAATATCGAAATGGACAAATGCACAAGTACCACCTTTGATGCGAAAGGAACATACAGCAAATAATTTGTGCAACTGAGATGAGCAGTAGTGAATCAACCGATAACTAAGATTCAGTCAGAAAAAGTACATGGGGTTTGGCAGACTGCAAGTGGAAATGGACATCATTGAGATTAGAACTGAGACCACATATTTGTGAAATGAACTAGGAAGTGTTGGCTGGAACAAACTTCCATCTGTCGTAGAAGTTGATAGCTTAAATAGATTAAGGCAGAATTAGACAAACACGGAGCGAGTGGATAGGTGAAATAAGGAGTTTTTTTTTTTTTTTTTTGGCTGATGCTGTATAAGCTTGCTTTCTTGCATTACATGCCTTTGCTAATGCCAAGAGTCCGGAAACTGCTCTTCAATATAAATGATATAAATTCTATTGTAGAAACAGAGCACATAATCCATAGATTCTGACAAAAGATGTTTAATCATCTCATAATATATACATCATCTGGCCCAACATAACTTTCCTGAGAACAAGAGAGAGTGTGCCACAGTCAGTTCCCATTTTGTAAAATTCTGATTTTATTGTCCACAGCTATTTGAGGGCAGCTTCAATTGCTGCTTTTCAGATTTTTGTTTGATGGTCAGAAACTCTGGGGTGTGGGATGTTATGGCAGACACATCAGCGAATTTCTCCCCTAGAGTGTTAGGAATTGCAGTTGGGTCTGCAATTTCACATCCATTATGTTCTAGAATTGTTAAAGGGTGCAGTGTGTATTTCCCTTTCATTTTCCAGACTTAGTCCCAGATGAATTTTGGTGTTGCTACCTGGATGATGGAAGATGTAAAGTGGATCCAAGACTCTTTCTGACTCTGACATCTAATATAACGTGCCTCAGCACGTGCATGTTTGAAGGTTATTAGATGTTCTGTCGTAGGATATCGACGAAATATCACCCATGCCTTGTTTTGTGCCCTTCTTGCTGCTGTTCATTCTCTGTTCCACCATGGTTTCGGAAATGATGGAAACCAAGTTGATGTCTTTGGAATTGCAATTGCTGCTGCTTGGACAAGAGTGTCTTTAATATGCTTTACCATGTCATTAATTGGCTACTTACTAACTGTGATGGTATCAAACGATGCCAGATCTTTGAAGGCATTTTAGTCAGTGTGATCAATCTTCCACTGTGACATCCTAGACAGGTGGCATTGTCTCCCATTGCAAAGGGTGGATATCATGGGAAAGTGATCACTACCATAAAGGTCGTCTTCAACTTTCCATGTAAAGGAAAAAGGAGAAGAGGAAGAAGGGGGAGGGGAGAGCAAATAGAGAGATCAATCGCAGTAACTGTATGGGCAAGCACTGTATGGGAAAAGGTGTTATGTCCCAAATTTAGCATGGCCAGTCACTGTTTTCAAGCATACGCTCTATAGCCCGACCCCTTGGATTAATGTTAGCACTAATCCACAGAGAATTGTGTCCATTAAAATCCCCTAGTAACAGAAAAGGGGATGGCAATTGACTAATGAGATCATCAAGGTCTGCCCGGAAGATGTCGTTCCCAGGTGGGAACGACATCTTCTAGGTAATTACAAGAAACCCTACTGAAAGATGTATGGCTACAGCCTCTAAATTAGTACTGAGTGGCATAGTTTTAAGGTGGGGGAGAGTATGATAGAACAGCAATGCATATGAGAGTCCTCGTTTGCCTATAAATATGTCTTCTGTAAACAGAAGCACGTTGGCTTGTACTTATGTAGGAGGGCCTTGGTGTCTTCACTGCTTCGATGGAAACCACAGCAGTTCTACTGCAGAAATTCGAAAGTGAACATTACTTAGATTTGGTGGGTCCATCTGTGGGCTTTACTTTCTCAATCTTGGATTTATCCTTTTTGGGAAAGACTGGACGTTGTCCAGTGTCCATATCTTCGTCCGCAAAAAGTTCTAAGATCACATCTTTATTTGTTTCCTTCACCTTTATTTCCATTTTTCATTTGTCATGGGCAGCGAATCAGGTTTTTTTTTTTTGCTCCATAATATTTTGTTTAGGTAGAGGTGGAGCAGTAGATTGTATCGATATGGAAGTGGCAGCGAATGGGTGTTTTGAACTGACTTTTGAGTGTTCGGTAATTAGCGCGCAATGGGAGCAAAAGATTCTTTTGATGGGATTGTTATATCTGTTTGAATTCCAACAGACTGCTTCCTTGCAGCTTTCTACACGTGGGTTTATTACTACTTATTGGCATTACCAGTTTCCTTGCCTCCTGATAAGGAATATTAAGCTCTGCTTTGTGTTGCTGGATCTGCTTTTCTTGTTTCCACAGCTGGCATGCCCTTGAATATGGTGCACACCTTCACAGTTGACAGAGGTGGGTTTGGTGGCTTTACATGCATTGCTTTCATGGTCTTTTGCACAGCACCGAGCACAGGCAGGTGCTCCACGACAGGCCATCTGCGAATGCCCATATTTCTAGCATTTAAAACATTGCAGTGGGTTGGAATATATTATGGCCTTACGTTGCAATTTATGTACGCTGCTTTTATTGAATTTGGAGATGGAATATTAAATGTAAGGATAAGGTTTCTGGTTGGTACTGACTTCTGATCCTTACACATTGAAATTCTTTTAACACCTATCACTGCCTGTGGCTTTAGTTCGGTTAGGATTTCCTCCTCAGTAACCTTAAGGAGGTCCCAATCTGAGATGACACCTCTCGATGAATTTAGAGTTTGTGTGGTGTCACGGTAACTGGTATTCCTCAGATTGATGTTGCTCGGAGTAGCTGCTCAGAGTGTCCGTTGTTTCTTGTTTCAATTAAGAGGTCCCCAGAACGAAATCTCAACTGATTTGGGGGAACCTGCTAATCCTTCTGAATGAAAAAGGGTGACATTTTTTCAATTGGTTTCTCAGAGTTTGAATGCATGATGAGAAATCTGGGAATAGCTAGCACCTTCCAGAACTTCAGTTCGTGGTCTCTTTGCTGCTCTGGCATTGTCTGTATCTAAGGTATTGTTTTCAGTTAGGGACCGGGTTGGAGCCCCAGAAGAAATAGTTTTTATCAGGATTCATGAGTGTTTTAATATTGGTTCAGTGCCTGGGCTCCCCGTCCACCATGGAATCCAAAGAAATTCTCACTACCCGGCAAGAAATAAATGCACTCAGGAGTGGGACGCCAGGGCTACTCAGACACCATACCTGCACCATCACCAGCCTGAATCCTGTCCTTTGGGACCATAAGGATAGAGCATTGACACAGTTGACTAGCCGATTGATCCTAGCTGGGCCATCTAGGACCACCCATCTTGTTGAAGCAGGGCCAAAGTGGTGTATTGAAGCTGGGCCCCTCAACCACCAGGATCCCTCTTTCCTAATTTCCATGGGTCACAACACACAGCAAACATGCCAGATTCTATTAATGTTAGCCTGGAACCTAGGCTGTGGGCATTGGATCCCAGTGATGCTGCTGGTAGGAGCATAGCACTGACATGGTTGACCCTTGCAGGTGAACCCACTAGCTGATTAATCCTAGCCAGGCCATCCAAGACTACCTGTCTTGTCCTCCACATTAGCATCACTGGGAGGTCCCCTCACCACATAAAAGTGCCTACATCGAGGGGTATTCTGGGGGAAATTTAGCTCTAGAGATTAAGAACTGATCATTTTGTAGAAGAAACAAGAGAACATTACTATGAATGATACATAAACATTGGCATACAAAGAAATGACATCTAATGAAAAAAAATTTTCTGAACTCTAAGGTTGTCTTTTATGCTATTAAACATCTGGAGACAACAAGGAATGCAGTACCATCCCTCCAACATCACAGAAAGGTACACTTATGATGGAGGCAGTGTTCTTGTATGGGGTGGAATAACGATCAACAGCCACACTTCTCCACATTTTTGATAGGGGTATCATAATTGTGCAGAGGTACAGAGAACAGATCCTCAAACCATACATGAAACTTTTTTATGTGTGCAGTTGGCCCAGATTTTCTTTTCATGCATGATAATGCCCACTGCACAGAGTTCGAGTGGTGGAGGAATATCTTGAAACTGAAGATATCCAATGACTGTCATGGCCAGCACGATCACCAGAACTTAAATCTGATTGAACATGTGTGAGAGGCCCTCAGGCATTGCATTGCACACCGACAGCCAACTCCTTGGTCACTTGGTGAGCTAAGGTCTGTGCTGGCAGATGAATGGGATTTTTTGCCACAGAAGCTTATAGACACCCTTATATTGAGCATGGTTCACCGCTCTGAGGCCTGTTTAGCCATTGAAGGGGATCAAACACTATACTGACGTCATGTGACCATGTTTTCGAGCATCTTGTATCGACTTCTGTAACGTGACCTTTTTGGTAATTCTTATACAACTCCTATAAATGTCCCTTATACCTGTCCAGAGTTTCTTGCTGTCTCCTCATTTTATCATTATTCTATGGCACAATACCATATCAAATTTTGTCCACATTCGTGCAGCTTGCTTCATTGCAAGTAACACGAGTAACACCACGTTCTCTACATGTACTGTTAATTTTGTCGAGCAGTGCAGCTATGTGGGTAGGTACTTTTAAGATTTTCTTTTGTCCACACAAGAAATAACTTATTCACTTTGATGGCATTGTCCTCAGTTGTTTCTGCCAGCTGGTGAGCTAAGCATTATTTTCTTAGCCAATAAGCAACTAATGTGGATAACGTTTGAATAAGCTGTTTTTATCATGCACAGACCAATATCACCAACAAAAATTTTGCCATATCAATTCTTTGTTTGAGCACAATAACTGCAAAGAATTATTTACAAATCATGTATGCGTGCAGTGACTCACATTTTGAACTTGAAAGCAAGCAAATGTGGACAAGAAAGTTATGTCTATTTTCGTACATACCAAAAACACAAAATAATGGTCACAAGCCAGTGGCAAAGCTAGAAATTCTGTGACTCCCAGCAGATTGCCAAATGGCTTTACAATCACATGGGCCCCAGTGGCAGAGCTACAGATCCCCCCCCCATGTGACTGCACAGGAGGTTTGGAGGGAATTGGGGATGCATGCAATGCTAAGAGGGTTTTGTAGGGGCACTAGTTTTTAGAGCTGGTGGGGAGTCACAGACTGTTCTAGATTGGGCCAAGAGGACTGTATAAGACAGACTGTCGTGCAGGAACAGTTCAGTTTTGAATAGTGATAAGTTATTTTCTTTGTTTGCCGTGTTTTTGTACAAATGAGTTTTTCCTCTTTGGTTTCCTCTTTCAGTGTGAATTTATGTAAATATTACTAGCTGTTATTATTGACTATTGTGGACAGTTATCTGTTAGTTTATATATAATCATGGACATTTAACATCATTAATTTATTACTGCTTTATGCAATTATTATTGTATAATATTGTGCATAGAAAAAATTTGTTCACTCAATAAGAAAATCTCAGATAAAAAGAAACTCAGTGGGGCCGAGTGTCGCAAGAGAAAAAAAGAAAAAGATGAACAAACTGCAAAACTTCCAAAAATTAGCAAGTTTTTCATAAAAAAGACTATCAGTGGATCTTCAGAAAGATTAACAACTGCCGTTACTCTTGAAACCAAGACTGATTCACTTGATACCACTGTTTCTACTGCAACAACCACAACTGCACCCTTGTTTGACACTTCTGCCAAAACAACTACCATCACATCAGCAAGTTCTTTCAGTGATGGCAACGCTATTAGCATTCCAGGCTCATCTGCTACATTCTCACAAGTTCGATTTCAAGGAGAATCAGCTGAGGAAGAAGTAAAAGAATGTTTATGTGTTGTAGCAAATGAAAAATATCTGAGCGATCGAGGACACTATCATAAAAACCTAGAAATTCAAGAATAAAAAAAAAAATTCATCATAGAACGTGGGCCATGTCAACCGAGAGGTCTTTTCCCTGCTGACGAAAATAATGAGAGACGTTCTTTTGGTGATTACTACTACACAATTAAATCTAAAGCCGAGGTACAGAACTTGAAAGAACCTGGCTCTGTTACTCTCCAAAGCTGAATCGATGTTATTGTAAACATTGCTGGTTGTTCGCTGACAAGAGAAAATTGAGTTCTTATGCTTGGATTGATGGTATAAATGACCAGAAAGGTCTGAGTAAGAAAATAAATATGCATGAATTATCAACATTGCACCTAGAGTCATGTGCTGTCTACGATGCTTGAAAAAGAGGGAACACAGTTGATGATGCACCAGAGTCCCAAATAAGAAAAGAGGCAAACTTTTGGAGGAAAGTTTTTCATCGTTTAATAAATATGTCCCTTTTTCTTGCTCATCAAAATTTGGCATTTAGAGGTCACACGGAACCCGTTGGAAATGGAGAAGTGGAAAAAGGCAACTTTGTCTTTGATTGGACTTTTAGCAACGTATGACCCAGTACTGAAGGAACTCATAGAAAAACCTGAAGGAGAAATCAAATACTTGAGTCACGATGTGCAAAACGAGCTCATTAATCTCATTTCAGAATTTGTTAAAAAAACATTGTTGGATGAGCGATCTCAAAGATGGATGAGTGAACTCAAAGATGCTTCGTTTTTTTCAATAGTACTTGACACCACTCTGGATATTACCAAAGTTGACCAGTTAAGCATTGTTTTCCAGTACATTAAAGTTATGGATGATCAGAAGGGAAATCCAGTTGACCTGAAAGTAAAAGAATCATTTCTGAGTTTTTTCCCTGTGCATAACCATTCATATCTGGACTAAAAGATAATATTATTAATTTTTTTGAAAAACACAGTATAGACCTAAACAAGTGCAGGGGACAAGTCTACGATGGTCCAAGTGTTATGGCAGGTGCTTACAACAGACTACAAGCACAAATTTTGCAGCTAGAGAAAAAAGCAAAATTGTTCGTTGTGCAGATCACAATATCGATCTAGTTGTGAATGATGCTTTAAAGTGGTTCCTGAAGTCACTGCTTTTTTTTTGGCACCTGGAGTGTTTCTACAACTTTTTTTATGCCAGTGTTAACAAATGGGGATTACTTCATGAAAATGATATTTCTTCACGGAATCTCAAACAGTCGTGCCGAACAAGATGGACTTCAAGAAACAAAGCTTTGACAACGGTTCGATTTAGGTACTAAGATGTCATAAAATCATTAACAGAAATTATTTTAAAATCAAAAAACCATGAAGAAGAAGCAGAAGCCTGAGGTCTCAAAAGCCAACTTGAGAATTTCAATTTTATTTCTTTAGTTGTAATGTTTCTAAAATATTTTCCTTCGTGACCCCACTAAGTACCTTCAATCAAAGTATATTGATATAAAAGATGCTGAAACCTACCTCAATAACATTTATGAGGAGCTAAGACAATTAAGGGATTCTTTTCAAGAAATTAAGGACTCAAGTATAGAACTTGCACTTTCATGGGGAACAGATCCTAAGTTTCAAAAGAAGAGACTCTGTCGAGTAAAAAAGCACTTTGACGAACTTAGTCAAGACAAAAAAATCGAAGATAGTTAAAAGAAATTCAAAATATAGGTTTATTTTAAAGTGGACATTCTAATTTCCCGAATGAGAGAACGTTTTGAGTCCTTCAAACAAATAATGAACAAATTTGTTTTGAGTCCCAAAATTTTAGACAGAGTTGGTGACAATGAGCTTTACCGCTTATCAAAATGTTTAAGTGACCAATATAATAGGGATCCGATGGATTCTTTTCCTCCTCAACAAATGATTAGCTTCCGTTCGATTATGAGAAAAGAAATTAAAAATTCTGAAAATATCAGACAACTGGCTAAAGCCATTATTTGTCAAAATCAACTTGTCTGCCAGCTTCCCAGAGGTTTGTACAGCTTTATGTTTTATTCACCACATTCCCGTGACAACTGCGACAGCTTAGAGATTGTTTTCAAAACTGAAATTAATTAAGAGCTATCTTAGAAGTACAATGTCACAGGAGCAACTCACTGGACTTTCTATTTTGAGTATTGAAAATGAGACTGCTCGGGAAACAGATTTTAATCTAATTATCGATTCATTTTCTGCAACAAGGTCCCAAAGAAAGAAGTTTTAGATTTTTTGTAAAAGGCTTTTTTTTTTTTTTTTTTTAAAGCATTTTTTTAGTTTTTTGTAAAAGGCTATATTATACTATTTTATAGAGGCTATGTAAATATATTGCACAATTATATTTTATTGTACATTTTGATTTTACATATTCCAGACATTTATTCCAATCCTATCCTTTTTGATTCTTTTCTTCAAATTGTTGCCTAATAAGTAGATATATTAAAAAATAAAATTAAAACATTAATTACGTATTTAACCTTTTATATTAAAACAATATTTATGTATAAAATAAATATTGTTTTTAATACAACCCTCTACATTTAAAAAAATGTCGAAGTTTCTTAACAATAAAGTGGCATGATAACAAGAGGGCGAAGTGGAGGGAGGAGATCAAGTTTTAAGCAGTGGGGGGCACAACCAAACCAAGCTCCGCCACTGCGTGGGCCCCACAATGGCCTGACAGTATGGTAATTTTGCCACTGCCAAAAGCATCTACCATTTGATTGGCAGACATCTGTATGCACTTTTCTCCAATGTCTTGTCAAATTTTGCAAATATCATCATCATAAATAAGACAATTATTCCTCACAGTAGATTCATCTAGAATGTTTAGATTTATACAATTTTTTTTATTTTTTCAAAAATTCTGAAATATGAATTGCTTAACTTATTGAACAGGATGTGGGTATTTATCAAGGCAAGACATTTTTTGAAGTTATGAAGTCATTTTTTTTCTTCTCTTGAGATACATGGCTTGATTAAAAATTCCTGATCTGGTAGTTCTTCCTTGCTTTCTCTTTTTTTTTTTTTTTTTTTTGCTACTTTCACAGGTTGATTGATTTGGAATTTTTTTCTGCATGGTACATTATTTTCATGAATAGCACAAAAGACAATACTGCAATCCATAGCAAAATCTTTTCCATGATTGATGATCCACAATTCCATAAGTCTAATAGCAGATTTGATTTTTATAATTTTGAATGTAAGGTCCAACTGTCCATTCTGTAAAAATTTTTATAACAAAATTGAACTGTTATGTTAACATGTTCGAAGACTGTACTCTCATCCAATATCATTGACATGAGACTTACACACAAAAAAAAAAAAAAAAAAAACACCACTGACATGAAAACATCAAATTAGCATGTTTTCCCATGCTAATTTGATGTTTTCAATGATTGAGAAGTTACATTTTGAGTTTAATTCTGAAAAACTGATCATATTAATAAAATATGCAGTGTTACTTGTAATATTTGTGTCATTGCTAGTTATTTGTAACACTAACGCTTGCATTTATATGCATTAGTGTTACAAATATTACTAGCAACAACTAATGTGCATAAAACTGCAAGCATTTATATGCACTAATGAGTAAAACAGCTAAAATATGCATTTTCATATGAACATGAAAATGCATATAACCTGAAGTTTACTTATCACAGTCATCCTATAATATAACCCTATCTTCATTTTGTGTATTCTGTCACACTAATAAATTTATTCATACTAATAAAGTCTGTTTTCCAATGTATTCTGTCACACTAAACTGATAGCGTCAGTTTGGGTGTTAAAATAGGGATTCTTAACCAAGTGCCTAACTCCTCCTCCCCTGCCCACCCTGTCTGTCCTTTCTGTAAATGTTGTACACTCCATATTCAAATTCTGTATCCCCTATATCTGAGTGGCATTGTTTTTTTGATATCGCTACAATGTCCACATTTTATGCCCTAACTAATCCCATCTTTTCTGTAAATGTTATACTCACCACATTCGAATTCCGCATCCCCTATATATAAGTGACACCATGTTTCTATATCCCTACAATGTCGACATTTCATGACCTAACCAATATTTAAATTTTTCAAATTTATTTACTACACTCCTGGCACTAGGAGGTTTTTTTTGCAGTATATTTGCAGGTAATATAACTGCATGACCCATGAGAGCCACTAGCAGGCCTTGTAATCCTCCACACCTTGCTTTCCTGGCTGCTATATATCCCAATAGAAGCAGCACAAGAACCAATTTCATCTCAGCCTACAACTGCTGTAAAACTGTTAGTTTGTGCATTCCCCTAAGCTAGCAGTTGTCTGATCCACCTAACACTGCCTTTAATGGCAATGTTAGGTGGATCAGAAAATATTCTGATCCACCTAACTTTTAATGTGCAGAAAATATTCTTGCACCTCCTTATATTTAAGTGTATCCTATCCCTATAAAAAAAGTCTCTCCTGTTAATAAGCACAGATCATATCGGGAAAAATGGAAAATTCCATTTTTCCCAATATGATTTATTGGAAAATTCTAGCCAACTAGCCTGCATAGTCTCTCCAGGACCAAACTGATTACCAAGGCTCTCATCACATGCATCCTCCTATTGCATTTTGATAGAATTGCAGATATTTTCAAATTTAATCATAAATTGTGACTTTTTCTCAACAATATTCTATACCTGTTAAGTAAATCTTAAGATCTCCTATTTATAATGTCACTAGTGCCAATACGTACAACAATATCACCTTTAGGGCCCTTAAAAAAAAGATAACTCATCTGTAAGATCATTACGCTTTGCCCCTGGCAACCATACTCTGGTCCTATTCTGCCTTTTTGCACAATATATTTCTCTCCTTAACAATGAAGTTAAGGAGAATATTAAGAGTGAATGTTAATATTCACTGTTAATATTCTTCAACATAATCTTCTTCTTCTGCAACAACACACTTGTACTCTTGTGTCTGTCATTGATCAAAACATTTTTGGAAATCTTCTTGTGAATACTTTTAGGGAAGTCAATCATATTTGATTGGATTTCTTGAATCAACTTAAATCATAAAAATATTTCTTGACTAAATGTTTAAGAGTATGGAAAAGGTTGTTTATGCATGGGTAATGCACTTCAATCATTTCTACTACCCAGGTAGTATGCATGCATTATTTAATTATATCTCATATTATGAATACCTTCACAACGAGTTGCCAAGGTATTGCACTGCTTTGAATAAGTAACTCTTCACCAGTGGAGAAGACTAATGCTACTTATTCTCAGCAGATACCACCACCCAGATAGCACCATTTCAAAGCTTGTTGGCTTCGAAATGCACACCATCAAGCATCTCTCATACACTGGTGTGCAAAACTTAAGGACCTGCACTATTTCTAAAGGTTACAACCACAAAATCAAACAAAACAGCCTGTGGCAATTTGTGTAACTGTGGCCATTCAGTATAAAGCTGGTGCACATGCAAAAATTTGAATCTTGATGGGATGGGAGGGCTCATAAACAGATAAAAGCAGCAGTTCAGCAGTTATGTGAAAATTACCAAACGGTGAGCACGATTGTTACATGAAAATTGGTTTCATACAATGCTTTGGGTAGTAGCTCTCTCTCTGGGTAGTAGTAATAGTGGTGTGATGCAAGAAAGCAAGTGTATGAGCTTATGCAGCATCAGCCAGACAATGATATGGCCAGTAGACAACATCTCGATGACTTTACCCAGGGTCGAATAACTGGGAAGGTCGAAGTGCAAGGAGTGTGGCTGCAGAGTTCAGTATCGCCCATAGCATCGTCTCACATGCGTGGTCAGCCTTCAGAATGCCAGGTACAGCTGTTCGAAGGACCGTGGTGGTCGTCCACGAAAAACAATGCCCAATGATGAACGCTATATACTCCTACAGGCCAAGAGGGATCAACACCAGACAGCAGGATCCATTGCAAACCAGCTGCACAGGACGCAGGATATCACGGTTTACTGTGGCCAGGCGACTCCACAAAGGTGTACTGTTTGCCCAATGGCCAGAATGCTGTGTCCCTTTAACCTGCCCATCGGTGTCTCCGATGGGCAGGTGTTAAAGGTATGGAAATTCCGGTTTTAAAGGTTCAATGCCCCACTGTTTACAGTGGTGCATCGAACAGAAGGACTGGACAGCAGCACAATGGCGTAAGGTATTCTTTACTGAGGAGAGTAGATTCAGTTTCAGAAGCAATTCTGGACATCAGCTAATCTGTGAGAGGTTGGCACACGATATCACCCCGCAAACATCGCTAAAAGGGATCGATATGGAGGTCGAGGTGTTCTCGTCTTGGGAGGCATTATCTTGGATGGAAGTACACAACTCTAGATACTGGAAGGCGGTACTGTAACCGGTGCACGCTACTGTGCTGAGGTAATCCTAACCCCATGTGTGTGTCTGTTCCGAGGTGCCATTAGCCCTGAGTTCGTGTTTATAGATTATAATGCCGCACCCCATCTCACTGCAGCTGTTGATATGCTTTTGGAAAGTGAGGACATTGTTCGTATGGATTGGTTCGTCCGTTCTACCAAACTAAATCCCATAAAACATATATGGGGCGCTCTGGGGAGATGCCTAGCGGCACGTCCACACCCACAAGAATTTGTTCACCAGCTGAAGATGGTGCTGACAGAAGAATGGACGATGTTGCCGCAAGAACTTATCAACAACATTGTTCTAAGTATGGATAGGTGGTGCAAAGCCTGCATGGCCATTAGGGGTAGCCATATCTCCTACTGAGGACCACCTGTTCCCTTTGTTCCATCTTTGGCAGCGATGCATGTGTATCATGGCAGCCAGTTCCTTATCAAGGCAGCCAGTGCATTGTTTCCATTTTTGAATAAAGTCCCTCAGTACCGTTCTGTTTCTGTTGTCGTGTCGGTGTTGTTTCCTTCATCATTTCTGTACCTCACAAGGTTCCTTTGGTATGCTTTTCCCATATCCAAGCCACTCCTATGAGAAGCTACAAGTGAAAACCTGACTGGTCCTTAAGTTTTGCACACCAGTGTATTATGGAGTTATACTTCGTAACTGGGTTGTCACTATTGCACAACAGGGTACCTGCCTACTCACTGATGAGTAAGCCAAAAAGCTTTGAAACAGTGCCGGCAGGAAAACATACTGACTCATGCTGAACTTTTCCCAGCCTAAGTGAGATCAAATGACTACCTTTCTCCTATAATTAATGTCACCTCATTTCCTTCTTCCTTGAAAATGCTACTTTCTTCCTCCCTAGTACTACTACCAGGTCATGCAGTAAGAGCAAGTGCAGATGGCTTGCCTCCTTATGGCAAAGATGGATACCAGGGATCAGCCTTCTAAATGATCACTGCTCCCTGGTAGCAAAGCAGCCAATCAAGAACACGCTAACAGAACCCCCAACATAATACTTACACAAATTACAGCACACACACAACTGGCTTAGCCTATGGCTATTTCAGAGATGCTACACTAAAGTGGCAATGCAGAATACCTTAATAATACCTTAATAATTAAATGCTAACTCCAGGCCAGCAGGAAAATATACTGACTCATGCTGAACTTTTTCAAAGTTCAAAAAAAAAAGAAAGCAAAGGGCATTGCTATAAGGTTATAAAATGATATTAGGTATTGCTACCATTGAAACTGCGCTCATGTTACTGCATTCACATTAGACACATGACATGTTCTCCAATTTTTTTCTACTTTCTTTTTCTCTCTCTCTCTCTCTCTCTCTCTGGGTAGTAGTAATAGTGGCATGTGATGCAAGAAAGCAAGTGTATGAGCTTATGCAGCATCAGCCAAAAAAAAAAAAAAAAAAAACACACCATTCCCTCCAAATGCCTGTCCAGTTCCTACTTAAATTTATTTAACCTATCAACTTCACAATGACAAATGGAAGTTTGTTCCAGCAATTAACCACCCGCTGGCAAATTTCCGCACATCTATTCTACATCTGTCGTTTCTTAATTTGAATTTATGCCCCTTAGGTTTGTAATCTGAACAAGTGAAAGGATCCCATCAGAATTCACCGTACTCAACCCATTCGAGGCCTTATACACCTCAATCAGATCACTGCACAGGTGCCTAGTCTCCAGCCACTGCAATTTGCAGAACTTAAGCCTCTCTTGGTAAGAGGATCCCTTCATTCCCCTCACCAATCTTGTTGCCCTTCTCTGTACATGCTCAAGCAGATGTCACCCTTCAATCCCTCTTGGTGAATTGGGGATACATTTGCACATCTCCAGTCCGTGGGGAAGTCTAAGGATGCTCTCATAATTATGCTAAGGGTTTGCTTAGTTGCTTTGCCACCTCCTTTAATATAACTGGATAGATCCCATCCACCCCGGGTGCCTTTCTTATGTTTAACTTCAACAATTTCTCCTCCACTTTGCTCTCAGTTATTACAAAATCATTAAGCACCCTGCTACAATTTGATAACCTTCTGCCATTTTCAAACCTTAATAACTCCTCATGCGTGAATGTAGATGCAAAATACTCATTCAGTTTGTTTGCTATTTGAGCAGGATCATCAACATTTGAACCATCGATATCAAGTGGATCAATCAGATTCATCCCCTTCCTTTTAGAGTTTATATAAGTAAAGAAATCCTTGCTGTTTTTCTTAGCATCTTTTGCCAAAAATTTCTCATAATCTGCCTTTGCCTGCCTAACCTCCTTTGTCACCTGATTACAGACTAGCTTATATCTGCCATAGGCTTCTGAATCGCTTGATAATTTATATGCATCCCATGCATTTTTCTTCTCTGTCACGAGTCTCATTAGTTCATTTGACAGCCATTTAGGCCTAAACCTTGAACGATATTTCTTAATAGGTATGAAAACTTTTAGTAGCATCCACGATTAATTCCTTGAATGCTTCCCACTTAGAATTTACTGTTGGTAACATCGTCAGTTGATCCCACTGTACAGAATTTAAAAACTGTCCGAGACCACTGGACTCACCTTTATGGAAGCAAAAACCCTTTCCTTTACCCCTGATGGTAATTATATCTTAAAGTAAATCCCACATCAGTACACTGTGATCACTGCCACCTGTTCTGTACACATTCCAAATTCCAGTTCTGCATTGGTAACTTGGGAATTTTTTTTGGCTGATGCAGCATAAGCTCAGGCTTCCTTGCATCATATAGCTAATAATAATATGTATACATTGTAATCACCATAACCAAATTCTGCTTTCCCAATTAGAGATTGACCCCATATTTCTGTAATACCTATAATGTTAGCATTTGATGACATTACCAATATTTCAAACTCATCAAATTTATTTACTATACTCCTAGCATTAGCATACAAGCAAGTAAATATGGGCTTGTGCTAATTCCATGTTAACCCTAACCATATAATGCTCCCCTTCATATTTTCAGGCTACTGCATGTCAAAACAGAAGCAATGTAAGAATCAATTTCACTTCTGTTCTAAAAATCAAAAATTTTAATTAAATTCAACAACAAAAAAATAAATAAACTGAAGCACAACACTGATTTTATTTTGTGTATATTTTCAATCAATATTTAATTGATTAATAGGTAAATTAAATCAAGAAAGTTAATTATTTCTGAATGATCAACTCATTTAAAAAGACCTATAACTCTTACCTGTTGGCAAAAGTGTGTTGTTGGACCTGTTTCAGCTGCCTCAGCAAATTCACACCATGGTACTTTTTCACGAGTGCAGAAAGCAAAAGGCATTGCTACAAGGTTATAAAATGATATTAGGTATTGCTACCATTGAAACTGCGCTCATCAATGTAATGTAAGTGTCATTTAACAAAAATTAAGAGTATAATCTTTGAAATGTGGCAATTTATGAGAACACATAAATATGATACAATAAAGTACCAAAGGAGCAAATAAGACAAACAGTTTATGAACAGTTTTATAAGATAAATAGTATTTATGAACACCATGTGTTTCAGAACAGTTCATAAATCAGATTGACTTTCCCAAACACATGACATAATGGAAGGATGGCACTGCCAAAAAAAATTTTAATATCATTTTTACAGTTTTACAGTATAGTTGATTATGTGCATTCTTTAATGCACATAATGAACTTTATTTTCTATACACAGTCCAGTGTTATATCACAAAGCAGTACATTATTATCCATAATACTTATACTTAAGCTGGAACAACCAAAGCACTAACATTTTGGAAATTAAGTAAGATTAAGTATATTTTGTGTAAAAAGCTTATCCAATACATACAAATGTTATATATTAAACACCAGTTACCCAAATGATCAATTATGAATGTGTTTGAAACTGTAACTGGAAATAATTATCCTAACATTTTAAGAAACATTTCTGAGAATTTTAACAATCAGAATGATTGAGCTTAATTTTAAAAATACAGTCAACAACTGGATTGATGTTCTGGTGCATTCTGGCCCAATTCAAACACTGCATATATAATTTTAGCATTAAATCAGCTCACACACCAACCATAAGAATAAGTATTTACTGTAACTAAAATATAAAATAAATATTTACAAAAACTGCTATTATATTAAATTAAATTATATACATGTAAAAAACATTAAAACTGTGATAAAATCCTTGAGATAAAATACACTAAAATAAACCGGATTAAAAGTGATAAAAACGATAAAAATCTCTGGAGCTTTCAGAAACATTGGCTTCCTTCCTCAGCAGTAACAAAACTTCCTGCAGCACGTCCATATGTAACAGGCTCACCGTACTTATACACGTGGTGCAGTCGGCGCATGGTCTGAACTGGAAGCGGAAATAGCTCGGGAATGTGTTAAGCAAAACCATTCATCCATACTTAGGATGATAGTTTCAAACAGAAGATGCATACGCATACCTCTGTCCCTATTCATAATAGATGAATAGGGACAGAGGTAACGTGGATCGATAACCCCAGAGGATGCGGTTATCGATCCACGATAACCGCATCCTCTGGGGAGATTTGATGCTGCTTCTCCCAGAAATGTTCAGCCACAGCAGGCTTATTGTAATCAGCGGTTTTTATAGCATTTGCATGCCCCTCCAGACGATCCTTGAGCCGTCGTTTTGTCTTGCCCACATAACATTCCTCACAATCCGGGCATGTTATCCTGTATATTACTACACTACTCAGGTCCTTTGCTATTGGGTCTTTTACCTGAGACAACACTGTGTGCAACCTCCGCCCGGGAAGCTGCACACAGCGTGTTTTATAACCCCGCAAAACTCTAGCGAGATGGTCAGTAATGCCCAGACAGTAAGGAATGTATGCGGTAGCCACAGGAACAAACGGTTCCTGACGGTTAGACTCTATTCCTCTACTAAACCTGTCTATGATCCTCTGGGGGTATCCGCATTTTCTAAGGTCTGCTGTGACTCGTCTAATTTCACATTCTTTGTCCTCAGAGGTGGTGCAGTGTGACCCTGCTCTATCTAGTAGAGCTTTCACTACACTATTCTTATGCTGCCCAGCTTGTGCTGAACTATAATGGGTGTACTGGCCTCTGCACATAGGTTTTTTAAACACAGAAGTTTTGAACCTAGGGCCTATCCTAGAGACCAGTACATCCAAGAAAGGAAAGGTACCTCCTGTCTCCACCTCTGAGGTAAATTGTATAAATTGGGAGAAGCTATTAAGCCAATGGAGTGCATCATCCTCTCTCCCCTTCTGGACCACGGTGAAGGTATCATCAACATACCTTTTCCATTTCTTTATGGGAAACTGACATCCACTAAAAACCCTGTCCTCTAACTCCTCCATGGCCAGATTGGCCACGATGGCGCTAATAGGAGATCCCATGGCTGTACCGTGAACCTGTTTGTACATAACACCTTGGTACATCATAGTGGTGCTGGCCAGTAATAATGTATATAATTTAATTTAATATAATAGCAGTTTTTGTAAATATTTATTTTATATTTTAGTTAAAGTAAATACTTATTCTTATGGTTGGTGTGTGAGCTGATTTAATGCTAAAATATGAATTTGCCCAACCTCAGAGGCCTTTTTCAGGATACTGCATATAACCCGGGTTACTGCATATAATATGTGATAAAGGGTTGATAAAGTCTTGTTCCAAAATCTAGCATCTGTCAGGCCCCAAGTTATCAGATTTGAGAGTTTGTGCAGTATTTATTTATTTTAAATTTATTTCATTTCTGAAATTGCTTGGTTATAACAATGATGTATTGCACAGCATGATAAATACATAGCACTACACAAATCTTAGTTTAGTTGACTGTTTAATACTGTACTGCAAATTGATTTCTTTGTAAACAATTTTATGGAAGTATGCTCACTATAAGAAATGAACAATCACAAAAATTTACTTCTCAAAAACTTGAAAAGTAAACCCAAAAACACAATTGCAAACAAATTCCTTGAACTTTTCAAATGATGAAGAATATAAAATTCTTGAGTTTTAAAAGTTGAGCAACAATGCACATTTGCGTAAAAATATATAAGTTGGATAAACTATAATAGTATTAATTCATAGCCTTTTAACCATAAGTACGTACTTTTACTTCAAGTTCACGATTTTGTACCTAAAGAGTTGATAAAGTGTATGATTCCTTTTGCTTCAAAGGTGGTACTTGTGCATATTCTCTCTGATATTCCCTGAAGACAATCAGTCATTGAAATATCCTCTTTTCAACCTTCCCTGGCTTAAAATCTCTCTACCCCATTCTGGTAAATTCATCTGTTGCCTCTATTGTTCTTCCAACTCTATTACTACTTGGAATTCTTTGACTTCCTCTGTCTTTGAAACTTGATTTTCTCCAGTCCAACTTTCCTAACAGTGAGGTAATTTTCCTTAGTGATTTTAATGTTCACAACTCCAGCTGGCTTCTGTTTTCCAGTCACAGAGACCCAGCTGGTTGAGATGCTGAGGCTTTTATTATTACTAATGATCTGATTATTACTAATGATCCTACACAAATAGTTCATTTACCTACCAGACGATCCTAACCACATAGCCACCACTCTTGATCTTTTTCTCACAAAAAAACCCTTCTAAGTATACTGTCAAGGTGAGTGGTAATCTAAGGCCCTCAGATCACAACTTGGTGATGGTCTCTTCTCCAATGGAACCTTTCCCTTGTGGCAATTCTCAACTTCATGTTATTTGGCATTATAAGAATACAAAATGGGTTGATCTGCGAGATTTCTTTCCTCCTTTTCCTTGGGGAGGGGGGGGATACTGTTTCAGATCTGATATCAACGTTTGTCAGATCGTGTAAGTCAAATTATTCTTGCAAGTAAGCAGTCCAAACTAGATTTTGAACAGGCTAAGAGTAGAAAACTTATTTCTCGTTCAAATGGTAGTCAAGCATTCTGGTTTCTTGCCAAAGCTATTCGCCACAACCTTTGCCCATCTCTATTCCCACCTCTGGTAAAAACCAGATGGTTCTATTGTTTATGTTTTTAATTTGCCTGTAAGTAGGTTTCTTCCTTTTTTTTTTTTTTTCTTTTTATGATGAAAATCATGTTTTAAACATCTGGTAAATATAATTAAAAGTTGGTTGATAACACAACCATCAGATGACACTGCAACTACTCAAACTGTTGGCAACAACATTTTTTCAACAGTTGCATACCATGAGAAAGGAAGAAGGAAGAAGTCGGGGAACATATTGTTCTTTCACTTTCATCGTGTGGGAGGATGCAATGTAGTTTATCACGTGTTGAAATGCGAAGTTGCTAATAAGTTATAGTAAGGAATATTGAACTTTATAGAAATTTAATGTGCATTGTGCGCTATTATTGGTATTTTTAAATATAAAAACACTTGTGCCCATTATTTCTTCTTAATAGTTTCTTTCTCAAATTAAGAGCAAGATCCTAGGAGAGATGTGGGCTTTGGATTATTTGTTGATGAGGTAAGATTAACAAATTATTATATACTGTTAATTTAAATCTCTCCACATTTGAAATATGTTGTTTAGCTGACAGACAATATTTGATTTTTTTTTTTTTTTTTTATTATTATTTTCAGACAGCCATTGAATAATTTTTGATAGAATGAGTAAAGAATCACAGTCCATTAGTCCTCCCAATGCTCCTACCAAGAAAAAGAAGAAATTGCAGTATAAGCAAGTCTACTTAAAGAAGTGGGAAGAAACTTTTGCATGGGTGGCTCCAGCTTCTTCAGAGGATCGTGCCTATTGCAAATTGCGCAACAAGAATTTTTCTATCACTCATGGTGGTCAATTCGACGTTAAGCAGCATGCATAATACAAAGGGCATCAGCAAAAAGAAAAGGGAAATGTGGGTGTAAACAAGTTATCAAGCTATTTTGTTAGTTTTAAAAAACCAAAATATGGCAGTGTGGCAGCATATGAACTAGGGTTAATATACCACAATGTGAAACAGTCATAGTTTGGACTGTGGTAACATACTGGCATCATCCTTATTCCATGATTCTGATATTGCAACAAAATTGTGTTGTGGAAGAACAAAATCAGAACCATTAGTTAAAAATGTTCTAGCACCTAAAAGTGTAGAAGACTGTGCACATTCTTAATGATCCAACTAAATGCAGTCAGTTCTTTTGTGTTGCAACATATGCTTCAAACAAGTGAAACAGAAAGCTTTTTCCCACATGCATTAGATATTTTGATCCTACTAAAGGTATGGAAAATAAATTTTTAGGTGTTGTTGAAAGGGCTGATGAAACAGCTATTTCTATATCTGAAATAGCTGTTAGAAAAGCTTGAGGCTTTTCATCTTAACCCAAAATATATTTCTGTGCACGGTACTGATAATGCAAATGTAACTTTTGGAAAATATCATTCTGTTTTTCAGTTGTTAAGGACAAGTAATGCCGATATTGTTAAAGCTAATTGTGCTAACCATATATTGTATGATGCCACGAAATATGCTTGTGACAGTTTTGAAGTAGATACAGAAAACATTGTACTGAAAACTTAATTTTTTTTCTGTATCAGCTAAAAGAAGGAAAAACTTAGAATCATTTTTTGACTTTGTGGAGCTGGACTGGTCTGAATTGGTATGCCATGTACAAACGAGATGGTTGTCCTTAACACCAGCTGCCAAAAGATTATTTCAACTGGCCTGCTATTAAGAGCTATTTCCAAAATAGTGATGATTGCCTCAAATTTTTCTCCAAATCATTTCAAAGTGAGGATACAGATTCAAAAATTGCAAGTGGTTTTTAACTTTTTTGTCAATGTTGGAAAATTGCTAGATGTTACTACTAAAATTCTTGAGAAAAGTGACTTGAGTATTATGGATTCATAAAAATCAATGACAATGATCAGAAATAAAATAAATCAAAGAATTCAGAATCAATACTTCGGAAATTCCGCAAAGCAATTTTTGAAAAAGTTACCCCAATGCAAAGAGAAGAAGATAGTTGATGAATGTTGTGATTTTTATTCAAATCTATTGCAATACCTAGAAAAAAACTGACTTCAGTGAGAAAAGTGTTCTTAAGTGTTCTAAGTTAATAAATAAACTTTCCTCTGGAAACAGAAGAAATTAAGTATCAAGTTTTGAAACAGCAATTGATATTTTTCAACTCCAAGAATGTGTAAATCTGGACGAGTTGTATGAAGAGTTTTGTGATAATAGGTTGAAGTTGCTGGAGAGTGTTGTGTACAGGAAGTGATGTGCACAAGTGGCTTGATTTTTTTTTTTTTCCAAAGTTCCTAAAGAAAATGTACCCAATATCAGTAGAATAGTAGGATATTTTTAAAGTATTCCTGGCTCAAATGCTGTAGTAGAAAGGGTGTTTTCATTATTGAAATTGAAGTGGACAGATATCATAAATGATGTCACCAAGAATTAATTGAGGCAGAATTGTAGATTGCGATGAATTTCTCTTTTACATGTAAAGAGTTCCTTCGGTATGAAAAACAGGATAAACAATTGTTAAAGGGGCAAAATGTCAAAATAAGTACAATTAAAAGATTAGGCAATTTGAATTTTCTTGTATTTTTTAAAACTAATTTTAATGACAAAAACTTCTTTTTTTTTTTTTTTTTTTTTAAAGGAAAACCTGACAACCTTATTCTATTGCCATCTCAGCTAAAGATAAACTGCTAGCATCCTGCTTTTCTTCTAACTCCTGTATTGATGATCTTGGTAAACCATTCAGTGCCTCCTGTGACTTTCCATTAAAAGAATTTTAAAGTCTTGATGCCAAGAAAACTCTAGGTCCTGATGATATTTCTCATTTGTTTTCAAAACCTGTGCCCCTGAGATTGCTCCTGTTCTCTGTCACCATTTTACATTTTCTTATTCAACCAGTGCTTTCCCTTCTCCTTAGAAATTTGCTCATATCCAATCAGTTCCTAAAAAGGGAAACAAAGTCCCTTCCATCCAATTATCATCTCATTGCACTTACGCCGGCCGGGCTAGCCGGGTGGGTAAAGTGCCTACCTGGCAACCCAAAGGTCGCGGGTTCGATTCCCGCCTAGGGCTTGGATCAAAGTACTGAAAAAAACCTTGGGAGGTGCATTATGGCCACAGAAGCCGATGCGCCAACAACTACAAAAAAAAAAAAAAAAAACATTGCATTTACTTCTATTCTTTCTAAAGTAATGGAGAAATCTATTAACTACCAACTCCTAAACTATCTAGAAACCTTCCTTCGGATCAATGATTGCCAGTATGGATTCCGTCATGTCGATGCACTAGTGATATACTGGCTTATGTTACCCATCTATGAATTCAATGAAAACATTTGTCAATGCAAACATTTTCTCTTGACATTTCAAAGGCTTTTGTTTGCAATTGGCATAAAGATCTCTTAAATAAGTTTCTATCTTATGGTTTACCAACTGTTTTTTGTAATTGGGTATCCAGTTTTCTCTTTGACTGTTCAGTGCAGGTAATGGTAGATGGCTCTCTGTCTTCTAACTTCTCCATTAATGCTGATGTTTCCCAAGGTTCAGTTCTTTCTCCCACTCTTTTCTACTTGTATATTAATGACCTTCCATTGACTGGAAACTGTACCCATAGTTTTGTTCATGACAGCACATTACATTACATTCCACCTTTCCATATGAGAAACAAAACCTTGACGTGCACAAACAGCTTCAACTACCCAAATATCTGCTACCAAATCCTTAAATGCTGATCTCCAGGTAATTCGCCAGTGGGGCAAAGATAACTCAGTTGATTTCAATCTTTCTAAAACTCAGACCGTCATATCTCAGTACTGTCTCGAAAAAAGGTTTCTTCTGCTCCTATTGTTATCTTCGATTACACTCAGATCTGAAGACAAGTTTACATATCTCTACTAGGGATTACCCAGAGTTCTAATCTCTCTTGGCATAAACACATATATTGCTTCCTCTACATCTAAAAAACTGGGGTTTCTCTTTTGCTCTCAGTGTTACTTTTCTTCTAAACAGCTGCTCACTGCACAAACTGCAAATCTGCCCTACGATGGAATATTGTTCCCACATCTGGGTCAGTGGCTCCAAAACTTCTCTCAGGCTTCTAGATTCCATTCAAAGGAGGGCAGTTAGGTTAATTAATGACCTATCTCTAACAAAGTTTCTCCACTCTGTCTCACAGACATTGTTTCTGCTGCATGCCTTTTTTATAGACACTTCCATGGGCACTGATCTTCTGAATTGGCTTCTAAGGCAGAATGGGTCAAAAATTCTTACCGGGGAAACTTGTAGTGGACTCATACTAGTGTTTATGGCCATATTGTGAGGATTTTTTAATGAATTTTAAATATAAATCACGATTAATTATTTTAAAAGAAAAAATATTTTTTAATTTATTCAACAATACTTAACATAAATAAATGGTGACAGCTTTACAATCATAAAGATAAAGCTTATTTTGTTATAATATATACAGGTAACCCTCATATATCATGGTTATTAGGTTCCTGTAAAATGTTGTGTTGTGTGAAACAGTGCTATATGGGACTAAGAAAAAATACAAAGGGGGGATTACATTCAAAAGCTAACAAAAATACACTATTTCATTAACAAAATATTAACTAAACTAACAAAAATACACCATTCTAGATTTCGTGTATCTTCTGCTCTCTTTAAAAAATCAGTAATCGGTTTGTTTGCTTTTACTTCATAAATCTTTGTGAATTTCATCATATGGAACTAAGCATTTTTGAAGCTCCCTTTTGAACTTTGGACTCCTTTCATTCAAGAATCTGCATTCAAAAAATAAGATTCTAATTGCTCGGCTAACTTTATGCCTTCCCCTATGCTTTTTAGTGTAAAATTTGGAAGTTTAGAATTTTCATCTGCGATATTATAATCTCAATTGATTTGATTTTACCTCCGATGCCATCTGCACCAAATTCAATTTGGCTTCTTTTTCTACCAGTAATTCTTGAACGTCTTCATTAATTGTATCTTTTTTTAGGAGCATCGGTGATTAAAGCCACGTTACTCTATATATATTGTCTATAAATTGTGTGTTCTAAGGTCAATTTTCTGTTTTGCTGGACGAAAAACCAGAGTTTCCGGGAGAGAAAAAACCATGCTACCCTCGCCCAACTAACTCAGCCACGTTGTGAAAAAGACCCATAAAAATTCCTCCCTTCATCAACGGGATTTGAATTCGGGTCTTTTCAGGTTAGTGTGGGGAGGAGGAAGATTCTATCAACTGTGCTACCCATGAGGGCTTCAGTAGTCATATCATCAAAACCTTCCCCTTCTACCGATGTAGCAAGTTCTACTATCGCACCAATTCCATTTTCTGCTTGTTCAATCATATTACCTGAATGAACTGACTCTGGCCATACATTTTTCCACACGCATTTAACGTTGACGGTTTAACTGTTAACTGTGGCGGTAGGAACATAACTTCAACGTTTGGATGGCTTAAATCTTTTGGATGGCCTGGTGTGCTATCCAATAGTAATAAAACTTTGAAATCTAAATTTTTCCATAAGTTCAATAGCACAGAATGTAACATGGAAATTTCCCAACAAAATAAAATACAGGGATTTCTCAATAATTTTTTTTTGACTAGCAAGTCAACAGCAGGGATTCAAAAAGAGTGGAAACATCGAAAAATTACATCCAACACAATAGCAGGGTTTTCCCCACACAAAAGCTCAAAAATACCCTGTTATGCAAGATTTACCGAAATTCTCTAACCATATTATATAAGTACTGTGTTGTGTGAGGATTGCCGCAATTTATCAATCGTGTTAGAATGAAACCGTGTTGTAGAAGTACCAGGTTATACGGGGGTTGCCTATATATATATATATATATATATATATATAATGAAAATCTAATCACAAATAATGAACACAAATATAAATCATACAAATCACATTTAAATAAATCAAGTAGGTATAATAATTCACAGGTGGTGCCAATTAACATGAATTAAGAGCTAAAGGGATTAACATTCCACAATTCAGTGGTGTCTGTAAAACCTATACAACCACCTTTCCACATACTGTACTGAGAAGTTGCATTTGTCATAATCACATCACAGCAACCACACTACCTTTTATGAATATGTATAATAGCTACTAGCCACAATGGCAAACTAGTGGTGCTGCTTTTATCAAACAAACTAATAGTGTTGATGAAACTACTCTACAGGCAAACAAAACATTTCCAAATGACTTAACTCACATATTATTGTGGATAAGGAAGATTCATATTTTTCTTACAATTTTTGTTCATTTATTTTTCATACACTAGTCAACAAATAGAATATATCGGAGCTCAGAGTGTAATATTGAAAATCACACCAGCCTCCATCAGCCTCTGGCCCAATGCGGTTTCTCTGGTAAGTCTTACGGCCAGTCCATCTGTTTCTCTTCCAAAAAAATTGAAACACATGCTGCAACCAGTCAGCATCTTTTTACTGTCCAACTTCAAACTCACAGAACCAATTTTTCTTCTTCCTCATTTATTCCTTCAACTTCCTTTTTCTGGAAATCTCCCTATGGAAATCATGTATATTTCCTGAAAATTACAATCTACAAAAATTTAAGTCTAATGTCAACAAGTATCTTCTTTCATGTTCTGAACCTTCAACCTATGCACAGTACTAAGTACTATAGATTCTAATACCTCTCATGCTTGGGGATTTCATAAAAAAAATTTAAAAAAAAAGCACTGACCTCAAAATTTTAGATTATTTTTTAGTGCTAAAAGGGTTGATTTATATGCCGGAATATAAGGTATTATTATTGTTTGGAGACAAAATTTTTTCTTATACTTCTAATTCCAAATTTCATGTCTGCCTTAATGATTAATAAGAAAATACTGTAAAAACAATATTAACTTTAAAATCAAAAATTTACATTTTTGTACACCAATTATGATTTCATATAGGTTAAATACATGAATGATGAAGATATCTTATTTCCATTCATTTTACTTTCCAAGGATAAATTACTTTGCAATTGCTAAAGTTGGCAGAAAGTTCATAAGATGCTTCAAGTTTGTAAAACAAACCTAAGGCGCTAAAAATTTTTTGTCCATAAATTGAGAACTTACTGTAAGGCCTAAGCTTATTCAATCAATTCAAATCTGGAACTTTTTTTCTTTATGAAAACTCCACACATGACAGCTATAAGAATCTGTTGTACCATGCATGGGTTGAAAGTTGAGAAGATGAAAGAGATATTTGTTGACAGTTGACATTAGACTTGAACTTCTGTAGACTACAATTTTCAGGAAATATGTATGAAAGAATGCTCTTCCAAAAAGTGGAAATTGAATGAATAAACAAGGAAGATGAATACTTGGTTCTGTGAACTTGAAGTCGGACAGAAGAAGGATGTTGCCTGGCTGCGACACGAGTTCGGACTGCTTTGGGGGAGGGAGAGAGAGAGAGAGAGAGAGAGAGAGAGAGAGAGAGAGAGAGAGAGAGAGAGAGAGAGCGGGAATTATAGAAGCCAATTCAGAAGAACAGTGCCTGTAGAAGTACCTATTAAAAAAGCATGCAGCAGAAACAGAACATCTATGAGACGGAGTGGAGAGATTCCATTAGAGGTGAGTCATTAACTAACCTAACTGCCCTCTTTTGAATGGAATCTAGAAGCCCGAAAAAGGTTTATGAGCACAGCCCCAAATGTGGGAACAATATTCCATTGCAGGGTGGATTTGTGATTTGTATAGAGTGAACACTGTTTGTGCAGGACAAGGTTTCTCAGGCTGGAAGGCGGAATGAAATGTGCTATTGTCAGCAAAACTATGTTGTTGTGCTGAGGATTTTTTGGCACAAGTGCCTCCTGGGCCATATTGTGCATGTTCATCATTAACTTATGACTAAATATTTTATATTATAGTTATCAAAGACTATTATATATATATTTATGCATGTCAAGTATTGAAACAGAGCGCACAATTGCCAAGTATGTTTGTAAAGTTAAAGATTCCTGAAAATTAGCCAGAGAGCGAAAACTGGATTTCCAGATACTTGAATATTGAGGACACTATGAGAATATGTTTGATTGTTAATTGGGATTGACAGAAGGAACATTGAGGATTCTCTCCCATAAGCAGGAACAGATAAGTTATATATGAATGATTCCGAGTCTTGCCAAAATGACTTCTCACCTGCTTTTCATGAAACTAGAAGTCCAGAGTTGAGGTTCCTTTTTAATATGGAATAGTTTGCTATTGAATTGAGTTTGCCACAGCTCAGCCCATTGATTCCAACATGCTGTTCTAATAATGGATCTATAATCAGTGTATGGCACTTTTTGATGGCAGAAAGTTCCATTATCAGGATGCTTAGCAGCACAATCTGCATATTCATTACCTGGGATGCCGACATGACCATGGATCTAACAGAATGTGACCATCTGTTTGTGTGTGTGTTTGGATGTTTGATATTGATATAATTGGGACCGGATCTGTTTCAGAATAGGATGGTGGGAAGAAGTAGTAGATTGAATGACAGTGACTCACTTAAGGAGTGTGTGTATATAAGAGTCTACTTGAATTGCTACTTGGCTATATTATCTAGGGCCAGTTTTATTGCATATAATTCTGAAGTATAGATTCTGCATTCTGTAGGAAGAGACAAAGCTATTGAGAAGGCAGAACAAATTGCTGCAGCACCTACAGTTTCGTCTGTTTTTGAGCCATCAATATAAATGAGTAGTTTCTCTGAGTTTTCTAAGGTGTGGGTTTCATGTAGTTGCTGTAAGTTGTTTGGCAGGGAGCTTTTTCTCCATCTCAGAAAGAAATTATCACAAAGAGGTGTCGATTCAATCCAGGATTGTTCAGTAGGAGCAACTTCTTTGAGGATTTGCTGAAAGTTAATATTCCAACTAGCTATTAGTTCTTGCAGTCTAAAACCTGCAAGGTGGTTTTCATTAGGTTTATTATGGTATAGCATTATATACTGAGGGTCAAACAGGTATTCCCAGCTGGGATGAGATGGAATACTTTTAATTTTTGCAGCATAGCTACATAGCAAGGATTTTCGTGTGAGATGCAGTGGGGGGGAGGGGGGGTTCATTTGCCTCAATATACAGGCTGTGAACTGGTGATGTTCTGAAGGCTCCCATGTTGAATGTTGTTGTTATTTGGTTTTTAGGAGCATTAGCAACTAAGGCTATATTGCTCCGAGGATATGTGGTGGTCATTCCCTGACCTTTCCGCATCCTCCGTATTTGGTGTTCATCGGCTCGAACCCCAGTCTAATCAAGAAGCGTGTGCTACGCATTGCTGCTCCTGCCCACCTGGCTATGGAGGCGCCCAGTGTTGAATGGTATTCAGACATAACGAAGAGATGTTTCTTGCAGAGTCATACAGGTGATCTGTAATCTAATCGAGACTGAATTAAAGTTTTATAAAGATGTAAGAGAGAGTGTCTATTGGCACCCCAGGAGTTAGCGGAGACAGCTCTTAAGATGTTCAATTTCTTTAAACAGGCCATTCTAAGAAAGGCTATATGATTGGAGAAACTAAATTTATTATCTAGATATAAACCCAATAAATGAAAATTGTTGGTAAGAGGAATCTGGTTGTTTTTTAAATATATTTTAGGATCCAGATGTAATTTCCGTATTTTACAGAAATGAATTACTGTCAATTTTTTTTCTGCTAAGGAATAGCCATTCTGTTGCACCCAAGATTCTATTTTGGTGATGGATTTGGTGATAGTTTGTGACTGACAAGAGATAATAAAGTCATCAGCAAACATGTATGATTCTACCGTTTTTAGTATGTCTCGTGTCATATTTGTAATCCTTGTAGCGAATAATGTTGCGCTTAGGATGGAACCTTGCAATACACCCTCTTCTTGTTCGAATGATTTAGATAAACTGTTCATATATCTGACTTGAAACGTACTGTGGTGAAGGAAGTTTTGTATAAATTGGGGTAACTGTCCCCTCAAACTAAAAGAACAAAGGTCCTGCAGGATGCCATATCACCAAGTGGTATTGAAAGCTTTCTCAATATCGAGATTAACCATTACCAGATGTTGTCTCACAAAAGCATTGAGGATGTTTGCTTCTGCTGTGACCATCACTAAGGTTGAGCAATTCTTTCAAAACCCATACTGGTTTCAGTTCAGCAGATTATTAGTTTCCAGAAACCATGTTAGCTGCTTGTGAACCATTTTTTCTAAGACTTTGCCTAAACAGCTAGTCAGTGAAATTGGCATGTAATTATGTGGCTTGGTATGATCCTTCCCTGGCTTTGGAAATGTTAGTACAATAGAGTGGCGCCAAGAGTGCAGATAAGCATTTTCTAAAAATATTCTGTTGTAGAAATCCAACAGGGAATTTATTGCTTTGTTATTTAGTTTTTTTAACATTATATAGCATACTCCATCCAGACCAGCAGCGGTACTGGATGTTTTATTCAGAGACTCTAAAAGTTCCATTAAAGTGAATGGCTGATTGTATGGGTGTGATGCCAGAGTAGAGAAGTTTATTTTACGTTGTTCTGCAAATGCCTTAATTTTCTGAAAAGTTCAGCTGTAAGTGGACACTGCTGAAATATTGGCAAATGATTCGGCTCTGTTAAAGCAAAATTATAGTTAATATCAGTAAGGCACAAATGATGCAAGGAAGCAGACTTTTTTTTCCTGCATCAGCCAAGAAAAATTAGTAGTTATAATAACCATCAAAGAATACCTTGACACTCAGCAAAAGACTTTGCCATTACAGGAGAGTGCCCAGAGGAAAACAGACAACAGGACATTTGATGAAAACCAGAAAGACTTCTAGAGGAACATTAACAGGAGAAAGAAGACAGTGGGCTTCCCCTCCCCCAAGCAGAAGGCACTCGAGGAATTCTGGGGAAACCTGTGGAGCAGCAAAGTTAGCCATAATGGCTGTGCCCCCTGGATAGATCTAGAAAGGAAGTAAACCCAAGAACGTACAAGAGATGTCAGAATGGGAAATTCAGGAGGAAGAAGTACAACTGGCAAACCCCAAGAATAGATAACATCCACTACTGGTTACTGGTGCAAGAAGTTCAGCTGCACACACACAAGACAATCATTCACATAGCGGAGCAGTTCACCCAGATAATAAGGCACCCTGACACGATCCCAGAGTCCCTGATTCAAGAAATCACCTACCTGAAAGCTAAGGACAAAGACACCACAAACCTGGCAAAGTATAGGCCAATCACGAGTCTCCCAACAATGTACAAAATCCTAACTAGCTGCATAACTAAGAAGATATCAGACCACTTGGAGAGGCAGAAAATCATGGCTGTGCAGCAGAAGGGATGTAAGCAGATGAGCAAAGGATGCAAGAAGCAATTGACCATTGATGCTGCAATTATGGAGAAAGCCTACAAGAAGCATCACAACCTGTACACAGCCTACATCGGCTACTGCAAGGCCTTCAAACACTGTGCCCCATAGTTGGCTAATAAAAGACACTGAAGATCTGCAAAGTCAACCTGACACTGACACACTTCCTAGAGGCAACCATGGCAAAATGGAGGACCACCATCAAAGTCAAGAACATCATGACCAGGCCGATACCCATCAGAAGAGGAATCTTCCACGGAGATGCCCTGAGCCCTCTATGGTTCTGTCTAGCACTCAACCCACTGTCAACAATGCTCAATAACAACAATTATGGATATACCCTAAAAGAAGGGAGAAAGAACCTGTACACCCTCTCTCACCTGATGTGAATGAATGACATAAAACTCTATGCCGCAAATGAGAATCAACTTCAACAGCTACTCTAAATCACCAAAGAGTTAAACACTGACATCAGGATGCAATTTGGCTTAAACAAATGCAAGACCCATAGATCATCAAGAACATCCAGGTGGACAAAACTACCAGTTGAAGACTGGTGAAGAGATTGAAGCTATGACAGAGGGAGAGACATACAAATATCTGGGGATGATGCAAGACCACCAATTAGAACACAAGGAGATCAAGGCCTGCATGACTAAGAAATACCATCAGAGACTGAGAAATAAAACCTGAATGGCGGGAATGTGATAACAGCCATAAATGCTTATACAGTCCCAGTACTAATGTACTGCTTCAAGATCACAGATTGGACCAATACCGAGCTGAAGGAGTTTATGAGATTGACCAGAATAATTATTACCGAAAGCCATCCAATCCAAAGTTGGCCATCAAGAGACTGACCATAGCCCGTAGAGAAGGAGGGTGGGGATTGATTGACCTCGTTGAAGAAGACCATTAAGAACCTGCAGTATTCCTTCCAGGGAAACACAATAGCAATCTACCAAGCTGTAAAAGTGATAAATGGCATATAACACTCAATCTCAACAAGGAGACCACCCTTACACAGACAGAAGAAAGAAATACAGAAATATGGGCAAAGAAGCCACTACAATGACCTCCATCAAGACTACACAGATAAGATGGCTTCCAATGCTTGGCTCACAAAAGGAAAGCTCTTCCACAAGACCGAAAAATTCATGCTCGCTATCCAAGGTCAGGTAATCAACACCAGGAACTACAGAAAATACATTGCCAAGGTTCCCAGAGTAACAGATGACACATATCATCGATGTCACCTGACCCCAGAAATAATCCAGCAGATGAAGGATGTAAAAACATCACACAGACAGAGTACACTCACAGACATGACCAGGTGGTCAGGACAATACATCAGAAGCTAGTGCAAAAATACCAGCTGATCAAAGACAGTTTACCTTATTACAAGTACAAAGGGTACTAGGAAAGTTTTGCAATACAGCTTTGTTTATTTAATTTTTTCAAAGTAATTTCCTCTATATTCAATACACCTCTCCATCCTCCGAAACCAATCTTTAAACCAGGTCTGCCAAGTCTCACTAGGGAGTAAAGCACACTCGTTGTCCCAAGCCCGTAGAAGGTCCTCATAACTGGAAAACCGCCTCCCTTTTAGCTTCATTTTCACATGCGGGAACAGTGCAAAGTCGCAGGGAGCAAGGGAGGCTGTAGGGAGGGTGCTCGAGAAGTTTCATTCCTGTCGTGGTCAAATATTCGGTGCAGGCTTTGGCGCGGTGAGCTGGAGCATTATTGTGATGGAGGTACCAGGTGTCCATTCTTGACTTTGGCGGCAGGTTCTTCATAGATCCAATGACTTTAGGCAGGCATTGTTCAGTATATCACTTAGCTGTGACTGTCTTCTGCATGTCCAAAATGACACGTTCCACAATTCCACTCGATTTGAAAAATACAGCTATCATTTTCTTCTTTACAGATAGGGATTTTCTGACAATTACGGGTGTGTCGTCATCATCAAAGACCCAAACTTTGTTTTGAGCCTTGGTCGGCAGATCGTAATAGTACAGCCAAGTCTCGTCACCTGTCACGATGTTGTTCACATACCGAGATTGTCCCTTATCAAACTTTTTTAACATCTCCCGGCACCAAGTCACACGTCGTGTCATCTGCTCTTCAGTCAGTTGATGCGGCACCCAGAGAGAACAAAGTTTCTTCACGTGCAAATGATCTTGCAGAATCGAACGAATTGCTGGTGCATTTAGGCCCAAAGTATCCTCTATCTGTTGGTAGGTCACTCGCCTGTTTTCGTCAAGCATTTTCCTCACAGCAGTAACGTTTTCCTCCGTAACTGACGTTCGTGGCCTTCCCGTCCTCTCAGAATCCTCCAGAGTGAAATTTCCCCTTTGGAATTCTCTATACCACCTGAATATCGTTGTACGATGTGGACAATCATCATCTAGTGCAAGAGTCATTTCTTCTAAGCACTGGTCTATGGTTAAACCACGCACGAAATTATACCGCAAAACTGTCCTTATCTCATTTCGTGACCACAATGCCATCGCAAGCACTTTACACTCTCACTTCTAATGAATAACTGAGCCCATTGACTTGGCGCGGCGGCTACTATGTACGTATGAACATGTCTCAACATGCAGCAACAAGCAGCTTCCTGTGATTCATTGTTGCGTCATATTGCAAAACTTTTCTAGTACCCTTTGTACAAGCCTCAGCTTTACTAGGGACCCCAACTCACAGAACTGCACTGGGACTGTACCATACTGAGACAAGACAATCCCACACAACTGATCAGACATAACCTTTATTAACAAGAAGGAAATGGCTACCTACCTGATTGACATAGCAGTGCCCAACACCAGCAACCACAAGAAAACACACAAGAAAAAGATCAGGAAGTACTCAGACCTAAGAGAGGAAGTCAAAGATATGTGGCACAAGTACTGACCATCCCAATCACCATGTCAACCACTGACATGGTGCCAAAGAGCTTCCATAAGAACCTACGGTTATACTCCATTTTATGGGTACACCTTGTCACCACATCACATTCATGTTCGAAGAATGGAGTGATTGTCCGGTCAAGTTCTGTGATTAAGGTGAGTTTTCTTTGTATTCAAATAGTCATTTTTGTTTAGTGAAAAAGGTTATGTTTTTACGTGACTTCAGGAGGGATTCAAGCAAAAAAACGGTCGTTGGCCATGGCCAGGACTGCCTTCTTCCTCTCTTTCTCGCTGAAGTACAGAGGTGTACCCATAATCTGCAGTATAACCGAACCTAGTAGCAATAGGCCTCCCAGAGAACGCTTACACGGAACTCTAGAAAGTCACTATCCTGAACACCTGTATGATAGTAAGGGAGTTCCTTGACACAGTAGTAATAATAATAATAATAATAATAGTAACTGGACACAACCAACCACCCCACGCACTTGGTACCAGTACCTGTCATGGGGTAGGAAAAAATTCCATAAAGGAGAAAAACTTGCTTTTTTTTTTTACAATAATAATAATGAAACAAAATAAAAATGATATGAAATAAAGCTTTAATTCTCAGAAATCAGAAAGTGATTTCTGAGAATTAAAGGCCAGCACCAAAAACTACAACAGCAGCAATACAACCTTTAACTCAGCTGCCTGCTGCATCATCCCACATAAAATAATCTGCTGCTGGTGATCAAAACTTTATTCCGTTCTGAAAAGATTAACATGGTTTCAGTGAAATCAAAGAATAAATTTTTGCATGGAGATGGGTTGAAAAATTATGGAATAATTTTTTGCTCTATTTGACATTCAGAATTTAATCCTAAAAATTATCTTGATCAAGATTTACTTAATTTATTAATACATTCAAAGATTGTCCAATTCACCTTGCCGCACCTTGCTGAAGTTAGTTTCATGCTTTTTGCAAAATAATCATCTTAGTTTATACTACTGCACAATATCGGGCATCTCTCATATTGTGGAGTTAAAATTCATAAGTGGATTGTCATGGCTGCAACACCAGGGTATGTACCTACCCACCCACCAAGGAGAGGCCAACAAGACTTGAAATGGTGCCACATCAGCCGAGAATAAGTAACATTAGTCTTCTCCAGTGATGAAGTGTTACTTATTCAAGGTAGTACAATACCATGGCAGCTCGTGAAGGTATTCACAATATGAGATACAATTAAAACGACGCCAATTAATCAATGGACACTGCTCATCGTGGACTAATGTTATTAGTGGAGTCCCTCGGGGTTCAGTGTTGTATCCATTGTTGTTTTCATATTTATAAATGATATTGATCATGGTATAACAAGCTTAATGTCCAAGTTTGCAGACGATACAAAGGTTGACAGGGTTGTTAAGGACACTAATGACAGTACACTGCTGCAACAGGATCTAGAAAAGTTGAGCAGATGGGCTGAGAGATGGCAAATGAAGTTTAACATTGACAAATGTAAAGTACTACATATGGGAAGCAGTAACCCCAGAATAACGTATCAACTCTGTGGTACTACACTGACAGTGGTACAGAATGAAAAGGACCTGGGGGTAATTATGCAGGCAGATATGAAGTTTTCTGAGCAGTGCAGACGGTCTGCAAGAGTAGCTCATGGTGTCTTGTCAATGATATACAGGAATTTTTCTAGCAGGGATAAGGAGGTGCTTATCCCCTTGTATAAGGCAATGGTCAAGCCACACCTTGAGTACTGTATACAGATCTGGAGGCCTCATTTTAAGAAGGATGTAGAGCTGTAGGAAGGTTGTTGTTGTTATTTGGTTTTTAGAAGCATTAGCAACTAAGGCCATATTGCTCCGGGATATGCGGTGGTCATTCCCTGACCTTTCCGCATCCTCCGTATTTGGTGGTGATGGGCTCGAACCCCGGTCTAATCAAGAAGCGTGTGCTACGCACTGCTGCTCCTTCCCACCTGGCTACGGAGGTGCCTGCTGTAGGAAGGAGTACAGAGAAGGGCAACAAGATTAGTGAATGGAACAAAGGGTTGCACTTATGAAGAAAGGCTTAAGTTTTGCAAATTACAGTGTCTGGAGACTAGGCACATGCGAGGTGATTTGATTGAGGTGTATAAAGCCTTGAATGGTTTGAGCATGTTCAATGCTGATGGGATTCTTCCTCAGAATAATCACCTGAGAGGGAATAAATTCAAATTGAGGAAGGACAGATGTAGGATAGATGTGCGGAAGTTTGCCTTTAGCCAGAGGGTAGTTGGTTGGTGGAAAAGACTTCCATCCCTTGTTGTGCCAGAGGGTAGTTGGTTGGTGGAAAAGACTTCCATCCCTTGTTGTGGAAGTTGATAGCCTAAATAAATTTAAGGCTGAGCTGGACAGGTATTTGGAACGAACAGAGGGGTGAAATGGGCGCTTTTTTGTTTTCTTTTTTTTTTTTTTTTTTTTTGGCTGCTGCTGCATAAGCTTGCTTTCTTGCATCACATGCCTCTGCTAATGCTAAAATGATAATTATCTACTTCAGCAGTTCACAACGAACAAAACATGGTGCAATGGCACTAACCCATTCACTAGTAGTCTTTTATGTACAACAGTGTATCAAAAGCCTCCCTGAAATCCAAGCATATGATATCAAAATTATTTTTTGCATCCAGGTCCTTTTTAACTGCATCACAGTACTCAATCAAATTGGCCAGAGAAGATCTCCCATTAAGAAACCCATGCAGTGTCTGAAGTATAACTGCACTCCTGTTAATCAGTGACTCCATTATTTTCCCTCAAACAGAAGTTAAGATAACAGGTCTATAATTATTCATGTCATTCTTTCAGACCCCTTTACGAATTGGGGATACATTTGCAACTCTCCAGCCCACGGGGACTTCCCCTGAATCCAGAGATGCTCTTATAATTATGACTCAGGTGTTTGTTTACTTCCTTTGCTGCATCCTTTAATATAATTGGATAGATCCAACCCACCCTATGTGCCTTTTTTATGTTTAAATTCAACAATTTCTCTTCCACTTTCCTCTCAGTTATCACAAAATCATTTAGCTCCCTTCTAGAGTTTGATAAACTTCTAGCAAACCCCTCACTAAATTATTACTCATGTGTGAATGTAGATGCGAAATACCATTTCACCCTGTCAGCAACCTGAGCAGGATCATCACCAGTTAAACTATTGACATCAAGCGGACCAATGCGATTCAGCCTCTTCCTTTTACTGTAATATAAGTAAAGATGTCTGCTGCTTTTCTTGGCATTCTTCGCCATCTACTTCTCGTAATCTTGGCTTGCCTAACCTCATTTGTGACTTGTAACCTGACTGCAGAATAGTTCATATCTACCGTAGGCTTCTGTATCATCTATTAATTTATTAGGTGCATCCCATGCATTTTTCGTCTCTACCATGTATCTCAATAGTTCACCTATGATTATTTTCCTGAATGCTTCCCATTTAGAATTTTTTGTTGTTGTTGGTAACAACATTAGTTGGTCCCACTGTATAGAATTTAAAAACTTTGAGACCAGTGTAGTCCTCTTTATGAAAGCAAAATCCGTTCCCTTTATCCTTGATGTTAGTTACATCTTTAAGTAAATCCCACATCAATACACTATGATCACTGCCACTTAATGATTCTTTCATCTGCAGATTCTTAATGCATGAAGAACCACTGCTGATAATCAAATCAAGAGTATACTCGCGCGCTGCGCGCGCTCTCTCTCTCTCTCTCTCTCTCTCTCTCTCTCTCTCTCTCTCTCTCTCTCTCTCTCTCTCTCTCTCTCTCTCTCTCTCTCTCTCTCTCTCTCTCTCTCGTCTGAATAACATACTGATGTAGAGCAGTCATCCAATAAATCAACAAAGGTCTTGCTAGTGTGTGAGAACAACCCACAAATTCCAGTCAACATCTGGAAAGTTAAAATCCCCCATTATAAGACATTCTGTTTACTTACCCGCTCTTTTTCTGTATACAGTTCTTTGTTATACTCAGAGTCATTAGACCTATAACATACTCCTACTCTCATTTTTGCTTTCCAGCTGCTTATATCACACCAAACTGACTCAACATTGCACTGGCCACCCATGTCAACTGGATATACTGCCTTAGATTTTGTGCTTCTTAACTAAGAGCATAACCCCTGCTTCCTGTCCTGTCTGTATACATTGTACTCCTTATATTCAAATTCTCCATCTCATATCTGAGTGACACCACATCTCTGATATCCCAAAAATGTCTGCATTTAGTGACTTAACCAGCCCTTCACATTCATCAAATTTATTTACTATGCTTCTAGCATTGATGTACATACAAGTATGCATGCACCTGTTCTTACTCTTAGTTACCTAACACAGTCCATGTGTTTACCTATTTCGTGATGACCCAAGCATAGCCTGATACCCCTGGCAACTCACTTTACAGGCTGCTGCTTGTTCCAATAGATGCACTGCAAGAATCACTTTCACTTCTTCCTGCAGCCATTGTTAATCTATTAGTCTGTGTATTTCCCCCCAAGCTAGCAGTTTTCCGATCCACCTAACGCTGCCTCGATAGCATTATAATCATCTCTGCTAGGAGATGATCAATTCTTAATGAAATGATTAATACTTGAAGAAATTAATACTAAATAAAATGTTTAGGAATTTTCTGGCACAATCATCACCTCAGCCACAATCCACAGTTCACAAAGGTACTCCCCATATGATTTTATTGTTTAGTATGTCTGTATAAGGGTTTCATGGGCTGATTATATTTTGAGCAGGTCAAAAATAAATCACACAGGAATTCACTACTCCTTTGTGGCCAACTACAGCTCTGATTGAAGAAGAGTTTAAGAACACCTTAAATATAAGGTGTTCTTAAATCTCCTATGATACAAACCATTTTTTTTTTGTCTGTGTTTCCATTTAGAGATATTGAAATACAACTACCTTTGCAAAATTATAGAATAAGTATTAATCTGTGACATCAAAATAAGTCACCAGTTAACTGAATACTTAAAATTAACCCTAGGTATTTCTAATTACTTACTCCAAGCTTCTTGTAAACAGATAATATTGACATTACATAAAGCAGCAGCAGTTATTATATGTTCTATATGTCTGTACAAAGCCTCTCTTTGGTCAGCTACAGGTGCAGTGGTGGGAAGTTGGATAGAATTCTGTACAAGCCCTACAGTGACAACACGAGGCTGTCGCAATTCTTCAGGCTCAGCTTCTACAAGATATCCTTTTAACTCAAACTTATGCTCTTCTGCAATATCCACTGCATCTTTTGGCAAATCAAGTTTTCTAAAATAAAAAGGATAAATAATAATAACAAAGAAATTAAGTGAAAAAAAATATTATATTAATTCAGAGCTATAATTATTTTGTTGTATGACAAGGAACTTCAAAGTAATCTTTTCAAGATCATTTTAAAATTCACATGTCACACATTAGCATTAGCATTAGTAGAGGCATATGATGCAAAAAAGCAAGCTTATTCAGCATCAGCCAAAAAAAAAAAAAAAAAACGCACTACTTCCATTTCACCCCTCCGTTCGTTCAAAATACCTGTCCAGTTGAGCTTTAAATTTGTTTAGGCTATCAACTTCAACAACAAGTGATGGAAGTCGGTTCCACCAACCAACCACCCGCTGGCCAAAGGCAAATTTCCGCACATCTATCCGACATCCGTCCTTCCTCAATTTGAATTTATGCCCTCTGAGGTGATTATTCTGAGAAAGATGAAGAATCCCATTGGCATTGAGCATGCTCAAACCATTCAAAGCCTTATACACCTCTATCAGATCACCTCGCCGGTGCCTAGTCTCCAGACTCTGTAATTTGCAAAACTTAAGCCTTTCTTCGTAAGAGCAACCCTTTGTTCCATTTACTAATCTTGTTGCTCTACATCATTCATCATCTCTACAGCTCTACATCCAGCAGCTCTACATCCTTCTTGAAATGAGGCCTCCAGACCTGTATACAGTACTCAAGATGTGGCCTAACCATTGCCTTATACAAGGGAATAATCACCTCCTTATCCCTGCTAGAAAAATTCCTGTATATCATTGACAAGACACCATGAGCTACTCTTGCAGCTCGTCTGCACTGCTCAGAGAACTTCATATCTGCCTGCACAATTACCCCCAGGTCCTTTTCATTCTCCAACACTGTCAGTGTAGTACCGCAGAGTTGATACATTGCTCTGGGGTTACTGTTACCCATATGTAGTACTTTACATTTGTCAATGTTAAACTTCATTTGCCACCTCTCAGCCCACCTGTTCAACCTTTCCAGATCCTGTTGCAGCAGCATAGCATCAGTAGTGTCCTTAACGACCCTGCCAACCTTTGTATCATCTGCAAACTTAGACATTAAACTTGATATCCCATCATCAATATCATTCATAAACACCGAAAACAACAATGGACCCAACACTGAACCTTGAGGAACTCCACTAATAACATTAGTCCACGTTGAGCAGTGTCCATTGATTACCACTCTCTGTCTTCTGCCACTCAACCATCCCCTTATCCATAGCAGCAATTTGCCTCCAATGCCACACTGCTCCAATTTGTGCAGCAGTCTTCCATGTGCAACAGTATCAAAAGCCTTTCTAAGATCCAAATATATAATATCAAAGTTATTCCCTGCATCCAGTTCTTTTGTGACTACATCATAGTATCCAATCAAATTGGTCAGGCAAGACCTGCCCTTAACAAAACCATGCTGCGTCTGAGCTATAACTGAATTCTTGTCTAGATGATCCTGCAGTGCTTCTTTAACCAGTGCCTCCATTAATTTACCTGGAACAGAAGTTAAACTAACAGGTCTATAATTACTTGTGTCAGCCTTTGATCCTCCTTTGTGAATTGGGGTTACATTTGCACATCTCCAGTCTATGGGTACCTCCCCTGAGTCCAAAGAAGCTCTCATAATTATGGCTAGGGGTTTGCATACTTCCTTTGCTGCCTCCTTTAATATAACTGGATAGATCCCATCCACCCCAGGTGCCTTTTTTATGTTTATCCTCAACAATCTCTCCTCCACTTTCCTCTCAGTTATTACAAAATCATCCAGCTCACTGCCAATGTTTACTTTACCTACATCATTCTTCTTCCTGAATAACTCCTCATGCGTGAATGTAGATGCAAAATACTCGTTTAGATTGTTAGCCACCTGAGCAGGATCCTCAACTGTTGAACCATCAATATCCAGTGGACCAATCTGATTCATCCCTTTCCTTCTCGAGTTCAAGTATGTAAAGAACTCCTTTCTGTTTTTCTTTGCATCCTTTGCCAAGGATTTTTCGTAGTCTGCCTTTGCCTGCCTAATCTCCTTTGTGACTTGGTTACAGACCAACTTATATCTATCATAGGCTTCCATGTCACCCATTAATTTGTATGTATCCCATGCATTTTTCTTCTCTGCCACATGTCTCATTAGTCCATCTGACAACCATTTAGGCCTAAACCTTGAACAATATTTCTTAGTTGGTATGTAAAGCCTGGTAGCCACCAAGATTAGTTCCTTGAATGCTTCCCATTTTGAGTTTGCTGTTGGTAACATCATCAGTTGGTCCCACTGTATAGAATTTAAATACTGTCTCAGTCCATCGTAGTCACCTTTACGAAAACAAAAACCCTTCCCTTTACCTCTGATGGTAGTTACTTCCTTGAGTAAATCCCACTTCAACACACTGTGATCACTGCCACCTAGTGGTTCATTTATCTGCAGGTTCTTAATACATGAAGAATCACTACTGATAATCAGATCAAGAGTATTGCTCCCTCTTGTTGCCTCACGAACATGCTGATGTAGAAAACAATCATCCAATAAATCCACAAAAGCCTTGCTAGTGTGCGAGTGACCAACCCACAAATTCCAGTCAATATCTGGGAAATTAAAATCCCCCATTATAAGACTCTCTGATTTACTGGCCCACTCTATTTCCCTGTACAATATATTATTATACTCATCAGAGTCATTAGGCCTATAGCACACTCCTACTCTCAATTTTGATTTCCCTATGCTTATGTCACACCAAACTGACTCGACACTGCCCTGTCCATCGATGTCAACTGGCTTCACTTCCTTTGACTTTATGTGTTTCTTAATTAATAGCATAACCCCTCCTCCCCTCCTGTCCTGTCTATCCTTTCTATATACATTGTATTCTCCAAATTCCAGTTCCGCATTACTTATATCTGTGTGACACCACGTCTCTGATATCCCAACAATATCTGCCTTTGATGTTTTGAGCAATACCTCAAATTCATCAAATTTATTTACCAAACTCCTAGCATTGGTGTACACGCAGGTATACATGCACCTGTTTCTATTCTTAGCTACCCTAACACAACCCATGTGTTTACTTGTAACGCAATGACTACCAGCAGTCTCTGAATTATCCTGCATCTTGTTTTTCAGACTTCTGCTCATTTGAATAGAAGCAGTGCAAGAATCACTTCCACCTCTGCCAGTGGCTACTGTCAATCTATTAGTCCTTGTATCCCCCCCAACTAGCAGTTTTCCGACCCACCTAACACTGCCTCGACAGCATCAGCAAAAATTCTTGCACCCTTTCTATTTAAGTGTATCCCATCCCTGTAGAAGCAATCTCTCCTGTTAACAAGTACAGTCCAGGCTGAAAAAAATTCTACCCCTTGAGCCTTGCACAATCCCTCCAGGGCTGAATTGATCGACAAGGCTCTCATCATATACTCCCTCCTATCGTGTCTGGGCAGAATTGCAGACACTTTCAAGTTCAACCCTAATTCACAGCTTTTTTTCAACAGTGACCTGTACTTGCTAAGTAATTCCGCCGGTCTCCTACTCTTAATATCATTAGTGCCAACGTGTACAACTATATCACCCTTTGTGCCCTTAAAAGATGATATCCGCTCTACAACGTCATCAACCTTTGCCCCTGGCAGACATACCCTGGTCCTATTCCACCTATCCTTTTTACAAAGTATGTTCCCCGTTTCCCTGACAATAGAGTCACCAACAACTACTAGTTCCTGTGGGACCAGCGCATTCTGCCTAGGGGACTGCCCCTGTGTTGCCTGATGACCAAGTGCATGCTCTGGCGTTGATGTGGGCAGCTGAGAGCTTGATGGGCCCCCTCAATTTATTTCCTTCAAGGGCATCCACCCTGTCCTTCAAGGTCTCATAAAGGCCCATAACAATGCTGAGTTGTCGCCTGATTTCCTTGCACTCCTTACATCGTGCACACACAAAGACATCCCCCTTGGCAGTATCATGTCCCGTACCCGACTGCTCCGCAAACATCAAGCAAACAGTGCATTTTAATAGACTGTGATTCAGAGGGCAACTGCCCCCCTCAGTTCTCCCCTGAACCACAGCACTCCCATTAGCTTGAGCCTTTTGCTTTGCTGCTCTGGTCAGAGTCATGATTCCAATTTAATTCAATAAAATGTAAAACAAAAATTAAATCCTTAAGTTATATGACAAAACAGTTATGTTATATATATATATATATATATATATTTTTTTTTTTTTTTTTTTTTTTTTCGGTATCTAGTGTTCCCTTTATACAACTTCCGTATCACGTGTACCACTATAGTTATGTATTAATTATTTGTTACGATTAAGTCGTTATATATATTTATAGAGTTAAAAATACAATTTAATTGACAATAAAGTTTATCAAGATTAATAGATTTACTGATTAATTGACAATATTATATTATGCAGTATACTACACTAAGCTTATGCTATCGTGTAAAAATGGCGGGAATTCACGAACGGTATTTCTACGGACTCGTAAGTATTGATTAGCTTCGAAATCTCGCTATCTCAATTTAGACTAAACTAAGGATCCTGCCTAGGTCTATAATCTACTTATAGAAGATAATTTGATATAACAATTGGTTAATAAATCAACTAAATTTGGTTAAAAGACCTCTCGTTCAATTTGTGACACGTGGATTTGATACCGTTACCGATACTAAGTAATATCTACGAAATCTCTGTCTAAGTTAAACTTTAAACTAAGTATCGTAACTAGGAATATAAAGCTACTCTAGAAAATAAGTTAATATGACAATTTAAACTAATAAAGCAGAAAATAAATCAGGAAAAACTTCTCTGTTTGAAGAGCTTTAAGGAGCAATGTCTGCACAGGCTAACCTCGCACCCACACATATGCACTATAATCAATATACACACGTAATAATGTTTAAAAAATGGTGGTATTTATTTATCAGCATTTTTAAAACATGGTCATAGAAAAATAATACAATTTAAAACATTATAAAATGATTTAAATTGTATTATTCATTAAAACATTGTAATTGTTTTTTTTTTTAAACAGAAGTTATTTTAATAAAAATTTCATACATCAAATTAGCAGTGATGCATGAATGCCTAGTAGGATGCGAAACAGTCTGGTCTTAAGACACTGCAATTTGCATTGTCACACATGAAGGGGCATAAATTCAAATTGAGAAAGTATGATTGCAGGGACTGATGTTGTTCAAGCAGAAACTAGACACTCTGTCATAAGGGATTGACAGGTGGTGATGTGGATTCTGTATAAGCTTGCTATCTTGTATCATTTTCCACTACTAGTAATAATACATAAAAGGCACATTTTAAACCTGATGATCATCCATTTATTAGCTGACTATTTGTCAAATGTAATACTCAAACATTTCCTTCCATTACTACTTTCACCCTGCAATCCTTGGCTCCAGAAATAAAGAATTTTATTAGTAGTAGTAGTTGCAAATGATACAAGGAAGTAACATCATACAGTATCAGCAAAAAAAAATAATAAAAAATAACACTACCCATCTTATCTGTCCATCCCATCTAAATAACACTGAACAACAAATTTTGGGTCATATCTTGTTACAGGCATGAAAGTAAGCTTATAGATTTTTGGGTGCTAAACACGGAAATGGTGCTTAAAATGGCAGATTTGCTCTTGTTTTCAAAAAAGTAGTTGTTTATATTTATACAAGGAATTTTTTATTTATATGGCAGTCAGATGTAGCTACGAACATATCTGTATCAAACACAGGACTTTTTCGCCTTTCGCTTGTATTCAGCTTCGGGAGCATCTCTTTTCACCATACAGCAATAATCGGCTAACATCGTGGCACTCCATTTGCTTTTATATCGTTGTTCTATCGCTGCGATGTCTTGATGGAAGCGCTCACCGTGTTCATTGCTGATGGCACTACGGTTTGGCAGGAAGAAATCCAGGTGTGAGTGCAAGAAATGCATCTTCAATGACATGTTGCACTCCAATTTTTCATATGTAGTAATGAGATCTTCCACAAGCTGCCTGTAGTTTCCAGCTTTAGCATTTCCTAGAAAACCAATCGAAACATCTGAAAGGCTTTCCACACTAAATTTCTCACTATCACTAAGGGCAGTTTTGAATTGTTTATCTTTGAAAAGTTGCCTTATTTTTGGACCAATGAAAATGACTGCCTTAATCTTCTCTATATTAAGTCATGGTAATTTCTCTTACAAGTATGTGAATGCAAGACCGTTCCCTTTCAAAGCTTTCACAAAATTTTTCATGAGACCCAGTTTGATGTGGAGGAGTGGAAACAAAACTTTATTTGGATCTACCAGAGGTTCAAATGCTACATTCTTCATTGCAGGTGTTAATGATTTTCGTTGAGGCCAACTCCTCTTCTCATAGTGCATATCCTTGGCACGACTATTCCACTTGCAAAGAAAGCAACAAAACGTAGCAAAAGTTTGAAGATGATACAGTAAAGGCAGTATCCTACTGCAACAGGATCTAGAAAAGTTGGGCAGATCGGCTGAAAAGTGGCAACTGAAGTAACATTTACAAATGCAAAGTACTGCATATGGGTAGCAGTAACCTCCGAGGAATGTACCAATTGTGTGGTGTTACACTCAGGGTAGTGGAGAATGAAAGAGATCTGAGGGTAATTGTGCACGAGCAGTACGGACAGGCTGCCAGAGCAGGTCATGGGAACCTTGTCAATGATATACAGCAATTTTGCTAGCAGGGATAAGGAGGTGATTATCCCTTTGTATAAGGCAATGGTCAGGCCACACCTTGAGTACTGCATACAAGTCTAGAAGCCTCATTTTAGGAAGGATGTAGAGTTACTAGAATAAGTACAGAGAAGGGCACAAGACAGGTGAGAGGAACAAACAGATGCTCTTACGAAGAAAGGCTTAAGTTCTGCAAATTACAGCATTTAGAGACTAGGCACCTACAAAGTGATCTGATTGAGGTGTACAAGGACTTGAATGGATTGAGCAGGCTCAATGCTGATGGGATTCTTCCTCTTGCTCAGATTACAAACCTGAGGGATCATGAACTAAAATTAAGAAAAAGACAGTTGTTGAATAGTTGTGCAGAAATTTGCCTTTAACCAATGGGTAATTGATTGCCAGAACAAACTTCCATCTGTCATTGTGGAAGTTGATAATTTAAATAAATTGAAGGAAGAAGTGGACAAATTTTTGGAGTGAATGGATGGGTGAAATGGGAATTCATCTGGTTGATGCTGTATAAGCTTACTTTCTTGCATCATATGCCTCTGCTAATGCTGTCATCCAGACTATTCACACAATTACAGAGCATGTTAATCTTACACGACGCAAATACTGTGAAAAGAGTGGAAATCTCACAGAGAACAACCGTTAACTGAGAACAAATCATCCAGTACCTAGTCGTATTTAGGGTTTATTACAAGAGTTGAAGGTGCATTTGAGGTGTCAACAACTTATCAGGTGATGCAGAGCGAGGTGACAGTTGCAGATCATGTGATAAGAACGTGGTGGTACTGAAACTGGTATGCTGGCATGCGTTTTGCTGAGAGCCATAGATAATAATGTAGAGTAACTCACTAATATGAGACCCCAACTTTAATTTGAAAACAAGAGCCAATCGACAAATTTTAATGTGATTTTCGTGAGCAGCATAAAATTATTCAAGATTGGGTATTTTCGTTTTCATAACATTTTACATGTTGACCAGTGTAATATATCTACTTCTTCCTTAAACTTCCTACTACTCTTGCTGAAAGCAAATTTTTGCACATCTATCCTGCAGCCATCCTTTTAAATTTTCAGTTTATGTCCCCTTGTGTGCATTGTCTGAGAAACAGCAAGAATATCAAAACAGTTTACTCGATACATTTAAAGCCTTAAACACTTCAACCAGGTCTCATCACAAGTGCCTAGTTTCCAAGCAGTGCAATTTGCAGAACAGAAGCCTTCTGTGGCACAAGTACCTCATTGTGTACTTGACTAATCTGGTTGCTCTTCTCTGCATCCATTCCATCTCTCTTCCTTAAAATGAGGCAGTTCTCGAGATGTGACCTAACCATTGCCTAACCATATACAATACAGTAATCACCTCTTTGCACCTAGCGGCAAAGTTCCTGTATATCATTAACAGAACCTCGTGAGCTGTTCTGGCAGCCTGTGTGCAGTGCTTGGGTATGGATTTTATTGCCGCAAAAGTGACTAAGGCACCACACAACCACGCCATAAAACATACAAATGAATAAAAGATATTGTAACCTTCCAGAAAGATTACAATGTCAAGAAAGGTAAATACATAAAATGCAATAAAGCTTAACTAAAAATAAATGCTCAACATTATATATATTGGTAAATATTAATAATTTGTAAAAATTTAAAAACATCTGACACTTGGTCATTGTCTGATAAAATCTGACTGAATGTATACAGCTCAGACAGATGGGTAAAAGCAGTAAAACACATATCAATAAAATCTGGGCACTCAATCAGTGATAAAACTGCATCACAGGACGGTCATCAGTCCTCAGCAAATAAGTGTCAGATGACTGTGTCCTATGCAGGTCTGAGCAAGAACAACTTTCTCTTTGCAATTCCTGCTCAAGCTAGACTGCCACAGTTCAATTACAGGCTTTACCTTATGTAATTTATTTGTAGTCTCTCTTCCGTGAATCCTGCCACTGGGAGTGAATCTTTTGGTGTATTATTTGCCTGTAGTCTGTAAGGAACAAACAGGCAGCAATTCCCAATGTGGCTGGGAAAACAACAGAAGCGGATATCCTATACATTCATGGAGAGATTGGATCTTCTGCTGGACTTGAGACAGAACTGGATGGGGATTATATCTCACTGACAGTAAAGCCATGCACTCAAAGAATCAGAATATAAAATGAACCGTCAGTTTTGGCATTTACTAATGTGATCAAAGGCTATATCTACAGAGTGCAGCTCTGCAGTAAATATGCTGCATTCAGAGAGGATATGCTCTGATATAGTGGTGTCCAGAAAGATAGAAGCAGATCCCACATATGATTCTGACTTCGAGCCATCTGTGTAGACTGACACGAAATCAGAATGTTCGACTCAGTGTGTTGAATAGAGCTGCAGGTAGACAGATGGAGTGTCTGACTTTCCCCAGTTTTTAAGGGAAAAGTTGCATGCTGGAGCAGGAGCATGCCAGGGTGGAGTGGGCTGCTTTGATGTTTGGACAAACTTGTCTACCTTTATTTTAAGTTCTCTGAATAGCTCTTGGAGATGAATACCAAAAGGACAGTTGGGAGTCTTATGGGTGTTGTACAAACTTTCCCATCGTGGCTCAAAAACGGATGGCCACACAGGATGGTCTGGCAGGAATTTCAGTTTTAAAGCATAATTCAGAGACAACTACTTACATCAGAATGATAACAGTGGTTCATGTGCTTCAACGTATAGGATCTGGACAGGAGATGTTCGATATGCTCCAGTAGCAAGACCTATAGCCTGATGATGAATGGGGTCCGGCCATTGACGTACACTGCTTCTGGCTGACGCGTATACTTGGGACCTGTAGTCTAGTTTCGATTGTACAAGTTCACAGTACATACGTAATATGATGCATCAATCCACACCAAGATGTAGAGGACAGAGAATAGCAAATATTCAGGCCTCTCGTGCACTTTCTGCAGAGTTGACGGATGTGTTTCGGGAAGGTCAACTTTTTATCAAATACGAGTCGTGAGCTACTGGAATAGCATTTTTCTGAGCTTCAATTCAGGTTCAGGATGAAGATTCTACTTACAATAAAAATGTATGGTCTTCTGCAGTGAGAACCTAAATATGTGCAGTGCTTAGAAAATTTCATGTCAGATCGCAAAATTACCCCTAGGTCTCTTCCGTTCTCCACCACCTTCAGTGTGGTATCACCTAATTTGTATGTCATTCTGGGATTACTATATGCAGTATCTTGCATTTACCATTAAGCTTCAATTACTACTTCTCAGCCCATCTGCCAATTTATCTAGGTCTTGCTGCAGTAGTATATCTTGATTCCTGTCATTAACTACCCTGCCAACTATAAGTTTCATATGCCTTCACCAATATCATTAATACATATCGTAAACAATAAGGGCCCAGCACTGAACCCTGGGGGACTCTACTACTAAAACTGGTCTAAGAAAAGCAGTGTCCATTTATAACCACCCTCCATCTTCTGTCCCTTTATCCATAGCAGTAACTTGCCCCTAATGTCACACTGCTCCAATTTGTACAACAGTCATTCATGTGGAAATGTCAAAAACTTTACTGAACTCTAAATATATGATGTCAAAATTATTATTTGCATCCAGTTCCTTTGTTACTGCAACACAGGCCTGACGTAGCCGAGTGGTCAGGAGTGAGAGTGCATAGCACACGTTCCTTGAGTGGGCCGGGGTTCAAGCCCGTGACTACTAAATACGATAAATATTTGTATTGACAATTTATTGTAAACTCTACTGACTTGGTTATCGTGCCGGCATATAAACAGAAAATTTGTTTATTTATTTATTTATCTATATATAGCAGCTAATCAGATTGGTCAGACAGAATCCTCCCTTAACAAACCCATGCACTGATTTCCAAATAATTCCATACTGTTATGGTAATTCTGCAATACTTCATTAACTGCTGACTCCACTATTTGCCCTTTGATACCCTCTCATGAATAGGGGGAACATTTGCACACCTCCGATGTATAGGAATATCCCCTGAATCCAAGGATGCTCACAATTATGACCAATAGTGTGCTTTCGTCTTTTGCTGCTGCTTTAAATATAACTGGATAGATCCCATCAGCCCCTAGGTGCCTTACCTACATTTAGCTTCAGCAATTTCTTTTTATCTTCTCAGTTATAGCGGAGTTATTTAGCTCCAAGTTATAACTTGGTGTATTTCTGGTGTTCCTATCCATAAAATCTTCACATATGAATGTAGATGCAAAATATTTATTTAGTTTGTCAGCAACCTGAGCCTCTTTGTCGATTTCAAAGGGGCCTTTTACACCCTTTAGTGGCAAAGAATCCTGGAGAGATTCCGAGAGGCCGGGGTGTCTGTGCCAATGAATCGCCTAGTGTTCAGCTACCTGGACCTGTGTTTTGACCACTTTGGGGTCAAAACACCTACCGAGGAAGTTACCAGATCTTCGATTAGGGGTTGCCCGCAAGGATCCATTCTGGGTCCCCTCACATGGAACAAGGTGTTCTACACATAACTATCAAAACACCACCCCAATATCACGAAGATTGCTTATGCCGATGATCAGGCTATGTATGGGGATTCAAGACAATAATTGGAAGAAGCAACCAACAACATTCTAGAAGATCTCTCACAGTGGTGTGAAAAACAACAAAATTAGTCTCAGCTGCTAAAACTCAACAGATTCTCCTCAAAGGACACAAACTCAACCAGGTTCCTCCAGATTAAGCATCAGGACCAACGAATAAAGTTTGACTCTACCTACAAATATCTTGGAATCCTGCTGGATGAGAGGCTATCCTTCAGAGAACAAGCCAACTACATCAAGCAGATCAAAATCAAGCAGAAGATCAAAAAATACACTGGCAAGCAGAACAGAGGAAGAACTGGGGGTCTGAAGAGGCAAACCTTAAAGCTCTACTATGAATGTATCTTTCTACCAATTGCTACCTATGGGGCCAGCACCTGGGGCCACAGAAATCGCTATGACATAGTAAAACGACAGCTAGACCAAGTGCATCACACCATCCTCCTGATGACCTCTAGGACTTGCAGAACAGTTGAACAATTTCTACTCCTGCGCTGCAGGTCCAGCAAATTATCTCTTCATCTTGAGGTGGCATACCATTATCTAATATACCATAAGAGACGGAACTTCCCATGCAGCAGCAACAACATAGCATTTCGACCTGAACAATACTATCCAAGAAGAGAAAAAACAGAATTAGATGTGAACTAATCTCCAACTGGCAGAATCCCTGGGGCACCAAGCCACTTGGAAGAACCGCCCATAATTACATGCCAATGGTGCAGGAGCACCCAAACAGCTCAACAAATGGTTCATAAGTCTACACAACTTTTCTACTAACTGGACACGGAAGCCTCAACACAAAACTTCATGTGTTGGGCCAGGCACAAACCCCTGCCTGCACCTGTGGAATGCCAGAGATGGCCCACCACATTACCTTCACCTGTCCGATTTACCAAGACCTGCGAACAGCTCTTCAAACTCTCACAGAGACATATGCACAGGAACGGGCATCTCTACTCATACAAACAAAGGAAAACGTTGCAGCATTCAATGAATTCGCAGAACATGTATTCAAGTGGCGATGACGTCTGGTGGCTCACCTGAACGAGGGTCCTACTTGGACATGATCAGCATGCGGATTCCACCCATATCCCAGCAGAATTTTCAACAAGAGGAACCCACTGACAATGACTACCAAACTTGGAAGATACTCCAAATCATGACGGCCAAGCCTATAATGGGGTAGGATTACATAATCTGACTCAATTGTGCCAAGTAGGAAACAGGCCTCGACTGCTCCCTACCAGAGACCAGTTTGTTAACCCTTAGAGGGTGGGATATCAACTCCTCTGGGGGACCCACCACTAGGAGGACTTGCTGACCAATTTCCAGGGTGGGATTGACTCAGTGTCCATCACTACAATCTGTAATCTGATAATACTTGCATCACTTAGTTTTCTAGGGAATGCCTTCTCCGATTCCCAACTTACTATCCTGTTATTCCCCCACTCAACATCCCAAACTTCTCCCACTATCATCACCAACTCCTTTTGTTTACTACTGGGGCCCCAATAAAAGCCATCAATAGTAGTAAAAAGTAGTAGTAGTAGTGACATGTGATGCAAGAGAGCAAGTGTATGAGCTACGCAGCATCAGCCAAAAAAAAAAAAAAAATTTACAAAACAAATCCCTCTAAATGTTTATCCAGTTCCTCCTTAAATTGATTTAACCTATCAACTTCCACAACGACAGTTGGAAGTTTGTTCCAGCAATTAACCACCAACTGGCTAAAAGCAAATTTCCGCACATCTATTCTACATCTGATTTTCCTTAATTTGAATTTACGCCCCCTTATGTTCATAATCTGAAAAAGTGGAAGAATCCCATCAGAATTCAGTTTGCTCAACCCATTCAAGGCCTTATACACCTCAATCAGATCAACTCGCAGGTGCCTAGTCTCCAGCCACTGCAATTTGCAGAACTTAAGCCTCTCTTGGTAAGAGTATCCCTTCATTCCCGTCACCAATCTTGTTGCCCTTCTCTGTACAAGCTCAAACAAATCTACATCCTTCCTAAAATGAGGCCTCCAGACCTGTACGCAGTACTCAAGGCATGGCCTGACCATTGCCTTATACAGAGGGACAATAACCTCCTTTTCCCTGCTAGCAAAATTCCTATATATCATTGACAAAACCCCATGACCTGCCCTGGCAGCCTGTCTGCATTGCTCAGAAAACTTCATATCTGACTGAACAATTACTACCAGGGCTTTTTCATTTTCCACCACCTTAAGTGTAGTACCACACGGTTGGTACATTTCTCTGGGGTTACTTCTACCCATATGCAGTACTTTGCATTTGTCAATGTTAATCTTCAGTTGCCACTTCTCAGCCCATCTGCCCAAATTTTCTAGATCCTGTTGCAGTAGCACACTGCCATTACTGTCATTAACAACTCTGCCAACCTTTGTATCATCTGAAAACTTTGGCACTAAGCCTGATATACCTTCATCAATATCATTGATAAATACAGTATACAAAACAACAGTGGACCCAACACCGAATCCTGTGGGACTCCACTAATAAAATTAGTCCAAGAGCAGCACCCATTGATTGCCACCCTCTGTCTTCTCCCACTCAACCATCCTTTTATCCATTGTAGCAATTTACCCTTAATACCATTCTGCTCCAATTTGTACAGAGTCTTCCATGCGCAACAGGGTCAAAAGCTTTCCTGAAATCCAAGTACAGTATATGATATCAAAATTATTTTTTGCATCCAGTTCCTTTGTAACCACATCATAATAAACAATCAAATTTGTCAGACAAGACTTTCCCTTAACAAACCCATGCTGTGTCTGAATTATTGCTGCAGTCTTGTCTAGATGATCCAGCGATACATCTTTAACCAGTAACTCCATTATTTTACCCGGAACAGAAATTAAACAAACTGGTCTGTAATTACTCGTGGCACGCTTCGATCCCCCTTTGTGAATTGGGGATACAGTTGCACATCTCCAGTACATGGGGACCTCCCCAGAGTCCAAGGATGCTCTCATAATTATGGCCAAGGGTTTGCCGCCTCCTTTAATATAATTGGATAGATTCCATCCATCCCAGGTGCCTTTCTTATGTTTAACTTCAACAATTTCTCTTCCACTTTGCTCTCAGTTATTACAAAATCATCAAGCACCCTGCTACAATTTGATAACCTTCTGCCATTTTCAAACCTTAACTCCTCATGTATGGATGTATATGCAAAATACTCATCCAGTTTGTTTGCTATCTGAGCAGGATCATCAACAGTCAAACAATCGATATCAAGTGGATCAATCAGATTCATCCCCTTCCTTTTAGAGTTTATATAAGTAAAGAAATCCTTGCTGTTTTTCTTAGCATCCTTTGACAAAGATTTCTCGTAATCTGCCTTTGACTGCCTAACCTCCTTTGTGACTTGATTACAAACTAGCTTATATCTGCCATAGGCTTCTGTGTCGCCTGATAATTTATATGCATCCCATGCATGCATTTTTCTTCTCTGTCACAAGTCTCATTAGTTCATTTGTTAACCATTTAGGCCTAAACCTTGAAAAATATTTCTTAATAGGTGTGAAACTTTTAGTAGCTTCAACGATTAATTCCTTGAATGCTTCCCACTTAGAATTTGCTGTTGGTAACATCATCAGTTGATCCCACTGTACAGAATTTAAAAACTGTCTGAGACCACTGTACTCACCTTTACAGAAGCAAAAACCCTATCCTTTGCCCCTGATGGTAATTATATCTTTAAGTAAATCCCACATCAGTACACTGTGATCACTGCTACCTAGTGATTCCTTTATCTGCAAATTCTTAATACACAAATGATCACTGCTGATAACCTGATCAAAAGTATTACCCTCTCTGGTTGCCTCTTGAACATGCTGCTGCAGAAAATCATCCAATAAATCCACAAAACTCTTACTAGTATGTGAGTGACCAATCCACAAGTTCCAGTTTGGGATTTTAACTTTCCAATATCTGGGAAGTTAAAATCCCAAATTAGAAGACATTCTGATTTACTAGCCCACTATTTCTCTGTACAATTGTTCATTGTACTCATGTGCATCATTAGGCCTTTATAACACACTCTGACTCTTATTTTTCCTTTCCCAGTGCTTGTGTCACACCAAAACTGACTCAACAATGCACTGTTCATCTATATCAACTGGATGCATTTCTTTTGATTTTATGTTTTTCTTAATTAACAGCATAACACCTCCTCCCTGCCTATTCTGTCTATTCTTTCTGTACACACTGTACTCCTCAAATTCCAATTCTGCATTCCTAATATCTGTGTGACACCACATCTCTGATATCCCAACAATATCTGCCTTTGACGTCTTGTTCACTTCAAATTCATCAAATTCATTTACTATACTTCTAGCATTGGTATACATGCACCTATTCTTATTCTTAGTTACCCTAACACATCCTAACACATACCCTTAAGCCTCTCTGCCACCTGTTTCACAATGCCTGCCATCAGTCTCTGAAACCCCAAGCACCCCTCGCTCCAGGCCACTGCTTATTGTAATAGAAGTAATGCAAGAATCACCTTCACCTCTGCCCAGCTACTTTAACCTTTTAGTCTGTGAATCCCCCCCCAAGTTAGCAGTTTTCCGACCCACCTAACACTGCCTCGATAGCATCAGCGAATATTCTTGCACTCTTTCTATTTAAGCGTATCCCATCCCTGTAGAAGCAGTCTCTCCTGTTAATAAGCACAGTCCACGCTGAAAAAAATTCTACCCCCTTGAGCCTTCCCTCCAGAACTGAACTGATTGACAAGGCTCCCATCATGTACTCCTTCCTATCGTGTCTGGGCATAATTGCAGACACTTTCAAATTTAACCCTAACTCACAACTTTTTTGCAACATTGACCTGTACTTGTTAAGTAAATCTGCAGATCTCCTACTCGTCATTGGTACTAACAATATCACCTTTTGTGGCCTTAAAAGATGATATATGCTTTACAAATCATCAACTTTTGCCCCTGGCAGACATACCCTGGTCCTATTCCATCTATCCTTTTTTACACAATATATTCCCCGTCTCCCTGACAAGAGTCACCAACAATAACTAACTCCTGTGGGACCAGCGCATTCCGTCTTGGAGATTGCCACTGTGTTGCCTGATGCCCAGGAGTGAGCTCTGGCATTGAGTTGGGAAGCTGAGAGCTTGACAGGCCCCTCAATTTCTTTTAGGGCATCTACCCTACACCTCAAGCTCTCATAGATGCCCATTAGAACTGAGTTGATGCCTAATTTCTAGACACACTCTGCACCTGGCACACAAAGACATCCTCCTTGGCTAGATCATGTTCTGTTCCAGAGAGTTCGGCAAACATTTCACGAGTTGCACATTTTTTTAGGCTGTGATGCGTTGGAGAATCGCCCCCCTCAGTTCTCCCCTGAGTCACAGCACTCCTGCTACTTGTGCCCGTTACTTTGCTGCTCTAGTCTAGGGCATGATATTTTAAATTAATAAGATCAATACATACATTTAATTAATTGTCAATACTACACTATCTAATAGAATCCTAAATGCAGTGATGCGTATTACGCTATATATTTTTATGTTAGACTACCTAGTTACCACAATTAAAAATTTTAATTCCCTACCATTCTGTACAAAAACAATGGCTGCAAGATTCAAATGAAACAACGGTTTTACGTATATTAAGTAGAAATCTACAAAAACTTATCTAAATTAAAAATAAAAATAACCAGCGTAACTAGAACTATAAGGCTACATATAAAGTACAATATAAAATAACAATTAGGTAAATAAAATGGCAAACACATCACTTTTTCAGAGCCTGTAATTCGTAGCTGTAATTTTTAAAGAAAGTCATCAATAGTAGTAAAAACCCATCAAACTTAGTCGATAGTAGAACCAGGCGTGCCTTCATGCAGCGAGGGATGGGGGTCAGGGATTGCTAGACCTGGTGTCTGCTGCCCCCAGCTGCTATATGCTTGTTGGGTCTGGACAACAGCAGAGCAAGTAACTCGTGTTCTGTCATTGGCCAGAAGTAACGGCTTGGGCTATGCCCAGTACAGAGGACTCTGGTGAATGGGGGGAACCCCAGAGCCAGCAACAAAGGTCTAGACACCTCTGTCAGCAACCGGAATTGGATTAATAATTATGGCATTCATATCTAGTGGGAAAATGTTGTTCTTCTCTTCCCTTTCCTTCTAGTGTTAAAATGAGCAAAGAATTGTTTACTACTTTTCTTTGCATTCTCAGTTAAGGACTTCACATAATCAGTTTTAGCTTGCCTAACTCCTCTTTAGTGACCAGACTACATTGTACTTGCTCTAGGATTCCATGTCCCCCTGCTAATTTATAGTCATGCCACACATTTTTCTTTGCTGCCACTGCTCTCAACAGCTTATTTAGGTCTAAACCTTGAATTACCTCACTTAGTTAACATCTCTTAGTTGATATAAAGAGCTTAGCAACTTCTATGATCAATTCTTTAAAGCCTTTTACAGAAATTCACTGATTTAAATGTATTATGAAAATTTGAAATAAAATTCTATGCAATTATTTTCAAAAATTACATCAACATTGAATGTATTAAGACATTTTGTAGTTAGCAGATATACCAGGTTATTATGTTGTTATTTTGGTTTTTAGGAGCATTAGCAACTAAGGCCATATTGCTTTGGGATATGCGGTGGTCATTCCCTGACCTTTCTGCATCCTCCGTATTTTGGTGGTGACGGGCTCAAACCCCAGTATAATCAAGAAGTGTGTGCTACACACTGCTGCTCTTTTCCACCTGAGATATACCAGGTGGTAATAAAATAAGTTTCCCTATTTGGGAGACCCTAGTGTCAAAACAGTAAGAGATAGCACTGTGAAAATCAGTGGGTATGTCATTTAGGGTATGGGAAAGCAATTTGTAGAAGAAAAAAAAAATTAGTACAAATTTCTTCATGGATTAGATAAGGATTAACTTAGGATTAGATTTTAATATCAGAATTTAGAAATCTACAGATATTGTTCTAAGTGCTTTCCTTCACTTGAGATGACATTCTGAAAATGGAGCACTGCGTACACAGTTTTGCGTAGTAGCATCTCATTGGGGATGTTGGTTACATTAGTTGAGACATATGATGCAAGAAAGCCAGCTTATACAGAATCAGCCAAAAAAAAAAAAAAAAAAAAAAAAACCTTCCCATATCACCCATCTGGTCACTCCAAATGTTTGTCTAGTTCAGCCTTAAATTTATTTAAGCTGTCAACTTCCACAACAACAGATGGAAGTTTGTTCCAGCAATCAACCAGCTGCTGGCTAAAGGTAAACTTCCACACGTTACCCTACAACTGTCTTTCCACAATTTGAATCTATGCCCCTTCAGGTTCTTAATCTGAACAAGCAGAAGTTTCCCATCAGCATTGAGCCTGCTCATACCATTCAAGGCCTTACACACCACAATCAGATCACCTCACAGGTGCCTAGTCTCCAGCTGCTGCAACTTGCAGCACTAAAGCCTTTCTTTGTAAGCACATCCCTTTGTTCCTCTCACCAATCTTGTTGTCCTTCTCTGTACACGTTCTAGCAACATTACATCCTTCCTAAAATGAGGCATCCAGACCTGTATACAGTACTCAAGGTGTGACCTGACCATTGCCTTATACAAAGCAATACTCACCTCTTTGTCTCTGCTAGCAAAATTCCTAATATTATTGACAAAACTCCATGACCTGCTCTGGCAGCCCATCTGCACTGCTCAGAGAACTTCATATCTGATGGTACAATTACCCCCAGGTCTTTTTCGTTCTCCACCTCCCTGAGTGTAGTACCACACAGTTGGTATGTTTCTCTTGGGTTACTGCTACCCATATGGAGTACTTTGCATTTGTCAATGTTAAACTGCAGTTGCCACTTCTCAACCCATCTGCCTAACTTTTCTAGATCCTGTTGCAATAGCATACTGTCTTTACTGTCATTAACAATCCTGCCAAACTTTGTATCATCTGAAAACTTGGACATTAGGACTGATATACCTTCATCAATATCATTGATAAATACACAAAACAACAATGGACCCAGCACCAAACCCTGGGGGACTCCGCTAATAACATTAGTCCACGTAGAGCAGTGTCCATTTATTATCACTCTGTGTCTTCCGCTCAACCATCCCTTTATCCACTGCAGTAACTTGCCCTTAATGCCATACCACTCCAACTTGTACAGCAGTCTTCATGTACAACAGTATGAAAAGCTTTACTGAAATCCAAGTGATATCAAAATTATTTTTTGCATCCAGTTCCTTTGTTACCACATCATAGTATCCAATCAAATTGGTCAGACAAAACTTCCCCTTAAAAACCCATGCTGTGCCTGAACTATTATTGCTGTCTTGTCTAAGTGATCCTGTATCACCTCTTCAACCAGTGACTCCATTATTTTCCCCGGAATAGAAGTTAAACTAACAGATCTATAATTATTTGTGTCACCCTTTGAACCCCCTTTGTGAATTGGGGATACATTTGCATATCTCCAGTCCATGGAGACCTCTCCTGACTCTAAGGATGCTCTCATAATTAAGACTAAGGGTTTGCTGCCTCCTGCATTATGACTGGATAGATTCCAACTGCCTCAGGTGCTTTTTTATGTTTAACTTCAACAATTTCTCTTCCACTTTGCTCTCAGTTATTAAAAAATCACTTATCTTCCTGATAGAGTTTGATAAACTTCTGGCACTCCCCTTGAATAACTCCTCATGTGTGAATATAGATGCAAAATACTCATTAAGTTTATCAGCTACTTGAGCAGGATCATCAATAGTCGAACTATCTATGTTAAGTGGACCAATCTGATTCGTCCCCTTCCTTCTAGAATTTACATAAGTAAAGAACTTTGTTTTTTTTCTTTGCGTCCTTTGCCAAAGATTTCTCATAATCTGCCTTCTTCAGCCTAACATCCTTTGTCACTTGATTACAGACTAGCTTATATCTGCCATAGGCTTCTGTGTCGCCTGATAATCTATATGCATTTTTCTTTTCTGCCACGAGCCTCAACAATTCATCCAACATCCTTTTAGGCCTGAAACTTGAGCAGTTAGTTGGTATGAAAAGCCTAGTAGCCTCCAAGATTAAGTCTCTGAAGGCTTCCCATTTAGAATTCACCATTGGTAACATCATCATCAGTTGATCCCACTGTATAGAATTTAAAAACTGTTTGAGACCATTGTAGTCACCTTTACGAAAACAAAAACCTTTCCCTTTACCCTTGATGATAGTTACATCTTTAAGTAAATCCCACATCAGTACACTGTGATCACTGTTACCTAGTGGTTCCTTTATCTGCAAATTCTTAATGCATGAATCATTGCCGTTAATCAGATCAAGGGTATTACTCCCTCTGGTTGCCCCTTGAACATGTTGCTGTAGAAAACAATCCTCCAATAAATCCACAAAGGTCTTGATAGCGTGCAAGTGACCAACTTGAACATTCCAGTCAATATCTGGAAAGTTAAAATCATCCCCCATTACAAGACATTCTGATTTACTGGCACATTCCATTTCTCTGCACAACTATTCATTGTACTCATCAGAGTCATTAGGCCTATAACAGACTCTTCCTCTCATTTTCCCCTACCCAGTGTTTAAGTCACACCAAACAGACTCAACATTGCACTGTCCATCCATGTCAACTGGATGCACTTCCTTAGAGTTAATGTGGTTCTTAACTAACAGCATAACCCTTCCTTCCCTCTCTGTCCATTCTGTACACATTGTACTCCCCAAATTACAATTCTGCACTGCTTATATCTGTGTAATGTAAGTGGAATAAGGTGGAAAGAGTGGTTATCAATGCGCACTGCTCTTTGTGGACTAATGTTATCAGTGGTGTTCCCTAGGTTTCAGTGCTGGGCACATTATTGTTGTTTTCAATATTTATTAATGACATTGATGAATTTGAGGTATTGCTCAAAGCATCAAAGGCGGATATTGTTGGGATATCAGAGACGTGGTGTCACACAGATATAAGGAATGCAGAACTGGAATTTAGGGAGTACAACATCTACAGAAAGGATAGACAGGATAAGAAGGGAGGAGGGGTTATGCTATTAGTTAAGAAACACATAAAATCCAAGGAAGTGAAGCCAGTCGACATCGCTGGACAGTGCAGTGTCAAGTCAGTTTGGTGTGACTTAAGCACTGAGAGATAAAAATTGAGAGTAGGAGTGTGCTATAGGCCTAATGACTCTGATGAGTATAATAAGAAACTGCACAGGGAATTAGAGTGGGCCAGTAAATCAGAGTCTTATAATGGGGGATTTTAATTTCCCAGATATTGGGAAATTAAAATCCCCCATTATAAGACTCCTCATGCTTAATGCTGATGGGATTCTGCCTCTCGCTCAGATATTGACTGAAATTTGTGGGTTGGATGATTGTTTTCTGCATCAGCATGTTCGGGAGGCAACTAGAGGGAGTAATACTCTTGATCTGATTATCAGTAGTGATTCTTCATGCATTAGGAATCTGCAGATAAAGGAACCACTGGGTGGCAGTGATCACAGTGTGCTGAAGTGGGATTTACTCAAGGAGGTAACTACCATCAGAGGCAAAGGGAAGGGTTTTTGCTTTCGTAAAGGCGACTATGATGGTCTGAGACAGTATTTAAATTCTATACAGTGGGACCAACAGGAAATTCAAAATGGGAAGCATTCAAAGAACTTATCTTGGAAGCTACTAGGGGTTTTACATACCAACTAAGAAATATTGTTCAAGGTTTAGGCCTAAATGGATGTCAGATAAACTAATGAGACATATGGCAGAAAAGAAAAATGCATGGGATACATATAAATTAACACATGACACAGAAGCCCATGATAGATATAAGTTGATCTGCAAACAAGTTACAAAGGAGGTTAAGCAGGCAAAGGCAGATTACGAGAAATCTTTGGCAAGGGATGCAAAGAAAAACAACAAAGTTCTTTTCTTATGTAAACTCTAGAAGGAAGGGGATGAATCAGATTGGTCCACTTGAAATCGATGGTTCAACTGTTGATGGTCCTGCTTAAGTAGCTAACAAACTAAATTAATATTTTGCATCGACATTCACACATGAGGAGTTATTCAGCGAGGGGAATGCCAGAGGTGTATTCAACTCTGGCAGTAAGCTAGATAATCTTGTAATAACTGAGAGTAAAGTGGAGGAGAAATTGTTGAAGATAAACACAAGAAAGGCACCTGCACGTGGATGGGATCTATCCAGTTATATTAAAGGAGGCAGCAAAGGAAGTAAGCAAACCCTTAGCCATAATTATGAGAGCTTCCTTGGACTCAGGGGAGGTACCCATAGACTTGAGATGTGCAAATGTGACCCCAATTCACAAAGGAGGATCAAAGGCTGACAAGTAATTATAGACCTGTGAGTTTAACTTCTGTTCCAGGAAAATTAATGGAGGCACTGGTTAAAGAAGCACTGCAGGGTCATCTAGACTTCAGTTATAGCTCGGACACAGCATGGTTTTGTTAAGGGGAAGTCTTGCCTGACCAATTTGATTGGATACTATGATGCAGTCCCAAAAGAACTGGATGCAGGGAATAACTTTGATATTATATACTTGGATCTTAGAAAGGCTTTTGATACTGTTGCACATGGAAGACTGCTGCACAAATTGGAGCAGTGTGGCATTGGAGGCAAATTGCTGCTATGGATAAAGGGGTGGTTGAGTGGGAGAAGACAGAGAGTGGTAATCAATGGACACTGCTCATCGTGGACTAATGTTATTAGTGGAGTCCATCAGGGTTCAGTGTTGGGTTCATTATTGTTTTCTGTATTTATAAATAATATTGATGATGGTATATCAAGCTTAATGTCCAAGTTTGCAGACGATACAAAAGTTGGCAGGGTTGTTAAGGACACTAATGACAGTACATTGCTGCAACAGGATCTGGAAAGTTTGAGCAGATGGGCTGAGAGGTGGCAAATGAAGTTTAACATTGACAAATGTAAAGTACTACACATGGGAAACAGCAACCCCAGAGCAACGTATCAACGCTGTGGTACTAAACTGACAATGGTGGAGAATGAAAAGGACCTGGGGGTAATTGTGCAGGCAGATATGAAGTTCTCTGAGCAGTGCACACGGGCTGCAAGAGTAGCTCAATGTGTCCAGGAATTTTTCTAGCAGGGATAAGGAGGTGATTATTCCCTTGTATAAGGCAATGGTCAGGCCACACCTTGAGTACTGTTCACAGGTCTGGAGGCCTCATTTCAAGAAGGATGTAGAGCTGCTGGAACAAGTACAGAGAAAGGCAACAAGATTAGTGAATGGAACAAAGGGTTGCTCTTAAGAAGAAAGGCTTAAGTTTAGCAAATTACAGTGTCTGGAGACTAGGCACCGGCGAGGTGATCTAATAGAGGTGTATAAAGCTTTGAATGGTTTGAGCATGCTTAATGCTGATGGGATTCTGCCTCTTGCTCAGAATAATCACCTGAGAGGGCATAAATTCAAATTGAGGAAATACAGATGTACGGAAATTTGCCTTTAGCCAGTGGGTAGTCGGTTAGTGAAACCGACTTCCATCCCTCGTTGTGGCAGTTGATAACCTAAATAAATTTAAGGCTCAGCTGGACAGGTATTTTGAATGAATGGAGGAGTGAAGTGGAAGGTTTTTTTTTTTTTTGTTTTTTTTTTCTGGCTGACGCTGCATAAGCTGCTTTCTTGCATCATATGCCTCTACTAATAGTAATACTGATGAAGTTATATAATGGTTAATTTCAAAGTTTATAGTCTAACTATAAACAGATCATAGACAGATTATAGTCTAACTTCTGTAAGACTAACATCTGCAGCTATCACCTGTTAGTCTAACTTCTGTTCCATGGAAAATAATGGAGTCACTGGTTAAGGAAGCAATGCAGGATCATCTAGCTAAGACTGCAGTTATAGTTCAGACATAGCATGGCTTTGTTAAGGGGAAGCCTTGCCTGACAAATTTGATTGGATACTATATAGTCACAAAGGAACTGGATGCAAATAATAATTTTGATATCATACTTGGATTTTAGGAAAGCTTTTGATACTATGGCACATGGAAGACTACTGTAGAAATTGGCATTAAGGGAAAGTTGCTACAATGGATAAAAGGATGGTTGAGTGGAAGAAGACAGAGTGGTAATCAATGGACACTGCTCTTAATGGACTAAGGTCATTAGTGGAGTCCGCCAGGATTCAATGTTGGGCCCATTGCTGTTTTCGGTATTTATCAATGATATTGATGAAGGTATGTCAGGGTTAATGTCAAGTTTGCACACGACACAAATGTTGGCATGGTTGTTAGTGACAGTAATGGCAGTATGCTACTCCAACAGGATCTGCAAAAGTTGAGCAGATGGGCTGTGAGGTGGAAAATGAAGTTTAACATTTACAAATGTAAAGTACTACATATGGGAAGCAGTAATCCCAGAGTAATGTATCAACTCTGTGGTACCACAGTGACAGTGGTAGAGAATGAAAAGAACCTGGGGATAATTGTGCAGGCAAATATGAAGTTTTCTGAGCAATGCAGATGGTCTGCAAGAGTAGCTTATGGTGTCTTGTCAATGATATACAGGAATTTTTCTAGCAGGGATAATGAGGTAATTATCCCCTTGTATGAGGCAATGGTCAGGCCACACCTTGAGTACTGTATACAGGTCTGGAGGCCTCATTTTAAGAAGGATGTAGAGCTGTTGGAACAAGTACAGAGAAGGGCAACAAGATTAATGAGTGGAACAAAGGGTTGCTCTTACAAAGAAAGGCTTAAGTTTTGCAAATTACAGTGTCTGGAGACTAGGCACCTGTGAGGTGATCTGATAGAGGTGTATAAAGCGTTGAATGGTTTGAGCATGCTGAATGCTGATGGGATTCTGCTTCTTGCTCAGAATAATCACCTGAGAGAGGGCATAAATTCAATTTGAGGAAAGACGTGCGAAAGTTTGCCTTTAGCAAGCGGGTGGTTGATTGCTGGAACAAACTTCCATCTGTCGTTGTAGAAGTTGATAGCTTAAATAGATTCAAGAAAGAACTTTACAAACATTTGGAGCGAGTGGGTGAAATAAGGGGTTTTTTTTTTTTTTTTTTTTTTTTTATATATATAAGCTTTCTTTCTTGCATCATGTGCCTTTGCTAATGCTAAATGCTAGTGTGACCAACCCACAAGTTCCAATCTATACCTGGGAAGTTAAAATCCACCATTTTAACAATCTTATCTACTGGCCCACTATTTTTTTGTACAGTTGTTCATTGTACTCATCAGTGTCATTAGGCCTATAACACACTCCTACTCTCAACTTGGTTCTCCAAGTGCTTATGTCATACCAAACTGACTCAACACTGCACTGTCCACCTTGTCGACTGGATGCACTTCCTTAGTTAAGAAATATAGATAGTTAAGAAACTAATAGCATCACCCCTTCTATCCTGTTTATCCTTTCTGTACACACTGTTCTCCCCAAATTCCAATTCTGTTTTCCTTATCTCTGTGTGACAGCATGTCTCTGATATCCCAACATCAGGCTTTGATGTCTTCCCCAGCACCTCAAATTCATCAAATTTATTTACTATACTTCTAGCACTGGACTCTAACACAACCCATGTATTTACTTGTTCCATGATGACTTCTAGCAGCAGTTGAAATCCCCAGTACTTTGCTTTCCAGGCTGCTGCTCATTCCAACAGAAGATGGCAAGAATCACTTTCACCTCTGCCTACTGTTAATCTATTAGTCTGTAAGTATATTAATCTATAGGTATCTTAACAAGATCTTTATTGTGATGTTTAGATCCAAAACACCAGAGCAGGTACATGATGGGAACAACTGATCTTAGTCCCAAATCAAAGAGGAACCAACATCAGTCCCATTAAAGAGGGGAATGGATGGAACAAATTTTAATCCTTACTGTTTTTGTGTTGTAGTAGGGTTTTAGGAGCATCAGCAACTTAAGGCCATATTGCTCTGTGTATACTGTCTGTAAATTCTGTGGCATCTGCGTCAATTTTCTGTTTGCCAGAGGAAAAACCCGAGTTACTGGGATAAAAAACCATGCTATCCTCATCTGAGAGGGACTAAATTCCTCATGTCATCAATGGTACTCAAACACGGATCTTTTCCCCCCCACTGTGGGGAGGAGACAGCAATTCTATCAACTGTGCCACCCACAAGTACTTTAATTGGCTAAGCAGAACTGAGGGGGGGCAGTTGTCCTCTGACTCACAGCCTTATAAAATGCACTGTTTGCTTGATGTTTGAAGAGCAATCGGTTGGGACATGATACTGCCATGGGGGATGTTTTTTTTTTTTTTTTTGATTTTATAGTTGTTGGCGCATCGGCTTCTGTGGCCATATTGCACCTCCCAAGGTTTTCGCAGTACTTTGATCCAAGCCCGAGGTGGGAATCGAACACACGACCTTTGGGTTGCCGGATGGGGGATGTCTTTGTGTGTGCGCGATGCAAGGAGTGTATCAATATCAGGCAACAACTCAGCGTTCTTGTGGGCCTATATGAGAGCTTGAAGGACAGGGTGGATGCCCTCGAAGAAACTAAATTGAGGGGCCCATCAAGCTCTCAGCTGCCCACATGAACGCCAGAGCTTGCACTTGGGCATCACATGACACAGAGGCAACCCCCAAGGCAGAATGCGCTGGTCCTGAAGGAACTAGTAGTTGTTGGTGACTCTATTGTCAGGGAAACGGGGAACATGCTTTGTAAAAAGGATAGGTGGAACAGGACCAGGGTATGTCTGCCAGGGGCAAAGGTTGATGATGTTGTAGAGCGAATATCATCTTTTAAGGGCACAAAAGGTGATATAGTTGTACACGTTGGCACTAATGATATTAAGAGTAGGAGACTGGAAGAATTACTTAACAAGTACAGGTCACTGTTGAACAAAAGCCGAGAATTAGGGTTGAATTTGAAAGTGTCTGCAATTCTGCCCAGACATGATAGGAGGGAGTATATGATGAGAGGCTTGTCAATCAATTCGGCCCTGGAAAGATTGTGCATGGCTCAAGGGGTAGAATTTTTTTCAGCTTGGACTGTACTTGTTAACAGGAGAGATTGCTTCTACAGGGATGGGATATACTTAAATAGAAAGGGTGCAAGAATATTTGCTGATGCTATCGAGGCAGTGTTAGGTGGGTCGGAAAACTGCTAGCTTGGGGGGAAACCAATAGATTGACAGTAGCCACTGGCAGAGGTGAAAGAGATTCTTGCACTGCTTCTATTAGAATGAGCAGAAGGCTGAAAAACAAGATGCATGATATTTCAGAGACTGCTGGGAGCCATTGCAGTACAAGTAAACACATGGGTTGTGTTAGGGTAGCTAAGAATAGAAACAGGTGCAGCTATACTTGCGTGTACACCAATGCTAGAAGTTTAGTAAACAAATTTGATGAATTTGAGGTATTTCTCAAAACATCAAAGGCAGATATTGTTGGGATATCAGAGACGTGGTGTCACACAGATATAAGAGATGCAGAACTGGAATTTGGGGAGTACGTCTACAGAAAGGATAGACAGGATAGGAAGGGGGGGGTTATGCTATTAGTTAAGAAACACATAAAAAAAAAGGAAGTGAAGCCAGTCGACATCACTGGACAGTGCAGTGTTGAGTCAGTTTGGTGTGACTTAAGCATTGGGAGATCAAAATTGAGAGTAGGAGTGTGCTATAGGCCTAATGACTCTGATGAGTATAATAAGAAACTATACAGGGAAATAGAGTGGGCCAGTAAATCAGAGAGTCTTATAATGGGAGATTTTAATTTCCCAGATATTGACTGGAATTTGGGGGCTGGTCACTCACACACTAGCAGGGCTTTTGTGGATTTATTGGATGATTGTTTTCTACATCAGCATGTTCGGGAGGCAACTAGAGGGAGTAATACTCTTGATTTGATTATCAGCAGTGATTCTTCATGCATTAAGAATCTGCGGATAAATGAACCACTAGGTGACAGTGATCACAGTGTGCTGAAGTGGGATTTACTCAAAGAGGTAACTACCATTAGGGGTAAAGTGAAGGGTTATTGCTTCCGTAAAGGTGACTACGATGGACTGAGACAGTATTTAAATTCTATACAGTGGGACCAACTGATGATGTTACCAACAGCAAATTCAAAATGGGAAGCATTCAAGGAACTTATCTTGGAAGCTACTAGGCTTTACATACCAACTAAGAAATATTGTTCAAGGTTTAGGCCAAAATGGATGTCAGATGAACTAATGAGGCATATGGCAGAGAAGAAAAATGCATGGGATACTTACAAATTAACACATGACACAGAAGCCTATGATAGATACAAGTTGATATGCAACCAAGTTACAAAGGAGGTTAGGCAGGCGAAGGCAGATTACGAGAAATCCTTGGCAAGGGATGCAAAGAAAAACAGCAAAGAGTTCTTTACTTATGTAAACTCTAGAAGGAAGGGGATGAATCAGATTGGTCCACTTGATATTGATGGGTCAACTGTTGATGATCCTGTTCAAGTAGCTAACAAACTAAATGAATATTTTGCATCGACATTCACACATGAGGAGTTATTCAGCAAGGGGAATGCCAGAGGTGTATTCAACTTTAGCAGTAAGCTACAGAATCTTGAAATAACTGGGAGTAAAGTGGAGGAGAAATTGTTGAAGATAAACACAAGAAAGGCACCTGGGGTGGATGGGATCTATCCAGTTATATTAAAGGAGGCAGCAAAGGAAGTAAGCAAACCCTTAGCCATAATTATGAGAGCTTCCTTGGACTCAGGGGAGGTACCCATAGACTGGAAATGTGCAAATGTGACCCCAATTCACAAAGGAGGATCAAAGGCTGACACAAGTAATTATAGACCTGTGAGCCTAACTTCTGTTCCAGAAAAATTAATGGAGGCACTGGTTAAAGAAGCACTGCAGGATCATTTAGACAAGGCTTCACTTATAGCTCGGACACAGCATGGTTTTGTTAAGGGGAAGTCTTGCCTGACCAATTTGATTGGATACTATGATGCAGTTACAAAAGAACTGGATGCAGGGAATAGCTTTGATATTATATACTTGGATCTTAGAAAGGCTTTTGATACTGTTGCACATGGAAGACTGCTACACAAATTGGAGCAGTGTGACATTGGAGGCAAATTGCTGCTATGGATAAAGGGGTGGTTGAGGGGGAGAAGACAGAGAGTGGTAATCAATGGACACTGCTCATCGTGGACTAATGTTATTAGTGGAGTCCCTCAGGGCTCAGTGTTGGGTCCATTATTGTTTTCTGTATTTATAAATGATATTGATGATGGTATATCAAGCTTAATGTCCAAGTTTGCAGACGATACAAAGGTTGGCAGGGTTGTCAAGGACACTCCTGACACTATGCTGCTGCAACAGGATCTGGAAAGGTTGAGCAGATGGGCTGAGAGGTGGCAAATGAAGTTTAACATTGACAAATGTAAAGTACTACACATGGGAAACAGCAACCCCAGAGCAACGTATCAACTCTGTGGTACTACACTGACAGTGGTAGAGAATGAAAGGGACTTGGGGGTGGTTGTGCAGGCAGATATGAAGTTCTCTGAGCAGTGCAGACGGGCTGCAAGAGTAGCTCATGGAGTATTGTCAATGATATACAGGAATTTTTCCAGCATGGATAAGGAGGTGATTATTCCCTTGTATAAGGCAATGGTCAGGCCACACGTAGAGTACTGTATACACGTCTGGAGGCCTCATTTCAAGAAGGATGTAGAGCTGCTGGAACGAGTACAGAGAAGGGCAACAAGATTAGTGAATGGAACAAAGGGGTGCTCTTACGAAGAAAGGCTTAAATTTTGCAATTACAGTGTCTGGAGACTAGGCACCAGCGAGGTGATCTGATAGAGGTGTATAAAGCCTTGAATGGTTTGAGCATGCTCAATGCTGATGGGATTCTTCCTCTAGCTCAGAATAATCACCTGAGAGGGCATAAATTCAAATTGAGGAAAGACAGAGGTAGGATAGACGTGCGGAAATTTGCCTTTAGCCAGCGGGTGGTTGGTTGGTGGAACAGACTTCCATCCCTTGTCGTGGAGGTTGATAGTCTAAATAAGTTTAAGGCTCAGCTGGACAGGTATTTTGAACGAACAGAGGGGTGAAGTGGAAGTGGGTTTTTTTTTTTTTTTGGCTGATGCTGCATAAGCTTGCTTTCTTGCATCAAATGCTTCTACTAATGCTAATGCTAATTCTTGCATCTGGTCCCCACCAAACCAGGTTCAGCCCCCAAAGAGCATTCTGTTTAAAAGCCTTTTTCTCCTGTCTGCATTGTTTCATGTGAAAGTGCAGACATTAAACCTCTGCAAATATTTTCTCTGCCTTCATAACTTTCCCCCTAAGTTGGAAATAAGTCTTCTAGTGTGTAATCACTTGCATCTCCATATTGAAACCCTATCTACAAAAAAAAAAAAAAAAAAAAAAAATGGAAAGTAATATAAAATGTTTGAGAACAAAACATTCCATTTAATGAGACTTTGTGGCTATCCTGTACAACTAAACGCAAACTGTAACAAATAATGGCATACATCAAAATGCTAATGAGGCAGGGGGCCTTGCAACTTATATAAGAAAAACATTACAAAGAAAAATGACAAATATTAATGAAATATTATGGTAAAAGTTGATTGTGCTAATTTATAGCACAATCAAATATATATAAATTATACCTACTGTCACAAAACCATAATTTATGAGGTGTGATCAAAAAGTTCAAGGATTGAAATAGTAGTTGGAAGTGATGAAGCTTATGGCTAGTCAAATAGAGCTTTTTTGAAGTGGTCTCTTGACACCGTACACATATATTTCAATAGATCTGCAACTTTTGGAAGCATTCTTGATAAGCTTTTTTTGGAATTGATAATGGTTCCTGTGTCACATTTTCTAAATACTTTTCTCAGCTGTTGCAAATCTAACCTTTCAAGGGGACTTTAAGCTTGGGAAACAAAAAAAAAAAAATCTCAGGGAGCTAAATCTAGTCTGTATGGTAGATTGGGACCACAGTGATGGAGCAAAAATTTCTTGAACAAAGAACATCAAATTGCAGGGGCATTTTCACAATGTAAGAGCTAATTCAATGAACCCCACTTCTGCAGCCATTTTCTCTGAAGAGTATTGCAATTGCTATAGAACTGTCCTTAGCATTCCTGGTTCACTGTTTGACCATGCATCACAAATTCATAATGAACAATGTCCTATAAATCAAAAATTAAGATAAGCATAATCTTCATATTTGATTGTCTTGCTGTTTTGGGCCTTGGAGAAGACTAGGCTATTACACCCATTATTTATGACCAGTAATGATGGGAAAAACAAAATATGGGTTAACAGCAGCATGCTATGAAGATTCTGATGTACCAGAACTTACTGCTCCCTGTAATCAACAGTGCGTAAGCGATGCACAAACTTCACTGAAACATCACATTCCAAAATCTTGTGTTAAAATTGATTGATATGTTCCATAAGAAATACTAATTTCATTAACTACAAAGATGGTTCAACATTGATCACTCCTGACCAGATCACGAACATGAATGACTGAGTCATTGCTTTTGAGGTCGAAGGGTAAGTAGAGCAAGGATCCTCTTTGACAGACAACAGGCCCTTTTAAACTTTGCAGACTACTGAAAAGCCTTGGAATGACAAATGACATCTTTTCCAAAAGCTGGTTTTAATATTTCATGGGTTTCTGTTATGCTGCTTTTCCATAATTTTAAATTAAATTTAATGCAAATTTAGTTGATCAGTAAAATCATTCATTTTAAAGTACATTGAACACACAAAACACTATTCAATGCACTAATCAAATTGACTGCAAATTGTTGTTGTTTGGTTTTTAGGAGCATTAGCAACTAAGGCCATATTGCTCCAGGGATATGCAGTGGTCATCCCCTGACCTTTCCACATCCTCCGTATTTGGTGGTCACGGGTTTGAACCTCAGTCTAATCAAGAAGCATCTGCTGCTCCCGCTCACCTGGCTACGGAGGCGCAACTCTTAAGTTATATGCAGCACCTAAGGTTGGAGTGGTTTTCCACTGCCATCCCTGTTGTTCATAATTTCAGTTCAACAAGCAGTCTGAATGAGGAATGGAGAATGCTCAATCTCACTGCAAAAAAAAGAATAAGAGGTAGAAGTACAAGGATAATACCAAGAAAAAGAAGAATGATGATAACCAGCTCTGATTTTTTAAACAATTTCTGGAGGAAATGAGCTAAATATCAATATCTAATAACAGAGTATTTAAAGTGAGATCTATCTTAGCAGTTGGCATCAAAAATAAAATGTGCCATGGAGAAAAAAATAACGTTTAGAGTGCATATTTAAAAAAAAAAAAAGTGCACAATGCCAAATTTGGATAGGGTGGTGCACAAAACCTTAAAAAATAAAAAATTTCTCCTTACAATAATCTGGTGTTTTAAGTGGTAAGCAGATAGTTTGAATAAATTTAAGGAAGAATATGACAAAATATATTAAAATGAATGGGCAGGTGAGTTTTTTTTTTTTTTTGCTGATGCTATATATGCTTGCTTCCTTTCATCTATCACCACGAATACTAATAACTGAATTTAACCTACTCTCCTCCCCCCCCCCAATCCTGGTGACCTAGGGCAGTTGCACCATGTAATCCGGCCCTTGAATCTCATTTTTATAGTGCCATTTTATATATACTGTATATCATTTTCAGGAATTTCTAAAATGAAAAAAAATAACTGAGAAAGAATCTAAGAGAAATAACTAATTCACAAAATAAACATATTCACTGTTTTAATTCAACTGAGCGATCCTTTCCTTCGAAAATATTGGATGGGCGCTTATAATGGCACGAGTGGAATACGTGCACTTACCCGCATTCTACAAAACAAAATGAAATACTTACGGCAGTGGTCCCCCATAAAAAACACGCTTTACATCCTCCAACTCCTCCGGAGGAATATATTTATCAAGTATCTTTTCCACACTTTCAAATTTCCCTGCCATAATTCCGTACGTCTGCCTCAATCGGTTACAAAATCACACCTAACAAGTACACCAGCTGTTGTTAACCACTGGCGTCCTCTAGTGCTGAAAACCACAATATAAATAAATTAAGATATGATCTCAGTGCTCAGTTATTATTATTATTATTGGGAACATAGTAAAAGAGGCCTACGTGCTCTGGATTCATTACGAAAATTTATTTTGTTTCTCAGAGCAAACTAAACATAATTACAATTAATAAGCTTTCGACTGGGAGGCAGCCTTCTTCAGATTGAATACATGAATGGCAGTTGGAATAGAGATGTGCACTGCCAGGATGGTGCGTGAGGCGCGTGGTTAATTGTTTGTTGATGTTTGTGGCTGTGACATATGGTGGTGACGTGGCCAGCGTTTGTCTATGGATAGAATTACTGCCTCTGTGATGGGGTTAACTTGGCAACCACTGTTCCTGTTCAAAGAGGCATCCGAGCATTTTATATTTAACGATTCCAACCAGGTGCGCTTTAGGTAATGGTGGGACCTGTCCACAACCACGACATCGCGATGTGGGTCGATGTCGCGGCGGGTTGTCCAGACATGCTCGGCGATAGCTGAGTTTTCTACATCTGCCAAACGGATCGCCCTTTTATGTTCTGAGAGACGTTTCTCGAGTCGACTTCCAGTCTCTCCAAAGTAGCAGCTGGTGCAGTCACGGCAAGAGATGCGATAGAACAAACCGCTCGTAGAAGAGTGGGGACGGGTGTTTTTACGTTGGAGATAAGAGAACGCAGTTTCTTGCCTGGGAGTTGGATGCATTTTTATCCCATATGATTTCAGGATTCTACCGATCTGTTGTGACAGGTTGGGGTAGTATGGGATAAATGCCCTCGTGGATGACTCGTCACTGTTGGCGTTGCTGTTGGTCGTCACGTTGTCGCGTGCCTGTAGATCACACCTGTCAAGGACGTCGATGGGATAGCCACACTTCGTAAGGTCTACTTTGACTCTGGCGATCTCTTTGCGTCTTTCATCTGCAGAGCTGGAGTGTGTCCAGGCGCGAGTTAGCAAGGTTCGGGCAGTGGAAAGGAGGTGGCCCCGCGTGTGTGCTGATCGGAAGTTGGTAAATTGGCCAGCACACATAGGTTTGCGATAAACTGTCGCCTTCAAGCATGTGTCTTCGACTTACGAGCTGTCCAAGTTTGTCTCAAGTCTTCTTTCTCCTCTAGTTGGCAAGACCACCTACACCGTCTCCAACAGTGTTGAGTTCATAGAAAGGATCCACTCTATATCCATCTCACAGGATCAAGTCATGGCTTCGTTCGATGTAATATCACTATTTACCTCCATCCCAGTGGAACATTCCATCTCTTGTGCAAAACAACTCTTGGACAACGATGAAACCCTTAGCGACAGAACTAGGTTGACGCCTGATGACATTTCCGCCGCCCTCAGACTGTGCTTAACAGGGGGTGCAATCATGTTTAACGACTCAATCTACCAGCAGATACATAGTGACATAGTGACATAGTGTTTTTTGACAAGCGGCACCGGTGCTTTCGCACAACTCCGCATTTGAATCTCTTGTGAAGTAAGACAGTACAGTACTGTCAAGGCCAATATCATATGTTAGTGTATGTTCATGTTTGCTTAGTGCGGGTTATGTTGTTCATCTGGCCGCTTAGCCTAGGGTCTGTGGAACACCACAGACTGCTAGTTACCGTCACTGGCACTGGGAGCCGGACCAGGTATGTGGAAAGAGAACTCTGGCTGGCCGACCCTGGGGTTAGCCTGAGCTTCCCAGGGAGGGCCGAGAAAAAAATAAAATAATAAAATAAAATAAAAAAGAATAATAATAAAATAAAATAAAAATAAAAATAATAAATAATAAATAATATAAAAAAAATAAAAAAATAATAATAAAAAAAATTAATAAAAAAAAAATAATAATAAAAAAAATAAATAAATAAAAAAAAAAATAAAAAATAAAATAAATAAATAAAATAAAATAAATAAAAATAAAAAAAATAAATAAAAAAAAAAATTTTTTTTTTTTTTTTTTTTTTGAAATAGGAGAAGGGGTGAGAGATTGAGGAGAAGAAAGAAGGTAAGCAGAAGAGAGAGGGTGAGGTAGGGTGGGCTCCCCCCCTGGGGGGAGCCCACCCTACCACAGGAAGAAGAGAAAAGGTTGTGAGGTCAAGTGACCCACAAAGTCAGATTGCCTAATAGCATGATCCTGCATTTGAAAGTCAAATGCCAGCCCCACTCCCAGAGGAGTATTTATATGAGTTCCTGCACAAGTAGGAAAATCAGATATTGTCATACACCTTGAAGAGAAGAGGTGCCAGCAAGTGAGTGGGTCCCACAATGGGCAAGGGGCCCAGGGTCAACAATTTAATCTTCTTCATCCAAGGGTGACTTGTAGGCAATGAGCAGTGTCCCACACTGGGACTTGGATAATCTTCTCTTAGGGGATGAGAGGAGGCACATGGATTCATGAAACTCAAGGATTGCTTGGAGTTCTTGTGGCTATTGTAGAAAAGTCCTTTTTGGGTTCGTGGGTTTGTCAGATAGCTTCCTTTGTGAACGTCGAGAGATTCCTGTTAGGTCATGACAAAGATCAATATTCTGTTTGTGTTTTCTTTGATTCCATTCAGGATATGTTCTGTGAATTGAGTTTTGGGTTCATTATAAGATGGGGGTGCGTTGAACAGTTTGCTGTAGGTGAATTTGACGCATTTCAAATACAGTCTGGGCAAAAGTAGTGAAGGCTTTGTAGTTGGTTTCGTCAATTATGTAGAGGTGTTCCTGCCCACTGGGTATATTTCCAGTTTTGGTAATTAGGAGACTTCTGGGTAAATCATAAAGAGGGCAATTATACATGAGGTGAATCCAGTCTTCATTGTCACCGCATGTGCAGAGAGGAGAATCGGTGAGACCAGGGCATGCAGCTTGGCCCGAAACGATCCATGACCAGTGAGGAAGAACGAGACGTGAAGGCCTGGTGAGTACCACGGAGGAGGTTTTGGTGCAGTTATCATAACTTGTGGAAGAAATCTTTTAGTTGTTTCACCTTTGGTTGTTTGCTCCCAAGATCTTTGCCAATGCTGGAAGAGCTTAGAGTAAATCTGTTTCATTTCGTTTTTTGGATCATTAGCTAGATCGAGTGTTATATCCAGAATGGTGGTGGCAATTCCTCTCTTTATGCGGTATGCAAGGCCGCGACGAATAACCTCCAGGTCCAGAGGAAGAGTGCCTGCTAAGACCTGCAGGGCAGGATTACTGACTGTGCGGCATGCTCTAGTCACAGTGAGTAGGATATTGCGTTGAATTGTATGTAGCTTTGCTTTATTACGTGCAATGATGGCACGAGGGAACCATATGGCTGCACCATAGCACACAGCTGGTAAGAAGATGGTTTTATAAAGTAGCATGAGAGTCCTCCTCTTCAAACCCCAGTCTGCTCTGCTAATTCTTACGATCATGGCAGTATAACGACGTATTTTATTGGAGAGGTAATTAAGATGAGGTAAGAATGTTAATCGGGAGTCAAAGGTTACTCCTAGATATTTTAGTTCTGTTTTGAGTTGCAATGTCTGCCCAGAGATTTTAATTTGGGGTGGTCTTCTTATGTCCAAGGATCCTTTGAGGAGGATTGTCTTCGTTTTTTCCCCAGAGATGACTAACTTGTGGTTGTTTGCCCAATTTTGGAGGATCGTTAAGGCAGGGGAGGCAATTTGCTCAAGCTGAGTTCTAGAATCAGCTTTGATAAGGAGGATGAGGTCATCTGCATAGGCCATGCAGTCCACAGGACCCAAATCCATAAGAAGAAATTCATCTAGTATCAAGTTCCAGAAGTAGGGCCCAAGAACCGAGCCCTGTGGACACCCTCTAACAACTGGTCGGGAGGTTTTCTGAAAATTTGTTTGAACAGTGACTGAGCGGTTGAAGAGGTAGTTCTGGAGACAGCGGTAGAGGTTGAGTGGAATATTGATTTGACGTAATCTCCTGACAATGCTGGGCCACCAGATGGAATCGAAGGCACCAGCAAAGTCAATGGAAATAGCCAGTAGATATTTTTCTGTGGTTGAGTTTGCTGTGTTGAGCAGATTGTTCATAGCATCTTCAGTGGAGCATCCTGGCTTAAAGCCATACTGCTTTGGAGAGTCTAAGTTGGCTGTCTGGTAGTAGGTGGATAATCTGGATTGAAGCAGCCGCTCCATTACCTTTCCCAAGATCGGGAGAAGAGCAATGGGGCGGTAAGATTTGGGTAGAGTAGGATCTTTATCTGGACCTTTTAGGATGAGTCGAAGCACTGCCTGTTTCCAAGAATCAGGGAAAATTCCTTTCGCAAGGCATTTGTTGAATAGTGCTAATAGGTGGTTTGGGAGATGTGTTGCTGCTTTCTTGATGACCTCAACCTCAATATTATCATGACCAGGGCATTTATTCATTTTTGTTCTGTCAAGTGCTTTGTTCATTTCCTCAGAGGTGAAAGGAGGTTCTATTTTATTGTTGGAGAAGGCCTGGTTATCTTGTTTAATTTGCTTTTGTTCATCATTGAGGGGACTCTCATCTGTCTGAAGTAGGGCATTCAGAATATTATTCATGGATTCAGCCCATGTGTGTGTTGGATTGCCATCAGGAGTCAGGGTTGCATTTAACATCTCTCCCCTGGGCAGCTTGTTCATAACAATGCGATAAACGACCCCCCAAGGATCTGCGTTACCAGTGGTTGTCACAAGGTTCTGCCAAGACACTTTCTTTTTCTGCCGAATGAGGCTTGTGTAGTCGTTACGATATCTTCTATATGCTTCCCGTAGAGCCTGGACCTCAGCAGGAGGCCAAGAGTGCCTCGCTCTCTGGAAGGCTTTTCGGGCAGTGTGGACTTGCCGCCTTAGGTTTTCTAGTTCCCTGCACCACCAAGGGACAGCCTTTAGGTGCTTCTGACGTTTTTTCATAGTTCTCTCACATGCTTGTTGGAGTGTGCTTGTTAGGAGGGAGAGGTGCTCCTGTGGATCAAGATGGTTTAGTTGGGATGTATCCATTTGTAGCTTTGATTTTATATTGTCCTTGAAGGCATTCCAGTCAGCTGTTTTGGTGGAGTATCTGATGATATCGTGGTAGGTGGGAGGAGTACTATCAAGTTGTCTAGATAGATGGAAGGAGATGGCCCTGTGGTCTGAGGTGGTCCAGGCCTCATGAACCATCCATGATGAGAACATTTGTGCTATGGACCGTGTGGCGAGCGTAACGTCAATGTTGCTTTCCCACAGGGTATTGCTGAAGGTAGAAAGGTGATGTGGTTTGTTAAGGACTTCAAATGGGGAAGATGAAAGGAAATCTTCTAATTGCTGTCCATTCTGGGAAACTATGTGGCCATCCACACGGCTATGCCACAAGCGAGATCTACAATTGGCATCCATCGTTACTAGGATTTTGCTGGAAGGTAAGAGGGTTATGACTGACTGGAGATATTCAATATATGTTGCGATATCAGTTCGTGGTCGGCAGTACAACGAGACTACGTGCAGAGAGCCTTGTTGGCAGATAATGTGTGCACAAACACCAAAGGGGACCAGCAGATACATGGCACAGCCATGGGTTTCCCTGTCAGCTCTGTCACGGCAAACATCGTGATGGAGGAGTTAGAGGGACGTGCGTTTACACACGCGCCAGATCACATCGCCTTTTGGTGCCGCTATGTAGACGATGTGTTCGTTGTCATCCCTAGAAACTCAGGTCAACGACTCCTAACCCATCTCAACTCACTATCGCCCTTCATAAAGTTTCCATTGAGCTGGAGTCGAACAACTCTATACCATACCTAGATACACTTGTCCGGCGCGAAGACACATGCTTGAAGACGACAGTTTATCGCAAACCTATGTGTGCTGGCCAATTTACCAACTTCTGGTGGAGTCGAACAACTCTATACCATACCTAGATACACTTGTCCGGCGCGAAGACACATGCTTGAAGACGACAGTTTATCGCAAACCTATGTGTGCTGGCCAATTTACCAACTTCTGGTCAGCACACACGCGGGGCCACCTCCTCTCCACTGCCCGAACCTTGCTAACTCGCGCCTGGACACACTCCAGCTCCGCAGATGAGAGACGCAAAGAGATCACCAGAGTCAAAGTAGACCTTACGAAGTGTGGCTGTCCCATCGACGTCCTTGACAGGTGTGATCTACAGGCACGCGACAACGTGACGACCAACAGCACCGCCAACAGTGACGAGTCATCCACGAGGGCATTTATCCCATACTACCCCAACCTGTCACAACAGATCGGTAGAATCCTGAAATCATATGGGAAAAAAATGCATCCAACTCCCAGGCAAGAAACTGCGTTCTCTTATCTCCAACGTAAAAACACCCGTCCCCACTCTTCTACGAGCGGTTTGTTCTATCGCATCTCTTGCCGTGACTGCACCAGCTGCTACTTTGGAGAGACTGGAAGTCGACTCGAGAAACGTCTCTCAGAACATAAAAGGGCGATCCGTTTGGCAGATGTAGAAAACTCAGCTATCGCCGAGCATGTCTGGACAACCCGCCGCGACATCGACCCACATCGCGATGTCGTGGTTGTGGACAGGTCCCACCATTACCTAAAGCGCACCTGGTTGGAATCGTTAAATATAAAATGCTCGGATGCCTCTTTGAACAGGAACAGTGGTTGCCAAGTTAACCCCATCACAGAGGCAGTAATTCTATCCATAGACAAACGCTGGCCACGTCACCACCATATGTCACAGCCACAAACATCAACAAACAATTAACCACGCGCCTCACGCACCATCCTGGCAGTGCACATCTCTATTCCAACTGCCATTCATGTATTCAATCTGAAGAAGGCTGCCTCCCAGTCGAAAGCTTATTAATTGTAATTATGTTTAGTTTGCTCTGAGAAACAAAATAAATTTTCGTATTATTATTATTAGCATATGGTGCAAGGAAGCTCGAGGCTTATGCTGCACCGGCCAAAAAAAAAAAAAAAATTCTGAATTACCCAGAGAGAGAGAGAGAAAGTGAGGGCAAAAATCAGAAATAGAAGGGAATCACCAAGAAAGAGAACAATGATGATATCCAGCTCAGAACCCTGGGTGTGTCAAGCCCATACATGTACTCACCAGATGTGAGCCCCTGGCCTTATACACCTCATACACGTTATACACCTGGGGACTAGTCTCCAGACACTACAATTTGCACAACTTCAGCTTTTCTTTGTAAGAGTACCACTTTGTTCGCCTCACCAGTATTGTTGCCCTTCTCTGTACTCCTTCTAGCAATTCTAAATCTTTCCTAAAATGAATATTCCACACCTGTATTCAATACTCAAGGTGTAGCTTGTGCATTGAATATAGGTCTGGATATATAGGATATATAGGAAGGAGGTGATTACTACTTATACAAGGAAATAATCAACTCCCTATCCCTGCTAGCAAAATTGCAGTATATCATTGACAATACCCTATGACCTGCTGTGGCAACCTGTCTGCACTGTTCAGAAGATTTCATATCTGACTGTACAATTTCCCACAGTTCTCTTTCGTTCTCCACTACCCTGAATGTAACACCACACAGTTGATACGTTACTCTAGAGCTCCTCCTACCCATATGCAGCACTTTCCATTTGTCAATGTTAACTTTAGTTGCCACTTCTCAGCCCATATGCCAACTTTTCAAGATCCTGCTGCAGTAGCATACTGTCATTACTACCATTAACAGTATGTTACCGCAACAGCATACTGTCATTACTACCATTAACAATCCTGTCAACCTTTGTAACATCTGGAAACTTCAACATTAAGCTTGATATACTTTCAACAATATCATTGATAAATACACAGAACAACAATGTGCCTAACAACGAACTCTGGGGGACACCACTAATAACATTAGTCCAAGAAGAGCAACATCCATTGATTAACAGACTCTGCTTCTCCCACTCAACCATTCTTTTATTCATTGTAGCAACTTGCACTTAATGCCATACTACTCCAATTTGTACATTAGTCTTCCATGTGCAACAGTATCAAAAGCTTTCCTGAAATCCAAGTATATGATACAAAAATTTTTTTTTCATCCAGTTCCATCGTGACCACGTCATAGCATCCAATCAAATTATTCAGACAAGACTTTCTCTTAACAAACCCACGTTGTGTCTTAACTATAACTGCATGCTTGTATCGATCATCCTGAAGTGTTCCTTAACCAGCGACTCCATTATTTTCTCCGGAACAGAAGTTAAACTAACAGGTCTGTAATACTCAAGTCAACCTTTGATCCACCTTTGTGAACTGGGGATATATTTGGACATTTACAGTTTGCGGAGATATTCCCTGAATCCAAGAATGCTCCCATAATTATGGCTAATGGTTTACATACTTCCTTTGCTGCCTTCCTTAATATAACTACATAGATTCCATCCACCCAGGTTCCTTCTTTATGTTTAACTTCAGCAATTTCTCCACCACTTTTCTCTCAGTTATTGCAAAATTATTTAACGTACTATTAGAATTTGATAAACTTCTGTTCTCCACTTCCCACAGAATTTTTCATCTGTGAATGTAGATGCAAAATACTCATTCAGTTTTTTTCCATTATTTTCCCCTGAAAAGAAGTTAAACTAATAGGTATTTAATCATGTCTTCCTTTAATCTCCTTTGTGAACTCGAGATACATTTGCATATGTGCAGCCCATGGGACCGCTCCTGAGTCCAATGATGCACTCATAATGGTGGCTAAGGGTTTGCTTACTTCCTTTGCAGCCTCCTTTAATATAACCGGATAGATCTCATCCACCCCAGGTGCCTTTCTTTTGGTTATCTTAAACAATTTATCATCCACTTTGCTCTTAGTTATTACAAATCATTTAACTGTCTGATAGAGTTTGATAAACATCTGGCCTTCCCCTCCTTGAATAAGTTCTCATGTGTGAATCAGTTTGTTAGCTACCTGAGCAGGATCATAACAGTTGAACCATCGATATTAAGTGGACCAATCTGATTCATCCCCTTCCTTCTAGAGTTTACATAAGTAAAGAACTCTTTGCTGTTTTTCTTTGCATCCTTTGCCAAAGATTTCTCGTAATTCGCCTTCGCCTACCTAACCTCCTTTGTAACTTGGTTACAGACCAGCTTATATCTATCATAGGCTTCTGTGTCAAGTTAATTTATATGTATCCCTTGCATTTTTCTTCTCTGTAACATGTCTAATTAGTTCATCTGACAACCATTAAGCATAAATCTTGAACAATATTTCTTTGTTGGTATGAAAAGCCTAGCGGCTTCCAAGATTAATTCTTTGAATGCTTCCCATTTTGAATTTGCTGTTGGTAACATCATCAGTTGGTTCCACCGTACAGAATTTAAATACTGTCTCAGACCACCGTAGTCACCTTTACGAAAGCAAAAACCCTTCCCTTTACCCCTAATGGTAGTTAAATCTTTAAATAAATTCGACATCAGTACACTCTAATCACTGCCACCTAGTGGTTCCTTTAGCTGTAAAATCATAATGCATGAAGAATCACTACTGATAATCAGATCAAGAGTATTACTCCCTCTATTTGCCTCCCGAACAAGCTGCTGTAGAAAACAATCATCCAATAAATCTACAAAAGCCTTGACAGTGTGCAAGTGACCAATCCACAAGTTCCAGTCAATATCTGGAAAGTTAAAATCCCCCATTAAAGGACATTTTGATTTACTGGTGTATATTCTATTTCTCTGTGTAATTGTTCATTGTACTTATCAGAGTCATTAGGCCTAAAACAAACTCCTACCCCATTTTTGCTTTCCCAGTGCATATGTCACACCAAAGTGACTCAACATTGCACTGTCCATGTATGTCAACTGAATGCACTTCCTTTGATTTTATGTGTTTCTTAACTATTACCATAACCTCACCTCCAACAAATCATCCAAAAAATCCCCAAAAGCCTTGCTAGTGTCCGAGTGACCAATCCACAAATTCCAGTCAATAGCTGGGAAGTTAAAATCCCCCATTAAAGGACTTTCTAATTTACTGGCCCATTCTATTTCCCTGTATAATTGTCCACAATTTGCAGTCAATAGCTGGGAACTTAAAATATCCCATTAAAGGACATTCGGATTTACTGGCTCGTTTTATTTCTCTGTATAATTGTTCATTTTACTCATTAGGCTAATAACAAACTGCTTTCCCAGTGCTTATGTCACACCACACTGACTCAACATTGCACTGTCCATCTCTGTCAACGGAATGCACTTCCTTGGATTTTGTGTGTTTCTTAAATAACAGCATAACCCCTCCTCCCTTCCTATCCTATCTATCCTTTCTGTACACGTTTTACTCCAATTCCAATTCCAATTCTGTATTCTTTATATCTGTATAACACCATGTCTCTGATATTAAAACAATATCCCCATTTGATGTCTTGGCCAGCACTTCTAATTCATCAGATTTACTTGCTATACTTCTAGCATTGGCGTAAGTGCTAATATACATGCATCTGTTCTTACTCTTAGTTACAGCCGATCCAGTTACTTGTTTCATGACTTGTTTAACTTGTCTAATCTTGGGGGGAGACAAAGACTAAGCTTGGGGGAAGACAAAGACTAATAGATTAACAGTAGCCACTGGCAGAGGTGAAAGAGATTCTTGCACTGCTTCTATTGAAATGAGAAGAAGCCTGAAAAACAAGATGCAGGATATTTCAGAGACTGATGGGAGTCATTGCGGTACAAGTAAACACATGGGTTGTGTTAGGGTAGCTAAGAATAGAAACAGGTGCATGTATACTTGCGTGTAACACCAATGCGATGAGTTTAGTAAAAAATTTGATGAATTTAAGGTATTGCTCAAAACATCAAAGGCAGATGTTGTTGGCATTTCAGAGACGTGGTGTCGCACAGATATAAGGAATGCAGAACTGGAATTTGGGGAGTACAACGTCTACAGAAAGGATAGCTAGGATAGGAAGGGAGGAGGGGTTATGCTATTAGTTAAGAAACACATAAAATCCAAGGAAGTGAAGCCAGTCGACATCGCTGGACAGTGCAGTGTCAAGTCAGTTTGGTGTGACTTAAGCACTGGGAGATCAAAATTGAGAGTAGGAGTGTGCTATAGGCCTAATGACTGTGAGGAGTATAATAAGAAACTGTATAGGGAAATAGAGTGGGCCAGTAAATCAGAGTCTTATAATGGGGGATTTTAATTTCCCAGATATTGACTGGAATTTGGGGGCTGGTCACTCACATACTAGCAGGGCTTTTGTGGATTTATTGGATGATTGTTTTCTACATCAGCATGTTCGGGAGGCAACTAGATTGAGTAATACTCTTGATTTGATTATCAGTAGTGATTCTTCATGCACTAAGAATCTGCAGATAAAGGAACCACTACGTGGCAGTCATCACAGTGGCTGAAGTGGGATTTACTCAAAAGAGGTAACTACCATCAGGGGTAAAGGGAAGAGTTATTGCTTTCGTAAATGCGACTACGATGGACTGAGACAGTATTTAAATTCTATACAGTGGGACCAACTGATGATGTTACCAACAGCAAATTCCAAATGGGAAGCATTCAAAGAACTTACCTTGGAAGCTACTAGGCTTTACATACCAACTAAGAAATATTGTTCAAGGTTCAGGCCTAAATGGATGTCATATGAACTAATGAGACATGTGGCAGAGAAGAAAAATGCATGGGACACATACAAATTAACACGTGACACAGAAGCCTATGATAGATACAAGTTGATCTGTAACCAAGTTACAAAGGAGGTTAGGCAGGCGAAGGCAGATAACGAGAAATCTTTGACAAGGGATGCAAAGAAAAACAGCAAAGAGTTCTTTACTTATGTAAACTCTAGAAGGAAGGAGATGAATCAGATTGGTCCATTTGACATCGATGGTTCAACTGTTGATGGTCCTGCTCAGGTAGCTAACAAACTAAATGAATATTTTGCATCGACATTCACACATGAGGAGTTATTCAGGGAGGGGAATGCCAGAGGTGCATTCAACTCTGGCAGTAAGCTAGATAATCTTGTAATAACTGAGAGTAAAGTGGAGGAGAAATTGTTGAAGATAAAGACAAGAAAGGCACCTGGGGGTGGATGGGATCTATCCAGTTATATTAAAGGAGGCAGCAAAGAAAGTAAGCAAACCCTTAGCTATAATTATGAGAGCTTCCTTGGACTCAGGGGAGGTACCCACAGACTTGAGATGTGCAAATGTGACCCCAATTCACAAAGGAGGATCAAAGGCTGACACAAGTAATTATAGACCTGTGAGTTTAAATTCTGTTCCAGGAAAATTAATGAAGGCACTGGTAAAGAAGCACTGCAAGATCATCTAGACAAGACTTCAGTTATAGCTCGCACACAGCATGGTTTTGTTAAGGGGAAGTCGTGCCTGACCAATTTGATTGGATACTATTATGAAGTCACAAAAGAACTGGATGCAGGGAATAACTTTGATACACATGGAAGACTGCTGCACAAATTGCAGCTGTGTGACATTGGAGGCAAATTGCTGCTATGGATAAAGGGGTGGTTGAGGGGGAGAAGACAGAGAATGGTAATCAATGGACACTGCTCATCGTGGATTAATGTTATTAGTGGAGTCCCTCAGGGTTCAGTGTTGGATCCATTATTGTTTTCTGTATTTATAAATGATATTGATGATGGTATATCAAGCTTAATGTCGAAGTTTGCAGACGATACGAAGGTTGGCAGGGTTATCAAGGACACTACTGACACTATGCTGCTGCAACAGGATCTGGAAAGGTTGAGCAGATGGGCTGAGAGGTGGCAAATGAAGTTTAACATTGACAAATGTAAAGTACTACCTATGGGAAACAGCAACCCCAGAGCAACGTATCAACTTTGTGGTACTACACTGACAGTGGTAGAGAATTAAAGGGACCTGGGGGTGTTTGTGCAGGCAGACATGAAGTTCTCTGAGCAGGTGCAGACGGGCTGCAAGGGTAACTCATGGTGTCTTATCAATGATACACAGGAATATTTCTAGCAGTGATAAGGAGGTGATTGTTCCCTTGTATAAGGCAATGGTCAGTCCACACCTAGAGTGCTGTATACAACCCTGGAGGCCTCATTTCAAGAAGGATGTAGACCTGCTGGAACGAGTACAGAGAAGGGCAACAAGATTAGTGAATGGAAGAAAGGGGTGCTCTTACGAGGAAAGGCTTAAGTTTTGCAAATTACAGTTTCTGGAGACTAGGCTCCAGAGAGGTGATCTGATAGAGGTGTATAAATTCTTGAATGGTTTGAGCATGATCAATGCTGATGGGATTCTTTCTCTTGCTCAGAATAATCACCTGAGAGGGCATAAATTCAAATTGAGGAAAGACAGATGTAGGATAGACGTGCGAAAATTTGCCTTTAGCCAGAGGGTGGTTCGTTGGTGGAATAGACTTCCATCCCTTGTTGTGGAAGTTGGTAGCATAAATAAATTTAAGGCTCAGCTGGACAGGTATTTCGAACGAACAGAGGGGTGAAGTGGAAGTGGTTTTTTTTTTTTTTTTTTTGGCTGATGCTGCATAAGCTAGCTTTCTTGCATCAAATGCCTCTTCTAATGCTAATGCTAATGACTCCCTGTTCCCTAAATCCCCAGCAACTTGCTTTTTGGGCTGTTGCCCATTCCAATAGAAGCAGTGCAGGAACCACTTCCACCTCACCTGCGGCTACTGTTAACCTATTAGCTAGCAGTCTTCCGATCCGCCTAACGTTCCCTCAATAACATCGGCCAATATTCTGGCACTCTTTCTATTTAAGTGCATCCATTTCTGTAGAAGCAATCACTCCTGTTGACAAGCACAGACCACGCTGAGAAAAATTCTACCCCATGAGATCTTGCACAATCTCTCAGGGCCGAATTGATTGATAAGGCTCTCATCATATACTCCCTCCCATCATGTCTGGGCAGAATTGCAGACACTTTCAAATTTAACCGTAACTCGCAACTTTTTTTTTCAACGTTGACCTGTACTTTTTAAGTAAATCTGTAGATCCCTACACGTAATATCATTAGTGCTAATGTGTACAGGGATATCACCTTGTGCCCTTAAAAGATGATATCTGCTCTACATCAGGGTATGTTTGCCCTTGGCAGACATACCCTGATCCTATTCCACCTTTCCTTTTTGCACTATATATTTCCTGTTTGCTTGACAATTGAGTCAACGACAATAACTAGCTCCTGTGGGACCAGCACATTCTGCTCTGAAGATTCCCGCTGTGTTGCCTGGTGCACAAGAGTGAGCTCTGGCTTTGAGTTGGGCAGCTGAGAGCTTGATGGGCCCACCCATTTTAATACCTTAAGAGGGAATCTACCCGACTCTTCGAACTCTCATAGACGCCTATCAGAACACTGAGTTGGCACCTTATTTCCTCACATTCAATGCACATAGCACACACAAAGATATCCTCCATGGCTAGATTATGTCCTCTTCCAGAAAGGTCCACAACATTTTACATTTGGGTGATTCCATGTCAAGTGGCCTAATTTTGAACATGATTCCTGCTCGACCATCATCAGTTTTGTTGAAACTTGGTTTAGATGTTTAAACAGATTTTCAAAGAAGCTGGGCAAATATTCAGTTCAAAATATAGTATGCTTGAGACACCAGCACCTTTTTTGTGGAGGTCATCTGTGTTTCACGGAGCAAATCACAAAATTTTCAATTTTAAGTGTTACTGTTCCACAACATTAATTCAGGCTTAATGTCGAGGTTTGCAGATGATACAAATGTTGGCAGGGTTGTTAATGACAGTAATGGCAGTGTGCTACTGCAACAGGATCTAGATAATAATTGGGCAGATGGGCTAAGAAGTGGCAACTGAAGTTTAACCTTGACAAATGCAAAGTGTTTAACCTTCACAAATGCAAAGTGTTTAACCTTGACAAATGCATATGGATAGAAGTAACCCCAGAGAAACGTACAAACTGTGTGGTACTACACTTAAGGTGGTAGAAAATAAAAAAGACCTTGGAGTAATTGTGCAGGCAGATATGAAGTTTTCTGAGCTATGCAGACAGGCTGCCAGGGCAGGTCATGGGGTGTTGTCAATGATATAGGAAGTTTGCTAGCAGGGAAAAGGAGGTGATTATCCCTCTGTGTAAGGCAATGGTCAGGCCATGCCTTGAGTACTGCGTACAAGTCTGGAGGCCTCATTTTAGGAAGGATGTAGATTTACTTGAGCGTGTACAGAGAAGGGCAACAAGATTGGTGAGGGGAATGAAGGGATCCTCTTACCAAGAGAGGTTTAAGTTCTGCAAATTGCAGTGGCTGGAGACTAGGCACATGGCCGGTGATCTGATTTGGGTATATAAGGCCTTGAATGGGTTGAGCACGCTGAATTCTGATGGGATCCTTCCACTTGTTCAGATTACGAACCTAAGGGGGCATAAATTCAAATTAAGAAAGGAGAGATGTAGAATAGCTGTGCGGAAATTTGCCTTTAGCCAGCGGGTGGTTAATTGCTGGAACAAACTTCCATCTTTCGCTGTGGAAGCTGATAGGTTGAATAAATTTAAGGAGGAACTGGATAAACATTTAGAGGGATTTGTTCTGTAAATTTTTTTTTTTTTTTTTTTTTTTTGGCTGATGCTCCATAAGCGCATACACATGCTTTCTTGCATCACATTCCGCCACTACTACTACTACTACATTGAGAGGTAGTGCTCTGAAACTTGGTGTACCTAGTTAACTTTTGGCAAAGAATGCAAAACATTTGGTGTCGAAGCTCAAAAACATTCACATTTTTTACAATGCGGTCTAAAACTGGCACCAAAAATTTGTCACAACAAATTTCAGCAAGAATTTTGAAAGTCATAACGTTGAAATAAAAACGTCTGGTACCTTCTTCTTTGGACATTCCATTTAATATCTGTATGAATTCAGCCTAACTAAATATGAGCTCTTACACTTGTTTGCTGGCTGAGATATTTTTCTTCAAAAATAGACTCAAAATATGAAAGTCAAAATTTTACCTATTTTTTAGATGCAAATATCTTAATATGGGACACCAATTCTCTCGTTTTGCCACCATTGGAAAAAGCAGGTTTTTGCAACAAGAATCATTGTTTTTCAGTTTTGTGTCTTGCTAATTAAGGCCTAAAAATGGCCTTAAACATTTTATATTTTCCACATAATATTTGCATACTATCATGTAGGTTAGTGCAAATGCATCATTTGAACATGGCTATCTAACAAAGTAGTTGAATTAATTAATTTAATTAATTATTAATATTGGCATCGTTTTGGTTATATCTCATATTGTGAATGCTTCACAACGTGTTGCCATGGTATTGTACTACCTCGAATAAATAACACTTCACCGGTGGAGAAGACTATTGTTATTTTTTCTTGGCAGATACCACCACCCAGACAGCACCGTTTTGAAATATGGTATGGGATAAAGTTCTCGGTTATCCTCATACTATCCCTATTAGACTTAGAAAAGAGATAAAGATGTAGGAAGGTGATAGTAGGAGAAGTAGAGGAAGGAAATGCCGTAGAAGGAAGAAAGGGACAGTTGCTCCTTCAACTCACACTCAAAGCTCATATATTCCTCGAATAGGCAACGCTTCCCCAGTAGAGAAGGTTGTTGTTACCTATTCGAGGAAACTCAGTGGTCATCAGACCCCCCCCCCAGACGGCACCGTTTTGAAATATGGTATGGGATAAAGATATCAGCTATCCCTCAATATCCCTAAAAAGACTGAGCAAAGAAAAAAAAAGAGGTAGGAAAGTGATAGTAAGAAGAAAAGATGCCATAGAAGAATGAAAGGGATAATTATTTATAATTTGTACTAATTCAGAGCTCCATTCCCCGGTTGGGCAATGCGTCCCCCTGACAGGGACTGTTGTTACCCAGTCAGAGTCCTGCAAACATGATTAAGATCATGTTTGCAGGACTGATGGTGCCTACATGGTGCCGTTTCTGGCTCTTTAGCCTTCATCAGTGGGTAGATAGGCGTACTGGTTAGACCAGACGTGCTTTCCAGTTTCCAGATATATCTATGGAATTAACTCTTCAGGGACCCTTTATTGGTCCTGCTTTGGGACAATCTAGTGGCCTGTATGGCTTAAAAAAAAAAAAAAAAAACCGAAAAGGGACATCACCCTTATTCACTCATCTCTATATGACTCAACCCAATCGGGCTGCTCACTCGTCCACTGACGACATCTTTTTGGTGGGTGGGCAGGTACCCTGATGCTGCAATAGTGACAACCCAGTTATGAAGTATAACTTCACAATATGAGGGATGCCTGATGGTGTATAGTGATATAGACGATAAAGTGTGTAAGGGCAAAGGCCTCATGCTACGAGGTAGAATAACCAGTGCTTTTTTTGGGACAGTACGCAACGGTACGGCGTACCGGCACCTTCACTAACAGTGACGTGTGACATTTGGATGCAGTGCACTTCGAAATTTGTAATATTCCGTAAATTTTTTTCACGTTTACCTACATGATAACTAAATTTGCATTTTTCACTGTCTATTAAGATATTTTCTACATAAAACTGTATAACCAAATTTATAATTCTAAATTATTCAGTCGGATCTCTGTTTAATGATGTCCTTTTATAGCGAATTATTTTGAATGCCTCTTGGAAGTTACATTTAAAATACTTTCCGTTGAGCAAAGAAAATTTTCATATAGTGAACGGAGAATTAACTCGGTACGCACTCCGCATTTCTAGCCTTCAGGCAATTTAGGCAATTAATGCTGCTGTGCGAATTAAGGGAGCTAAAGGGATTACCATTCTACAACTTAGTGGTACCTGGTAAAACCTATCCGACCACCTGTCCCACATACGGAGAAGTCGCGCTGGTCAGCTGGTTTCGGAAGAATTGAATCATTTGATGGACACTCTGTGTACGATACCAATTTCATCCAGTCAATGTGAACGAGGATTTTCACAAATGAATCTGATCACCAGCCCAACCAAAGCTTCGTTGATGACAGTTTCTTCACTACTGTTTCTTAAAATTGTAGGCCACCGCTGACCCGCTTCGATCCAACAAAATATGTCGATTCGTGGCTGCTTCGGACACTTTCGATGAGAACTTAATAAAAATTTGAATATTCTACAAAAAAACTTTATTATGGAATTATTTTTACTTATTATTTTTAGAGTCTCTAGTCTAACGAAGGACCCTTATAATGTCACTCGGTTGTCTGTCTATCCGTCTGTCTGCCACAGCACTGTATCTCTGGAACCACTCAACCTATTGACTCAAAATTTTGCATGAGTTTGTACATCGTGTGGGCCAACATAACGCCATATTGATCGTTGTTGACAAAAAATTTGTTTGAGAAATGGAGGGGACAAAAAATGTCGACAACTTACAGCTTATTATACACCGTTGGAAAGAGCTCAACGAGTAGGTTTAAAACGTTATTTTTAAATAATTTTAAAATTAAAAATAGCGGCGCCAGACAGGAAAATGTGCCCAATTTTCGTGTCCCCCCCCTATTTCCGTCGCTAATGGAGCTAAAAATTTAAAAATCACATTAGCTATCCGTTATTCGATGGTTATCAAGGGGAAACTATTTCCATTGAAATCTATCATTTACTTTTTGTTTTAAAAAAAAAAAATTATTGCACTTCGATAGCACGCTTCTTTGTACTAAGTAACTCTCCTTTTCGTGACAAAAAAGGTTGCTAAATAGACAGTCAGTAAATAGCCTCCGTAGCCAACTGGTCAGGAGCAGGAGTAGCATATGCTCCTTGAGTAAACTGGAGTTTAAGCCCATGACTACTAAATACGGTCGATCTGCCCACCAGAGTTCATTTCCCTCAACATGAATTGTTGAGGAGGCATCCATCCTGCAGTGGGTTGATATGGCTTTACTTTTTTTATTATTATTTTTTTTTAGTTAATAAATGACCTTTATAGGTCATTTATTAACTAAAAAAAATAAATAAAGCTCTCTATTTGAGATATTACACTAACGACCATTAGTGACTAATCCAAATTACCACTAAAGTTCTTAATCCAAATTACCACTAAAGTAACAATATCAGAGAAAAAAAGTTTTAGAGTACTTTTCATATCCTTTTAATTTTCGATTTTTCCTGATAGCAAAGAATGAGTACTGGCACCTATTCTTTTACAAAAAAAGCACTGAGAATGACTATCGTGTAGGTTAGTGCAACTGTATCTCTCATATTGTGAAGTTATACTTCATAACTGGGTTGTCACTATTGCAACACCAGGGTACATGCCCACCCACCGAAAAGAAGCCAACAAGATTTGAAACGGTGCCGTCTGGGTGACGGTATCCGCCGAGAATAAATAACAATAGTCTTCTCCACTGGTGAACTGTTATTCATTCGAGGTAGTACAATACAATGGCAACTCGTTGTGAAGGCATTCACAATATGAGATATAACCAAAACGATGCCAATGTAATTAATTAATTTAATTAATTCAACAACATTGGTAGATAGCTATGTTAAAATGATGCATTTGCACTAACCTACATGATAGTCAATCTACCTTGCAGCCTTTGCCCCTTAAACACTTTATAGTCTATTTGCATACTTATTTGATGGTGAGGTTTCACGACTCAATAAGGACAGAACTATTGCATTTACAAGAGTGAAATTTTCTGCAATTACTCTGCCCTTTATTAAAAACACGAGCAGCATCTTCTTTAGCCCTCTGAACAGCCTCAATCATTTGGGACCGGACTCCACTGGATGCCAAAAGCGTTCTACAGGAGCATCATTGTAGAAGGCATCCCTGGCACATGCGGACTCGATTGCATCCTGGATTTGTCTCAGATTGTTAAGTGGTGCATTCTTTCTGCAAACAGAGCTTTCCAATTCATCCCACAAATTCTTAATTTAATTGAGTCTCTCTCTCTCTCTCTCTCTCTCTCTCTCTCTCTCTCTCTCTCTCTCTCTCTCTCTCTCTCTCTCTCTCTCGAGGAATTGAGGAAACCACAGGTACGATAAGATCACATTCAAGCTCCTAGTCCTAATGGATTCATTAATTCCTGTTACTGTTTCCATATGGAGGGTTTAGTGTCAAACAATGTTAACTACGAAATCATTTTGTAGGAAACATTTTTGTAATTAACCAAGAAAATGTCAAGGGAGCTTTTAAACTAAAGTTATCTCAAAAAAAAAAAAAACGCCATTTTGTAATTAATGTTATTTGACACTAAACCATCGATATCTTGATCCTACCATCACGGTAGAAAACTGAAATTCGTTGGACCAGGCGAACGTTTTCCACTCCTAAATATTCAACGTCACTGTTCCTGTGTACCCGCAGCTGTTCGTTTTTCAACAAAAACAACAGAACATAATGGGGTCATCTGATGATATATGCATTATACGTTCTGATACATTCCTTTTAACAGTATTTTTGTAGTGTTCTTATTGTAAGATTTCGGCACATCAGCGACTTAGACCATATTGCGCAGTATAAACTATATCTAAATTGCGTCTGTTCTCTGGTCGATTTGCATGTTTCCTGAACGAAAAACTCTTGCTTCCAGGAGAAACAACCATGCTACCTCGCATGAGACGGACTAACCCCAGCCAAGTTGTGAAAAAGACCCATTAAGTGAAATAAAATTTTTAAAGTACGTATGTATAATTTTGTATGAATCCCCGCTTTAGCCGACTTTTTCTATTAATCGACCAACCACCGGTTCCTATCACGTCGGATAAAACGGCTTCTCCTGTACCTAGCATGGTGACAACATTTGTGATATTTACACATCTGGCACCAATTATCATAGCTCGAGTAAAGTCACTTAGATCGCGCTGTTGGCCCAAATCTCTCGTTAAATCACACACACACAAGCGCCTACTCCTCCTCAGTATCTGGCTACCTGCTTTATATTGCCTGGTTCAAATATGTTACACTATTCTGACGGAATAGTCGATTTCTTAAATAAGGGTGTATACTTAAAGCACAAACCACTCACTGTATAATAGCATGCAAACTTATGGAGCACACAATAACTTGCAGCTTTACACAGTAAGAAACCGGGAGTTATAACAGGATGTGCGTCGCTTTGACCGCCTGTAGATAACAGATCACAATCATTTCGAGGTGGAACTGGAATGGGCTGTAATTGCAGAATGCGCAAAAATGAAAAGCATATAAAAAAAGTAGTTTCAAAAAAAGATACTAAAATGTGTTGTGCTGCATGATACCACAATTTACAGTAGACTTTCGGGATAACGGCACCTTTGGGGATTCAAGGTGCCGTTATTTCGATTTTTCCGTTATCTAGAAAGTTTTATTTTTAATATTTTTAATGCAGAAATAATAAGGCTAAATCAGAAATAGTGTGATTAAGAATGCAATTTTATTAACTGCACATAAAAAACATAAACATGTTGATGATCCAATGTAATATTCTGCCATTAATACACTCCTGCTTAAGGTCAAGTTTAGTCTGCGCGGGTAACACAGTGGTATCGTCACCGTTTTCCCTACACCAAGGGGAAAAGACCCGGGTTCGAATCCTGTCGATGATGCGACGAACGTTTATAGACTTTTTTTCACTCTGTGGCTGAGTTACGTCAGAAGCGTATGAGTAAATAAGGTTTTCCCCCAGAAACTGGGGTTTTTCGCCGAGCAAAACAAGCAAATCACTAGAGAACACATGCAATTTACAGACACAATACACATGGGTATATGAATTAAATTTTCCGGGGGACCCTAATATGTAATAGTTTGGATTATATCGAGTTTGTAACTAAGCTTTAATGTTGTTCTTCTTTTCCTCTCTGTATGAAGTTTATTAACTTTAAGAGCCATAGTGAAGGGTTTTAATGTAAAATAAATGTCAAACAGTGGTAGAGGGGCTCACAACCGGTGAGTATGGGCTTGGCACACCCCGGGTCCTGAGCTGGATATCATTATCCTTCTCTTTCTTAGTGATTTCCTTCTACTTCTCTCTCTCTCTCTCTCTCTCTCTCTCTCTCTCTCTCAGGGTAACTCAGAAATTTTTTTTTGGCTGGTGCAGCATAAGCCTCAGGCTTCATTGCACCATATAGCTAATAATAATAATAATAATGATAATAATAATAATAATAATAATAATAATAATCCATTATATCAGTACAGAATTCAGTTTTAAAATGGCGAACGCAAACAAATACAGTAATCAATTGACTTGCCGTTTTCTTTTTTCGGTACTGCAAGACATCTGCCCTGTATGTAAACATCCCATCTCAATGGCTCGAATGTTAGCTCGAATGTTCCGTTATTTCTACAGCCTACTGTATTTGATCAGGTTTCAATATAGTATGAGGAATGTACTAGTTCTTCTTCTTCTTCTTCTAGTTCTCTGCGCACAGGCAGATTCAGGGCTCCATTTTTCCCTATCTTGTGTGCTTTCCTTTTAATTCCTGCATAATTTCCTCTTCCCATCCAATCCATCATTCCAATTCTTCTTCTCCCAATAGCTCTCTTCTCACATATCTTCCCCTCAATTACTTTCCTCAAGATGCTTTCTCTTCTCAAAACATGTCCTATAAAGTTCTTTTGTCTTCTTCTTAGTTCTTTTACTAACGTTCTCTCTTTACCTACTTTCCTTAAAACTTACTCATTACTCACGCTGTCCATCCATTTCACCGTTTCCATTCTTCTCCATACCTACATCTCGAACTAGCCGTCTAATCTCCTCTCTTCCCAGTGTCCATGTCTCTGAACCATATAGTACAAAGTCCATAATAATATATTCACCATTTGCTTTCTTAATTCCTTCTTGAAATTTCTTCTCAATAGTTCTTTTCTATTACTAAATTCCTCTTTGCCCATTGCAATTCTTTTTTTTATTTCCTCCAGACTTTTTGCCATTTTCTGTCATTATGCTTCCCAAATATCTATATCTGTCCACCTGTTCCAATACTAGTCCATCTAATTTTACATTGATTCTTTTTCTTTCTGACCACTTTGAAATTAACATTATCTTGGTTTTCTTGCTTGTTAATCTTCATATTGCACTCCTTTACTTTGCTGTTCAAGATATCCAAGGAGCTCTGTAATTCTTCTTCATTATTAGCAATCAAAAGCTGGCTAGCTGCAAATCTTATTGTCTTTATCTTCTCCTACCCCACCTTTCTGCTCTTCTTTGTACTCTTTCATAAATGCTTCTGCATATAAATTAAATAGTAAAGGGACCGTGGAACATCCTTGCCTTACACCCCCACCAATGTCTACTTCTTATGATTCCTCTCCATCAATCCGAACCATAGCTGTCTGTCCCTTGTAAAGTTCCCAAATTAGTTTAAGATCTCTTTTGTCTAGGCCTACCTTTCCTAGGATTTTCATCAGCTTAATCCAATTCACTCTGTCAAAAGACTTTTCGAGATCAACAAAACAGATTTCCAGATCTTTTCCTATTTCCATAATTCTTTCTGCTAGTGTTTCTAATGTTCCTATTGCCAGTCTGGTCCCACAGACTTCTCTGAACCTGAATTGATCTTCTATGAATTCACACACACTTGCTTTTACTTTAATTCGTTCTGAGAGAATTTTTAGTAATGCTATTATTATTATTATTATTATTATTATTATTATTTCTCCCTGATTGGGGGATTCCACTCCGTGACGTGGGACGGCATTCATCATCCTGAAGTGACATCATACTGTCATGGATCTGCAAACTTGTGTTTATTCACAGCAAGCCCTCCTTGAGGGTCACTCCACTATCAGCAACCTGTAGACGTGCTTCGTGGCATGGGATCAATGCATCTTGAAAGTCACCCGGAACCAAGAGGTGCTAGTTATGAAGATAAAAATTGCTCAATGTAATAGCCATTTATTGTAAATATACTAAAAGTACAGAACACCAAGCTTAAGTGTTACCTAAAGAAAATCATGAAAAATGTTGGCGACATGCCTTTCATGGATTTACTTCAGGAGCCAGCTAAAAACTGAATATTACCGAGATAAATCTTTTTCTTAAGATATCCTATAACTGGAAGTCATAAATATTAAGATCCAAAGAACACGATAACAGGCATTTTCAAAGTGGATATACAGTGTTTGCTAGACTGTGCCAGTAGCTTCCCACAAAACCGCACTCAGTGAAGAGGCAAGAGACTGCAAAACCAGATGAGCGTGAGTTGTGTTGTTTGCCATGAGTTACATGAGTTGCTGTTTGTGTTTTCATCTGGTTACAAAGTTACTGGGAGGTGCGATCACCAAGGAAAGCAACTCCAGCATCTGTTCATAGCGTGAGGAGCAAAAATAGGAACACCTGATGGGGGAAGGAGCCCCAAATAAAGAGTGGAGAGAATGGAAGAAAACGAATGAAAGGTTAAGACGAAAGAGGAGCACTAAGAGAGAGAGAGAGAGAGAGAGAGAGAGAGAGAGAGAGAGAGAGAGAGAGAGAGAGAGAGAGAGAGAGAGAGAGATCTCCCCGAGTTCAATAGGACCTAGGAAAACGTATAGTCGGTGAGATTCCCTCTAGAAGGGTGGGAAGAGAATCAGTGATAAAGTAAAAGTATCTACATGTGAAACTAGATACTCTTCCAAGGAGGTATTCTGAGGCAGTCATGAGAGCATGAGTTTCATTACTGAAAGGTTGTCTCCTCTGCTAAAGGAGACCAAAGTCGGTGATATTTCTTCCACGATGTTGTTGTTGTAGTAGGGTTTTAAGATCATCAGCGACTAAGGCCGTACTGCTCCGTGTCTGTAAAAAATTGCGTGTGTTCTGAGTTTGATTTTTTGTTTTCTGAACGGAAAACCTGAGTTTCCGGGAGAAAGCCCTGCTACCTTCGCCTGAGACCAACTAACTCAGTCATGTTTTAAAAACAGACCCATAAATATTCGTCCAGTTATCGACGGGACTCGAACTCGGGGCTTTTCCACCCGGTGCGTGGAGGACGGCGATTCTACGAACTGTGCTTCCACGAGGTCTATCCTCCATGAGACAGTCTCAAAAGTTCACCTGTGGAAGGTGGTGGGAGAGTTCGTATCCCAGCTGAGGATTACCATGACAGCAAATCCTATCCCAAAAGAGTTAGCATGCGGTAGATCTTCCTGTTGAAGAAAATCTCACACTGGGAGAACCAGCATCGCTTCTTCATTCTGCCTGGCATGCCAGGCCAGCAAATAGACATTCTACCCCGAATGGGGTTAGCAGCAGTGGAAACCATCCACTTGGGAACAGCCTACTTATTCATCCTACGCTAGGGTTCTAGAGTCTCACAGATCCCAAGAGGCTCCAGGATGGAGGAGCTACTCCCAGGGTCTTCCTCGGCAAAGCACATCACATGTAATCATCAGGCATTTGCAAAATGCTAGTAGATGATATGGTCATCATGAAATGTGACTTGAAGCAAATCTTTAACCAGCCGAATATTGCGTGGACTAATTGACAGGAGCCAACGCTACTTGAAATGTCTGGCCCTCATTGTGCCATCATCCCCTAAGGAATCTGATTTTGGAGCTGCAAATGGCCAAAGGCAAACTTAACTGTTTCCTTGACATATATATAGCAACATGGTATGAACATGTTAGAAGTTTTGATGACAAAAACAAATGCACACAGGTAACAACTAACTAAACGGTTAGTCTATGGAAATTGGTCATGTGAATGTGAAGAATGCCTTACCAGATGATTATGTTATCCAAACTGTGAAGTTCCAAGGAGGAGGAGGGGGAGGAAGGGATATCACAGTCTGAGATATTTCTTGTGTAAGGACTAGTCCACTGGCCACATTGAACCATAAATGTTGCACCCTGTATTGATGTTCTAGACATTTCTATTAGCCCTACATCATTGTAACCTTAAAAAGTAAAGTGCAGCCATTATCAACCCACTGCAGGATGGAAGCCTCCTCAACAATTCATGCTGAGGGAAATGGACCATAATCTGCCACGCTGGTCCAGTGCGGGTTGGCAGATCGACCGTATTCAGCAGGCAGGGGCTTGAACCCCGGTCTACTCAAAGAGCGTGTGCTACTGCACTCCCGCTCTTGCCCACTCGGCTACGGAGGCCATTGTAACCTTATGGAACCTTTACACTTTTAAACAAGAAAATGTCCCATGTCACAAAGCAAGGATTGTCAATGTATGACTTTGAGAAAATAACATTGAAATATTGGAGTGGCTAGCACACAGCTAGACCTCAACCCAATTTAAGATCTTTGGAATGTACTGGAACGCAAAATTAGGGCAAGGCTATAACATTTCTCTTTATTAAAGGAGTTCAAATGCTTTAAAAGTGTAGGGCACCACAATACCAGTTTTATTTTCTATCAGACATTAAGGAATACCTTCACAGACCACTAAAGCAGTCACTGCAGCCAGAGAGGAACCAGTACACGCTATTTATATGAATAAATAAATTTTTTGTTCATAATTAAAGTATCCCAGTGGTGGGAGTTTTTATATTACAGTGTAGATGGGCTGCGGTTTTGTTTACAAGCGTGTTTGTCTTCACTGGTCGGTCGGCAGGTAAGTTGGAAATGGCTCGATGAAAAATCCGAGAAACACTTTAAGAATTCCTTGATTCACTAATTGGATATGAAGCCACATCTTCACTAAGCAAGGGACAAAATGGTGAAATCGCTATACTGTCATGGATCTCAAAGCGCGCTGAAAACTTATTGTCGTTCTGAACCAATTATGTTGTCTAATCATGGAACAGTGTCTTCCATGACGTTAGTAAGCCGTCCATATAAGTAAACTCTAAGCAGTCTCCTGGGGAGACAAGAAGACCTCAGCCTACACCTGTTCTTCAAGTGTAGGCCGATTACATAGTTCGCACAGGGTGCCATTCTCTACAGCGAGTCTAGTGCAGCTTCTAAATGGTATATAGGGGATTCACTACTTGTCTCTACTTTGGAGAAGTTTAGATTCGATTCCCTCATAGTCTGGAGAATGCTAAAGACTGCTTCTATAAGGGTCGTAGCTAATCAAGTCTTAATTTTTATGTTTTAATATTTGTTTTCAAAGTATGAATAGTATAGATTCATTATTTATTTAGTTTCAAAGCATTTAAATTGTTTTTAAAATACGGATGTATTGTATTGTATTCTCTCGCTCAAAGATTAGGGTTGGTGATTCGATGTATTTTTGGGTCGGGCTTGGGATCGCGGGCCTCTGATTCCGTGGTGCATTGGATTATTGATTTTGTCTATGAGGGTGTGGAATACATGTAAACTATTTGTATAGTTGATTCAACAATGGAGAGTATCAGTACTGAAGTGTTCTACAAGACATCATAGAGGTAATTTCTCCCTTTCTTAACTAATGGTTATTCTATAGAATACTGTACCACCATACCAAATTTTGTCCAATGTTCGCAAGCTGCATGAGTTGCACCACTTTTCCCACGTGTTCTATTAATTTTGACGAGCGGTGTAGTATGTTTGTGAGCCAATTCCAGCATTACATTCTCATCTTTATTCCCAGATGAAAATTGCAATTATCATCTGGGAATAAAGATCTCATATGAAAATTGTAGTTACAGTCTTGAATGAAAAGACATGATAATGATGATGATAAAACTGGAATTTAAAACAATCGCTAGCCAAGGTCATACTGATGAATGTGTCTAAAAGTTTCATGTAAAGACGTTAGGAGACTGTTTTAAGATGGGAATTCGGACGCCTACTTTCCACGTTTGTTTACTCGAAAAAACGTCAGATACAGTATATTGGCTGAATATAATGTTCCCTTTTTCATTCGGATATCCTTTAATTAACATCCTTATTAACGTTAGAAGGCAGGTAAGAATCCAAAATCAGTGTTCGAAAAATTATACTGTAATCGTTTAACAATAGAGAAGAAAAAGCAAAATTAAAATCAATTAGGCTTTTACAAAAATCTTTTCAACTTAATATTACACGACTACTTCTAAGAATTAATCCTCACGATATTAAAATAATATTATGCAATGCATGCCATGTCGATAAATACAAGGTTATTTTATCTGAACTACACCCTGTTCTGATAGATTAACTAACCTTTGATCAATAGATTACATAAAAAAAAAAATGAAGTCAAATGACTAGACAAAAAAAAAAAGGTTTGTGGAAGTTGCAAAATCTTTTAAAAGATATGATAAATTCATATTTATTTAACAAACCTACATCACAAAATATAAAAAGATACAGAGCAGAATTTAAGGTAATCCAAATAGCAAAACAAAGTTCGGAAAAGCTTTTAAAAATAAAAAATGAACGTGAAGACCAATTTAAAAAACAATAAAGAAAAATAGCAGAGAAAGTACACTTATTCCAATCTTATTTTTCATATTTTAAAAAATATTTTCATCAATAGCTTCTCAATTACAATTTTTTTTAAAGAAAGAAATGATACATAATGATTAATAAAATTAAACTCAGGGGCTCACAATTGGTGAGTATGGGTTTGGCACACCCAGGGTCCAGAGCGAGATATCATCATTCTTCTCTTTCTTGGTGATTCCTTTCTGCTTCTCTCTCTCTCTCTCTCTCTCTCTCTCTCTCTCTCTCTCTCTCTCTCTCTCTCTCTCTCTCTCTCTCTCTCTCTCTCAAGGTAACTCAGAAATTTTTTTTTTTTGGCTGGTGCAATTTCAAACTGATTTCTCGATCCTTGCAAATAAATTCATCAGCACGTTGAACAATATACAGGGTGTCTCAAAAATATTGGTACAAATGTTTAGGGGAGGTAGGTAACATCTAAAGGAATGTGAATCGCATAGGAACCCATAACCGGAAACGTCACGGGAAAGTAGTAGCAGAGGCACAAGAAGCAGAAATGACAAAAGACAGTAATTAATGGCAAACATTTATTTGACATAATATTAACAATGGAGTACGAGATGGATGCATTTCATGATGTTACAACAGATGCTAGAAGATTCCACCATGAGAAGCGATGCATGCGTGACACCGACGCAGCATGGATTGGCGGACACGGTCAAACACACCTGGAGTTTCTTTGACAGTAGCAGCAGCGCAGACGAGTCTCGCCACGAGATCCATTTCCGTCTCAACAGGCGATTCATACACGATAGATTTGAGGGCTCCCACAGAAAGAAATCGATGCTCAATAAATCAGGTGAGCGTGGGGCCCAGGCCAAGCAACGGGTCCACCATGGCCAATCCATCGACGCCCAAAACGCCTGTTCAAATGGTCACGAACACACCTTCCATAATGGGCAGGCGCCCCGTCATGTTGAAACCAAATGTTGCGTCTCACATCGTCAAGTAACCCTGGTAGAACTTGTTCAAGAAAGATCCGATATTTAGCGGAGTTCATGCGGGATGGTAACAGCTATGAGCCGACTTAGCAGTCACCGACCATACCTGCCCACACATTTATTGCGAAGCGATGCTGTGCCGCATGGGGGGTCTGCGTGGTAGCACAGTGGTATCGTCACCGTCCTCCCCACACCGGGTGGAAAAGGCCCGGTTTCGAATCCCGTCGATGACGCGAGGAACTTTAGTGGGCTTTTTTCACTCCATGGCTGAGTTAGTCGGTCTCAGGCGTAAATAGCAAGGTTTTTTTCCTCAGAAACTGAGGTTTTTTTCGTCCAGCAAAACAGGCAAATCGACCAGAGAACACACGCAATTTACAGACACGAATACGGGTTAATGTAATCATTTACGGGTAACCCTAATATAGTATTTTTTTTTTTTTTTTTTTTGTGCCGCATGAGGGCACACACCGTGCGGGTTGTCATGAGCCCACACATGAGCATTGTGCTGATTGAATAAGCCTTCCCGAGTGAAATAAGCCTCAACCGTGACCAAAATATAGGCTGGAAAATTCAAATCTTGAACACTTTCTTGGAGAAACCACTGCACAAGCCACACGTGCAGGATGATCTTGGGGGAGCAGTAACTAAACTCTTTGGAGATGAAAGGGGTGTAAGGAATCGTGGTGCCAGACACACTGTACACTGCAACGAGACACTCCTAAGGAAGAGGCAACGGCACGCGTGCTGGTAGTAGGATTATTCTGGACGGCATTCAACACACTTTCTTCCATGGCAGGAGTTCGCGTCGAACGTGGTCTGCCCGCACTACTCCTGTTACCTCTAAATGACCCATAATCGTACAAAATTTTGATGCACACGCGCAAACAAACGGTGGTCTGGTACAAGTCTGTCTTGGAAGCGTTCTCCATAAATTCGTTCAGCGGCTCGTCATTGCCCTCTGCTAATCCATACACTAGGTGCATGTCTGCCAGCTCACAGTTCGTATATCGATGCATGCTCTTCATGCTTCGACTACTGCTTGAATGAGTAACCCAGAAATTTTCCCTCTCGCGAACTGATGAACAGCTCCGTGTACCAACTTAGGGTGACGTTTCCGGTTATGGGTTCCTATGCGATTCACATTCCTTTAGATGTTACCTACCTCCCCTAAACGTTTGTACCAATATTTTTGAGACACCCTGTATAAGACAGGGTATCAAATCAAATTATTATATTAGGATTACCCGTAATTGATTACTTAAACCGGTATTTGTGTCTGTACATTACGTGTGTTCTCTGGTCGATTTGCCTGTTTTGCTGGACGAAAAAACCCCAGTTTCTTTGGGGGGAACCTTGCTATCTACGCCTGAGACCGACTAACTCAGCCACGAAGTGAAAACAGCCCATTAAAGTTCCTTGCCTCATCGACGGGATTCGAACCCGGGCCTTTTCCACTCGGTGTTGGGAGGACGGTGACGATACCATTGTGCTAAACACGCAGACTATAAAACAGGGTAAAGTGTAAAGTGTAAAGTGTGTTTAGGGTCAAGCGGCACCAGGGGTTCCCCCATCTCCGCGTAGTTTACATTGTGGGTGAACCAGTTGACTGGAAAAGCCAGAGATTTAAAAGTGTATGGACTTTGTATATATTTGATGCCTTGTACCGTTGTTCATCTGGTCATTTAGCCGCCAGACCCCTACTGAGGCCAGACGTTGTCCCACTTTAGCTCCGTGGAGGCAGACCAGGTACTCACTAGTATATAGTTCACTCTGGCAGGTCCTGCCACCTAATTTCCTAAGATTTCAGTGGCTAGGACCTTAAAAAAAAAAAAAAAAAATCGCGTACGCGTCGCGGGGAGCGCTAGAAGTCCAAAATGTTGGGCAAAGTTAATTTAGATTGGTGATTTTAGATTGTGTGGGGCGTGTTCACGTTGCTATCAGATAGAGTGGGGTGAAGGCTGAAGACTGGGGGGCAAATAGACAGAAATATAGAGCCGAAAGGGAAGGCAACTCCAGTTTACAGTGGGGCATGCCCATGCCCCACCAGAGGGAAGAAATAGGGTGGCAGGGTGGAGAGGGACAGTTTACTGTCCCCTCCCCACCTGCCAGGAAGAGGTGAGACAGTGAGCCAGACAAGAGAGCTGGCTCAGGTTGCCAATGTGGCCTGTGTGCATGGGTGGGCGCAAACCAGACCGCAGGGTCAGGTCCGCACCATCCAGAAAAACTTGAGGCCCAGCAGAGGCGATCCAATGTTGGTTTGGCTGAACAGGTTGTGCAAAATGTCATAGTTGGGAGTCATTCATGGGACTGTTGTCCCGTCCGGTAGCCAATGTTCTGGGAAATGGAGTTTTCTCACTTCTCATAAGAGTTCCAGTTTTGTCTTGCATGAAGGATCAAGCAGTCAAACCTGACATCTGGTTGGGGGTCTCTGAGAAGCTTTGTTTGACACATCTATTCGAAGTTTGCAGGCAGAGGAATGGTCAAGCGTCTAGCATACAGGTTCTGGGCAAACTTGGTGAACGCTATATATGAGGCTTCATCTTCCAGTAAGTAGTGTTCCCGGTTTTTGGGATTAAGGCGCACTTGGATGATTAATTCAACACGAAGATCTTCATAAAATTCGCAGTCATACATCTGGCGTCCCCAGGTCTCCACAAAGCCACATGCACACATTGGGTTGTTTTCGAGTCCGAGAAGGTGTAATTTGTGGCGGATCGCTCCATGTCCTGTTAGGAGATACGTGCTGTACAATCCAGGGCAAAGCCATACCGGATACTGTGGGTATATTTGTTGTAGATCGGGGAGGAACCTCCGCGTGACTTCCCCTTTTGTGGAGGTCGTCCAGCGCTGCTGTCATATCGATCGCAAATAGATCTGGAGTCTTTTCTTCTCCACTGTCCGATTTGCAGTGGGGTCTGTGGTGTGATCCTGGAAGGTAGTTGGATTTCCGCGTCTAAGCTGCTGTAACATGCCTAGGCGAATCACTTCAAGATCAAGAGGGAGGGTCCCAGTGAGTACTTGCAGCGCATGAGTAGATACAGTGAGGCACGCTCTGGTGAGGGTTAATAAAATCGGTCGGTGAATGATGTTGAGTAGCCGACGATTTACCGCCATAGAGGCCTTATGGTGCCAGACACCAGAAGCATATGCAATCGCAGGGATGATGGCTGCTTTGTAAAGTATTGCAAGGGTTCTTCTTTTCAGCCCCCAGTCGCGGCGGGTAATCCTGGCAAGCATGGCAGCATAGTTTTTCATTTTCTTCTGGATGTATTTTAAGTGGGGTGTAAATGATAAATTTCGGTCCAGGATCACTCCTAAGTACTTGAGTCCTGTGGCCAACTTGGTCGTTCTGTTGTAGATTTTTATCTGCGGTGGTCTGGTAGGAGTTAGATATCCCTTTAGTAGGATAGATTGGGTTTTGGTGGCAGAGATATTAAGGTGATGAGTTTCGATCCACTCTCTTAGTGTAGAAAGTGCTGAGTTGGCAAGCGTTTCCAGTTATGATCTTGAATCAGCAGAGAGGATTAGGGAGAGGTCATCTGAATATGCGAGCGCTTGCATACCCCCCCAGTTCCAGGGAGAGGAACTCATCCAGCACGTAGTTCCAAAGGAGGGGAGGGACCCAGTACAGAGCCCTGAGGGCAGCCCCTATGTACCTGACGTTCAACCTTGCAGTAGGGAGCCTGCACTAGGACCTTCCTATTGTTAAGGTAGCTCTGAAAACAGGGTAGTCAAACTGGATCCCTGTACCGCGCCCAGACTGATCAACAGAATTTAACGCCGTTCATGTGTCAAACAAGTGGACCGCATGCGTCGCCATGTTTATTGTGTTCCCAGTTTTATCAACGTTTATAAGTTCGTAGTGCCACGGTCATGTTATCGATGGAAGCCGGACTGCATCCACTAGATAGCTTTCAGGAGTGACAAAATAAATACTGTACTATCAATGAACCTTTATTTATTTATTTTTATTTTATTTTATTATTTTGTTTAATATAGTAGGATGCGACGAAATGAGTGCAGTATTACTGGGAGTAGAATGGGGGGGGGGGGGTTAAATGTGTTTGGAGTGCAATGTTCCCTCTAATTTTTCTTATATCTGCGCGGTGCAGAAATGCACCTGAGTAAATTTTCAGACAAGATTAAATATGTGCAATATTTTTACAAATTGTTTTAATCATAAGTAGGGACATACATAATAATAAAAAAAAATGTTAACAATAAATTTACACTTTACAGTTAGTTATTTATTTTTCTTGGAATTTTTCACTTCTGTTCTTTGTAGAAGTCCATACTTTGTAGACATCATTTGCATTTATTGTTGTTGCACCATTAGCAAAATGCAATTTGATTCTCATAAGGTCATTTAAATGATCTTCGTGTATTCTATTTCGATCGATTTTTTGTTTTAATTGAATTCATAGTGCTAAATCCTCGCTCGCAGTCTGCACTTGATGCTTGAAATGTTCCCATAATATTATAGAGAATGGATATGTTACAAAACTCTAAATTTGTAAGTACGAAATTTAAAGTGTCACTGAAAGTCTTAAATGTTCCAGTTTTAGTTTTTTCGGCAATTATAAATTTATAATTGCCGAAAATTTATAATTGTTCTGATATTTTAGAAATAACATCACTTTCGTTATTTGTAATAAATCGTGAATATTTTTTTGCAAGGCGTTTCACATTAAGTTTCCCAAAGTCAAAATTATTGCTTTCATTTGTGATAGCATTAATATCAAATACTTTCCAATCGTTTAATTCACATCAGGAAATCTGTTATCTAAGTGATCACATACACGTTTGATAAAGGGAATTATGCTGCAGTGTCAACATCACTTTGGATTTTTGATAATACATCTTTCACATTTTCACTCCAGAAAATAATTTTCCAAGATATTGGCTTCTTAATTTGTTTATTTTAGCTTTAACATATTGATGTGCATCAATAATGTTTAAACAACTTTTTTGTCGATATTTGCAAAGCGATGCAAGCTCTCCTAATACATCATTGAGTGCAATTAATGCCACATGATATTGTGAATTTGTCAAAATTCGTAAACAGTATTTACTAATAGGATCATTACATTGTTAACCTGCTCATTGCAATATTCGATTAATATTTCATAATTATTTACTAAAGCATTAACTGCAAAATGTCTGAATAACCATCTGAATTTATTTAATGATCTAAAACAGGAGTTCCCAACCAGTGGTGCCTAGTCTCCAGACACTGTAATTTGCAAAACTTAAGCCTTTCTTCGTAAGAGCAACCCTTTGTTCCATTCACTAATCTTGTTGCCCTTCTCTATACTCTTTCCAGCAGCTCTACATCCTTCTTGAAACAGGTAACAACAATCTTCCCTAAATGGGAAAGCGTTGCCTGTTCGGGGGATTCATAAATGTTTGAGTTCAGTGAGTGTGAGGAGTAAGTGCTCCTTTCCTCTTCCTCTCCTACTGTCACTTTCCTACACCTTTTTTGCTTTCCAAAGTCTAATAGGGACAGTATGTGGATAACAGAGTATCTTATCCCGTACCATTCTTCAAATGGTGCCGTCTGGGCGGTGGTATCCGCCGAGAATAAGTAACAACCCCAGGGGCTCACATCTGGTGAGTATGGGCTTGGCACACCCAGGGTCCTCAGCTGGATATCATCATTCTTCTCTTTCTTGGTGATTTCCTTCTACTCTCTCTCTCTCTCTCTCTCTCTCTCTCTCTCTCTCTCTCTCTCTCTCTCTCTCTCTCACACACACACACACACACACACACACACACACAGGGTAACTCAGAAATTTTTTTTTTGGCTGGTGCAGCATAAGCCTCAGGCTTCCTTGCACCATATGGCTAATAATAATAATAATAATAATAATAAAATAAACATTAGTCTTCTCCATAGCTGAAGCATTACTTATTCGAGGAAGTGCAATACCTCAGCAACTCGTTGTGACGGTATTCACAATATGAGATATAATCGAAAGAAGTATGCATACTACCTGGGTAGTAGAAATTATGGAAGAGCATTACCCATGCATAAACAATCTTTTTTAAATGTTTTCCATACTAATTTGTTTTAATTCTCAAAGATCATTGTTATGTATGGGTACTTTTTTTTAGAACCTATAGTACTTAGTACCGTGCATAGGTTGAAAAGATGAAAGAAGATACTTGTTGGCATTAAACTTGAACTTCTGTAGATTGTAATTTTCAAGAAATACGTGTGAAGGAAGATTGTTCAAGACAACAGAAGTTGAATGAATAAATGAGGAAGAAGAAACGTTGGTTCTGTGGGATTGAACTTGGACAGTAGAAGTATCTTAACTGGTTGCGGCACGTGTTCGAACTGCTTTGAACGAGAGAGCGGGAAATTATAGAAGCCACTTCAGAAGAACAGTGCCCATGGAAGTATCTGTAGAAAAGGCATGCAGCAGAAACAGTACGTCTATGAGACAGAGAGTGGAGAGACTCTGTTAGAAATGAGTCATTAATTAACCTAACTGCCCTCTTCTGAATAGAATCTAGAAGCCTGAGAGAGGTTTTGGGGGCACCACCCCAGAAGTGGGAACAATATTTCATGGTAGGGCGGATTTGCGATTTCTACAGAATCAACAACTGTTTGGAAGAAAAGTAACGTCGAGAGCGAAAGAGAAAACCCAGTTTTTTGAATGCAGAGGAAGCAATATTTGTAATATGTTTTATGACAAGAGAGATTAGAAGTCAGGGTAATCCCCAAGATCTTGCCTAGGAATCGGAGCGTAATCGAAGATAAGCATAGGAGCAAAAGAATCCTTATTGCGAGATATAGGGCGCCTCCGTAGCCAGGTGGGCAGGAGCAGCAGTGTGTAGCACACGCTTCTTGATTAGATCGGGGTTCGAGCTCGTGACCACCAAATACGGAGGATGAGGAAAAGGAAAAGTCAGGGAATGACCATCGCATATCCTCAGAGCAATATGGCCTTAGTTGCTAATGCTCCTAAAAACCAAATAACAACATATAAGATAGGACTGAGTTTTGGAAAGATTGGAACTAAGTTTTCGTTGCTCCACTGTCGAATTACTTTGAAATCGGCATTTAAGAATTGACAGTGGATACTCGAAAAGTTGAAGCTATTTGAGCAGGGCAGGATTTCTCAAACTGGATGGTAGAGAGCAATGCGATATCATCAGCAAAATCAGCAAAAGATAGGGTTTCCGGTCAATGGAAGAAGGTCATTAATATACAAGAGTAAAAGAGTGGGAGAGAGAACTAAACCTTGGAGAACATCAGCATTTGTGGAGAAGTTGGAAGACAGAGAGGCCATCTACCATCACCCGCAGTGAGCGGCCAGAGAGAAAACTGGATACCCAATTACAAAGCAGAGCTGTCAAACCTTTATGCCAAACACGATCGAAAGCCTTTGAAATGTCAAGAGCAATGGCTTGAGTTTCACCAAACGTTTCCATTGAATTTGTACATAAATGGGTAACATAAGCCAGAATTCCAGATAGTTTAAGAGTTGGCAGTTAATTGATTTCTCCATTACTTTGGAAAGAGTAGAAGGTATTTGTCACTCTTTTTAGGAACTGGCTGGATTTGAGAAAACTTCCAAGCAGAAGGAAAATACCTTTGGAAGAAAGTGAAACAAGACAACACAAAGCAGGAGTAAGTTCCGGGGCAGGCACAGGTTTTGAGAACAAGTGGAGAAATACCATCGGGACCTGGCACTTTCTTAGCATCAGATTCATCAAAATCCTTCTGACATTCTGTTGACGGAAAACCACAGGAGGCCTTGAATGGAGTGTACTGGGAAAGGTTTGAGGTGATTTACCAAGATCGTCAATATATGAGTTGGAAAAAAATAGGATGCTAGTACGTCAGCTTTATCTTTGGCTGATGTGGCAATAGAACCATCTGGTTTTGACAGTGGTGGGAACAAAGATGGGTAAAAATTGCGACCATTAGCTTTGGCAAGAGACCCGAATGCTCGGCAACTATTTGGTCAAGAAGCAAGTTTTCTACTCTTAACCTGTTCGAAATCTAGTTTGTATTTATTAATAACTGCTTTACAAAGTATAAATAATACTTAATAATAATTTTGATTATTACGCAAGGTTGCTTATAGAAACGTAGTACTGGTAATATTTTATAATAAAAATTCAGAAATATTATACGATTTCAGAAAATAAAGGCTTAGTGGTTCGCATTAAAAATATTGTGTTGAAAGGGATTCGCGATAAAGCATATTACGTTGAAAGTGGTTCGCGAGTCAAAAAATGTTGGGAACCGCTGGTCTAAAAGATATATCGTGTTCTGTAACCTGGACCAGTTCTTCTAATTTTCCTTTTTTTTTTTATGCTAGACCTGCTAAGCATTGTGTATACAGTTCTAAGCAACGTCTCTATATCTTGCATAATAGATACATTTTTCCATGCGTTGTCCAATCCTAAATCTTCTCGGTGTGCAAAGAGGTAATATTTCATTTTTGAGAATTGCTGCTACTCCATTTTACCTTCCAAGCATAACACTTGCTCCATCTGACGTGAACATTACCATCTTTTGAATATCAAGATATTCGTCGTAAAAAAAAAATTATTTTTTTTAAAATGGACTGTCAGTTTGTAAGCTTCAACATACCGCCAAATACTGTTGTGTAATATGAAATTTAAAATACAAAATTAATACTTTTTGTATTGAAATATCAATACTTTCGTCTACAATTAACGTGTGGAAAGTAGATTCTCTTATTTCGTTCAGGATATTTTTTAATGAGAACAGAATTCAACAAATTGAAATGAATAATTTTTGCTTCTCCAATTTTTAGGTATATCTCTAAATTTTTCCATGTGTTCATAAATGTCTTGTACATAGTTCATTGATGCATTAATTTTTATGTCTAATATCACATCGTTAATTGAAACCTTAACCACATCAAAATTTGATTTCAATCGTTCACATCTTTCCTTTTTTATGTTAAGTACTTCTACAGTCTCGGTCAAAATACTTAAAAATTCCACCTTTTTTTCAGATTACATAACTTGTTAACTGTGTCTATATGTATCTTCTGACTTAGATGCCGTTTTAAATATAGTTTCCATTCTTTCCCTTTTTGTTCCTGTACTAAATTCTCCTGCAACTTCTGCTTCTGCACAAAAAAAGTACACAAGACGACACCATTTTCTTCATTGTATTGAAAAATATCTCCTAGTTTTAGGCTTTACTTTTCGTTTGATGATGGAATTTCAGTTTTTCTTTTTGTTTGATGATGGAATTTCAGCATCAGTTTGTTTTAAAAGCCAATCCTTTTTAAATGTATTGCAAGTTTTTTTTATTTTCAGTATTTACGTCTTCAGTTTTTCTTTTGGACATTTTTTATCTGAAAATTTTTAAAATTAAAGAATTTTATTAATTCTCTGTATTTTGTAAATGAAATTATAAAATATTAAGAAAAATCACAAATTTTTAACGCACTATTAAAATAGTATATAAAAATTTTAAAAAAAGTTTAATTTTTCATATTTTTTACCTTCTTTAACTATATAATATCGGTGTAGATACACCATAGTTTAGCCATAAATTTAAACTACGTATGTAGTGTAAAGGGCATCGTTTTAATTGTACCTCATATTCTAACGCTGCTCTAGTAGAAAAAGACTATTGTTATTTATTCTCAGTGGATACCACCACCCAGACGGATCCGTTTCAAAGCTGTTGGCCTATCATCGGTGGGTGGGCGGGTATCCTCGTAATGCAGCATGCCATCACAGTTGCGAAGTGATTCCACAATATGAGAGATGCCAAATGGGTACAGATAATGTAGTTACATTATCTGTACTATCTGTGGTAATGTATTTACATTATCTGTACTATCTGTTGTAATGTATTTACATTATCTGTACACCATGTTGCATTACCAGGGTACCTGCCCACCCACCGATGATAGGCCAACAGCTTTGAAACGGACCAGTCTGGGTGGTGGTGGTGGTGGTATCCACTGAGAATAAATAACAGTAGTCTTCTCTACTAGAGAATCGTTACTTATTCAAAGTAGTGCAACGCCTGGTATCTCGTTGTGAAGACAGACAGAATATGAGATACAATTAAAACGATGACTTTTTACACCACATACGTAGTTCAAATTTATGGGTAAACTATGGCGTATCTAAACCGATATTATATAGTTAATTACTTAAAAACCCATATATGATTATGCCTTGTGCATTTCATCTTTAGTTACCTTCTTTAATAAAATATTAAGTAATACTAAACGTTTTTGGTTATACATAACAAAAAAATCCGGATCAGTAGATCCACCCACATATTTTTGCGTATTAATTAGTAAAAATTAGTATTTTTACTAATAAATACTAAAAATTAGTATATATATAAAAATTGCGTATTAATTAGTAAAAATTAATACACAAAAAAACTCGACTTCGAAATTTTTCACGATCACAATACCTTCCTTATACACTACTCCCACACGTGCTGTGTATGTGTGTGGTTGAGTGGACGGAATGTAAAAATGCTGACCTTCCGTATTATATGGTATTTTTATAACAATAAACTTACCTTAAAAACATACAATATAAACTACAACCCCTACAGTCCTTTATATATTCGTAATGTAATATATTTTTTTTCATATAAATAAAAATCAACACATATAACTTTGCACTGTGTACTGTATCACAATAATTAGAAAAGTAATATCAAAGGGACTGTAGAGATTTTGTGTACTGGGACTTTGCGTACAATATATTTTCATATAATGTATATTGTTTAATAACGGGGATAAAGACAAGGTGTTTTACGAATTTGCGTAAAACCGTTGATAATGTAATTAAATTAAAAAATGTTCCACATTAACGGTTCCTTCAGTTTCCTATTTTTTAACGTACTTAACGTATTAACATGTATTTAAGTATATTTAATAATATTAAATATACTTAAATACATGTAATGGCTGAAATCCAGATTAGGGTAACCTGTCCAACATGGCGAGGAAAGAAGTGATTGACAGGGGAAGGCACCTCCCACTCAGTGCTGTGATTGTACGGTCGAGTTCTGTGATTGGGTGATTATTGTGGAGGCGTTTTCTTTCTGATTGTTTTGTGTCGTCGACGAGCGGGGTGCTTAGCTTATTTAGAGTTTTATCCCTCCCCCATCCAGGTGTTTTTGAATCGGAAAATGAGTTCGCGATCTAAAAACAGCTGCACGTTGGGGGAAAAATACCCTAGGCATATAAACCTAGGAAGGCGGGGGAGTGGGCGGAGTCGAAATTTGTCAATCATTGCCTTCCTACTCTTTTGCTAGCCACCATGTTGGACGGGGTACCCTAATCTGGTGTTTTTCCTTAAATAATTATAACAATAACACTTAAATAACTCAAGTATTATACTGTAATAATAAGAAGAAAATGGGATGTTTTTTTCCGGGATTCATGGCAGGTATACTACTTTAAAACATCAAACACTGTGAGCTATAGGAAAATATCATACTATATGATATTTGATTTAAATAAAAAATAATTATAAAGCATCAGATTGAGCATTATACTGTAAGGAACGGAAAAGGAAAAAAAAAATCTCCACCACAGGCACCGGTGGGATTCGAACCCACGATCTCCTGTTTACTAGACAGGCGCTTTAACCAACTAAGCCACGGCGCCATGAGCATCACGCTCTGTTATACTTCATATCAATTAAACTAACAAACATAATAAATAGTAATCGTCATATATTTTATGTATTGATAAATTTCAAGCATTATTAAAAATGTAATTCATTAAAAAAATAAGCAAAATTTTAGTGCACTGCGCAAATTATCAGACGCCATACACACTTACAACCAACCCTTATGTTGATACTAACAATCATTATTCATTCTGAATTACGTCCAAGTGTCATCTGTTTGGCAGGTTGCTTGTTTTTGCTGTCTGTTCATCCTTGTTTTCATTATGTAAGAAGGTCATTGATCCAACCCTATTGTTTTAGTGTTCCTTTATTATCTTAGTGTCTTATTTTTGATTTATATTAATATTAAATGTAATTCGCGTACTTTATGTAAATGGTTTAATATTTGGATAGCAAGCTTTGCATGATAACTTAGGAGGTGGAAGACCATCTCCTAAGTTAAGTTTGTAATGTTTAAGTTGTGAGTTTCAGCAGTTTGGCAGTATAAAAAGAAATTTTCGCAAACTCAAGAGAACTGTTTAAATTTCGAATTGTTTTGTTTATCTATTTGCAATTAATATCTGTATGAAAATGTAATGAAACTGGATCCAATCACATTTCGTTAAAAAGTACTACACATCATTATTATTATTTACCCTGAGAGAGAGAGAGAGAGAGAGAGAGGAATCACAAAGAATATAAGAATGATGATATCCAACTCAGGACCCTGGGTTTGCCAAGCCCATACTCACTAGCCCCTGCGGTTATGATGCAAGGAAACCCGAGGCCTATTCTGCACCAGCCAAAAAAAAAAATTACCGAGTTACCCTGAGAGAATCAGAAGCAGAGAAGAATGATGATATCCAGCTCAGAACCCTGGGTTTGCCAAGCCCATACTCACCAGATGTGATTCCCTGGAGTTAATATGTAGATTCTAGAGATAATTGATATTGATAATCTGTTTCATTATATAAGGAGGTTGCTTATGAAAGAATATTTATTTGAAAGGCAGCCCTCATATCCTCCATAACAGTACAAAGCTCTTATTTGTCAAAGTTTTGATTCCATTTACATTGGAGACTGGGTGGGAGGCTCTTTAGTGAAGACGGTAGATAGCCATAGCTTTTTCTTGACTGAATTCAAGCGGACAAGGTAAGGTTTTTCAGCCAGCACAACATACAAATTGTAACTTGAACACGCACTTCTACAGACAATACACTAGTGCAGCTGTTCCCAACCAGTGGTTCGCAAACCCCTGGGGTTCACAAATGTGTTTCAGGGGATTTGCACTAAAAATCTGCTTAGATTTACATAGGTATATTATTGTAAACTACAAAATATAACTAATAATAAACAATAAAGTAAACTAAAATTAAATAAAAAGTAAAGAATTACCAAAGAAATCTGCAATTTCTTATAATTATTTTACTATCTTACAGTATATCATGTTAAATAAATATCTAAAATAATTTCTTGACTAAATGTCCAAGAGTATGAAAAAGGTTGCTTATGCATGGGTAATGCGAGGTATAATCAGATGCATGCATACTATCTGGGTAGTAGAAATGATGGAAGTGCATAAACAACCTTTTCCATACTCTTGGACGTTTAGTCAAGAAATAGTTTAAGATTAAACCATGCACGCCATCAAGTCTCTCTCATATTGCGGAATTATACTTCATAACCAGTTGTCGCTATTTCAACAACAGGGTACCTGCCCACCCACCGATGAGTAAGCCAGCAAGCCTCGAAACGGTGCCATGGGTGGTGGTATCCGCTGAGAATAAGTAACAATTAGTCTGGCGAAGTTACTTCAAAGCAGCGCAATACCTCGCCCACTTGTTCTGAAGGTTCATTCACAATATGAGATATGAATAAATGATGCATTCATGCTACCTGGATAGTAGAAATGATGGAAGAGCATTACCCATTCCTAAACAACCTTTTTTAAATAAATATATTTTCAATACTATTTTTTTTTTTTCATTCTCAAGGATCATTGTTAAGTATAGGTACTTTTTTTTTTTTAGAACCTATAGTACTTAGTACCCTGCATGAGTTGAAAAGATGAAAGAAGATATTTGTTGTCATTTACTTGAACTTCTGTAGATTGTAATTTTCAGGAAATACGTATGAAGGTTGTTCCAGAAAACGGCAGTTGAATGAATAAATGAGGAAAAAGAAAAGTTGGTTCTGTGAGTTTCAAGTTGGACAGTAAAAGGAGGTTCACTGGTTGCATCATGTGTTCAGACTGCTTTAAAAGAGAGAGTGGGAATTATAGAAGCCAATTCAAAAGAACAGTGCCCATGGAAGTATCCATTGATAGAAAAGACATGTGGCAGAAACAGAACGTCAGAATGGAAAGACTCTATTAGAGATGAGTCATTAATTAACCTAACTTCCCTCTTCTGAATGGAATCTTGAAGCCTCAGAGGGCATTTGGAGGAACCAGCCCAGATGTGGGAACAATATTCCATGGTACGGCGGATTTGCAATTTGTACAGAGTGAACAGCTGTTTGGAAGAAAACAGCTTGGTTTTCTCTTTCCACTGAGAGCGAAAGGGAAAACCAAGTTTTTTAGATGGAGAGGAAGCAATATTTGTAATGTGCTTGTGCCAAGAGAGATTAGAAGTCAGGGTAATCCCCAAGATCTTGCCTAGAAATCGAAGTGTCATCGAAAATATGCATAGGAGCAGAAGAATCCGTTTTGCAAGATATAAGACAGGATTGAGTTTTAGAAGGATTAAAATTAACTTTTCTTTGCCCCACTGGAGAATTCCTGGAGATAAGCATTTAAGTATTTGGCAGGGGATGCTCGAGAAGTTGAAGCTGTTTCATAAGGGCATGGTTTCTCAAACTGGAAGGTGGAAAGTAATGTGCTATCACCAGCAAAACTATGGATAGGATTTCCGGTTAATGGAAGAAGGCCATTAATATACAAGAGGAAAATAGTGGGAGAAAGAACTGAACCTTGAGGGCACCATTATTGGAGAAATAAGAAGACAGAAAGCTGTCTACCCTCACCCACAGTGAGCAGTCAGAGAGAAAACTGGATACCCAATTACAAAGCTCACAAACCATAGGATGGAAGCTTATTTAGAACACCTGTATGCCAAACACAATCAAAAGCCTTTGAAATGTCAAGAATAATGGCTTGAGTTTCACCAAAAACTTTTCCATTGAATTTGTCCACAGATGTATATCTCCTTCTTGAAGAGGAGTGTTTCCATTTACAATGGGTTTCCTCAGCCTACAAGTTATTTTTTGGTAGGAATGTTTTCCTGCAAAAAGTGCAGTTCAAGATGTCTTGGTCAGTTAAACCTCTTGCTGTCATGCCCTCCCATTCTCCATCCATCCATGTCCTACTAGGTCTTCCTCTTCTCCTTCTTCCAGGAGCTATCCATTCCAGGATATCCTTTGGATATCTAGTTTCTTGCATCCGTTTTATATGTCCATACCATGTGAAATGCTTTTCTTTGATAGGGTCTATTCTTTTTCACTTCCATTTTCTCTCTTATGTCTTCATTCCATTTTCTGTCTCTTCTAGAAGTTCTTGCATAGACGTACATAAGCCAGAATATCACCAGTGGAATGACACTGATGGAATCCATGCTGGCAATCATTGACCAGATGAAAGATTTCCAGATAGTTTAAGAGTTGGCAGTTAATTTATTTCTCCATTACGTTGGAAAGAGTAGAAGTAATCGCAATGGGATGATAATTGGATGGAAGGGATTTGTCACCCTTTTTAGGAACTGGTTTGATATGAGCAAATTTCCAAGCAGAAGCAAAAACACCTTTGCTTCTGCTTTTATTTGAAAAAACACCTTTCTTATTTGAAATAAGAAAGTGAAGCAAGACGACACAAAACAGGAGTAAGCTCATGGGCACAGGTTTTGAGAACAAGTGGGGAAATACCATCAGGACCTGGAGCTTTCATAGCATCAGATTCATCAAAATCCTTCTGATGGAAAACTACAGGATTCATTAAATGGAGTGTACTGGGAACGGTTTGAGGTGATTTATCAAGATCATCAATACATGAGTTGGAAGGAAAATAGGTTGCTAGAAGATCAGCTTTATCTTTGGCTGATGTACCAATAGAACCATCTGGTTTTGAAAGAGGTAGGAACAGAGATGGGCAAAATTTGCGGCCAATAGCTTTGGAAAGACCAGAATGCTTGGCAATACTTAATTTTTATTTTTTTTATTTACGCAATGTCGTTTATAAAAATTTAATGCTGGAAATATTTTATAATGAAACAGTACTTTTTTACGATTTCAGAGAATATAGGCTTAGGGGTTCATGTTAAAAATATTATGTTGAAAGGGGTTCGCAAGTCAAAAAAGGTTGGGAACCGCTGCACTAGCGCAATGTGGTCTGTGATGCTAGGGCACCACAAAATTAACAGCCTTCATGTTACATGAAATCAGCATCCTTTTTGTGGAAATGGGCTGGCAATAAAAAAAAAATTAGTATTTGTGTGGCATCTAATATTTCATTTTGGAGATTACAGAATGCATGAAGGTAATAAGACATGTTTCTTGACCACAGTGAAGATTCTTAAAAAAAGAGATCAAATATTCAAAATCTTACAAAAGTTATTAGGTACACATACTCTTTTCATGAATTGGAGCCCTCCTTCAATAACAGCATCATGTATTCATACTATGTAATATAAGGCATATGGAGGGATGCTGTACATGTGCAATTCAATGCAAGAATGAGCAAAAGAAAAGACATTATATTAATTGGTTTTGAACATGGCATAGAAGTCAATATCAGATGCGGCACCTCCGTAGTCAGGTGGGCAGGAGCGGCAGTGCATAGCACACACTTCTTGATTAAACCGGGGTGTTCGAGCCCGTGACCACCAAATACGGAGGATGCAGAAAGGTCAGGGAATGACCACCGCATATCCCTGGAGCAATATGGCCTTAGTTGCTAATGCTCCAAAATAACAACATAACATAACGTATCAGATGCACCTGTATGGGTATCTTGGAAATTGCAACTCTGCTGGGATTTTCACATGCAATTGTGTTTTGGGTGAATTGAGATTGATCCAATAACCAAATAATCCAGTCAACAGCAATCCTATGGTTGGAAAAGCTCATCAATACAAGGTTTCAACAGGGGCTGACAAGACTAGTGCAGGGTAACAGAAAGGCTATAGTCAGTCAGATAACAACCCAGTACAACTGTGGTAACCAAAGAGGCATTTCAAAATGCAAATATCATTGTACCTTGTTATGGATGAGATATCACAGCTGACAGTTGAACCAGATTCAACTCCTGTCAGAAAAAAACAAGAAGGTATGGTTATAGTAGATTCAGGAACACTATCACTGGATAGTGGAGATTAGAAAAACATTGCCTGGCCTGATGGATCCCAGTTCCAGTATTTCATACAGATGGGAAGAATATGACGGAAACAGCACGAATCCACGAACACACCCTGCCGGATGCAACAATGGAGGCTGGTGATGGCATGTAATGGTGTGTGGAGTGTTTTCATGATGCATATTGAGCCACTTGATACCAGTTAAGCAACATTTGGATGCTGCATGTTATCTGGAAATTGTTTCTGACCAGATGCATCCCTTCTTCGCTACAATGTATCTACCTGTGAATTTAATTTTCCAACGGGATAACGTGGCATGCAGAGATGGACTGGGTCAAAAATTCTTACCAGAGAAAACAAAGAGATTGTATCAGAGGTCAGAGTGTAATTCTCGGTAAGTCTTATGGCCAGTCCCCCTCTGGTGCCATGTCGCAAATTGTACAGAACTGGTTCTAGGAACACTGAGAGTAAATTCAGCCTACTGCAGTGGCTTCCCCAATCACTAATCTCATTCCAATTTAGCACCTGTGGTATGAGGTTTATTTTTAGTTAATAAATATCAGGTCCCTCTTGAGTTGCTATAGTCTTCTTTTCTTTTCTTTTTTTTTCTCGCACAACATACAAATTGGCCTGTGAAACAAGCTCTTTTGAGTAGAAATCCACAACTATCCAATTTGTAACAACTGTGGGAAGAAATTGAGTCAACATGAACCGGCATCCCTGTGGCATACAGGGATACCAGTCCATGTTGACTGAATTTGACATATCGTTCGGTTTGTACCACAATGAATCCAGATTATTCTGAAGCTACAGAGGACATTCTCTATTAGGTAGGTATATCCAACTAAGTGGCAGCTCAGTGTAAAGACAGCTATGGTATAGGCAGAAAATTTGAGAGATAAAAGGGCATATCAAGTATGTGTGTGTGTGTAAAACAGGCACTGCTATATTTATTACTGGTTATTTTAAACAAGAAATAAACTCGAATATCATTACCAAATATGTATGATTTTAGACCTGTCCTCCAAAAAGGCAAGTTTTCTAATTACTTTTGTTATCAATACCAACAAACATACCCCTTTTGTTGAGTCTTTAATCCATGAAGTGGGAGAATTTTAATTCTGTTTTTCACCCTTTCATTTTTTGTTTCAACAAAATATCTTTTGCACTGCAGATAATACTAAGTGGATTGTTAAGAATGTCTTCTGGCTGTTAAGTTTATAACCATAATTTTGCTTTGATTATATATCTTAGAGGATAAATATGGGAAGGTACAGAATATGTATTTTGGATGGTAAATAGGGAATGCTACCCCTATTTACCATCAACAAATTTCAAAAGATGGTAATTACAACTTATCATCCATCTCACTACCACAGGTAGTACTTGAAAATGGAGGGCTTCCGTGAGAATGTACTAGATGCACTACCCTTCTATCCATTTGAAAAAGGTCTGAAATTTGTTTCCCATTGAAGATAGTATTCTCTAAAGGCTTTTTTTGGTTGAGGTTTAAAGGATTTCCTGCAAAATACAATTTAAAACAGCTTAGAGCACAGAGTTTACAAACAAGACAGTTATACTGGCATCTCATGGCTGTAATTGTCTCTTCACTTACTTTAATCCTGAGCTAGGCATGCAAAGTCATAGGTATCCAGCATGATTTCAGTGATGTAAAGATCTTCATCTACTTGATCCACACAACTGAAACTCCCAATAGTTGTTGGGAGTTCAACAAAGATGTTTTTGTGCAAACAGGAAAAATGCATGATCAAGTTAAGCCTAATTATATGCACGTGTTGAGTGGCATCTCTTATGTACAATTATTGAAGCACTCTGACATTATGATAGATGGCAATGCCTCCAATAGTTACTCTTTAACTTCATGTCTGGCTGGTGACAAATGGCAGAAGCACCTGCAACCACTTCGATACTCTCTGCAGCTTCCATGTTATTGACTTGACTGGCTGGCATGAAATTGTTGAGGTATGCAGGTTTTTTTATATTTTTTTTTACTTTTTAACAGGTTTGAAAGATGGCAGAAGAAGTTTTATTTTCAAAAATAATTAAAAATATGTTTTTAATATAAAAAAAAGGATTTTTTACAGTTGTGCTCAGCAGATTGAAAAGGTGACATCAAAAAAATGAATAAATTTTTTGCTGATTTTTAAAATTGCATGTACATGGGGTCACTTGCATCATTATGCCTGGAAAAGTAATAATTCTTTGCATGAGCAGTTATTGATCAACCCAGCCCTTAGATTGGTTTCTGCTATCTACAGTTTACAAATTTCAAAAGATATCAGAATTGAACAATAAGAATAACTATGATACTGAAATGGACAGAGCATAGAGACAGGGAACACACACCCCCACACACACACACACACACAAGGAGGGCAATTTACCTCTTCCACCTACAGTTTGTGGATATGAAAAGTTTTGTTTTCTTAAAAACATGGGTGTGCTCCAATATATTTTGTGGTAAATGTTTACCATTATTGAAATGCTCTACATGGCAGAATTGTGTAATTAGTAGAATTATTATGTAATTAGCAGTAGCCTTTTTTTAATATAAATGAATTATAACTATACCAAACTTTTTAAAATGTTATGGAATCATTTAAATTATGATGTACAAAATTAAACACTGTTGTACCACGAAAAAGAATTGTTATAAAATACATCAGACAATGCCATGCTAACTGCCATCTACATACAAACACAACAAAATAAAAATTTATAAATTATTATTATAAGATATATAAATATATAAAATTAAAATAAAAAACAATTTTATTCATTTTAAAAATCATTATTTGATTCTGTGTTTAATTTACATTTGTAGTTTAAATTGTCTTTATCTATTAATGCTTGTTTTTTTAGCTCCTCTCTACCCATATCTCCCTGGAAAACAATTTTGATGGAAATACACTTTTCAATATGAAATACTAGTAATGAAGTCATCATGAAACTCTCTAAAAATATTCAATGATAGTAGTTCAGTGCTCCACGGTTATAGTGCAGTGTAAGGGGCACCTGCACTATAATTGGGGAACAATGCATTATAACAATTACCACATTATAAAAGGCTGCACTACTGTGTGCAATGTATAATATCTAATGTGAGTTCTCAGTTGAATTTTTACATTTAGAGCACAATATTACTGATAATTGTAATACACCAAGTGGACAGAAATCACGGGATATCTACCTCGTAATGGGTAATCCACCTTTCGCCCAGATAAGGCAGTCACACAGCAAGGCACTGAGTCCAATAGTTCTCGAAAGCGTTCCACAGGTATTTCCATCCATGCTTGCTGCACTGTTATCCATAATTCCATTGCATTGCTGGGTGGAGGATTCAAAGCTCGAACGGACCTTTCCAAAGCATCCCAAAGATGCTCCGTAGAGTTCGTGAATGGGGAGGCCATTCCATAGTGGTAAAATATGCAGAATGCTCTTCGAACCATATTCTAGTCACCACCGCTCTGTGGGGAGGCACATTGTCCTGCTGAAAATGTCCACCCTGTGGGTACATGATGATCATGAAGGGATACATATGGTCTACAATGATGGACATGTAACCTTGACCATTCAGTGATGTGTCTAGATGTACCAGTGGTCCCTACATGCGCCAGTTGAACATGCCCCAGACCATTACCGACCATCCAACTGCCTGAACAGCTCCTTGTTGACATGATGGGTGCATATATTTGTGCGGTTTCTGCCAGATATGTACCCTCCCATCCTCTCGAAATAACCAGAAACGGGACTCATCAGACCAAGACCCATCTCTAATCAGGTGCCTCCATAGCCAGGTGGGAAGGAGCAGCAGTGCGTAGCACACGCTTCTTGATTAGACCGGAGTTCGAGCCCGTCACCACCAAATACGGAGGATGCGGAAAGGTCAAGGAATGACCACCGCATATCCCGGAGCAATATGGCCTTAGTTGCTAATGCTCCTAAAAACCAAATAACAAACAACAAACCATCTCCAATCATCCAAGGTCTATGCTGATGTTCTTTTGCCTAGTTGAAGCGTAGAGTCCTGTGTCGTGGTGTTAGCAATGGGACTCTGGTGGGTCGGTAGCTCCCATAACCTATTGCGGTTGATGATCACCTGATGGTCTTGGTGAAGACATTTCTGGCACCTGCCTCATTGAAGTCGGTGGTGATTTGTGCCACTGTTGCTCTCCAGTTGGCTGAATGTGAGACGGATGTCAATGGCCATGTTCATCAACCACCTTTTTCCACGCACAGTGCTATCCACAATGAGATGTTATTCCGGAAGTGGCATATTCCCGATACTCTCGATACTGTCAAATGGGGATAGTGCAATTTCTGTACCACCTCCGCGATATAGTGACACATGTGTCGGGCACCTACTGTCATCCCTCTTTCAAAGTTGATTAACTCATGATGTTTATCCACACTGACATTGAATTATTGTCTATGTGAATTCAGTGATGCAGCGTATCTACATACCTGCCAAGCGGTGGGTTCATCTCCTAGAGAGAGGGATGGCAGCGTTGTGTTGCCCAGGAACCAGGTCACCCATGGATTTTGTCCTTTCAGTGATATCACATTGATGGATACCTCCATATATATCTATATAACACAATCAAAAAATTAGATGAATTAAAGAATAAAAAAACTGGAAATTTTTTATTCTTATTATTAACATTCAATATACAAATACAGTAAATATATGTATTTGTATATTGAATGTAAAAAATAGATTATTGTGTATCATCATGAGATTAATATTATACAAAATACAGCACAGTATTTTAAAAAGTTTTTAAATTAATATTTTCATGCTGTGTTTTTTAAGACAAAGCTAAATTAATGTGTTATATAAAATTACATTTTAAAAAATTCTGTAATTTTTTGTAGTGTAGAAGAAAAGTTTTTTTGCAAAATCATAGTTTTCAAAGATGCTAACTCTCTTATGTTAATATTAGATGATGTTAACTGGTTTAACTTTCTAAACAATGCAATTCTCAATTTAAATAGTCTATTATCTTTATTAAAAGCTAAAACACTTTACAGTATTGGTCCAGGGAACCCCCCCCACACACATACAACTTTGTAGCCTGGAACATCAGCACCACTGTTCCCAGATTAATCTAGCCTTGCAATTATAGAGAGTTTTTAATTTATGGTTTATCTGTACAATTTCACAAAAATTTAGGAATTAAAATTTAATTTACTCCATAACTACAAAAAATCATATATATAAACACTATTACAAAATCAAAAACTTCAACATACTTACCTAATACTATGAAAATATCAGTTGGTAATGTATACAAGGATACTGTACAAAAAATAAACTACTAAGGATTATTCTCTCTGTAGCAGGCAAAAAGTGATGATTGTGTGTGAAATTTTTTGTGGTTGATGCATTTCAGTGTAGGCTTCAGTGTAAGATTAATATGAGGAGGAGAGGACGAAACATTCTGATATCCATGTCATAAAACCGAATCCCCAGTATGTGCAACATCATTATAACCAGTGAGTACTACATTTCTTTTTGATATTTTATTTTGGGCTGCTTTGAAAATGAAGGGTACCTGCCAATGTTACAATACTAGACTTATGGATGTATGTTACCCAATCTGGAGAAAGAGTCCTCAGTGAGAGTATACCTAGTGATATATCCCCAGTTTTACACCCTATTCCAACTCACAAGGGCAGATCCAGATGTGAGTGGTGTAATTACTACTCTAAATTTATTCCATAAGCATGTTCTTGCATGCCAAGTTTTAAATTATTGGTAAACAACAGTTTCGTGTACTGTTCTATTCACCTCAAACTTGACCTTCCATATTTTCTTATGCTTTTACTCTTCTAAAGCACGAAGGCTGAATTTGCCCGTAGTTACCCATTTGCAGAAGTCTAAATTTGAATCCTGCCAGTGATAGGATGAATTCTTAGTCTCTTAAGTTGCAGCTATAGTTAATATCGGGGGGGGGGAGTAAGATTCCCCCTTGAATTACTATAATCTTTTTTTTTTTTTTTTTTCGCACAACATACAAATTGGCCTGTAAACATGTGCAGTTTACAGATCACATCATATCATGCACACCTTTGGTGAAAAATTTAAATAAGGGGACCAAATGCTGATTTCTGGGATCCCAGAAACCAGCATTTGGTCCCCTTACTTAATGAATAGAATAGAATCTGAAAAGAAAACTTGTTCTTTTTAATTTTGTAGTTTATAAAGAGTAGCTCCAAGTTTTACACCCATATTTTATAGATAGGATGTAGCATAAGAACAAAGTACTTATCTCATGGCATTGATCCCAGGTTGAAATACTGTCACCGTCGCCTGTTTAGATATTGAACTACAAATAAATCATTTTTAGGAGTGTAAGTTCTGTGCAGGACCATGCAAAGGTACTTGGGGGCCTGGATGCAAAAGGGGTTATGGGGCCTCGTTTATGTTGAGGCTTTGATGGCTCCCGTGATGGGGCCCCATTAAATTGGGGGCTCTGGTGCAGCACATGCAATGTATCCCCCATTTGCACAGCCCTGGTGCTGTTTATTTGTAATATGTCATCTTCACTGACTGCTATTCTGATTATTATAGTATCATAACCTTGAGAGATCAACACTCATACGATTGTCCTTGCCTTGTTCTGTCAATAAAAGTTATGTGGTAAACTGTTTAACATAAAATGCTACATTTTTTTGGATGCAGTTGAAGTATAACAAAAAGAAAAAAAAATGGAAAGGTCTGGTTTAAAATAGTGTGATATATATATTTTATTTTATTTATTTATTTTTTTGTCCCTAGAGGTTGTAGTTAACCAGTGGAAGCGGAGGGAGTTTATTCTCCATACTCTATTGAGTTTTTCATTTTTCAAACATGCAAACTTATCTAAATCTGATATTGCTCGTAAGTGTAAATTATGATCAACATTGGATTTACCAGGAATGGTGGCACAGTTGCTCCAAGCCCCCAAGGTAGGATTTTATAAAAAAAAAAGGGGAAAAAAATTATAAAATGCTACCTTGGGTCCCAGAACAGTGTAATTACTTGTATTTTGTTCAGTGCATATGCCACACTAATTTTTAGGCCTGCTAAAATTATGTGCCTCAGCCTACCTAAATTCAGCATTGGTATTGCATATAAATCTATATTTTCTATAAAAGAGCATGTATGACTCTGTTTCGTGAAAGAAAATAATAAAAGTAATGGTATGGTATGATACATGCAAAAAAAATAAGGTATGTTACTGATTCATGATGTTCTTCCAAGCTGCATATGGTGTAGAGATTGGAAGAAACATATAAACATTTGCATATAGCTAATACCAAAGTATATTATGTTATGCCAGGATAAAAAGATGTGACCAATAAAAAAAAAATTTGTGCTCTGATATTCAGTTCTCTTACTTGTGCAGTGCTACTATCTATGTACTTAAAAATCAAAACTAACATTAAAAAAAAAACAAAAAAAAAAAAAAAAACATAAAATTCCCCTCCTTTTCTAGGTTCTTCTCTCTCTCAGAAAAAGGATTGTGTTTGCTATAAACTGGTTCCAGTTTTCCAATCACCTTCTCCCGTAGGGCTTATTTCCAGGCTGCTTCAATAATTGATAATAAGATTAAAATGGCTAACTAATATTTAATTAAAGAGGATTTGCATTGTATTTAAAACTTTAAAACTATACTAATATATGTAGACTGATAGAAGAAAATACATTATTTATCAGAAACTTTAAACATGACAAGATAAAAGTTACCAGGTTGCTAAAAAAAAATTCTTTTAAATACAGTTGAGCAAACGATTGGGCCTTTCAGATATTATATACAACATGAGACCTGATTAAAATTGCTTACAGTTTTATAAATGACAGTGTATTCATTTAACGAATTTGCAATGAATAGAAACCTTACTGCACTCATGTGTAGTAGGAAGCTCTCTGTTTTACTTTCTAGCATCGTACCAAGTATAAGTGTGTGTGGTTGACATAAGAACCTTTCCCAGGGCTATGTGCACCTGAGTGGTAATTTAAAAATGCACCCTTTTTATTGCCTTTTGGCAATAAAAAGCACAGATTTTGTCACGAAAACTCGATTTTTCATAAAGCAAATAGACATCACAGAACACACGCAATTTACAGACATAATATATACGACGCAATATGGCATAACCCCGGGGGCTCACATCTGGTGAGTACGGGCTTGGCAAACCCAGGGTCCTGAGCTGGATATCATCATTCTTCTCTTTCTTGGTGATTCCTTTCTCTCTCTCTCTCTCTCTCTCTCTCTCTCTCTCTCTCTCTCTCTCTCTCTCTCTCTCTCAGGGTAACTCGGGGAATTTTTTTTTTTTTTTTTTTGGCTGGTGCAGCATAAGCCTCAGGCTTCCTTGTACCATATGGCTAATAATAATAATAATAAGTTGCTGATGCGCCAGAAAAAAGGGCCGTCCTTTCGTTTATGTGCTGTACCAAGGGCCCATGAAAAATAGGAGCCTGAAAAAGTATACATGTAATTCAAATAGAAATGAACGATTTTATTCCAACAGTAAAATTTTACAAACTGTTTTTTAAAGAGATTCTTAAATAAATTTCTTATGCTTTTCATCAACACCGTTATCGTTAGCAAAATCAACGTCATTAGAGTTCATATAGCTTGTAAGTTAGTGCTTGAAAAAATCATGTGTAAATAAATAATTTCAATACCAAATTCCGAATTTCTTTACAAGCAAAAAATGAGATAACGCAGGGGAATTTTAACATATTTGATGTTAAATCAGAGTATAAATGAAACCGAGTATACTGTAAAAAAAAAAAAAAAAAAAAAATTAGGATGTTTTTGGGAGGTTTAGTTATGTACAGAGATAAGTTTGCTTTAGTGTTTAAGAATTCCTTCCGTCTCCGACGGAATTCGAAAACAGACCCCTCTAAACGAGTGTACAAGCGGCGAAACACGTGTCGCGGAGGACAAGTTTGCATCATTAGTTTGACTACTCATGATGTATTAATATAGCCGAGGTAAAAGTTGGTAGAAAATGCATCTAGCCGATTCAGAAGCTGCTGCTGTAAACAATTAGGATAAATGGGGCCGCTATTACTTATTGTAACTATACTTTCCCGTCTAAAATAACAATTGAAGCGAACCGATTTCAAAACTGGAGTGACACCACTGGGAATATGCAGAGTGAAGCAACGAAGTTTTTAGATTATGAGATGCACAGCAAAGTCAACCTAACTCTTTAATTTAGCCTGTCATCAGCAATGTCTCCTGCCAGGCACACACACTACTCGCAATCCCTCCAGTCACAGCAGCTAAAATAGAGGCAGCAAGATATTCGCTAGCTAATCCAGATGCCTCCTAGAGCGTTACCAATATGCTCGGTTCGGTGGACTATCTAGTGGCTGACATGAAACACGAAAAAGCTGTCCCCTTGTGATTTAAGAATCGTTGGTTCATGTGATGTCTGCGATAACCTCAAAATGGCCATGACTCATATGACAGTAGAAGAGAAAGGGAGGGACAGCAGCTTTGCTCTGGAGGGCAAAAATGCTTTCAGACGCTATGTTATTTATTTGTGTATGTATTTATTTGAATAAATAAATTAGAGCAGTGGTTCTTTTTATACTCTGATACGCAATGGAGTGCTTTTTCTGTGGTAGCTGATGGATTCGATATCAATATCCGTGCGATTGGTCACGTAAGCTTTCCAACAACCATCCTTTTACTAGGATTTCGAACGATTAAAAGATATTAAAAATAAATAACCGAAATAATGCATGTTTTATGAGATTAGAATAAGTATGCCATATTCCGTACACTCATTTTTCAATTACTGTCTAGTTGTCATTAAAAAGTAATTCGACTAACAAAAAATTATAACTTACTGTATTTTGCAAATGATGCACAGTAATCATGAGTTCGAATTCAGATAGCACAAAAACGATTCATTATACACACACCAAAAAAAAAAAAAAAAAGCATCTTGTATATTATCTATAAAGATACTTATTACTTTTCAATTAGCAATGATTTAAAAAAAAGTTGGGTAATATAAGTTGTGAAATGGGAGGGTTTGTTTGTTTTTTTTTTTTTTTTGGGCTGATGCTGCATAAGCTTGCTTTCTTGCATCGTATGCCTCTACTAATGCTAATAAGTATTGAACAGCAATTCTGTATCATACTCAGTCAGTCATATCTTTGTCATACAGTTATTATTATTATTATTAGCCATATGGTGCAAGGATGCTTATGGCTTATGCTGCACCAGCCAAAAATAAAATAAAATAAAATTCCCGAGTTACCCTGAGAGAGAGAGAGAGAGAGAAGTAGAAAGGAATCACCAAGAAAGAAGGATGAAATCCAGCCCAGAACCTCGGGTTTGCCAAGCCCATACGCACCAGATGTGAGCCCCTGAGGTTAAAGAACATTTCCATTCAAACATGTTTAAGTGCACCGTTTAATTCATTGTTATCACCGAATCAGTTTCCTGGTAGATATGAGATCCGCACAGATGAAACTGAGAAGTGGCAGGGTTGTATGATTAATGGACAAGCACATCCCATTCTGAAGCCAGTCTTGTATAGACGTCAGTGTTCGACCCTGTTTGGATTGCACCAAAAATAGACATTTCTTGGACATGAATATTGGGCCATATACAGCTTGAAGTTGCTGATGAATTTCTTGGGCTTATCCTTTGACATTCGGGAATCAGATACCTGCGCGCACTTCATCGCTCTCAGGGTAATTCAGAATTTTTTTTTTTTTTTTTTTTTTTGCTTGGTGCAGCAAAAGCCTCAGGCTTCCTTGCACGATATGGCTGATGATGATTTCCACATTTCAAGTAGGTGCAGCCATTTTGGTTTAAGAAAAATGAAGCGCTTGCTAATAAAAATGAAAAAAAAAAAAAAAATAAATAATAATAATAAAATCTTTTATATTCCAGTACGGTCCTAAGGAATCAGTAAAGTTTCTAACTTCATCATAACTGCTTTATTGCAGCTGATAAAAAACCACTTCGACAGTTAGCAATGTACCGTACATTTTTTAGGTACGTTTGAAATCCGAATCTAGATAGAATATATATGCAGTCGAGCCGCGGATTTCATATAAACTCGTCATCGATTCTATATTTGTTCTCTGTTCTTTTCTAACCATCACAACGTGATCTGTGTTAACCTTATTTTCTGGTTTGAGGAGCCATTTCCTGTTCTTGCTCTGTTGTGCACCTTCTCCTAAGTATATGGGTCAGTAGGACAAGGTTTGTATAATAATGTCTAGCGAAATAAATGAGGTTATTAAATGTAAGCAAAATTTTCTCACCTGAAAACGTACACAAAAAAAAAAGAAAATATCGAATTTAAAAATAACCGTTGGAGATAGGAATAAGATATATATAAGCATAGATGCTTTTAAAGTGGTACATAGGAAGTTACATTTTCATGCGAAATTTATTATTTATTTATATTTTATTTTTACATTTTCATGCGAAACTTAAACTTTGTGTCCACAAACGTGAGCGCGCGCACACATACATACTGCTGAATCTATACGGAAAAAACATTAAATCCACACGCATTTACGTCCAATGCGCTTCGTTGTTAAAAAAAAAAAAAAAAAAAGATATTTTATTAAGGAGTGTTTCGTTTCGTAAAATTTACCCCTGATTTCCAAATTGATCACAATTTTGAATTGAAAGAAATGGGTGGGGGAGGGATTGACAGCTGAAGTTTTAAGGCTTTCTTTATTAATTACATAAATTGGTACAGACAATTTTAAAAATTGGATTGATTTATCTGGAAGTTTGTTACAGCATAAGACTATTAAGTAGCTTATTAGCGTGTTTCTATGGTAACGAGATTGGCGCATTTTCCAATGCTTTTGCGTGAATCTTTCACGCACGCACGTTTCTTTTGGAAAGCTCTGCGGTCGATTGGGCTTTTTAGTATTAGTATTAGTAACGGCCGCATGGTGCAAGAAAGCCTATGGCTTATGCTGCACCAGTCAAAAAAAAAAAAAAAAAAAAAAATCCGAAAAAAACAAAAAATAAATAACTAAATAATAATAATTAATAAATAAAATAAAAAATAAATAAAAAGGAAATTAAACCTATCATCCTATGCACTTTCCTTACCCGAAAGTACTATCCAGATGACCTTTGAATTTCCCCAAACTGTCGGCCTCTACCACCCCTGAAGGCAACTTATTCCAGTAATTTATAACTCGCTGGCTAAAATAAAACTTCCTGCAGTCCAATCTAAACATTTCCCCCCGTATCTTGAATTTATGTCCCCTAGTTCTAGCATCATTTATAATCTTGAAAATTTTGTCCTCATTCATTTTACTGATGCCTCTCAGAGCCTTAAACACCCCAGTCAAATCACCTCTAAGGTGTCTAGTTTCCAAACTCTGCAACCCACATATTCGAAGTCTTTCTTCATAAGGACGCCCTTTTGCCGATCTCACCAGGCGAGTTACCCTTCTTTGCACTCTTTCAAGAAGCTCGATGTCTTTCTTTAGGTGCGGTCTCCATATTTGAACACAGTATTCCAAGTGTGGTCTAACATAAGCCTAATGGGATTATCACGTCCCTATCTCTACTTGCAAAAGTTTGATAGATCATCGATAGGACACCATGGGCTTCCTTGCAACCTGTTTACAATGCTCAGAGAATTTCATGTCTGACCGTATCGTAACACCCAAGTCTCTTTCCTCCAGTACTGGGTTTAGTTGAACTCCTCCAAGTGAATAGGTTTTTTGGGATTACTGTTTCCCAGGTGTAATACCTTACACTTTGTTGGATTAAAGCACAGCTGCCATTTTTCTGACCATTCTTGAAGTCTGTCTAGGTCTCTCTGAAGAAGCTGAGCTTGACAGTGATCATTAACTACTCTACCAATTTTAACATCATCTGCAAATTTAGACATCACGCCCTCTATCCCTTCATCAATGTCGTTTATGAAAATTAAAAACAACAGTGGTCCTAATACTGATCCTTGGGGAATCCCACTTCTTACATCAACCCAATCTGAGGAATAGCCATTTATCACAACCCTCTGCCTCTGCCCTGAAGCCATCCTTCTATCCATCTAAGGATTTTCCCAGTGATTCCAACCTGTTCCAGCTTATAAAGCAACTGCTCATGTGGGACTGAGTCAAAAGCTTTGCTGAAATCTAAATAAACAATGTCGAAATTATTCCCTAAATCCAGCTCGTGAGTGATCCTTTCGAAATGGCGAACCAGATTTGTTAAACATGATTTTCCCTTTACAAAACCATGCTGAGTATCCTTGAGAATTTCAATTCGATCCAAATGATCCTGAATTCCACCCTTGATCATTGCCTCCATGATTTTCCCTACTACTGAAGTCAGACTGACAGGTCGATAATTTCCTAATTCACTTTTAGAGCCACCCTTATGTATGGGAGATACATTTGCACTTTTCCAATCCAAGGGAATCTCCCCAGAGTCTAGTGTTGCTCGCATAATTAGCCTCAATGGTTCAATGCACTCGCTTGCCGCCTCTCTTAAGATTATAGGGTATATTCCATCAACTCCAGGAGCCTTACTGGTCTGTAGGCTCGAAAGTTTTTTCATTAAATAATCCTGCGAAATTTCAATATCATTAATTACATATTTTTTAACTTCGCTCCCACAATTTCCCATTGCCACAAAATACTTTTCATTTGTAAATATCGATGCAAAATAACTGTTGAGTTCATCTGCAACGGCAGCTGGTGTATTTATTACTATTCCCTTTCCCTTACGTAAAGGTCCGATCTGGTTTGTCCTGCTCTTCTTGGCATTTATATATGTAAAGAATTCTTTATCGCCCCCTTTTTGCTCTGTTTGCTTGTGATTTCTCATAAACTGCCTTTGCCTGTCGAACCTTTTCTGTGGCTCTATTACAGATAACCTTATAGCTATTATAGGCTTCAGTACTTTTTATTGCTCTGTAACCTTTCCATGCCAGCTTTTTCTGCTCAAGTAATGTGGCAACTTCACTATTCATCCAACTTGGAACCCTTCTCGTGGAGTATTTTTTAATGGTATATACGCATTCAAGGCATCTGTGATTAATGTTTTAAAAGTGTACCACAGTTCAATTGTATTCATTCTCTGCGCGATATCTACCCAGTTAATAGAGGCCATGTAGTACCTTAAGGCATCGTAATTTCCTTTTCTGAAATTAAAACCCGTTCCTTTGCCTTTTACTTCTGCTACCTCTCTCGTCATCATCCACCGTAGAACTCCGTGATCACTTCCTGCTACTGGTTCCTCTACTGTCAGCCCTGTTATGTCATTTGATTCATGGGTGATGATGAGGTCTAGGATATTCTTTTCTCTAGTACTTTCCCTGACATGTTGATACAAATAACAGTCATCTAGTTGATTTAAAAATTTTGTTCCCCCTGTCGAATTTCCTTCCCATTTACTCCAATCAATTAGAGGTTTCCTTCCCATTTACTCCAATCAATTTTTTTTTATTATTTTTTCCAGAAGAAAGTTAGTTTGCCAAAAACAGTAACTACCGCAAATGGCTCCACCTATGCGGTTTCCCAAATATCGTTATGCGATAAAAAAAAAAGGCATGATGGTACTCCTTTTAACGCCATTTTCAGCCATTTTACTGAATGTAATATATTTTCAGGCTTTTCAAAAATTTTCCAAGAAATTATTCCAGAGAAGATTAGTGCTGCTTGAACTTGAGGAAAGAGCAGTAGAAGGCCTATAGACTATTCACATGAATTCTTTGTAACAGTTAAAGATGCTGAAAGAAACAGTGTAATTGGCCTGATTGTTAATGATCATCGTGTTCCTTGGTAAACAGGCTAATCTTATTGGACAATTTATGTAGTTATTTGTGACCATATTGTTATTTGTCTTCATCCCATGTTGACTTCGTAAGATCAGTGGCTCCTTGTGCCACATTTGTTCTTATTCATGTCTTATGGCTCATTGTGCCATGTTTTTGTCCTGTGGTTCGTTGTGCCGCAATTTATATTTCTGTATATAATATGAGTTGCCAGTTTCTGGCTATGGGCTGCTTGTTAATAAAAGTAAAAATAAAAAAAATTAAAAAAATAAAAATTTTTGTAATATGAAAAGGAGTTCATCCTTTGATAATAGAGCTCTTCTTTTTTTTTTTTTTAGTTTGTTTATTTTAAAACAAAGGACAAAGACTTATAATTACTTAATTGAAGATAATCAGATGTCAGAAAAAATCGCATCGTAGGAAGGAAATCAATCTCTTGGGAAATGGTTCGGAGAAGGGCAACAAGATTAAGTGGGAACATAAATGGATATTCTTACGAAGAAAGACTGGAATTCTGTAAACTGCAGTCCAGAAATTAGGCGTCTGCTTGGAGACCTGAGTTCTTTCAAAGGGTTGAGTAATCCAGCTCCGTGGTCACTGCATCATAGTAATCTATCAGATTGACAAGACAAGACTGCCCCTTGACTGCTGAATGCGGTGCTGTTTGTTGTATTCTGTCTTGCGAACTCCTCTGACCGTGTGGTCATCCTGGAGTATAAACAGAAATTTTATTTTAAAGTACTGATGACAACTTTACTCTTTTTGAGCCGACATACATAAGGAAACGGTTGTTTAAAATTTAAAAGGACTAGCTGTACCCATTGCAAAACGAAAGAAAATTTTAAATTTTGTTTCGTTTCATCTCTTTCCGTTTATTCAAAATGTGCACTTTGTGTAACAATTTCACACATACAAAATTTCGTACAGTCTCTATAATGCTTCTTTGAAAACTACATTTTTTTTATATTCTTGTGCCCTTCTGGTAACCTTATCTTAACATGCTGGAATGATCTGACCCGAGACATTGCCACATACAATTGGCCGGGACTAAATACAGGGTAAGTAAGCGAAATTCTGACTCTTTCAAACTTTTCCCATGCCTTTTATTTATAGTCATCGCAAAGAAAACTGTCGTCTCTTAAATGAGAATGGCAAAATCGTATCGGAAGGAGTCAAATCTACACGCGGTAAGAGTGCCTGTTTTCCTTTAGCTTCTCCTGTTATTATTTCTAGATCCAAATAATTCTGATACATAACTTTGACTACCTCTCGTACTATTGCTCTGTCTCGTACCCTTGATTAATCCTGAAATTCCGCAGTAAAATAAAATCATACTTAAAATGTAAGGCTTGACAATGAACACGGCTTTCACTAAGTAAGCCAATACTGTGACATTAAATCTTTCGGATCTTTAAATGCACATTTCAGACCGATCATGGATGCATTTGCAAGCGCACGAACACGTGTGTTTCTTCTTTGAAGAAATATCTTCAATTTGAGACCACTTCGGCCCGATCGGTTAGGCCTATCATTCACAATGGCTGGCTCAAGAAAACGGCTTCCATATTAATAGATGAATAGATAATATATAGATGATTGCTGGATTCTTGTGCCCTTCTGGTAACCTTATCTTAACATGCTGGAATGATCTGACCCGAGACATTGCCACATACAATTGGCCAAAGATGTGTACATATGATGTTCTTGAACTTTATCCGCATCAGCAACTTGGACTATATAATGTATCTCCATCATTTCTACTATCCAGGTAGTATGCATGCATCGTTTTGTTTGTGGGTGTCTTCGCGTCGGGGGTTGCCTGGGTGTTGCACTGCTTCGAGTGGGTGGCGCTTTTCTCGTGGGGAGGACTGCTGTTGCTTGTTCTCAGGTGAACGCCTTTTGGGATGGGGATCTCTGTTGTCCTCATACTGTCCCTGTTGGACTTATGAGGGCGGGAGGGATGTGGAAGAGGTGCCGTCGAGGGAGGCGGACGGTTGCTCCTTCAACTCACATCGCTCAGGGGCTCACGGGTTCCTCGAGTGGGCGGCACTTCCCCGGTGGAGAGGATCGTGGTTGCCTGTTCTCGGGCGCTCCGTGGACGTTGTCCCCCCTCTGTGCGGCACCGTTTCGGGGCTGGTCGGCTTCGTCGTCAGTGCGTAGACGGGTGCCCTGTTGTGGTGGTGACATCCCATTTGTGAGATGTAGCTCCACAATATGACATGTTTGATGGCGTGCATGGTTTGGTCTAAATATGTTTCTTGACGAGATGTCGAAGAGTGTGAAAAGGGCTGTTTTTGGGCATGGGTAATGCATACTACCCGGGTAGTTGTCTGCGCTGTAGCACAGTGGTATTGTCACCGTCCTCCACACATCGAATTGAAAAGGCCCGGGTTCGAATCCTGACGATGATGCGAGGAACTTTAATGGGCTTTTTTCACTCCGTGGCTGAGTTAGTCGGTCTCAGGCGTAGCAAGGTTTCTCTCCCCAGAAACCGGGGTTTATTCGTCCAGTAAAACAGGCAAATCGACCATAGAACACACGCAATTTACAGACACAAATACGGGTTAATGTCTTCAATTACGGGCCGAAATCCTAAAATAATATAATATAATAAAAATTAATACTCGGGTAGTAGAAATTATGCAGATGGAATCTAAATATATTTCTTGATGAGGTGTCGAGGAGTGTGTGAGGGGGCTGTTTAAGCATGGGAAATGTATCTCCATCATTTCTGCTGCCCAGGTGGTATGCATTACCCATGCTTAGAGGCAGCCTTTTTCATGCTCTTTGGCATTTCGTTGAGAAGTATAATTGGATTGAGCCATGCACACCATCGATCATCTCACATATTGTGGAGTTGTGCTTCATAGCGGCCGGCCAGCTTTCGTGCAGTATCGTGTGGGAGAGCCTGGTGGTTTGTGAGTTTTTGTATGGTGTGGGTTGGGGGAGTGACTGTCCCGTTCTTCCTTCGGCGGCGTTTTTTCCTTTTCTTCTCCTGCTGTCGCCTTCCTGCATCTTTTTTGCTTACCTAAGTCTGGTGGGGGGAGGTATGGGGATGGCAGAGATCTTTGTCCTGTGCCATGTTTTGGCGGTGCCGTCTGGGAGTGGGTGGCAGTGGTCTTCTCTGCCGGGGAGGCATTGCTTGTTCGCAGTGGTGCGGTGCCTGGGCAGCTCGTTGTGGGGGTGTTCACAGTGTGGCGTGTAGTAGAGCAATGCATGCATACTACCATGTGATGGAGATGCACTGCCCATGCTTGAACAGCCTTTTTTCATCTTACAACATTGCACAACACAAAAGTTGCTCTGTGTTTTTTCAGTGGATACAAAGCCTTAGAATGCTATGGAACAGTTATATTTTTCTGGTAGTTTTTATAACGTTTAATTGTCATTCATTATAGGGAAATATGTATTTTAATAATTCCTAAACTGTGTGAATTTAAAAATATATATGAATGTATAAACTCTAAAAGGAAGGGGCTGAATCGGATTGGTGCACTTGATATCGAAGGTTCGACTGTTGATTCTGCTCAGATAGCTAACAAACTGCATGATTATTTTGAATCTACATTCGCACATGAGGAGTTATTAAGGGAGGAAAATTCCAGAAGTTTATCAAAATATAACAGGGTGCTTAATGATTTTATAATAACTGAGAGCAAAATGGAGGAGAAATTGTTGAAATTAAACGTGAACAAGCCACCTGGGATGGATGGGATCTATCCAGTTATATTAAAGAAGGCGGCAAAGGAAGTAAGCAAACCCTTAGCCACAATTATAACTTGGACTATATAATGTATCTCCATCATTTCTACTATCCAGGTAGTATGCATGCATCGTTTTGTTGTGTCTCATGTTTCTGGATGTCTTCGCGTCGGGGGTTGCCTGGGTGTTGCACTGCTTCGAGTGGGTGGCGCTTTTCTCATGGGGAGGACTGCTGTTGCTTGTTCTCAGGTGGACGCCATTTGGGATGGGGATCTCTGTTGTCCTCATACTGTCCCTGTTGGACTTATGAGGAAGAGAGGGATGTGGGGACAATTAAGTCCCCACGGACTGGAGATTATGTGAAATGTATCCCCAATTCGCAAAGGGGGGGGATCAAAAGGTGACAGAGGTCAAACTATAGACATGTTAGTTTAACTTGTGTTCCAGAAAAAATAATGGAGTCACTGGTTAAAGTTGCATTGCAGGATCATCTTGACATAACGACACAGCATGGGTCGTTAAGGGAAAGTCTTGTCGGACAAATTTGATTGGATACTGTGATGTGGTTACAAAGGAATTGGATGAAAAAATTAATTTTGATATCATATACTTGGATTTCAGAGAAGCTTTTGACACTGTTGCACATGGAAGACTACTGTACAAATTGGATCAGAATGGTATTAAGGGTAAGTTGCTACAATGGATAAAAGGGTGGGTGAGTGGGAGAAGACAGAAAATGGTAACCAATGGACACTGCTCTTCGTGGACTAATGTTATGGAGTCCCACAGAGTTTGGTGTGGGGCCCACTGTTGTTTTGTATATTTATCAATGATATTGATGAATATACATCAGGCTTAGTGTCGAAGTTTGCAGATGATAAAAATTTATTGGCAGGGTTGTAAATGACAGTAATGGCAGTGTACTACCATTACCAGGATCTAGAAAATTTGGGCAAATGGGCTGAGAAGTGGTAACTGAAGTTTAACATTGACAAATGCAAAGTACTGCATATGAGTAGAAGTAACCCCAGAGGAAAGAACCATTTGTGTGGTACTACACTTTGGGTGGTAGAAAATGAAAAAGACCTGGAAGTAATTGTGCAGTTAGATATGAAATTTTCTGAGCAATGCAGTCAAGCTGCCAGAGCAGGTCATGGGGTATTGTCTGTGATATACAGGAATTTTGCTAGCAGGGAAAAGGAGGTGATTATCCCTTTGTATAAAGTAATGATCAGGCCACGCCTTTAGTACTGCGTACAGGTCTGGAAGCCTCATTTTAGGAAGGATGTAGATTTGTTTGAGCGTGTACAGAGAAGGGCAACAAAATTGGCGAAGGGAACGAAGGGGTTTTCTTACCAAGAAAGGCTTAAATTCTGCAAATTGCCGCGGCTGGAGACTAGGCACCTGCGAGGTGATCTGATTGAGGTTTTAGTATTAGTATTAGTATTAGTATTAGTAACGGCCGCATGGTGCAAGAAAGCCTATGGCTTATGCTGCACCAGCCAAAAAAAAAAAAATAATAATAATAAAAAAAATAAAAAAAATAAATCCGAACAAAACAATGATAAAAACAAAAAAATAAAAATAAATAACTAAATAATAATAATTAATAAAATAAAAAATAAATAAAAAGGAAATTAAACCTATCATCCTATGTGCTTCCCTTACCCGAAAGTACTATCCAGATGACCTTTGAATTTCCCCAAACTGTCGGCCTCTACCACCCATGAAGGCAACTTATTCCAGTAATTTATAACTCGCTGGCTAAAATAGAACTTCCTGCAATCCAATCTAAACATTTCCCCCCGTAACTTGAATTTATGTCCCCTAGTTCTAGCATCATTTATAATCTTGAAAATTTTGTCCTCATTCATTTTACTGATGCCTCTCAGAGCCTTAAACACCTCAATCAAATCTCCTCTAAGGTGTCTAGTTTCCAAACTCTGCAACCCACATATTCGAAGTCTTTCTTCATAAGGACGCCCTTTTGCCGATCTCACCAGGTGAGTTACCCTTCTTTGCACCCTTTCAAGAAGCTCGATGTCTTTCTTCAGGTGCGGTCTCCATACTTGAACACAGTATTCCAAGTGTGGTCTAACATAAGCCTTATATAATGGGATTATCACGTCCCTATCTCTACTTGCAAAAGTTCGATAGATCATTGATAGGACACCATGGGCCTTCCTTGCAACCTGATTACAATGCTCAGAGAATTTCATGTCTGACCGTATCGTAACACCCAAGTCCCTTTCCTCCAGTACTGGCTTTAGTTGAACTCCACCAAGTGAATAAGTTTTTTTGGGATTACTGTTTCCCAGATGTAATACCTTACACTTTGTTGGATTAAAGCACAGCTGCCATTTTTCTGACCATTCCTGAAGTCTATCTAGGTCTCTCTGAAGAAGCTCAGCTTGACAGTGATCATTAACTACTCTCCCAATTTTAACATCATCTGCAAATTTAGACATCACGCCCTCTATCCCTTCATCAATGTCGTTTATGAAAATTAAAAACAACAGTGGTCCTAATACTGATCCTTGGGGAACCCCACTTCTTACATCAACCCAATCTGAGGAATAGCCATTTATCACAACCCTCTGCCTCCTGCCCTGAAGCCATCCTTCTATCCATCTAAGGATTTTCCCAGTGATTCTAACCTGTTCCAGCTTATAAAGCAACCGCTCATGTGGGACTGAGTCAAAAGCTTTGCTGAAATCTAAATAAACAATGTCGAAATTATTCCCTAAATCCAGCTCGTGAGTGACCCTTTCGAAATAGCGAACCAGATTTGTTAAACATGATTTTCCCTTTACGAAACCATGCTGAGTATCCTTGAGAATTTCAATTCGATCCAAATGATCCTGAATTCCACCCTTGATCATTGCCTCCATGATTTTCCCTACTACTGAAGTCAGACTGACAGGTCGATAATTTCCTAATTCACTTTTAGAGCCACCCTTATGTATGGGAGATACATTTGCACTTTTCCAATCCAAGGGAATCTCCCCAGAGTCTAATGATGCTCGCATAATTAGCCTCAATGGTTCAATGCACTCGCTTGCCGCCTCTCTTGAGATTATAGGGTATATTCCATCAACTCCAGGAGCCTTACTGCTCTGTAGGCTCGAAAGTTTTTTCATTAAATAATCTTGCGAAATTTCAATATCATTAATTACATATTTTTTAACTTCGCTCCCACAATTTCCCTTTGCCACAAAAGGCTTTTCATTTGTAAATATCGATGCAAAATAACTGTTGAGTTCATCTGCAACGGCAGCTGGTGTATTTATTACTATCCCCTTTCCCTTACGTAAAGGTCCGATCTGGTTTGTCCTGCTCTTCTTGGCATTTATATATGTGAAGAATTCTTTATCCCCCCTCTTTGCTCTGTTTGCTTGTGATTTCTCATAAACTGCCTTTGCCTGTCGAACCTTTTCTGTGGCTCTATTACACATCACCTTGTAGCTGTTATAGGCTTCAGTACTTTTTATTGTTCTGTAACCTTTCCATGCCACCTTTTTCTGCTCAAGTAATGCGGCAACTTCACTAGTCATCCAACTTGGAACCCTCCTCGTGGAGTATTTTTTTAATGGTATATACGCATTCAAGGCATCTGTGATTAATGTTTTAAAAGCGTACCACAGTTCAATCGTATTCATTCTCTGCGCGATATCTACCCAGTTAATAGAGGCCATGTAGTACCTTAAGGCATCGTAATTTCCTTTTCTGAAATTAAAACCCATTCCTTTGCCTTTTACTTCTGCTACCTCTCTCGTCATCATCCACCGTAGAACTCCGTGATCACTTCCTGCTACTGGTTCCTCTACTGTCAGCCCTGTTATGTCATCTGATTCATGTGTGATGATGAGGTCTAGGATATTCTTTTCTCTAGTATTTTCCCTGACATGTTGATACAAATAACAGTCATCTAGTTGATTTAAAAATTTTGTTCCCCATGTCGAGTTTCCTTCCCATTTACTCCAATCAATTAGAGGCAGATTGAAATCACCCATAATAAGGCATTGACGCTTACTTGCCCATTCCATTTGCATGTAGAGGCTTTTGTCATAATCTTCACAATCACCTGGTCTGTAGATTACTCCTACTCGCATTATACCTTTGTTTCCAACTATCTCACACCATACAGACTCTATACTAGCATGTGAAACGTCTGAATCCGGGAAAGCTATCGTCGCACTCAGGCTGCTTCTGATAAGAAGCATTACCCCACCACCCCTTCTATCTACTCTATCCTTCCTAAATACATTATACAAGCCGTACTGAAACTCATCATCCCCAATTTCCGGGTGGCACCACGTCTCTGTAAGCCCTATTATGTCCGCGTTACTTGTTTTAACCAGCAGTTCGAATTCGGTCATTTTATTGACGACACTTCTAACGTTACTGTATAAACAATTAAGATTTACTGTTCTTGTATATTTAACAACCCTAACACAACCCTTGAAGTTTTTTAGGCTCTCTTCCCTGGCATTAGCTACCCGCCCACGTGAAACGTTTGTGCCCCCAGAACATCTAGATAATACGTCCAGTTGGGGTAACAGATAAGAACTCTTGAGGTATGTGCAAGAGTTACTTTGACCAATATTATCAGATAAACGCGTGTCAGTATTACCCACATCCCCCCTAACTAGCAGTTTCCCTGAACCTTTAAGGTATCCTCAATAATACTGGCAAAAACTTTTGCACCACCTTTGTTTAAGTGTATCCCGTCTCTACAAAACAAATTCCTTCTACCTTTTTTTAAGGCCTTGAATGGGTTGAGCACGCTGAATTCTGATGAGATTCTTACGCTTGCTCAGATTAAGAACCAAAGGGGGCATAAATTCAAATTGAGAAAAGACAACTTGTAGAATAGATGTGCGGAAATTTGCCTATAACTAGCGGATTGTTAATTGCTGGAACAAACTTTCATCTGTTGTTGTGGCAGTTGATTGCTTAAATAACTTGGCAGAGGAACTAAACAGACTTTTAGAGGGAATGGTTGTGTGAATTTTTTTTTTTTTTTTTTTTTGGCTGATGCTTCATACGCACGACTCTGCACGACTGATCTGTGCTACTGCAGAGCCAAGGAAAACTGGAGGCACCTCCTTTTTGACTGTATTCTGTATGAAGATTTGAGGCAAGGTTTAATGAACACCATCCCAATATCTGAAAATCAATTCGACCAGTTACTCCTAACCCCTGAACGTTTATCTGCTCTTCACAACTTTGCTACGGAAGTCTTTGCTCGAAGGAGGAGATCATATTGAGTGATCAACACCATCCGCATTGGGCTTGAAGTGGATTAGATAAAGTTTTTTTTTTTCTTTTTCTTCTCCCTGCTTCTTCCTTTATTTTGTATTATTTTTTCCTTCAAATGTAGCTATGTTATTTTATTTTATTATATATATATATTTTTTTTTTTTCCGTTTCTCTCTCTCTCTCTAGTGTACCTATGCCAATATTCTAAATTTTTGTCCCCTTGCGTCCTGTTTGGAGTCAGCCACTGCAGTGTAGTTTATTTATTATTATTTTTTTAAATAAAATATTTAAGGGCAAAGGCCTCATGCTACGAGGTGGAATGACTAACATGTAGGTTAGTGCAAAAGCATCATTTTAACGTAGCCGTCTACCAAAGTAGTTAAATTAATTAATTAAATTGGCATCGTTTTGGTTATATCTCATATTGAAACGGTGCCGTCTGGGTGATGGTATCCGCTGAGAATAAATAACAGTAGTCTTCTCCACTGGTGAAGTGTTATTTATTCGAGGTAGTACAATACCATGGAAACTCTTTATGAAGGCATTGACAATATGAGATATAACCAAAACGATGCCAATTTAATTAATTAATTTAACTACTTTGGTAGATGGCTACGTTAAAATGCTTTTGCACTAACCTACATGTTATTTTTTTAAATTTAATTTTTTCATTTATCACTATTGTTATTTTTTTCCCATAACCTGCACCACGGGTGGGGTTTCCCCCCTTCTCTATTTTGTCTGTCACTCTGGAATGGGCCCACAGAGGATCTTGGCCCATCTGCTGGAAACATCAGGTGGGTCAGAGTCTCTTCTGAGACAGTACGTGCTTTACTGGGACTGGCCCACCTTCCCGTGATGTGGAAGAGTACCCAGGTGATTGATGCTTCTGGGTAGCCAAGTGGCCAGACACAACAACAGAACACACACACATTATACACATAAACCTACACCAACACATTTCTGACCCTTTTACAGTTGATTCTACTCTTCACAGTGACACGAGGCGAAGTTCAACAGACGTTCTAGGTGTCGCCCTTTACAAAAATTAGATCCTCCAAAATGGTCCAACATTCCCAAATAGGTCTCTGCTACTTTCGATTAAAAAATAAAGCATAAAAAAGAGATTGTTACCGTATAGTTTTAGCTTTTGTAAAGTTGTTCGTTTTAATATAACTTTTGTTTTCATTTCTTAGTTTTTTTTTCTAATTTCAATTTAAAAATAAGCAGAAAGTAAACGATTAACTTGAAATAAAAGAAAAACAATGAGACAGAAAACGATTCTCTGGAATTATAAACTTTAGAAATCACCCTTGGGTGGGGGGGGGATTAACGTCTATATAATAGTTCTTTTTCATTCTGTGGTCATCATTCTGAGATAATTAAAAAACCAAAAATAAAAAAAAAATTCTAAGGGGCCATTTCCAAATTACGTAAAGCAACACAGGCGGATAAAATGTTGTATGTTATGAAGGAGAAGCGATTAGTCACATGTTTAAAACAGAGTACTTCGTTCCATAATACAAATTGTGGGAAAGGGTACGGTTTGAGCGATAACAGAATGAGCCATCGTGAAACTTCCCGGTGAACCAGTCTCTAAAACCCCAGGGGCTCACATCTGGTGAGTATGGGCTTGGCAAACCCAGGGTCCTGAGCTGGATATCATCATTCTTCTCTTTCTTGGTGATTCCTTTCTACTTCTCTCTCTCAGGGTAAATCGGGATTTTTTTTTTTTTTTTTTTTTTTGGCAGGTGCAGCATAAGCCTCAGGCTTCCTTGCACCATATGGGTAATAATAATAATAATAATAATAATAATAAAAGTGAAGCCTGTATTATATGAAGTTGGAGACCGGTTTAGTCAGGATAGACAGAGCGAACTATTGCATATGAAGTTCAAAAAGTTAAAAATCACGTTACATCATTTCTGAATTGCTCCAAAAATCATTAATCCCATTTACCATTATATTTATCAGTTTTTTGGTGGTTCCTGTTAGGTAATATCCTCAGTGTGTTATTTTTCAGGTGCGTTCGATTTTAATTTTCTTAAATTAATTGAATTTTTCCTTTTCTGTGATTAACAGATGTAAAAAGTTGATAACTAATTATCTTGTTACCAATTAATTATTAATTGACTAATAATATATAAAAGTAATTATTTTCACTTCGCTAAAAGTAATATTAAAAATTTTCAACATTTTGCAATACTCTGTTATTACCTGGCGCGAAATACAACGTTGTTTTACGCTCTGCGATTCAATAAATTTTACACCTACACTTCAGATCGTAGCATTGCAGCCAACACGTTTGCTATAATTAATGTATTTAATAATAAATACACCTACACCTCAGATCGTAGTATTGCTGTCAGCTCGTTTCTGCTGTAATTAATATGATTAATAAATAGTGATCATTCTTATTTATTATTTAGTAAACTGATAAAAAGAAAGAAAGAAAGAAAACGAGTTTCTCAAACAGCGACGACTTTTGCACATACGCCATATTGTCCATTCATTCCTCCAATCAGCGCATGGCAACAAACAACATCTAGTAATCTAGTTCTTCACCTACTGCCCTAGCGGGAAACATAGGGGTTATAATTACCGTCCTCCCTGCCTGCACTGGGTGGAAAAGGTCCGGATTCGAATCCTGTCAATGATGCAAGAAACGTGTTTGGGGGGAGGATTAATCCCGTGGCTCAGTGACAGCTGAGTGGTTGGGAACGAGAGTGCGATAGCGCATGTTCATTTATTGGACCCTGGTTCAAGCTCGCGTGGCTGCTAAATACGATTAACGATTATATTCGTGATTTATTGTAAACTCCTAACCTGATGGTTGTGCTGAAGTATAAATAACATTTTAGTCGGTCTCAGGCGAGGTTAGCAATTCCCCCATACACACAGAAACTCGTGGAGGGGGGGTTGTCCAGCAAACCGATCAGAGAACACAATTTATGGACATAATACACATGGGTGGATGAAATTGCTCTCAGATAATATGATTTATTATTATTTTTTTTTTTAGTATGAAATAATATTATCAGATTTCAATTGTTTCGATTTTAATTAAACTAGTATTATTATTATTATTAGCCACATGGTGCAAGGAAGCCTGAGGCTTTTGCTGCAGCAGCCAAAAAAAAATTTCTGAGTTAACGTGAAAGAGAGAGAGAGAGAGAGAAGTAGAAGAGAATCACCAAGAAAGAGAAGAATGAGTTTCGATTTCCAGCTCAGGACTCTGAGATGGCTTGATAAATCGTTTTTTTTTTTTTTTTTTTTGCTATATAACTGATTACACATAATTATATGCAACGAAAAAGAATGTATGAAGCAATAACGTAATTAAAAATAATGCAATTGATTGTTAGAACAATCAAAGGAAGGAGAATAAAATCGCTAGGAATTTTCCCAATTCTTGGTCTTGGCGTTCATCAGACCTGACTTCACCGCAGACAATTATAAAGATGTTTCTTTGCATTCCCTGAAATCTCACATTTAGTACGAGGTTCATGCCTTTCTTCTAACATATTTAAGGCGAGTGTCAATGATAGGGACCCACCTATTATATAGGACTATCCCAAGTAAGGAAAAGGATGCTATTATTCCGTTGTATAAGACGATGATGAGACCGCCTTTAAAATATTATATTAATTCTAATATTACTGTGTTCAGGTCTTGAACACAATAGTCTGTTTTTCTTTAGATTCGCACTTGAAGAAAAACATAGAACTCCTAAAAAGGGTTCAGAGAAGGGCAACCAGATTGGGGAAGTGTACTAATTGATGTCCATATGAGGAACAGCTTAGAAAGTGAAGACAGCAGAGCTTAGTAACTAGACATCCTACAGGGACCTGACAGAGGTAGATAGGACCCTGAAGGGAATCAGTGAAATGAACCAGAGAGAGAGAGAGAGAGAGAGAGATTTTTTCAATGGCAAAAGATCGAAGAACTAGGGGACACAAATACAGAATTTTGGGGAGTAACAGAAAGGTGAAAATCACGAAATTTACTTTCGAGCAGCGTGTTGTAGACCGCTGGAATCAATTTCGACAGTGGTCGTGGTTGATAGTTTGGTAAAGTTCAAAGCAGAATTGGATAGGCACTTTTTTACGGCAGGGAAAGTATGAATGATGAGGGTGTTTTTTTTTTTTTTTGTGACTGATGCAGAAAAATTTCGCTTCCTTGTGCCACTTAGTCATTATAGTACTACTCTATTTATTTTTATTGTTAAATGTAAATTTAATTAAATTTAATACTGGTTTTCATTAAACATAAATTATTTAAATATGTTAATTCATTTAATATTTTATTTTCTGAATAGCATATATACTGTGGGTTACATAATAAATTAAAGACACTTTCTTCATGTTCTATACATTTGACCCAATCCTCAGAGGTGGAACTCATATTTCTGCAAGCATGCTGACCAAATAAAATTTTGAACCCGTTTATTTTTTTAAAATTTTATCGCTTGTTTCAACTGTTCTTCTTTTTCTTTTTTGTATTCCTAATCTATAGTTCTCGGCCTCGGTAACAGTATAGTCTTTTGGCCACTTGTTGCTACTTTGGAAAGGTCTAGGTTCGAATCCCTTCAGAAATATGGATGGAGAAATTGATAAAAGGTCACTTCAATCACGAACCACAGTTACCTGATTTAAGGCAGAGGAGTAGGATTTTCTTCTGATAAGTTAATTCCGTTTTTTCCAGGCACACAACGTGCAGATCGACTAGAAAACAGTTGTTAATTCATTCTGCTGTTCAAATTCGCTTTTATGCTGTTTAGCATTAGAAGAGGCATACGATGCAAGAAAGCAAGCTTATGCAGCATCAGCGACAAAAACAAAAAAAAAAAACCCTCTCATTTCACCCTCCATTCGTTCCAAATGCCTGTCCAGCTCAGCCTTAAATTTATTTAGGCTATTAGCTTCCACAACAAAAGATGAAAGCCTGTTCCACCAATCAACTACCCGCTGGCTAAAGGCGAATTTCCGTACATCTATTCTACACCTATCTTTTCTCAATTTATAACTGTGCCCCCTCAGGTTCTTAGTCTGACCAAGAGGAAGAATTCCGAATTCCATCAGCATTCAGCTTGCTCAACCCATTCAAGGCCTTATACACCGCAATCAGATCACCTCGCAGGTGCCTACTCTCTGGGCGCTGAAATTTGCAGAACTTAAGCATCTGTTGGTAAGAGCACCCCTTTGTTCCCCTCACCAATCTTGATGCCCTTCTTTGCACTCGTTCTAGCAACTCTACATCCTTCCTCAAATGAGGCCTCCAGAGCTGAACACAATACACTATAAGTATGGCCTGACCATTGTCTTGTATAACGGGATAATTACCTCCCTAACCCTGCTAGCAAAATTCCTATATATCATTGACAAGATACCATAACCTGCCCTGGAAGCCCGTCTGCACTGCTCAGCGAACTTTATATTTGATTGCACAATTACCCCCAGGTCTTTTTCACTTTCCACTTCCCTTAGTGTAGCCCCACACAGTTGGTACGTTTCTCTTCAGTTATTGCTACCCATATGCAGTACTTTGCATTTGTCAATGTTAAACTTCAGTTGCCACTTCTCAGACCATTTTCCCAACTTATCTAGATACAGTTGGAGTAGCATACTGTCTTTACTGTCGTTAACAACCCTGCCAACCTTTGAATCAAACTTGAAAACTTGAACATTAAACCCGATATACCTTCGTCCATATCATTGATAAATATACAAAACCACAATGGGTCCAACACCGAACCCTGAGGAACTCCACTAATAACCTTTGTCCAGAAGAGCAGTGTCCATTGATTACCACTCTCTGTCGTCTCCCACTCAACCATCGTTTTATTCTTTGTAGCAACTTACCCTTAATGCCATACCTCTCCAATTTGTACAGCAGTCTTTCTTTCATGTGCAACAGTATCAAAAGCTTTCCTCAAATCCAAGTATATGATATCAAAATTATTTTTGGCATTCAGTTCCTTTGTGACCACATCATAGTACCCAATAAAATTGGTCAAACAAGACCTCCCTTTAACAAACTCATGCTGTGTCTTAACTATTACTGCAGTCTTGTCTAGATGATCCTGCAATGCTTCTTTAACCAGTGATTCCATTATTTTCCCCGGAACACAAGTTAAACTAACAGGTATGTAGTTACTTGTGTCACCTTTTGAACCCCAGTTGTGAATTGGTGATATATTTGCACACCTCCAGTCCATGAGGACCTCCCCTGAGTCCAACGAAGCTCTCATAATTATGGCTAATAGTTTGCTTATTTCCTTTGCCACCCCGTTTAATATAACTGGATAGATCTTGTCCACCCAAGGTGCCTTCCTTATGTTTAACTTCAGCAATTTCTCCTCCAATTTGCTCTGTTATTACAAAATCACTTAGCTTCCTGTTAGAGTTTGATAAACTTCTGGCACTCCCCTCATTGAATAACTCCTCATGTATGAATGTAGATGCAAAATACTCATTGTTTATCAGCTATCTGAGCATCATAATCAATAGTCAACCCATCTATGTTAAGTGGTCCAATCTGATTCAACCTTTTCTTCTAGAGTTTACATAAGTAAAGAACTCTTGTCTGTTTTTCTTTGCCTCCATTATCAAAGATTTCTCGTAATCTGCCTTCGCCTGCCTAACCTCCTTTGTGACTTGATTACAAACTAGTTTATACCTGCCATAGGTTTCTGTGTCACCTGATACTTTATATGCATCCCATACATTTTTCTTCTCTGCCACGAGCCTCATTAATTCATCTGACATCCATTTAGGTTTAAACCTTGAACCATATTTCTTAGTTGGTATGAAAAGCCTAATAGCTTCCAAGATTAATTCTTTGAATGCTTCCCATTTTGAATTTGCTGTTAGTAATATCATGAGTTGGTGCCACTGTGTAGAATTTAAATACTTTCTCAGACCACCGTAGTTGCCTTTACGAAAGCAAAACCCTTCCCTTTAGCCTTGATGGTAGTTACATCTTTAAATAATTCCTGCATCAGTACATTGTGATCACTGTCACCCAGTGGTTCTTTTATCTGCAAATTCTTAATGCATGAATAATCACTGCTGATAATCAGATCAAGAGTATTACTCTCTCTGATTGCCTCTCGAACATATTTCTGTAGAAAACAGTCATCCAATAAATCGACAAAAGTCTTGCTAGTGTGCGGGTGATCAACTCACAAGTTTCAGTCAATATCTGGAAAGTTAAAATCCCCCATTATAAGACATGCTGATTTACTGGCCCACTCTATTTCTCTGCACAATTGCTCGTTCTACTCATCAGATTCATTAGGCCTATAACACACACCTACTCTCATTTTTCCTTTCCCAGTGCTTATTTCACACCAAACTCAACACTGCATTGTCCACCAACATCAACTGGATGCACTTCCTTAGATTTCATGTTTTTCTTAACTAATACCATAACCCCTCCTCCATTCCTGTTCTGTCTGTCCTTCCTGTACACATTGTGCTCCCCAAATTCCAATTCCAGAGAGCTTATATCTGTGCGATACCACGTCTCTGATATCCCAACAATATATTTTCTTTTGATGTCTTGACTAGCACTTCAAGCTCATAAAATTAATTAACTATATATACTCCTAGCATTGGTGTACATGCAAGTATACATGCACCTGTTCCTACTCTTGGTTACCCTAACACAGCCCATGTATTTACTTTTCCACTATGACTCCCAACAGGCCTGGAAATTTCCATCACCTTGCTTTCCAGGCTGCTGCTCATTGTAATCGAAGCAGTGCAAGAATCACTTTTGCCTCTGCCTACGGCCACTGTTAACCTTTAATCTGTGTGTCTCCCCCAAGCTAGCAGTTTTCCCACCCACCTAGCCTGAATCCACCGCATTCGGTAGCATATCATCCTGAGGTTCGGCCGTGGTGCAACGTTTCATTGACTCTAAAGGTTACTTTTCTCATTCCCTTTTGGCCCAAGCCTTCTTTCCCCCACCGTTAGTAGTAGGGCTTACAATACCGGTCAAAATCTTAAAACCGGTATTTCGGTATTTTTAATTTATGAAACCGGGATGCCTGTATTCCAAAAACAAACGTTTTTCTCAATAAATTTTGATGACAATTAGGTGCAATAAAGTAAGGAAAAAAGCAAGTACTGTAATAAACGTTTATTGCAATAATAAATATTCTGAAAAAAACATCACTAAAATATAGTTATTCTAAAAACAAAAAACATACATATTGTTACAGCAAAGTTTAGTTATGTTTAAGCTTCCACACTACATGTCCGAATAAAACGAGTTCAATAGCACGATCGTTTAAAATGGATCTAATTTTGGTACATTAGCATTAGCATTAGTAGAGGCATATGATGCAAGAAAGCAAGCTTATTCAACATCAGCCAAAAAAAAAAAAAAAACCCTCTCCCATTTCACCTCTCCGTTCGTTCGAAATACCTGTCCAGTTGAGCTTTAAATTTGTTTAGGCTATCAACTTCAACAACAAGTGATGGAAGTCGGTTCCACCAACCAACCACCCGCTGGCCAAAGGCAAATTTCCGCACATCTATTCGACATCCGTCCTTCCTCAATTTGAATTTATGCCCTCTGAGGTGATTATTCTGAGAAAGATGAAGAATCCCATTGGCATTGAGCATGCTCAAACCATTCAAAGCCTTATACACCTCTATCAGATCACCTCGCCGGTGCCTAGTCTCCAGACTCTGTAATTTGCAAAACTTAAGCCTTTCTTCGTAAGAGCAACCCTTTGTTCCATTTACTAATCTTGTTGCCCTTCTCTGTACCCGTTCCAGCAGCTCTACATCCTTCTTGAAATGAGGCCTCCAGACCTGTATACAGTACTCAAGATGTAGCCTTACCATTGCCTTATACAAGGGAATAATCACCTCCTTATCCCTGCTAGAAAAATTCCTGTATATCATTGACAAGACACCATGAGCTACTCTTGCAGCTCGTCTGCACTGCTCAGAGAACTTCATATCTGCCTGCACAATTACCCCCAGGTCCTTTTCATTCTCCACCACTGTCAGTGTAGTACCGCAGAGTTGATACATTGCTCTGGGGTTACTGTTACCCATATGTAGTACTTTACATTTGTCAATGTTAAACTTCATTTGCCACCTCTCAGCCCATCTGTTCAACCTTTCCAGATCCTGTTGCAGCAGCATAGCGTCAGTAGTGTCCTTAACGACCCTGCCAACCTTTGTATCATCTGCAAACTTAGACATTAAACTTGATATCCCATCATCAATATCATTCATAAACACCGAAAACAACAACGGACCCGCCACTGAACCCTGAGGAACTCCACTAATAACATTAGTCCACGTTGAGCAGTGTCCATTGATTACCACTCTCTGTCTTCTGCCACTCAACCATCCCCTTATCCATAGCAGCAATTTGCCTCCAATGCCACACTGCTCCAATTTGTGCAGCAGTCTTCCATGTGCAACAGTATCAAAAGCCTTTCTAAGATCCAAATATATAATATCAAAGTTATTCCCTGCATCCAGTTCTTTTGTGACTACATCATAGTATCCAATCAAATTGGTCAGGCAAGACCTACCCTTAACAAAACCATGCTGCGTCTGAGCTATAACTGAATTCTTGTCTAGATGATCCTGCAGTGCTTCTTTAACCAGTGCCTCCATTAATTTACCTGGAACAGAAGTTAAACTAACAGGTCTATAATTACTTGTGTCAGCCTTTGATCCTCCTTTGTGAATTGGGGTTACATTTTAACATCTCCAGTCTATGGGTACCTCCCCTGAGTCCAAAGAAGCTCTCATAATTATGGCTAGGGGTTTGCATACTTCCTTTGCTGCCTCCTTTAATATAACTGGATAGATCCCATCCACCCCAGGTGCCTTTTTTATGTTTATCCTCAACAATCTCTCCTCCACTTTCCTCTCAGTTATTACAAAATCATCCAGCTCACTGCCAATGTTTACTTTACCTACATCATTCTCCTTCCTGAATAACTCCTCATGCGTGAATGTAGATGCAAAATACTCGTTTAGATTGTTAGCCACCTGAGCAGGATCCTCAACTGTTGAACCATCAATATCCAGTGGACCAATCTGATTCATCCCTTTCCTTCTCGAGTTCAAGTATGTAAAGAACTCCTTTCTGTTTTTCTTTGCATCCTTTGCCAAGGATTTTTCGTAGTCTGCCTTTGCCTGCCTAATCTCCTTTGTGACTTGGTTACAGACCAACTTATATCTATCATAGGCTTCCATGTCACCCATTAATTTGTATGTATCCCATGCATTTTTCTTCTCTGCCACATGTCTCATTAGTCCATCTGACAACCATTTAGGCCTAAACCTTGAACAATACTTCTTAGTTGGTATGTAAAGCCTGGTAGCCACCAAGATTAGTTCCTTGAATGCTTCCCATTTTGAGTTTGCTGTTGGTAACATCATCAGTTGGTCCCACTGTATAGAATTTAAATACTGTCTCAGACCATCATAGTCGCCTTTACGAAAACAAAAACCCTTCCCTTTACCTCTGATGGTAGTTACCTCCTTGAGTAAATCCCACTTCAACACACTGTGATCACTGCCACCTAGTGGTTCATTTATCTGCAGGTTCTTAATGCATGAAGAATCACTACTGATAATCAGATCAAGAGTATTGCTCCCTCTTGTTGCCTCACGAACATGCTGATGTAGAAAACAATCATCCAATAAATCCACAAAAGCCTTGCTAGTGTGCGAGTGACCAACCCACAAATTCCAGTCAATATCTGGGAAATTAAAATCCCCCATTATAAGACTCTCTGATTTACTGGCCCACTCTATTTCCCTGTACAATATATTATTATACTTATCAGAGTCATTAGGCCTATAGCACACTCCTACTCTCAATTTTGATTTCCCTATGCTTACGTCACACCAAACTGACTCGACACTGCCCTGTCCATCGATGTCAACTGGCTTCACTTCCTTTGACTTTATGTGTTTCTTAATTAATAGCATAACCCCTCCTCCCCTGTCTATCCTTTCTATATACATTGTATTCCCCAAATTCCAGTTCCGCATTACTTATATCTGTGTGACACCACGTCTCTGATATCCCAACAATATCTGCCTTTGATGTTTTGAGCAATACCTCAAATTCATCAAATTTATTTACCAAACTCCTAGCATTGGTGTACACGCAGGTATACATGCACCTGTTTCTATTCTTAGCTACCCTAACACAACCCATGTGTTTACTTGTAACGCAATGACTACCAGCAGTCTCTGAAATATCCTGCATCTTGTTTTTCAGACTTCTGCTCATTTGAATAGAAGCAGTGCAAGAATCACTTCCACCTCTGCCAGTGGCTACTTTTAATCTATTAGTCCTTGTATCCCCCCCAACTAGCAGTTTTCCGACCCACCTAACACTGCCTCGACAGCATCAGCAAAAATTCTTGCACCCTTTCTATTTAAGTGTATCCCATCCCTGTAGAAGCAATCTCTCCTGTTAACAAGTACAGTCCAGGCTGAAAAAAATTCTACCCCTTGAGCCTTGCACAATCCCTCCAGGGCCGAATTGATCGACAAGGCTCTCATCATATACTCCCTCCTATCGTGTCTGGGCAGAATTGCAGACACTTTCAAGTTCAACCCTAATTCACGGCTTTTTTTCAACAGTGACCTGTACTTGCTAAGTAATTCCGCCGGTCTCCTACTCTTAATATCATTAGTGCCAACGTGTACAACTATATCACCTTTTGTGCCCTTAAAAGATGATATCCGCTCTACAACGTCATCAACCTTTGCCCCTGGCAGACATACCCTGGTCCTATTCCACCTATCCTTTTTACAAAGCATGTTCCCCGTTTCCCTGACAATAGAGTCACCAACAACTACTAGTTCCTGTGGGACCAGCGCATTCTGCCTAGGGGGCTGCCCCTGTGTTGCCTGATGACCAAGTGCAAGCTCTGGCGTTGATGTGGGCAGCTGAGAGCTTGATGGGCCCCTCAATTTATTTCCTTCGAGGGCATCCACCCTGTCCTTCAAGGTCTCATAAAGGCCCATAACAACGCTGAGTTGTCGCCTGATTTCCTTGCACTCCTTACATCGTGCACACACAAAGACATCCCCCTTGGCAGTATCATGTCCCGTACCCGACTGCTCCGCAAACATCAAGCAAACAGTGCATTTTAATAGACTGTGATTCAGAGGGCAACTGCCCCCCTCAGTTCTCCCCTGAACCACAGCACTCCCATTAGCTTGAGCATTTTGCTTTGCTGCTCTGGTCAGAGTCATGATTCCAATTTAATTCAATAAAATTTAAAACAAAAATTAAATCCTTAAGTTATATCCCAAAACAGTTATGTTATATATATATATATATATATTATTTTATTTTATTATTATTTTTTTTTCGGTATCTAGTGTTCCCTTTATACAACTTCCGTATCACGTGTACCACTATAGTTATGTATTAATTATTCGTTACGATTAAGTCGTTATATATATTTATAGAGTTAAAAATACAATTTAATTGACAATAAAGTTTATCAAGATTAATAGATTTACTGATTAATTGACAATATTATATTATGCAGTATACTACACTAAGCTTATGCTATCGTGTAAAAATGGCGGGAATTCACGAACGGTATTTCTACGGACTCGTAAGTATTGATTAGCTTCGAAATCTCGCTATCTCAATTTAGAATAAACTAAGGATCCTGACTAGGTCTATAATCTACTTATAGAAGATAATTTGATATAACAATTGGTTAATAAATCGACTAAATTTGGTTAAAAGACCTCTCGTTCAATTTGTGACACGTGGATTTGATACCGTTACCGACACTAAGTAATATCTACGAAATCTCTGTCTAAGTTAAACTTTAAACTAAGTAACTAGGAATATAAAGCTACTCTAGAAAATAAGTTAATATGACAATTTAAACTAATAAAGCGGAAAATAAATCAGGAAAAACTTCTCTGTTTGAAGAACTTTAAGGAGCAATGGCTGCACAGGCAAACCTCGCACCCAGACATATTTGACTAGCGGCAGAAAATGCCCGTTCGGATTCTGTTCTGGTACTGGAATAATCGTAGACGATCTCAGTCCATATTTTCTAGGCTTTGAACTTTTTTAGCAAAAATAGTTAAAAGTATTTCATTAATTTACGACTCAAGTTCGCCTCTTAAAATCTCATTGGAGTCAGGCATTTCTTATTTTGGAAAGAATTTGCGGAACACCGATGTTTTGTTTCACGTTGGTCTTCCATAGACAAGAATTCAGTTATAGCTCAGACACAGCATGGTTTTGTTAAGGGCAGGTCTTGCCTGACCAATTTGATTGGATACTATGATGTAGTCACAAAAGAACTGGATGCAGGGAATAACTTTGATATTATATATTTGGATCTTAGAAAGGCTTTTGATACTGTTGCACATGGAAGACTGCTGCACAAATTGGAGCAGTGTGGCATTGGAGGCAAATTGCTGCTATGGATAAGGGGATGGTTGAGTGGCAGAAGACAGAGAGTGGTAATCAATGGACACTGCTCAACGTGGACTAATGTTATTAGTGGAGTTCCTCAAGGTTCAGTGTTGGGTCCGTTGTTGTTTTCGGTGTTTATGAATGATATTGATGATGGGATATCAAGTTTAATGTCCAAGTTTGCAGATGATACAAAGATTGGCAGGGTCGTTAAGGACAATACTGACGCTATGCTGCTGCAACAGGATCTGGACAGGTTGAACAGATGGGCTGAGAGGTGGCAAATGAGGTTTAACATCGACAAATGTAAAGTGCTGCATATGGGAAACAGTAACCCCAGAGCAACGTATCAACTCTGCGGTACTACACTGACAGTGGTGGAGAATGAAAAGGACCTGGGGGTAATTGTGCAGGCAGATATGAAGTTCTCTGAGCAGTGCAGACGAGCTGCAAGAGTAGCTCATGGTGTCTTGTCAATGATATACAGGAATTTTTCTAGCAGGGATAAGGAGGTGATTATTCCCTTGTATAAGGCAATGGTAAGGCCACATCTTGAGTACTGTATACAGGTCTGGAGGCCTCATTTCAAGAAGGATGTAGAGCTGCTGGAACGGGTACAGAGAAGGGCAACAAGATTAGTAAATGGAACAAAGGGTTGCTCTTACGAAGAAAGGCTTAAGTTTTGCAAATTACAGAGTCTGGAGACTAGGCACCGGCGAGGTGATCTGATAGAGGTGTATAAGGCTTTGAATGGTTTGAGCATGCTCAATGCCAATGGGATTCTTCATCTTTCTCAGAATAATCACCTCAGAGGGCATAAATTCAAATTGAGGAAGGACGGATGTCGGATAGATGTGCGGAAATTTGCCTTTGGCCAGCGGGTGGTTGGTTGGTGGAACCGACTTCCATTACTGGTTATTGAAGTTGATAGCCTAAACAAATTTAAAGCTCAACTGGACAGGTATTTCGAACGAACGGAGGGGTGAAATGGGAGTGGGTTTTTTTTTTTTTTTTTTGTTTTTTTTGGCTGATGCTGAATAAGCTTGCTTTCTTGCATCATATGCCTCTGCTAATGCTAATGCTAATGCTAATTATGTTCATCATTTTCTGAAGGAGAGGGACATTTTATTCAGCTAAGTATAATTTTCACTATAGTATCTTTACTATAGGCCTTGAATGGGTTGAGCACGCTGAATTCTGATGGGATCCTTCCACTTGTTCAGATTACGAATCTAATGGGGCATAAATTCAAATTAAGAAAAGACAGACGTAGAATAGATGTGCGGAAAGTTTCCTTTAGCCAGCGGGTGGTTAATTGCTAGAACAAACTTCCATCTGTCGTTGTGGAAGTTGATAGGTTGAATAAATTTAAGGAAGAACTGGACAGGCATTTGGAGGGAATGGTGTGATTTTTTTTTTTTTTTTTTTTTTTGGCTGATGCTGCATAAACTCATACATTTGCTTTCTTGCATCACATGCCACTACTACTACTACTACTACTGTGTCTGGGAGAGAGCAAAGAGTGCGGATAAGTAATAAAGAAGAGAGCAAAGAGTGCAGTTAAGGAATTCTTCACATATATATATGCAAAGAACAGAAGGACAAAACATATTGGACCCTTATGTAACGGACGTGGGATAATATTAGATAACACAGCTGAAGTTGCAGATGAACTCAACACTTACTTTGCATCGATATTTACATTAAAAAAAAAAAACTTTCTGTCAATGAAATATTATGGAAGTGAAGTTGAAAAAAATATAATTAATGATGATGAAATTTCAAATGATTACTTAATGAGAACTTTCGCACCTACAGGCGAGTAAGGATCCTGTGGTTGATGGCATATACCCTATAATCTTAAAGGAGGCGGCAAGTGAGTACATTAAACCATTAAGGCTAGTTATGAGAGCATCACTGTACTCAGGAGAGATTCCATTGGATTGGTGTAAATTGGAACATAAAGTTCTAAGAGTGTAATGGGAAATTACCGACCGGCCAGTCTAACTTCAGTAGTAGGGAAAATCATGGAGGCAATGATCAAGGGTGGAATTCACGATCATTTAGATGGAAATAGAATTCTGTACGACACACAGCATGGTTTTGTAAAGGGAAAATAATGTTTAACAAATCTGGTTAGCCATTTTGATAGGTCACTCGTGAGCTGGATTTAGGGAATAATTTCGATATTGTTTATTTGGATTTCAGCAAAGCATTTGACTCAGTCCCACATGAGCGGTTACTTTATAAGTTGGAGTAGGCTGGAATCATAGGGAAAATCCTTAGATGGATAGCACGATGGCTTGAGGGCACCAGGCAGAGGGTTGTGATAAATGGTTATTCCCTAGATTGGTTTAATGTACGTAGTGGGGCTCCACAAGGATCAGTATTGGGACCACTGTTGTTTTTCATCTTCATCTTTGTTTCTGTTCTATGGTGGCCCCAAGACTCTTGTCCAAATCCACCTAGAACTAAAATCAAACATGTACTCTATGAATATTACACGTGGCCTGAACATTATATTCAAGCCACCTCACCACCAGGAAGCAATCACCCTGGGCAGCTGCTTCCTGGCGCCCGTCCCAGGCACGTTTTCCAACCTGGGTTTACTAAAATTCTCATTGTGCGAACTGGCACCAATCCGGCATCCAGGCCACCCAATCGCGAATGCCAGCAAAAAAAAAAATAAAAATAAAAATAAATAAATAAAAAATAAAAATAAAATAAAGAAATAAAAGAATAAAATAAATAAATAAATAAAATTTAAAATAATAATAATAAATAATTATAAATAAAAATAAAATAAGAAATAAAAATAAATTAAAATTGAATAAAAATAATAATTAAAGAAACAAAAAAATAATAAAATAACTAAACAACCTGCCATTCCAAAAACACATTACAATCCTGCACCAAGTAGTCAATATTAATTATCCTGGTGCCAGCATCAGGCATTCTAGTAACTCACTAGATTGCCAGCAAAAAAAAAAAAAAAAAAAAAAACATATCAATATATATATATATATAAAAAATAAAAATATAAAAATAACAATAAAAAATAATAATAATAAAATAAAATAAAAATCCTCCCACTCCACAAGGCCAAATTAAGCCAGGGAGGGGAAAAAAAAAAGTAAGCATTTATGAACTGTAAGCAACAGAAAAGAGAGTTCTCCTCTTCTTAAAAACTAATCTTGCAAAATTTGTAAGGCCTGAAAGATTTCTTTATTATCTAAACATATGTACTCTTGTCCTCTGACAAGGTGTGGCACAACAAACATTAACTCCCTTCTGTATTCCTCATACATGGGGCAATCAAATAAAATATGATCCCACGATTCTGGCAGTGTGCATGTACAATTAGGATGAGTTTCTAACTCAAAATAAAACAACTTTTGGTTCAAAGACCCATGCCCTGTAATTAAATATGATGTTTCCATATTTGGATAAAACCATTTCTTATTTTTGACATTGTGATTAAACCTCACATTGGTAATAAATAATCTGGTAACTTCTCTTGTTAAACTCTGCTCCCAACGATATTGCCACATCTCTACTAATCTACTTCTGATCACTTCCTTTTCTTTTTTAACATCATCCATAGAAGTGACAATTATCCCTCAAAAGCTTATTCTTACCCTTTTTCTCAAGAAATAACAAAATGCTCTATAAATAGCATATAAATCTAAAGGCAATACCCCTCCAATTACATGTAAAGCATTTGTTGAAACAGTCTTGCATACTCTTATAAAAGCCAACATTATTACTCTCTGTAAGGATAATAACTTTTGTCTAAACTTAACAATATTTACATGCTTAAACCATACAGAGACAGCGTATACCATGATTGGGAGAAATACCGCCTTATAATATAAACCCTTTTCCCAAGTCCCCAATCAGTTTTTGTTAAAATTGCTGATGTAAATTTTTTAATCTTATTACTTAAATAATCAAGATGCGGGAAAAATGACAATTTGTTATCTAATAAAATTCCTAAGTACTTAACATTAGATCTCAAAGGTATTTGCTTTCCATTAATTATTAATTTCGGTGGCCTGCCATAATAATCTAACTTGCCTTCCAGCAACATCATTACTGTCTTACTATCTGAGATCATAAGTTTATTTACACCTGCCCACATACTCAGATCTTTTGCTACAACTCCCATCGTCTGCTCTAATACTAACCTGGATTTACCCTCAGTACATATTACTAAATCATCTCCATACGTAACCAATTTACAATGAGGAATTTCTTTCTCCAGCCACTGATTTAACACCAAATTCCAAAACACTGGACTGAGCACCGATCCTTGCGGAAAGCCTCCATTAATAGATCTACCAAATTTCAAATGTTATGAATACACTTGAACTCTCCTACCACTTAAATAACTTCTTAATGTTTGATACAATATTTGAGGACAATTTATTTTTCATAATGAGCATAAAATGCTCTCGTACCACACCTTGTCAAACGCACCTTCAAAATCTACAAATAATGCCAAAACATATTTACTTGTAGATTGTGAACTATAACTAACTAATGTATTTATAGCATTTTTGGTTGAAAGACCTTTTCTAAATCCAAACTGACCTATAAACTCCATTTTATACTTAATAAACACATGTTCTAATCTTAAAAGTAACAACTTCTCAAACATTTTTCCCAAATTTGCCAATAATGAAATAGGTCTATATCCTCTAGGATCACTGATAGGTTTATGTATAAGCTTTAGAAGGGAAATTTTCCAGAACCCTAGAAAACTACCCTCCAACAAACACTTATTATATATAACTACCAATATCTCAGGATAATATTCATTCATCATAATTCATTTACTCATTTATTCATAACTAAAATTATCAACCCTAATTTTCCTTTGTTCCTCAGTATCATCATTCATAGTATCATACACAAACAGCTCATCTGTAATAGTTTTAATGGTTGAAAACCAATCACAAGTTTCTATATTATTTGAGTTAACCGTATTAATAACATTATTAATATGCTGTTTGTCTCTTGACAATCTAAACAAAAGTTCCCAGGGATCTGTATTCCCTGTTGTTAGTACAAAATCGCTCCATACAGCTAACTTATGTTCATATATTTCTTTGTGATATTGTTTCCTTTTAATTCTGTACAGTTCTTTAAACACTAATGCATCAGCAGAATCTCTACTTCTACATCTTTGATATTTCTTCCTAAGGGTAAACACTTCCCTTCGTAAAACCATCAAACTATTGGACCGCCAAGGCACACATCTCTTATTTTCTCTTTTCCTTTTAGCAGCTAACAGTAAAGCTATATACAGACATTTTGAATATAAAATGCATATTGAACAGCATTCAAACTGTTTAATTGACTCAAAATATTATCATCAAAAGATATTTCTAAAGAATACTTAAATGTATTCCTTTTATACCCAAATAACGATCAAATGCGAAATTACTATCTAAATGGAGATCAGTCAGTAATACATGAAACAATATGGCCCTGTGGTCACTGCTGATGCCACCAAGCACCACATCCCAATGACAAACTCTCCTGCTAAGTTGCTGATTTGCAATGGTAACATCACTATTAGAACTTCCATGTAAGTTATTAAATGTGGAGGGGGAACCCTCCACATTGAGAATACTTAAATTATGGCTTAGAATAAATTTTTCCAGCATCCTACCTCTGTGATCAACTATGGAACTGTGCCACAGTTTTGACTTGGCATTTGCATTAGCAGCAACCAAAAAGTTTCCACTATCCACAATTTCCATAATTCATTCCAGACACTGCAATGTATTCTCAATATCATGAGAGGGGGGGGGGACAGTAAATTGAAGCTAGATAGAATGATATCACTGGAGTTGATATGTACACACAGATAACATTCTGTGTGCATATACCAGAAATTACAGTGACAAAAATGATAAACCTTATTTAGGTTTATCATTTTCTATATGCACTGCCCTTGCTGTAATAGGAAGACCAGTCACCTTGTATACCCCACCAAAGCAACCAATATATGGCTCTTGGTACACAATATCTAAATTCACCTCACAGGCCATAACCCTTGCCTCATCCATTACTGACCTATTCCTTTGTGCATTTAATTGCATAATGTTTATATAATCATCCTCACTATCATATTTAACAACTCCATATTGCTCAAATAAAAACTCACTATCCATTATTAATCTTCATACTTGCTATTTCCAAAGCTCTAATATACTCGGGACAATTATTGTCCCTAACTGAATGATCACAACTTTTACCTTTCCTTTTACAATTGACACACGTAGGACTCTTATCTTTATTAATACAGTCAGCAAACACATGCCCTCCTTGGGTACAATGTCCACATGAAACAGTTTTATGGGAACAATAGTTTGCAGAGTATCCAAAACCTAAACATTTGGAACATTTAGCTATTTATGTGATGAATAACCAATAAATAACCTATCCTCCTGAAAAATACTCTTATACATCTGAGGATCAACCCCAATTACCCAATTTATCAACTTGCTTTAATTACCAGCTTTAAACCTAAATGATATCTCCTCCTTCACTTCCTCCTCAGTATGTTCATAATCTCTCAGGTTCTTACAATACAAGTCATTTACAATCTCTTCTTGTGTCATCTCCTTCGGTACATCATAAATTAATAAACTTGGATTAGTCAATTTAATTTTATCTTGTTTAATCCCCTTTTCAGTCAGTGCTTCTGACTCAATAATCTTACTTAAATCCTCCCTGTTGTCTGTTTCAATCAAAATAAACCTTTATTCCTAATTGTTCTTAAATTCCTTATCTTTACTTCCTTTAAATTCTGTTTTAGAGTTGTAATCACAACATCCTTTATATCCTGACTTGTTGCAAATTTAGTATCATCCTGAGCTCTCAATATAACAATGTTATTTTGATGTGGTTTCTTACTTTTCATATCCCCTTTCTTCAATTTGAGAGTCTTTTAATACCTTAGTATTACCCTCATGTTGGGTCAAAACCTGTGAACCTTGATGTTTCACCATATCTGCATAAGTTTGATGCTGTTGATTTTCCAGGATCCCAGGCAGAAATCGCTGTTGTTTTTGATTATCTTAAATGACATCTATGGACGGTGTGAGGTCTAAACTTGCAGATGATGTAAAAATCAGTGGAGTAGTTAATGACCACCGCCAAGCAGAGCTTCTTCAGAGATGACCTAGATAGACTTAGGGGATGGTCAGAAAAGTGGCAGCTATGCTTTAATTCAGAAAAATGCAAGGTCTTACACCTGGGGAACACAACCCCAAAATAACTTATACACTTTGGAGTTGAACTAAGTCAGTAGTGGAGGAACGGGACTTGGGAGTTACGATACGGTCAGACATGAAGTTGTCGGAGAATTGTGGACAGATTGCAATGTTGCATGGTGTCCTAGCAATGATTTATCAAACATTTGCTAGTAGAGATACTAGCAAATGTTTGATAACGACTTCGTAATCACATAAAGGTGATTTTATAACCATTATGTGATTAAATTATAAACAATTCTTTTTTTTTAATTAGAATTGTTTATTAGTTTATTGTAATAAACAATTATTGCTTGTTTACAATATCTTCTTGTGTCATCTCCTTTGGTACATCATAGATTAATAAATTTGGATTAGTCAATTTAATTTTATCTTGTTTAATCCCCTTTTCAGTCAGAAGGTACTGTAAGCACTAATTGGTAGTCTGCACCACAGAATGATACGCCACTGACCGTATAAGATAAGTGGTAAAAGGCTGGGCGGTTGCGTAACCAATAATTTTAGCACCAATACTAAATACTGTATCAGAATTGTGTATTTGGTTTTCATTATTTTTATTACATTATTTAATATTTAAATGAATGAAATGAAATTTAATATAATTTAATGTATCCAATTATTAAATAACAGTATCATAATGATTAAATCATAATCGTATAGTATTAACTGATTAGTTGTAAAATTGCTTAAATTATAATTAAATTATAAATTTTTTAAAAAAATTAAATTATTATCCAAAAGCCTGTAGCTTTTATAGTAATTGAATTAGATAACAATAACTGAAATCATACTTTCGAATTGAATTATAAATTCAATTATTTGGCGTCTATGGTGAACGATGAATATGGTTGGGGGTTACATTCGCTATACTCCAGCTATGCCGTTGCTATGATATGCACATCTAAACAATCCATATTTAGATTTTACAAATCTAAATATGGATTGTTTTCATTTTTTAACATTTTCATTCCAGCTCTTTTCCGAACCAAAAAACACAGTTTGAGAAAATAAATTATCTGTAACATTTATGCACTGGAGCGTCAATGACAACGCCTGGGTTATATTAGGTCACCAACAAAGAATAGCCAATATGGTCTAAAATTGCACTTTTTAGGGCGTTAATCGTGTTTCTCATGTTCACATGAAGCGTAACATAGTTTACAAGTTATATTTATAAAACAGAAATCATGGGTTGCCACTTAAACGACGTTCTGTATATGTATGTGTCCTAAAACCCGATGAACATTTACAGAGATTCTTTGCTGTGCTTATTTGTGATAAAATATTCTCTTAGTCTTCAAGGGATAAGATAAAAAAAGTAAGATGAAAATAATATCGCTAAAATGCATGATCTGTAGTTTGTACTTGAACCAGAGCAATCCAGAATTGTTCAGACTTTTGTTTCACTTTTATCCTAATTTTTGCTGCTATCGTACTATTACACATTTTTCCATTAGGGGAAGAAAACTGCATAATACACAAAATAAAATTAAGCAAATTGTAAGATAGATGTGTAATGCGAATCCAAGTATTATATCCGCTATTAGCAGTGAGCTCCAAAAGGATGCACATTTCAAGACTCAAAACCAACTCATCAAGCAGAGGTCTGATTACCATAAGGAGGAGTTTTCTTCAGAATTCTCCTCAGGGCTCAGTGCGTAATGGAGGACACAATGGAGGTTACGAAGTCTCCTCACTGCGTAATGGAGGTCACCGTCTCCTCCATTACGCGGTGAGCGGTGGGGAGAATTCTGATAAACTCAGCCACGTTGTGGAAAAAGTCCCATAAAAATTCCTCCCGTTATCGACGGGACTTGAACGCAGTCCTCCCCGGTGTGGGGAGGACAGCGATCCTATCGACTGTGCTAACCACGAGGGCAGATATAGACCGATGAGCCAAAACATTATGACCACCTACCTAATATGATGTTGGTCCTCTACGTGCAGCCAAAACAGCTCGTACCCAGCGAGGCATGGACACTAAAAGATTTCTAAATGAGTCTTGTGGTATCTGATACCAACACGTAACCAGCAAATCCTTTAACTCCTGTAAGGTCTGTGGTTTAGAGGCCCCAGATCGGAGTTGCTGTTCCAACACAAACTACAGATGCTCGATGGGATTTATGTCTGAGGAATTTGGAGGCCAGGGCAATACCAAGAAGTCTTCCTCATGTTCTGCGAACCAGTCTCGAACAATCCGGGCGGTGTGACATGGCGCATTATCCTGCTGAAAGACGGCACCGCCAGAGGGGAAGACCGTTGCCATGAAAGGGTGTGCCTGGTCAGCAATGATGTTTAGTGTTTTTTTTTTGTTTTTTTTATGGCGCGGACAGGGTGAAGCGTTTGTTTTAAGTGCTCCTGATTGTTACTCGATTTTTCTAATATACGTGAATGTTTAAAGGTTCTCACATGTTACATTGCAACGGCCAAATGGTTCAACCTCTCCCAAAGTGAGTATCTCCCGGATCCATTTATTCTAACTCTTTCAAATTGTATGCAAGTTAAATCGAACCAGTCACGTTCTGCAGTGAAAGATCGTCATTTTCAGCAGTTCGGATTTTTGCCTACTGGATTGCAGCCCCAGTCTAGGTCAGAGAGGAGTGATAATCCTCCCCCCCCCCCCCCCACAAGTGAAGTCTCTTAAAGTAAACGTCATAAAAAGAGTCCCGCCGTAGGGTGAAACGACATACAGCGTTGGTCACAAAGCCCTTGCACAGTGCTTAATGGAAAAGGTGGCTTCGTATTCCTGGAAAGCTTTGACGATCTTCCCCCATACATATTTCTGTCGTCCAAAATGTCGGATTATAGTGCTTCAGTAGCCGAGTTGTCTGGCGAACTGACTTTCTCTGAAGTTCCAGACACCAGTTTCAAGGAACCTCCAGCTATGACGGAAAAAACACTGGAAGACAAATTTCCCCCTATTCAAGGACCTTTAAATTCTGCTCATATGTTTAATGTTTCTCAAGATTGTGAACAAACTGGTAGTGCAGCTATTCTTGACTATCTTTTTGGATGAAAAGCAAATATGCTTGATGTTTTTATAGAGGGGCTTTACTGTGACACCGCTTATGTTTGTTGAGATGTCCAAAAATTGGAACAATATGGAAAGGTTAGTGATAGATCTAACTATAGAGAACGAAAAGTTGAGAACAAAATTAAATAATCTTAATGTTGAGAGGAAACAACAAAATGTCTTGCCAACCGTTTCAGCTCCCACCTATATGGGTGTGGTTGCCTTAGGCGCTGGCAAACAATCTCAGAGTGAAATTAACTTACCGGATGTTCAAAAAAAAGTACGTACTCATAGTTAAAGCAAATGCAGATAGTAATTGTAAAACCAGTGAGGAAGTTAAAGCTGAAATTTCCAAAAATCTTAAACCTGAATTTAAAAAATTAAAGATTAAATCAATAAGAAAAATAAGAGAAAAGGGAGTTCTAATCGAAACTGATAACAGCAAGGATCTAAATAAACTTAAATCCTGCCCTAAGTTCCAGGAGTTAAAATTTTCTGTGAATTCCCCTAAAAAATTAAATCCCACTGTTATAATAATGACATACCTAAAGATGTCAATGACCGATTATCTGGAAGACTTATTCAATAAAAATCTTGTGGAATAGGCATAATCGCAACACCTTTATTCTGGGATATCTGTGGCTGGAGGATTCCCCCTGCTGCCCTTAGGGCCAATCCCGAGCTCTACTCGCATTCAGCACGACTCCATCTCTCGGACAGGTTTCTCCCTCAGCAGATGTTCAAGCAAACCCAGGCACTTGACACCGACCTGAACAAATTCGCTGTTGACCGGACTTACCGGAAAAAAATTATGACTAGTAGGACTAATCAGCAATGACTGATGTGTACCTTTCATCTGTTCCTGTCTGATTGAGCTGGTGCTCTTATCTCGATGTTAAGCCAGCTCAACCAGACCTAACTCTCGTAAGGAGTTCTCTCCTTTGTATCAAAATATGTTTTCATTTGTAAAATTACCTGTTTTTGTAAATTAATTGTTCGATTTTTCCGGAAGTTTCGGGAGGCTGTAAAAATGTAAACCCCTGGTTTTTTGGCCGTGAAGGGCATTAAAGATTCTCTCTCTCTCTCTCTCTCTCTCTCTCTCTCTCTCTCTCTCTCTCTCTCTCTAATTTTTCGAGTCTATTAAGGTTCGTTTTAAAATCAGGTCTCGGAACAAAAACAATCAACGTTGGGTTCTTGAGATCCCATATAAATTAGGAAAGTGTTTTTGGCTTCAAATCGGATGATTTTTATCGGATGGTCTGTCCATGGTATGAAGGATTTTTTCACAGCATCACGCTATTTTAAATGTCTCAGCTACGGACACTAGGCTAAAAATTGCCACCAGTCCGAGTTTACCTGCGGACATTGCGGTGACCTGGGTCATCAAATTCAACACCCTCCTAAAATAGAGGAACCTGCTGTTTGCCCAAATTGTCGGCTTAAGAAGAGGAATGAGGACCATTCCTTCAAGGATGTTAAGTGCCCTGAATTTGTGAAAGCCCAAGAAGTAACAAAAATTCGGACCGACTTTACCTAACTCTGGAATGTCTTGTGTATATATTTTACAGTTAAATTGTCAACGATCTTTATCGGTTTTAAGTGATCTTTCTAAGTCCAACACAAATTTCAACTTTTAGGGTTACAAGAACTGTATTCTTATAAGGGTGTGGTCAAGGGCCTCCCTCTCAGCTGTCGCATTATTTCTTCAAACCTTGTTACGGTCGGTGACCGGGGTAACGCCACTACCAGGGTTTGGGCCGCCCTGGTGGTTGCTGACACCCTCATTACTGTAACAAAAATTTCTAGTCTCTGCTCCACACATGCCGCATGTGCATGCTTGGAAGGCTGTTTTGGAAAAATTTATGTAGTTTCTCTGTATGCTCAATGTAGTCAGGCCATGGAGCCATTTCTAAATTACATGGAAGACGATTTGATACGTTTATCTGGTTTTCCTGTCATTTTTATGATGGATGGTAATGCTCACTCCCAGCTTTGGAATAGCCCTACTACAGACTCTAAAGGTAAGCTTTTGGAGGAGCTTATTCAGTCCAATAACATCACTCTTTGGAATACCCCAGGCCATCCGCCTACTTTTGTTTCTTCTCTGGGTCAATCTTGTATTGACATTACCCTTTCAAACTCTACTTTTGGTTATGGCATTTCCAACTGGCTTAGCCATACTTCGTGGTGCTCGAGCGACCACAATGTAATCACTTTTATGATCAGTCTAAGCAACAATCCTAGGGTTATCAGGTGCTGTTGACTTCCCGTGGTTTAAGACAAAACACATTGATTGGAATATCTTTGATGTAAAGGTTCGTGAGCTTATTTCAGAAGAAATAATTGTCCAACTTGGCTCACTTCCTGCTGATATGCAGGTTTCTAGGGTTCAAGAGATTCTAATCATTGTCTGTGAGTCCACTCTAAAAAAGAAAAAATGAAAAATGAACAGTTTCATGGTGGACCCCAAATCTCACAATTCTCAGAAGAAACTTACAAAATGCTCGTCGTAATTTTCAGAGAGCAAAGAGAGCTAACAGGCCCAGAGATGAGATTGACAGACTTGGTGAGTTCTATAAATCCAATAGAAGGAGTTATTTCAATACCATTTTCCAAGAGAAGAAACCTGCCTGGGCAAAGTTTGTTCAGCATAACATAAATCAAGATCTGTGGGGATTACCCTACAAACTTGTTACTAACAAGGTTCATCCTGGCGATGTTCTTTCTTCTATTATTGTAAATGGTAATGAAACCCTGGACTGGAGTTTGTCAATTAATACCATCTTGGACAGCTTGCTCCATGAGGACACTGCCTCCTGTGAAAACACCATCCAAACTTCAATGAGAGTAGATCATTTATCATACCAAGGGCCCCAAACCGAATCTCCTTTTACGGATACTGAGCTGGAATCTGCTATCTCAACCTTAAGGGATGGTAAATGTCCTGAACAGGATCTCCTTGAGGTTTATGTACTTAAAAGATTTTGGAAAAATTGCCCATTAATTATATTAAATCTTTTGAATGCTTGTCTGTCTTCTGGATTATTCCCGCTGGCTTGGAAACAGGCTAGACTTAAACTTCTGCTTAAGTCCTTTGCAAACTCTCCAATGATCCGGCCTCTTACAAGCCAATTGCACCATTGCCCATCCTTGGCAAGGTCTTGGAAAAATGAATTGTTTCTCGTCTTCTAAATTACTATTTAGACAGAAACCTAAGTTCCCCACTTCAATTTGGCTTTACACGTGGAAGATCTTTTGTTGATGCTATTTGTCAGGTTCTGAGTTCTGTTCAAAATTCTAATTCTAAATATGTTCTCGGTCTCTTTATTGATTTTAAAGCGGCATTCGACACTGTTTGGTGGCCGAGTGTCCTGGCGAGGGCCAGAGAGGCCGGGGTCTCTGCTCCGGTTCACCGTCTCCTCTCGAATTACTTTGATTCTCGCAGCATCACAGTTTCTTCAGGATTCTGCTCTGTCTCCAGATCTATTTCTAGGGCTGCCCTCAGGGCTCTGTCCTTGGCCCTATGTGCTGGAACATGGTCCTTGCTTGGTGGCTCTCGGTTGATTGAGACAACATCCTTCAGACAGCTTACGCAGATGACCTTGCTATTCTGATTTTTTGTAATTCCTGCCGAGAGTTAGATTGCAGAGCAAATGAAGTTCTAGAGGACTTGATTATCTGGTGTCAAACACATAAACTTCAAATTTCGACTTATAAAACAAAACAAATGTTGCTAAAAGGGCTCTCTTGATGTGAATAGACCACCTGTTAATAAGTTAAATGGAGAAATGATTAGTAGTACTCGGCAGCATAAATACTTAGGAATTTATTTTGATGACCGTCTTAATTTTAATTACCATGCAAAATATGTACTTCAGAAAATAAAAGCTATGACCTATAAAATTATTAAGATTACCAAGAGTACTTTTGCTGTAAAGAAATCTTCCCTTAACTTATACTACTCTTGTATATTTTTACCAATTGTGTGTTATGCGGCTGGGGCCTGGGGATACAGAATCGGTAACTTCCTTGTTCAAAAATATTTTACTCAAGCACAAAGATTCTTTCTTCTCGCTGTAAGTAGAGCTTGTCGAACTGTCTCTACAGCTGCTCTCCAGGTCCTCAGTCATCGACTGCCAATCCAATATGAAGTAATGTTACACTATCTTTTATATTGTAGAAGAAAAAACGTTCCTGCGATTGTAAATGGTATAACGTATAATACTGACTTACAAGAAAAGGTAGACATTAAAAGAATGAGAAATGAATTTTGTAGAGCGTGGCAAAATACTTGGTCTACTTCTACCTTGGGTAGGGAGGCTTTTGGGTTTTTTCCCGAGGTTGCTGATTATGATAAGAAAATGGACTGGTTCAATCCTGGCTTATATGTTACGTTTCTGTATACAGGTAATGGCAGTCTTAACTCTAAATTGTTCTCATTCGGATTAAGTAACACTCCTCTCTGCAGTTGTGGTGCTCAAGAAACTGTTGAGCACCTCATCTTTCATTGTCCTCTGTATGATGATTTAAGACTGGACTTTCAACTTCTCACAAATGTATTCAATTGCTCTGAAATGCCAAGACTAGTTACCTGTCCTGAGTATTATGCTGCCTTCTCCACCTATGCGGAGAAAATGTTTAAACGGAGGAAAAGAATTCTTACTCCTGAGGTTCAGTAAAATACTAACCTAATGTTAATTGATAGAAAAATACCGCCGTCTGTCGGTTAGATTTTACTGTTTTGTTTTTTTTTAAACTTTAGATGGAAGGGTTTAGGGCCCTTTTTATTGTTTTGGAAACCAGAAATTGTAACCATTCTTTTGAAGTATAAATCTTTGTAACAATCAGCTAGTTGTTGGGAACTGATAACCTTGACTTGTTTGTAGACTGTTTCCGTTTTTGGATTCTCTTACCTTGATTTTTTTTTTATTTATTTATTTATTTATTTACATAAATACAAAGATACATAAACAGAAATACTCTCTATTTACAATCATTCGAACGTTCGTAAGAAACTGCAGCAGAAAATGGAGCTCCTCTTTAGGTACAAAGTACAAAGTGTGTTGAGGGTCAAACGGCACCAGGAATTTCTCCCATCTCCGAGAGTGTTCGCTGTATCGAGGGGCAGTACTCTGTCAAGGCCAGAGATTTAAAAGTGTGTGGATCATGTGTTGTGCCCATTTTTCTTCTGGCCTGTTGGCCGTCGGGCCCCTGATGGGACCCGACGTTGTCCGTACTATGCCAACGAGGAGGCTGGCCAGGTGTACCTTGTAATTTATTATACTCTGGCAGGTCCCGCCGCCTAATTTCCTGGGATTTCAGCGGCTGGGTCCTAAAAAAAATAAAAATTATAATCGCGGTGGTATTATTGCAAGATTTCTCTTTAGGTAGAGTGTAGAGTGTGTTTAGCGTCAAACGGCACCAGGGGTTTCCCCCATCTCGGCGTAGTATACATTGTGGATGTGAAACAGAACACTGTCAATGCCAGAGTGTATGGATTTTGAATATATATAGTATCGTGTACCGTTGTTCCTCTGGTCATTTAGCTGCTGGGACCCAACACTGTCCACACTCTGTCCCATGGAGGCAGACCAGGTACCCAGTAGTTTAGATATTATTTACTCTGGCAGGTCCTGCCACCTAGTTTCCTGAGATTTCAGTGGCAAGGACCTTGAAAAAAATTTTTTTTTTTAATTTAATAATAATAATAAATAATAAAAATTAAAATTAAATAAAAAATAATTAAATAGAATAAAAGAAAAATACTGTAATTAAATAAAATATAAAATAAAAAAAATTAAAAGGGGGAAAACGCTCGAATTGGTAACCAAAAGTCGTTGTGCGAGGTTCAATTTTGCATGATTCAATTTTGACATGTGGAATGTACTCTGGTGTATAGGTAGAGTTGGGGGGAGACTGAAGACTAGGGGGAAAAGACAGAAGAATGGGGACAATAGAGAAGACGACCCCAGTGGTCAGTGGGGCCTGTCTAGGCCCCACCAGAGGAAAGGAGGGGTGGCAGGAAGGGGAGGAGACGGTTCTCTAAAGTAAATCGAGACGGGGAGCTATTTAGATCGCTAATAAGGCGCTTTGCAGCAGAGCTGCACTGTCAAGTCCAGTGGTATGCGTCTAACCTCCACAGAGGTCTGATCAGGTAGTTGTCGTTCATGAGACTCAGGTCCCGTCCACACTGTCTTGATTGTAGTCTTTGCAAGTGGTAATCAGATGCAGTGTTTGTCGCGTTTTCATCACTCTTGTCCGGGAAGCAGAGTTTACTGGCCGGGTCTGTAGGTCATTCAGTAGTCGTGTTTCAGTTAGTCACATTTCATGATGACTTGTTGGGGAAGTGAAGATCACTCCAGGCTTCGTTGCATTCTGTGGTCAGTCGCCTCAGAATTTGAATCACATCTGGGGACGGGTATGTTTTAATCTGGTTTGCTCTCATTTTCGTGAGGACATTATCCTATCCTACTGTGGTCAGATGCCTCTATCCAGGCAACAAGACATTGCTGCTTGGATTTGGTAGCGGGTTGCTGTCTAGTCAAGTGGGTTTGGTGGTTGCGGCAGGGTCAGTCTTCTTGTGAAGAGACTTTGAGCATATTTGGAGAATGCTTTGTAGGTGATGTCACTCTCTAGGATGTGGTGCTCTCTGTCTTTAGGGATAAACTGTAGCTCAGTGATGAATAGACCCCGGAGGTCCTCATAGAGTCGGCATACATCAGGTGGTCCCAGGTCTCCTGTGATCCACATGCGCAAAATGGATTGTTTGCTATTACCAGTGTTGTTAGCTTGCTGCATATGGCACCGTGTCCTGTTAATAAGTAAGTGCAATAGACTCCCGGGGAGAACCACGAAGGCGATTTTGGATACGTTGTTTGTACATCTGGAATGAACTTGCGAGTTATCCCCTCTTTTGTGGACTCCATCCACATTGTTGCCATACAGATTGGAGATAGTTTTGTAGTCGTTTCTTTTCTGATCGATTCCCAGCGGGGTCCGTGATGTGGTCCCTGTATGTCGTGCTCTTTCCTTGTCCAAGCTGGTTTAGCATGCCTGTGCGTATCACCTCCAAGTCAAGAGGTGAGGCCCCATGATCACCTGCAGGGCATGGATGGAGATTGTGTTACAGGCCCAGGTCATGGTAAGAACTGGTCGGTGAATAATATTGAGTTTTCTGCTATTTGCCGCTTTTGTCCACCTTGTTAAACCACACACTTGAGGCATATGTAGCTGCTGGAATGAAGGCTTAGAGGAGGGCAAGTGTATGTCTCTTTAGGTCCCAGTTCTGGCAGACGATCCTTGCCACCATTGCTGCGTATTTCTTCATCTTTGTTTGGATGTAGTTCAGATGTGGTAGGAAAGATAGTTTACTGTGGAGAATGATTCCCAGGTGCTTTAGTTCCATGACCAGTTTTATGGTTTTATTATTAATTTTAATTTGTGCAGGCCTTGTGGGTGTTAGGTATCCTTTGGGGAGAATGGATTGAGTACTTGTTGGAGAGCTTTGCAAGTGGTGCTTTCTGGTATCCCCTCCTGAAGGATGGATAGGGCTCCATTTGCAGTTGTTTCCATCTGAGCTCTTGAGTCAGTTTCCAAGATCAAGGTTAGGTTGTCTGCAAAAGCCACATCCAGATGCCCCAAGGTCCATGGAGAGAAATTCATCCAATACATAGTTCCAAAGGAGCGGTCCAAGCACAGAGCCCTATGGGCATCCTCTATACATCTGTCTTTCACTCTACAGTTAGGTGGTAGAAATCAGAGTGCTTGGCACCTGGATGACTGTACCCAGGGTATCCCAGCCGAACATCGCCCAAAGCACGACACCACAGTTTTCATCCCACAGTGCATCCAGGTGCCATCACTTCCCCAGGTAAACGATGCACACGTACCGGCCGTCCACATGGTGCAACAGGAAACGTGATTCAGCCGACCTTCTTCCAATTAGTCAAGGTCAAGTTTCGATGCTCGCGTGCCCATTGTAAGCGCTGTCTCCGGTGAACCGTGGTTAGCAGGGGCACTCGGAGCGGCCTGTGGCTACGCAGCCTCATTTTCAGCGGGATTCGATGTATTGTGTGTTGTGACACATTGCTCCCATCACCCGCATTTCAATTACTGGCGAGTTGCACCATAGTTACCCTTCTGTTGCCACGTGCCATCCGGGAGAACCTGCACTCATCTCGAGCATCGATGAGCCGTGGTCGTCCAACACCTCCCTGGCGGTTCGTGGGTTTCCCCTCCTCGGACCACTTTCGGTAGATACTAACCACGGCTGACCGTGAGAATCCCACCTGCTGTGCCGTTTCGGATATGTTCTGACCCAGTCGTCTGGCCATTACAATTTGGCCTTTGTCAAACTCACTTAAGTCCACTGCCTTTCCCATCTGAAGAACAAGAGTAACACTGATATTGAGCTATCACCTGCAAATAGGTGAACTATCATCTGCAATTGCTTCGATTTGCATAACCACTCGCTGGTCATAATGTTTTGGCTCATCTGTTTACACGCTAGCCAAGTGGGTTTACGCTTTGACTTCTTTATCAAGCAATTGGCTGCAAGAACAATTTGGTCATTTTACTATATATTTGAACTCTTTAAAAAGCAGTTGACATGATCCTGCATAATAGGCTATTGTTCAAACTGAAACAAGTTAAGCTTGCAGAAAAATCCTCAGTGGATCAAGGAAAGTTGAAGAACAGAGATGTAACTATAAATGAGCATTTTTTTTTTTTTTATGTGAAAAAGAGATTCAAGTTGAGGGGAGTTCTTCAAAAATAAGTGCTAAGGTTTCTCTTGTTTCTTTTTTTAAATGGCATTGATGAAGGTGTACAGGACACGTAGTCAAAATTTATGAATGGTGAGAAGGGCGGGACAATAATAATGCAGGCTGAATTTCGATTCTGACGAATCGAAATTCAGCCTGCATCATTATTATTATTATTATTATTAGTGGTTTTTTTTTTTTTTTTTTTTTCGGATTCTAGGGTGAGGTAGGATTATGTAGGACTAGGGTAGTGTTGGATTATGTGAAGGTGTGATGGGTTTTTTTTTTTTTTTTTTTTTTTTTTTTGTTGTGTTGAGTGGCCGGCGTCGGGCGATTTAACAACCAGGCGACAACAAACACGAGTTTGATTGCCCGCTGTCTCACCATCTCTAGCTGAGCAGAGGCAGACCAAATTTATCTTTTTAGCCCCTGCTGGGCGTCCCCAGAACTGATGGTCTGGGGAAGCCCGTGGAAATATACGAAAGGAGAGTGGATGTATAGCAGGGAGAAGATGGGGAAGGAGGGACTGGGGTATGTACTGATAGAAAGATGGAGATGATAGTTAGAGGCATCCCCATAGAAGTAGGAAGCATGAGTTATTAGTTAAAGTGATAGAGTAGAACACTGGACAGTAGGTCCAGGAATCCCACCCCCTCAGTAGGAGTTAGCAGCCAGCGAAGATCTCACCCCCTTCACTGCCTGCTAACCCCTCAGTAGGAGTTAGCAGGCAGTGAAGATTCCACCCCAGGTGGGGGTCAGCAGCAAAGATCCCACCCCTCAGTGGGGGTTAGCAGGCAGTGAAGATCCCACCCCAGTTGAGGATCAGCAGTGAAGATCCCACCCTAGGTGGCTCGGATGTCAGAAGACGAAAATCGGAGACATACCATCCTGACTGCATAACACCGACTGTAAAGTTCCTCGCCGGTCAGATGGTCTGGGGAGGCATAACAAGCAAAGGGGTGGGGCGAATTAACTACTTTGAACACAGACGTTCAAAACTGCATTTTTCAACAGGATTCAGCACCTTGCCACACAGCAAAATTGGTAAGTTTTATGCTATTTAGATTTAATGATGAGTTTGTCTTCTTGTCTCACAAGGCTTAAAACATACTTACACCAATGTTTTCCCTCGTTTTTTCCCCTTAAAGTCCAGTCATATCTCAGAAATGCTGGCATTAGAGTGTTGGACTGGCCAGGCAACAGTGCAGGTCTGAACCCCTATTGAAAATTGCTGGTACATAATGTCGTCAAAAATTGCTCAGAAGCCAACAAGTAAGATTTAGCTGCAGGAGAGCATTGTAATGGTGTGGTACCATATTATTTGGGCAACCGTATACCCAGAAGTACTCTATGCCAACTCGTTGCAAGGCTGTAATTGCAGCTCGAGGAACAACAACAAAATATCGAGGACTTATTTACAGTACATAATACTATTACGTTAACTTGCCATTCCAGTTTGTACACGTAAATGCAATAAAATGTATGTTTGGTTGTCATGATTGCCATTTGCATGATTTCTCATATTTCCATTAATTATGCATTTACCCTTTGGGATGATATTTATGGCAATTAGGTATATCATGTGGAGTCTTTTTATTGGATTTCATTCACAGAGATATATATCCCGTCTAACAAATGCATTTCGAACATTTCTGCAACCCACAATTCAGTGCAAAACAATATTTACAAAATTCACAAGTGATGCAGTTTTTTGTCCGCCACTGTAATAGTATTCGCCATATAGTGCGAGGAAGCCACAGGCTTTTTCTGTGGCCTCCTTGCACTACTTTGCTACTATGAAGCTGAAGATCACTTGGAAGCAACTGATTCCACTGATGGTCAGACCTTGCAAGTGTTGGCCGGCGTGCTACCTCTAGATCTAGAAATAATCAAATGTGGTTTGCTTTATATGCTTTCCAAAGGTAAAGCCATCTCCTGTATGGATTTTACCACTGACCCCTCAAATAACGTCAAGGCCGAGAAGAAGCGCCTCACTGCATACTTGCAGCAGGTCTGGCAGTCTAGGTGCACACAGTCTGCAAAAGGAGAAGTCACCAGAAAATTCATTCTTACAATAGCAACAGTATATCCAAAATCTCCCAGATGGTTCTCCCCTGGCCTATACGTCACTTTTTTGTTAACTGGCCATGGATCTATCAAAGGAAAGCTCACTGCACTCGGGATCACCGAAAACTCACAATTCCTCTGTGTTCCCTAGAAAGTTGGGACCACCTGATGTACGAGTGCGAAATATATGAAGATTTGAGATGCTTCCTCCTGACTAGGATACATTACCTTTCTAAAAACCAAGAACAGCACCTCCTCGAAAGAGAAGACTATGTCGCCTTTACGCGCTACGCACAAGACTTATTTGCACGACGGAAAACCCTACCATGGATATAGTCACTATTCAGATCATCGTCAAAACCAAGAGAAGACAACCACCTATATTTTGGGAATCAATGCAGAGGCCTACCAACAAATGAGACTACACCACCACCAAATCTAAGAAGATCCAGTATAGGACAACTACAGCTTCCTATTTATATCCCTACTGACTTAGACACAGATTACCGGATGACATCACCACTGAAATTGACATCACGACCGCACCTGAATGAGAAGAGCAAGAAGATTGTGCCAAATGGCGATCACGCTTGTGCTCGCTTGAACTTTTGCCCCACTTCCATCCCTTACTTTCGCCTGATGGATGTATCTTCCATTGTACCTGGAAGATGCCTTCTTCTTCATCCCCCATATTTCTACCTGTTCCCCCTTTTCTTGACTCTAAAGCCCACCCGCTCTAACTCTCCTTTTTTTTTTATACATTGGTCTCTGTCAGGAAGCTTAGGCGACCCTGCAGAGACTAGCCCGAGAATAATGGGCAGCCTGGCTACCTCCTAGCGGTGTGTGTGCGGGCAACGTGGGGTTCCACCAGGAGCCCTGCTGTCAAATGCCAGGACACCCAACACAAAACTACGTATTCAACACAGAACACTTTTCTGGCATTTACAGTAGTTCTGTATTTCTTCACAGTGTACATATGGCGCAGATGTGGGAAACCACAGGGGGCGCCTGACCCTAATACTATGCACACTATGATGGTCAGACCTATCTGACAAATGCCTGCGGGGACAGCCCACCAGTGAAGTTAGTCCTGTTTCCTAATGATTGCTCTAGTGCAGGGGTTGGCAACCTGAGTCTCTTTGAACATGTAATTGCGGCTCTCTAACTTTTAGCCCACATGTACGAAAAGCGCAGCGGGTGACGACGTGAATATAGCATTAGTTTCAAGCATTTTCGAACATTATTGTTATTATTATTATTAGCTATGTGGTGCAAGGAAGCCCGAGGCTTATGCTACACCAGTCAAAAAAAAAAAAAAAAAAAAAAAAATTGAATTACCCCGAGAGAGAGAAGTAGAAAGTAATCACCAAGAAAGAAAGAGAAGAACGATGGTATCCAGCTTAGGATCCTGAGTGTGCCAAGCCCATACTCACCAGATATGAGCCCTGATATAAAAAAAACTCCACCACAGGCACCGGTGGGATTCGAACCCACGATCTCCTGTTTACTAGACAGGCGCTTTAACCAACTAAGCCACGGCGCCATGAATGAACTATATTAAAAATAAATCAAGAAACTGTCTGAACAATGCGCGTCTCTAAGAATATTTAAAGATAAAAATTACGACATACTCGCCTGATGTTGAGAGACTCGCTCAAGAAGTTCAGCAGCAAAAGTCACATTAATTCGTACCTAATTGGATGTGTGTTACATTTTTTCAGTATTAATAAATAATATTTCAAAAAATATAGTTTTTTTTAAAAAAAAAACACCTACTCACTTTATTCCATTTCTTAAAAAACTCCCCTACCCCTTCCCCTCCTCCCAACTTGAGCTGAGGTGCGGCTCTTCGGATTCTTTATTTTTATTTTTTAATTAGATCAAAAATGGCTCTTTACTCAAAAAAAATGGTTGCCAACTCCTGCTCTAGTGGAAAACAAATTAATATTGAATTTCTTTCGCTGGTGCATTATGGCCTGAACTGCCGAAGAGGCATAAAAAAAAATAAACTAACCATAAAACGTTGGTTAGTTTATTTATTTATTTTTTTTTTTTCACTAAAACTTTGAAAAATATTTTTGTGATCATCACTTCTCAATACAAAAAAAAAATATATTAATTATTCCGTGTGAGAATTATTCAATTTACGGTTTTTCAGTTTGGTTTTCTTTTAATTTTCATTACTGAAATTTATTAAAGATTTACAAAACAGTACGTTTTCTATAAAATGAATTACGCTTTAATTTTTCTCACACTCTTCTAGTTTTCTATTTCTAAAAGTAAGTTTATAGCTCCTTTCAAGCTACGAACGGTAAGGGATTATTAGTTATTTAAAATAATTAAATGCACTTGGCATAATACTTTAAGAGTTTAATATCTATATAATATCGGTGGTTAGATACACCATAGACACTCTTAAAAAACTACAAAGTAGTTGTTGTGGGCATCATTTGCTCTTTCTCATATTGTGCTCTGCCTTCACGACGAGTTGCCATGATACTGCACTACCTCAAATAAGTAACGCTTCACTAATAGAGAAGACTATTGTTACTTATTCTCAGTGAGTACCACCACCCAGACATGTTTCAAGGCTATTGGCCTATCATCAGTTTATTTTAAATATTATCTTATACACCTTTTGGCATCTCTCGTATTGTGCGATTAACTTCACAACTGGGTCGTCATGTCTGCAATACTAGGGTACCTGCCCACCCACTGATGATAGGCCAATAGCCTTGAAACATGTCTGGGGAGCCTGGTGTTCACGGAGTTTCCGAGAATGGGTAACAACAGTCTTCTCTACTGGGGAAGCGTTACCTATTCGAGGAGTTTATGAGTGGTGTGAGTTGAAGGAGTTAGTCCCTTTCATTCTTCTACATGTTTCTTTTTCCTCTTCCACTCCTACTATTACTTTCCCTCTACCTTTTTTGCTTTCTAAGTCTAATAGGGACAAGTGGATAGTAGAGCTATTATCCCACACATATACAAATAGCCTTGAAACATGTCTGGGTGGTGGTACTCACTGAGAATAAGTAACAATAGTCTTCTCTATTAGTGAAGCGTTACTTATTTGAGGTAGTGCAGTATCATGGCAACTCTTCGTGAAGGCAGAGCACAATATGAGAAAGAGCAAATGATGCCCACAACAACTACTTTGTAGTTTTTTAAGAGTGTCTATGGTGTATCTAAACACCGATATTATATAGGGATTATTAGTGTACGATTTCTCGTACCGAACGATAACATTTTAATTATCGCCACTGCTTGGCCAATTTCTTGTCCCAGCCTGTTTGACTGCCCCTGATTAATTTTAAGTCCATCGAACTGTTAATGGTATTTGAAATAATTAGTTATTCTTCGATGCACTCAAAAGTATCGTAACAAGTGCTGCACCCCATTCCCATCATTTGTTATGAACGTTTTGTGAGCACATCGACTAGTGTGACCCAAATGTATCATTTATATGGTCTATTGTTCTTCATATCCTTATAAATGTATGTTAACAAGCCGATTTGCATTTTGTGCGGGGTGAAAACCATGTCCCACTGCCGAGATCACTCGACCATACCTCCATTGAAGTGATCTTTCAAGAGTGCACGGTATGTCTTAAAGAGCAGTCATTTAAGAGTGCATTTATAAATGTTTCGAATAATAGTCCAGTAAACTCCCGATTATCTGGGGTGACTGAGGAATAAATTTGTCTGGATTATTCGCAAAATGAAAGAAAAACTCATAAATATGACAACAAATGTAAATTTATTTACGAGATTTCACATAAAATTTATTATTTTTTTGAAAGAAGAAAACAAGGAAGTCGCTTTTTCCCTTCCTACGAATTTCAACACGTATATTTCGCAACTTCATCTAGTCTGCGAGAGCGGCGTGTTCTTGTTGTTCCAAGTAGTCGCGGAGATTCTTTTTAATATTTATTGGTGAAATGAAGTTTGTGTTTATTAAGAAAGAGTAATCCTCATTCATTTTAACAAGATTAACACAATTGGATTTAAATAAACAACTCTAAGAAGAATGTTAAAATTTAAAGTATAATAGTAAAACTGAAGGATACTGAAATATGATTTCGGTGACCTGGTAAGCACAAAAAGAAGTCGGGGATAATGTTTCTGACCTCATCCTCCATCTTCACTTTCTAGATTCTCCATATTTCTTTTTACTACTCGATTTAGACTTCCGCGAGCCATAGAGACTCTTGTGCCCCCTGATAATAGAGAGTGTATTTAATTGAAACGCTAATTTGATATATTCTTTATATATCAAATTAGTGATTTTTATATTTTTTAATTTTTTTTTTAATATTCTTTAAATAGAAAATTGAATTTTTAAAATTTTCTTAAAAATGTACTGTGGTTAGCCCTTTACAAACGCTAAATTTCGAAAACTAATCTGATTAATAACAGAATCTGAGCAGTTGTGGGTCCTAGATACTTTTTTTTTTGTCTAGTCATAAATTCACCCCCTTTGGTGTCGGAACCCAGATGCGTCGCATCCAGAGTATCCCACACTGCGAGGCCCACCTCTCCACCCACTATTGTCATGGAAGGTACTGCTATGGATGCACATATATGTTACTGTAAGGGGTCTTCCAGACGAGCGTGTTTCCCGCCGCATTTTATCCGTCACGCAAATTCAACAACTGTGTTAACAGTTGTTGAATTAAGTTAAACTAAACGAGCGTGTTTCAAGCTGTGAACTGACGAGCTGCTTGGCATCCACTGGTATGACCTTTAGAATCAACAAGAAAATTCCGACCAAGATCTTGGCCATTGAGCTAAACCTGGACACTGAACCTAAGGCAGAGAAAACACGCTGTTATAATGAGATGATAAACATCTGGCAGACAAGATGGGATGCTTCCACCAAGGGAGCAGTTACAAGGAGATTCCTACAGGATATAACTTCCCCCTCCTCTAAGTCAGCGCAGAAGTGGTTCTCTCTAACACTTGAGACATCATTGCTAGTCACTGGGCATGGCTCATTGAACGAGAAGCTCTTCCAACTAGGCCTAATACCCATAGACCTTTGCTACTGCGGGGCCAAGGAGAATTGGTTCCACCTTCTCTTCGAGTGCGCTCTCTACGAGGACCTGACGCAAGACCTAGCAAATACCATTCCTCTCACTGAAAATCAATTGGACATTCTGTTACAGACACCACAGAACCTGGCTGCCTTCCAGAACTTCTCGACGCAAGTTTTCACGCGCAGGAAAGCCTCCTACAGAATAACGCAGGCTACGAATGGGGATCCCCAGACAGCAGTTTAAAAATTTTATTTTACTAATCTAAAATATTTGTTTTTATTTTATTAATTATATTTAATTTATTTTGTTCATTATTTTTTTTGTCATTTTCTCTTGGCGCTCTGCACTAGCGTACTTTTTTATTTTTTCCCCTCATTCCTCCTCCCCCGCTCTCCACTAGTGTAGCCTCCTTCTCTCTCTCTCTGTTTTTTTTTTTTTTAATTACACCACAGGATTTTTTTTTCTCTCTCTTCCTATGGAATGGGCCCCCAGAGGAACCTGGTCCACCTTTTGACAACATCAGGTGAGTCAGAGTCTCTTTGGAGACGGTACGTGTTTTACTGGGACTGGCCCACTTTCCCGTGGTGTTTTTTTTTTTTTTTTATATGAAAACCCCAAACACGAAAGGTATCAAAACCTATAGTACTTAGTACCGTGCATGGGTTGAAGGAGAAGTATGGGGGAGGGGGATGCCGGAAACTTTGCTCTAGAGACTAAACATGGGTTTCACCACTTCAAGCCTCCAATAAGCAAAGTGGTGTGGACGAGTACCCTCATCTGTCCAGGTGACTGATGCTTCTGGGTAGCCAAGAGGCCAGAACAGAACACACACAAACCTACGTCACACACATATCTGGCTCATTTGTAGTGATACTGTTCTTCACAGAGATACGAGGCGGAGTTGAACAGACGTTCTAGGAGCCGCCCTTTAGTACAGTACCAGTGCACCCACTGGTACTGTACTACTTCATATGGGTGCGGTATTCGTGCAATATGCACATACAGTGAAAGTAAACCAAGGCCCAGCTTACGCTTTTATTCTAAATAATCCTCAGGCCAGTTATGTAGGTTCTACAACAACAATAACAACAACACAGGTTACCAAGATAAAGATGGGCTTATGCCTGGGAGCCACCCCGATACAAGAAAATACACACTTACACATACATGAACTAAAATTTGTACAGAGAGCATATTAATATATGTAGATAATAAATCTTGTATATAATCTTGAAATTGTGTATATAACCTTGAAATTGTAAATTGTGTGTAATAAATAAATGAATGAAATGAATGGAAGATCCGCGGAACAACGCAACTAAGCGCGTTGTACCCGCGAATGTGCCTATTTGTTTTCAAGATACACACACCGGGTGAACTACAAGCGAGCTTAGACTCACTTAAGTTCTCCTCCAGTACTCGTTGGGGTTACTTCATTTATATTTTGCTTTTTAAATTGATTAATAGGTTCGACTTTAAAAAATTTATTAGTGAAGTTGAAAAATGTGTAGCTCTGTGCGATACGAGATCGAAGGAATATAGTAATCATCAAACCTCTTCACTGACATGCGATAATACAAAAGGAATCTATCAGGTCTTTTCTATGATCGCTAAACTTCAAATGAAAAAAAACTTGTTGACAAGATAGGATGAACCCACCAACGGCGGTATCTTTCTGATTTATTAATTTGTGGGTTGTATCAATTCCTGATGTTCAGACAAAACTGAACTTTTACTGGATTTAATGAATTTCATTTGAATTCTCTCAGGTCTGTCAGAAAGATATCCTTGTTGCCAAATAATATCACAATAATCAAACGTATAAGCTGCTTGCAGAGAAGAATTATAATTCTTGAAAATCGAGAAAGATGCTTAATTAATCCAAGAAGTTTGGAAGTCTGAGATATTACATGATCAACTGGGAAGAGAGAGAGAGATGAAGGTCAGATCGAAGTAGTACACCTAAGTCCTTGAACGTATCAGTACTTGCAATTAGAGAGTTTCCAATATAATAAACAGTAAAAATAGAGGGTCTAACTCAGTGGTTTTCAATCGGGGTGCCGCAAAGTCATTTCAGGGGTACCATGTAATTTGGGGTTAAGTTATTTAAACTTCTTTTTTTTTTTTACATTTATATGTTTATTTCATTATAAAAAGGTGTACAGTAGCTTTTTAATTTTGTGGTGATCTTTAATTGATGTTTACTCAGTACTACCTCTATATAAAGAATAAAATTATTATATACTGCATATATAATTTGTATTATGAAATGTAATTTTTATAATTATATTATTGTAATAACTATCATATAACATATATATATATATACACAGAGAGAGAGAGAATCTGATCTAACAGGCAGAAAATTGAGTACGGGTGCCGCAAAACAAAATAAATTACTTAGGGGTACCGTTATTAAAAAAAAGGTTGAAAACCACTGGTCTAACTGCACGATTCGAGCGAAAGCGACATAATTTAGATTTTAATGGGGTTAGAAACAAGTTACTTTTATTGAGCCAGAGTGAGAGGGAATCAATGATTTTTACTGGATTTGCTTGATTCACTGCTTAGAAATCGTAAACTATCCGTAATAATTGACGGTACTTCATCAACTCCGTTTACTGTTTCGCAAGGTGATCCTCAAGGCACATGCTTTGGTCCTCTTCTTTATTGTTTACATTAATCATCTGTCAACCTTATTTCAGTCCGTTAATGTTGAGTGGCAACTCTATACAGATACCATTAAACTTTAAAAAGTTATTTATTGACTGACAGCGATGAACTCCAGCCCTGTCTTGATTCCCTCTCACTTTGGCTCAATAAAAATAACTTGTTTCTAAATCCATTAAAATGTAAATTATGTCGCTTTCGCTCAAATCGTACAGTTAGACCCTCTGTTTTTCCTGATTACTTTCAAGGACTTAGGTCTCCTATTTGGATCTGACCTTCATCCTTATTGCCGTGTTGATCATGTAATAACTCAGACTTCCAAACTTCTTGGATTAATTAAGCGTTCTTCCTCAAATTTCAAGAGTGACAAAGTTATAATTATTCTCTACAAGCAGTTTATACTTCCCAGTTTTGATTATTGTGACATTATTTGGTCCCCACAACATTAATATCTTTCTCACAAACTTAAGAGAATTCAAATTAAATTCTTATGCTTTCGAAATCACCTTGCCTTTCACCGTCGAAACTATGCAGCTCTTTGTCGTGGCTTCAGAATCGTTCCTCTTCACTCCAGACAAGAATTCCATGGGTCCCTTTTTGTCTACAATATCATAAACTCTATTATCGATTTTCCATCTCTTCTTGATCAAGTACCTTTCATTATACCCCTCTCGAATTCTCGTTATAAAACTAATTTCTCACTGCCTGTCCCTCCTACTCAGCACTTACTTGGAAGTCCTCTGTTTCGGTTCCTTAAAGTATTAAATAATTACATTGATTTTACACTTAATCCGTCTATGTATAAGAATATGCTCCTTACTCTGTTTTGTTAATCTAAATTTCGTATGTACAGTATTTTAATTCTAGTTTGTACTTTTTTGCATTGATTCTGTAATTCTCAGCGTTCTCACCATTATCTAGGGTCTGTGTACCCTGAGGGTGAGAAGCCTGTATATAAATAAAATAAATTACTAGAAACCGCGCGTGCTACCTCCCCTCCCCGTGTTTTACACGCTCCGCCTACCCGTCGGTTTATATTGCCTTGTAATTCAACAACTTTCTGAGGGAGATTCGCCGCGGGAAACACATTCTAAAAGATCCCTAAGGATGACGTAACACGAGCGTTTTACACACTGGAATGGAACCAATGTACATGCTTTCTCTATGTGGTAGTCTCAGACGATTGTACGTCGCGTTGCAGACGGCATGTTTCATCGTGCACAGGCAGACGCTGCATGTGCCGTTTTGCCCGCACACGCCAATACACTTTTGAAACTAGACGAGACGAGTGATCGAGACTCTTTCTCAACGCGCGGCAACTAGTTACGATGTGTTTTACTTAAAAATTTATTCAGTAACCTGAAGTTTTTTTAATTGCTTTACTGGGATGGCACCACTTAAAGACAAGCCAAAACTTTTCTATATTATTTTATGTAATATAACATAGGTGTAAAAACACCATAGACAACTCTTAAAGGAAAAAACTACGATAGTAGTGTAAAAGGCATCATTTCAACTGTATCTCATATTGTGCTCATCCTTCACAACGAGTTACCATGTATTGCACTACCTCGAATAAGTAACGCTTCACTAATAGAGAAGACTATTGTTACTTATTCTCAGTGAGCACCACCCAGACGGCAAAGTTTCAAGGCGTGTTTGTATATGTGTGGGATAATAACTTACTATCCACTTGTCCCTATTAGACTTAGAAAAGCAAAAGTAGAGGGAAAGTTATAGTAGGATTGGAAGGAAAAAAGAAACGGTGTAGAAGAATGAAAGGGACAGCAACTCCTTTAACTCACACCCCTCAAAAACTCATAAATTCCTCGAATAGGCAACGCTTTCCCAGTGGAGAAGACTGTTGTTACCTATTCTCGGAAACTCCGTGAATATCACTGAGGGAAGAGGAAAGCATTCAAGGAACTAATCGTGGAAGCTACTAGGCTTTTCACACCAATTAAGAAATATTGTTCAAGGTTTAGGCCTAAATTGATGTCAGATGAACTAATGAGACTCGTGGCAGAGAAGAAAAACGCATGGGGTGATTACAAATTATAAGGTGACACAGAAGCCCATGGTATATACTGAGTGATCATTGAATTATGACCACCTACCTAATACTTCGTAGGTCCTCCTTTTTGCCCTCAGTACAGCAGCTATCCGACGTAGCATTGATTCAACAAGATGTCGGAAGCGTTCGGGAAGAATGGCCAACCAAGCTATGTGTAATGCGGTCTGCAATGCAGGTTTATTGGTATATCCAGAGGCCTGATATGCCTTTTCATAATGTCCCACAAGTGCTCTATGGGATTGTTATCGGTGTAGTTCGGAGGCAAATCGACTATGCTGGAAGTCAGAACTGTGTTCCTCAAACTATTCCTGAACAACAACGTGCCCGATGGCTCAGGGCATTGTCATCTTGGAAGACACCATCGCCATTCGAAAAAATGTGTAACACAGTCAGCAAGCAGTTGACGATAGCGGAGACCATTGATACGTTGTTCCACATGCACCAGGGTCCAAGTTCCTGCCAGTGTAACAGGCCCCACACCATACAACCGCCTCCACTGGCCTGCACTTTTGATAGCATGATGGCTCAATAGCCTCATGTTGTTGACGCCAAATCCGTACACGACGATCCACGGTGTGGAGTAAATAACGCGTCCAGCACACCTTCCAGTCTTCTGATGTGAAACTTTCATGCTGTTTGCACCAGGCGAGTCTTTTACGGCGATGAACCTTGGTTAGGGGAGGATGCCATAGGGGTCGTCTGCTGGTATAGCCCATACGTGCGACGCAGTTATGCCAGATATTGTTCGGGGTTGGCCCATGTTGTACTGGGTAGTCAACTCTTCAACAGTGCTGGGCCTGTTCGCCTGTACGAATCGTTGGACACGGCGCTCAACTCTAACAGCAATCTTTCGCTGACCTTTGCAGTCGCGTCGTTGTTTGACCATTTTCACGCCAGTCCTGGTACACTTTAACTACGGCGGCTCTCGATTACCCCACCAGTTCAGCCGTTTGGGAAATCGAGGCATCAGCTCGTCAAGCACCCACAATCTGTCCTTTATCAAATTCCCTAAATCCTTCCTTTTACCCATCACGCTCGGAATTTTACTACCTACTGAACCACTGACCCCTTATCTATGCTACATAGGTCGAATAACTCCGTACTCTTGTACCTGAAGTGGTCAACGGGTCGCATTCAGTTTTCATAGGGGTGGTCATAATTCAGTGCTCATTTAGTGTATATAAGCTAGTCTGTAATGAAGTCTCAAAGGAAATTAGGCAAGCAAATGCAGATTACGAGAAATCTTTCGCAAAGGTGCTAAGAAAAACAGCAAAGACTTATTTAAACTCTAGAAGGAAGGGGATGAATCAGATTGGTAAACTTGATATTGATGGTTCAACTGTCGATGATCCTGCTCAGGTAGTTGATAATCTGAATGAATATTTTGCATCTACATTCACACATGACGAGTTATTAAGGGAGGAAAATGCCAGAAGTTTATCAAAATATAACAGGGTTCTTAATGATTTTGTAATAACTAAGAGCAAAATGGAGGAGAAATTGTTGAAGTTAAACATGAGCAAGGCACCTGGGGTGAATGGGACCAGTTATATTAAAGAAGGCGGGAAAGGAAATAAGAAAACCCTTACCCACAATTATGAGAGCATCCTTGGACTCAGGGTAAGTCCCCACGGACTGGAGATGTCCGTGGGAACATCTGTCCAAATGTATCCCCAATTCATAAAGGGGGGATCAAAAGGTGAAACAAGTAACTATAGACCTGTTAGTTTAACTTGTGTTCCGAGAAAAATAATGGAGACACTGCAGGATCATCTAGACAAAACTGCAGTAATAAGTCAGACACAGCATGGGTTCGTTAGGGGAAAGTCTTGTCTGACAAATTTGATTGGATACTGTGATGTGGTTACAAAGGAACTGGATGCAAAAAATAATTTTGATATCATATACTTGGATTTCAGTAAAACTGTTACGAATGGAAGACTACTGTGCAATGGAGCAGTATGGTATTAAGGGTAATTTGTTACAATGGATAAAAGGGTGGTTGAGTGGGAGAAGAGTGAGAGTGATAATCAATGGACGCTGCTCTTCGTGGAGTTCCCCAGGGTTCGATGTTGAACCCACTGTTGTTTTGTATATTTATCAATGATACTGATGAAGGCGTATCAGGCTATAAAGCGTTTAGGGCTGAAGCCTCAAGCTATGGAAAAGTCTAGACTATGTATAAGTATAGTGCAAAAGCATCAATAATACATAGCGAAATCTGATTTAACAGAATGTTAGCAAAACGGCATCGTTTTAAGTTATATCTCATATTATGAATACCTTTACAACGAGTTGCTATGATATTGCACTACTTCGAATAAGTAACGCTTCACCTGAGGAGAAGACTAATGTTATTTATTCTCAGATGGATACCACAACCCAGATATTCACAGTATGAGATATAACTTAAAACGATGCCGTTTTGCTAACATTCTGTTAATTAAGATTTGGCTATGTATTATTGATGCTTTTGCACTATATTTATACACAGTCTAGACTTTTCCATAGCTTGAGGCTTCAGCCCTAAATGCTATATAGTCTAAACACATCATACACAATCAGGCATCTCTCATATTGTGTAGTTAAACTTCATAACTGTTTTGCCCTCAATGCATCACTTGGGTACCTAACCACCCACCCACCAAAGAAGGGCCAAATAGCCCTGAAACAGCACCAGGGGGAGCCTGTACCTGCCCGCCCACTGATGATAGACCAAGAGTCTTGAAACGGTCGCTAGGGGAGCCAGATAATCACGGAGTTTCCGAGAATAGGTAACAACAGTCTTCTCTACTGGAGAAGTGTTGCCTATTCGAGGAATTTATGAGTTTTTGAGTGGTGTGAGTTGAAGGAGTTACTGTCCCTTTCATTCTTCTGCATCGTTTCGCTTCCTCTTCCGCTCCTACTATAACTTTCCCTCTACTTTTTTGCTTTTCTAAGTCTAATAGGGACAAGTGGATAATCGAGTAGATATTCACATACATACATACAAATAGCCCTGAAACAGCACCAGGGGGAGCCTGATGATGTCCGGAGTTTCCAAGAATAGGTAACAACAGCCTTCTCCACTGGGGAAGCGTTGCCTATTCGAGGAGTTTTTGAGTGGTGTGAGTTGAAGGAGTTACTGTCCCTTTCATTCTTCTACACCGTTTCTTTCCATCTTCCACTCCTACTATTACTTTCCTTCTACCTTTTTGCTTTTCTAAGTCTAATAGGGACAAGTGGATAGTCGAGTTATTATCCCACACATATACAAAATAGCCCTGAAACGGCACAAGGGGAGCCTGATGATGTCCGGATTTTCTAAGAATATGTAACAACAGCCTTCTCCACTGGGGAAGCGTTGCCTATTCGAGGAATGTATGACCTTTGAGTGTGAGTTGAAGGAGTAACTGTCCCTTTCTTCCTTCTACGGCATTTCCTTCCTCTACCTCTCCTACTATCACCTTCCTACATTTTTATTGCTTTTCTTAGTCTAATAGGGACAGTATGAGGATAACCGAGAACTATTATCCCATACCATATTTCAAAACGGCACCAGGGGGAAAGCCTGTGATGTCCGCAGTTTCCAAGAATAGGCAACAACAACAGCCTTCTCCACTGGGGAAGCATTGCCTATTCGAGGAGTTTACGAGTTTTTCAGTGGTGTGAATTGAAGGAGTTACTGTCCCTTTCATTCTTCTACACCATTTCTTTTCCTCTTCCACTCCTACTATTACTTTCCCTCTACCTTTTTGCTTTTCTAAGTCTAATAGGAGCAACTGGATAGTCGAGTTATTATCCAACACAAATACAAAATAGCCCTGAAACGGCACCAGGGGCAGCCTGATGATGTCCAGATTTTCCAAGAATAGGTAACAACAGCCTTCTCCACTGGGGAAGCGTTGCCTATTCGAGGAGTTTTTGAATGGTGTGAGTTGAAGGATTACTGTCCCTTTCATTCTTCTACACCATTTCATTTCCTCTTCCACTCCTACTATTACTTTCTCTCTATCTTTTTGCTTTTCTAAGTATAATAGGGACAACTGGATAGTCGAGTTATTATCCCACACAAATACAAAATAGCCCTGAAACGGTACCGTCTGGGTGGTGGTACCCATCTGAGAATAAGTAACATTAGTCCACCCCTCAGGTGAAGCGTTACTTATTCGAAGTAGTGCAATATCATGGCAACTCGTTGTAAAGGCATTCACAATATGACATGTAACATAAAACGATGCCGTTTTGCTAACATTCTGTTAATTCAGATTTGGGTATATCAGGCTTAATGTCATAGTTTTTAGATGATAGAAAGATTGGCAGGGTTGTTCTAGAACAGGATCTAGAAAACTTAGGCAGATTTGCTGAGAAGTGGCAGCTGAAGTTTAACATTGACAAATGCAAAGTGCTGCATATGAGTAGAAGTAACCCCAGAGAAACGTATCAACTGTGTAGTAATACAGTTAGGGTGGTAGAAAATGAAAAAGATCTGGGAGTAATTGTGCAGTCAGATATGAAGTTTTCTGAGCAATGTAGACAGGCTGCCAGAGCAGGTCGTGGGCTATTGTCAATGATATTCAGAAATTTTGCTAGTAGGTGATTATCCCTTTGTATAAGGCAATGGTCAGACCACACCTTGAGTGCAGGTCTGGAGGCCTCATATTAGGAAGGATGTAGAGATGCTTGAGCGTGTACTTAAAAGGGCAACAAGATTGTTGAGGGGAACAAAGGGTTCTCCTACCAAGAAAGGCTTAAGATCTGCAAATTGTAGCGCCTGGAGAGTAGGTACGTGCAAGGTGATCTAATTGAGGTGTATAAGGGCTTGAATGGGTTGAGCACGCTGAATCTCTAATGGGATTTTTCCGCTTTCTCAGATTACGAACCTGAGGGGGCATAAATTCAAATTGAGGAAAGTCAGTTGTAGAATAGATGTGCGGAAATTTTCCTTTAGCCAGCGGGTGGTTTATTTCTGGAACAAACTTCCATCGGTCGTCGTCTAAGTTGATAATTTAAATAAATTCAAGGAGAAACCGGACAAACGTTTAGAGGGAATGGATGTGTGAAATTGTGTTTTTTGGCTGATGCTACATAAGCTCATAACACTTGCTTTCTTGCTTCACATGCCTCCATTCCTACTACTACTATCGGTAATGCCATATATTTGAAAGCAGTGCAATTACAAGGCAAAGTTTCTTCTGCTGTGAACGATGCATTAACTTAAATCCTGCTAGCAGAACGAAAATGAATTACGCTTACAAGACACAGTAAACAAAATAATGACCTATCTTTCTTAGTCAGAAATGCTAAACGTTCATCGAAGTTATGTTTTTACCTAGGGTTATATGACAAGAATTTCGTCGGAATACTTTTTTTGTTCATTCAAATTTATATTGGGGGAAGTACTTAAAATTCTCATAAGCATTGGATTGGCCTAGCAACAACGCCTCTTTTGTGATTTTGTTTTTAAATAGAGGCAGGATTCTGAACGATCGGGATGAAATCCATTTGAATTGTATTAACTGCCAAGAAACGCCGGTGTATTTACTACACGTGTTTTCTACTCTAGTGTAGCATCGCACAAAAAGCCTGAAATTCTAGGAGTTCAAAATGTATGTTTATATCTAGCTAATAACGCTCCGTTACGGATTGTTATTGCTTTAATAGCGGAAATCTTAGGATTTGCCAGTTCGCCATGGTAAATACCCGAAATAACAACACATTTCACTTCATTTCGGAATATTAGCATTAGCACAGACATATCATCCAAGAAAGCCGACTTATACAGCATCAGCCAAAGGAAAACAAAACATTAAAAAACCTTCCGATTTCACCCATCCATTCGCTCCAAAAGTTTGTCCAGTTCTTTGAATTTATTCAAACTATCAACTTCCAAAACGACCGATGGAAGTTTGTTCCAGCAATCAAGAAGACACTGGCTAAAAAAAATTGCGGCAAAGGTATTCTACAGGCTGTCTTTTCTCAATTTGAATTTCGACGACAGATGGAATTTATGTCCCCTCAGGGGATTAATCTGGGGGAAGAGAAAGAATCCAATCAGTATCGAGCTTGCTAAAACCATTCAAGGCTTTATACGCCTCAATCAAGTCAGCACGCAGATGCCTAGTCTCCAGACGCTGCAATTTGCAGAACTTAAGCTTTTCTTGGTAAGAGCAACTCTTTGTTCCCCTCACCAATCTCGTTGTCCTTCTCTGTACTTCCATGTGCAACAGTATCAAAAGCTTTCCTGAAATCCAAGTATATACAGGGTGTCTCAAAAATATTGGTACAAACGTTTAGAGGAGGTAGGTAACATCTAAAGGAATGTGAATCGCACAGGAACCCATAACCGGAAACGTCACGGGAAAGTAGTAGCAGAGGCACAAGACAGTAATTAGTGGTAAACATTTATTTGACATAATATTAAATCCAAGTATATACAGGGTGTCTCAAAAATATTGGTACAAACGTTTAGAGGAGGTAGGTAACATCTAAAGGAATGTGAATCGCACAGGAACCCATAACCGGAAACGTCACGGGAAAGTAGTAGCAGAGGCACAAGAAGCAGAAATGACACAAGACAGTAATTAGTGGCAGACATTTATTTGACATAATATTAACAATGGAGTACGAGATGGTTGCATTTCATGATGTTACAACAGATACTCGAAGGTTCCACCATGAGACGTGATGCATGCATGACACCGACGCAGCATGGATTGGTGGACACGGTCGAACACACCTGGAGTTTCTTTGACAGTAGCAGCAGCGCAGACGAGATAGATCCATTTCCATCTCCACAGGCGATTCATACACGATAGATTTAAGGGCCCCCCACAGAAAGAAATCAAGGCTCGATAAATCAGGTGAGCGTGGGAGCCAGACGTAGGGGTTCACCACGGCCATCCATCGACGCCCAAAACGCCTGTTCAAATGGTCACGAACACACCTTCTATAATGAGTAGGCGCCGCCCCGTCATGTTGAAACCAAATGTTGCGTCTCACATTTGCTGGAACATCATCAAGTAAGCCTAGTAGAACTTGTTCAAGAAAGATCCGATATTTAGCGGAGTTCATGCGGGATGGTAACAGGTATGAGCCGACTAAGCAGTCACCGACCATACCTGCCCATACATTTATTGCGAAGCGATGCTGTGCTACCCACGTAGACCCCACTGTGCTACCCACGCAGACACAGTGGTATCGTCACCGTCCTCCCCACACCGGGTGGAAAAGGCCCGGGTTCGAATCCCGTCGATGACGCGAGGAACTTTAGTGGGCTTTTTTCACTCCGTGGCTGAGTTAGTCGGTCTCAGGCGTAGATAGCAAGGTTTTTTCCCTCAGAAACTGAGGTCTTTTCGTCCAGCAAAACAGGCAAATCGACCAGAGAACACACGCAATATACAGACACGAATACGGGTTAATGTAATCATTTAAGGGTAACCCTAATATAGTATTTTTTTTTTTTTTTTGTGCCGCATGAGGGCACACACCGTGCGGGTTGTCATGAGCCCACACATGAGCATTGTGCTGATTGAATAAGCCTTCCCGAGTGAAATAAGCCTCATCCGTGACCAAAATATAGGCTGGAAAATTCAAATCTTGAACACTTTCTTGGAGAAACCACTGCACAAGCCACACGTGCAGGATGATCTTGGGGGAGCAGTAACTGAACTCTTTGGAGATGAAAGGGGTGTAAGGAATCGTGGTGCCAGACACACTGTACACTGCAACGAGACACTCCTAAGGCAGAGGCAACGGCACGTGTGCTGGTAGTAGGATTATTCTGGACGGCATTCAACACACTTTCTTCCTCGGCGGGAGTTCGCGTCGAACGTGGTCTGCCCGCACTACTCCTGTTACTTCTAAATGACCCATAATCGCACAAATTTTGATGCACACGCGCAAACAAACGATGATCTGGTACATGTCTGTCTGAGAAGCGTTCTCCATAAATTCGTTGAGCGGCTCGTCCATTGCCCTCTGCTAATCCATACACTAGGTACATGTCTGCCAGCTCACAGTTCGTATATCGATACATGCAATTCGTGCGGCGACTACTGCTTGAATGAGTAAACTAGAAATTTTCCCTCTCGCGAACTGATGAACAGCGCCGTGTACCGACTTACGGTGATGTTTCCGGTTATGGGTTCCTATGCGATTCACATTCCTTTAGATGTTACCTACCTCCCCTGAACGTTTGTACCAATATTTTTGAGACACCCTGTAGTATCAAAATTATTTGTTGCATGACAGAACGCTGTTGCAGCAGCTTACTGTTATTAACAACTCTGCCAACCTTCGTATTGTCTGCAAACTTGGACATTATTGATAAATATACAAAACAACATGGGCCCAACACCGGACCCTAGGGGACTCCACTAATAACATTAGTCCATGAAGAGCAGTGTCCATTGATTAATACCAGTGGCTACTCGTGCCTCCGATGTACAGGGGTGCTGCTTCTTAAAGGTTACATTAAATTGCCTTGGTTACAAGACATGTAGCATAGATAGTAATAATAATAAGCAAGTTAAAAATACTACAAAACATTAACTGGACACTTACCATTAATAGACTTGGGTAATTTTATTTAAAAATAAAATCCATTCTTCGGTTTTTATTTGTCGAAAATAGATTAATAACTTTTCATTCAGGTTTGGTGCACTGTTCAAATCGGCACTGCTCGCTCCCCAGTTCCCTTGACTCGTATTGTCACTTCGGAAAAATGCGTATTGGCAACCTTTCAACAAGGCATTGACTCAACCACTGGGTTTAAATGAAGAACTGCATAATGCACAGTTCCGCCTACGGTTAAACTTCAAAGTTGAAAACGATTTCCTGTTTTTTATTCGTTTATTATTGAAATGATTATTGGAAATAGAGGATAAGTATACTATATGCGGGACCTGTTAATAAAAAAATATAAACTCCATTGAGTGTATATTGAGATTTAAAAAGCTGGCGTGCTGCAGTTCCACAATGCCTACCAACAAGCCGCAACTTGCCTTTAATGCCATACTGCTCTAATTCGTACAGCAGCCTTCTATGTGCAACAGTATCAAAAGCTTTCCTGAAATCCAAGTATATGATATCAAAATTATTTTTTGCTTCCGGGTCCTTTGTAACCGCATCATACACTAGTGTGCAAAACTTAAGGACCAGTCAGGTTTTCACCTGTAGCTTCTCATAGGAGTGGACTGAATATGGGAAAAGCATACCAAAGGAACCTTGTGAGGTACAAAAATAATGAAGGAAACAAAACGGTACAGAGGGACTTTATTCAAAAATGGCAACATAGCACTGGCTGCCATGATACAGATGCATCACTGCCAAAGATGGAACAAAGGGAAGAGGTAGTAGTAGTAGCATGTGATGCAAGAAAGCAAGTGTATGAGCTTATGCAGCATCAGCCAAAAAAAAAAAAAAAAAAAAAAAAAATCACACCATTCCCTCCAAATGCATGTCCAGTTCCTCCTTAAATTTATTCAACCTATCAACTTCCATAACGACAGATGGAAGTTTGTTCCAGCAATTAACCACCCGCTGGCTAAAGGCAAATTTCCGAACATCTATTCTACACCTGTCCTTTCTTAATTTGAATTTATGCCCCCTTAATTTCGTAATCTGAACAAGTGGAAGGATCCCATCAGAATTCAGCGTGCTCAACCCATTCAAGGACTTATACACCTCAATCAGATCACCGCGCAGGTGCCTAGTCACCAGCCACTGCAATTTGCAGAACTTATGCCTCTCTTGGTAAGAGGATCCCTTCATTCCCCTCACAAATCTTGTTGCCCTTCTCTGTACACGCTCAAGTAAATCTACATCCTTCCTAAAATGAGGCCTCCAGACCTGTATGCAGTACTCAAGGCGTGGCCTGACCATTGCCTTATACAGAGCGACAATCACCTCCTTCTCCTTGCTAGCAAAATTCCTATATATCATTGACAAAACCCCATGACCTGCATGACCTGGCAGCCTGTCTGCATTGCTCAGAAAGCTTAATATCTGACTGCACAATTACTCCCAGGTCTTTTTCATTTTCTACCACCTTAAGTGTAGTACCACACAGTTGGTACGTTTCTCTGGGGTTACTTCTACACATATGCAGTACTTTGCATTTGTCAAGGTTAAACTTCAGTTGCCACTTCTTAGCCCATCTGCCCAAATTATCTAGATCCTGTTGCAGTAGCACACTGCCATTAACAACCCTGCCAACATTTGTATCATCTGCAAACTTCGACATTAAACCTGATATACCTTCATCAATATTATTGATAAATATACAAAACAACAGTTGACCCAACACCGAACCCTGTGGGACTCCACTAATAACATTAGTCCACGAAGAGCAGCACCCATTGATTATCACCTTCTGTCTTCTTCCACTTAACCATCCTTTTATCCATTGTAGCAACTTACCCTTAATAGCATTCTGCTCCAATTTGTACAATAGTCTTCCATGCGCAACAGTGTCAAAAGCTTTCTTGAAATCCAAATACATGATATCAAAATTATTTTTTGCCTCCAGTTCCTTTGTAACCACATCATAATATCCTATCAAATTTGTCAGACAAGACTTTCCCTTAACAAACCCATGCTGTGTCTGAATTATTGCTGCAGTCTTGTCTAGATGATCCTGCAATGCATCTTTAACCAGTGACTCCATTATTTTACCCGGAACAGAAGTTAAACTAACTGGTCTGTAATTACTCGTGTCACCCTTCGACCCCCCTCCCTCTGTGAATTGGGGATACATTTGCACAACTCCAGTCCGTGGGAACTTCACCTGAGTCCAATGATGCTCTCATAATTATGGCTAAGGGTTTGCTTAGTTACTTTGCCGTCTCCTTTAATATAACTGAATAGATCCCATCCACCCCAGGTGCTTCTCTTATGTTTAATTTCAACAATTTCTCCTCCACTTTGCTCTCAGTTATTACAAAATCAAAATCCTGCTACAATTTGATAGCCTTCTGCCATTTTCAAACCATAATAATTCCTCATGTGTGAATGTCGATGCAAAATACTCATTCAGTTTGTTTGCTATCTGAGCAGGATCATCAACAGTCGAACCATCGATGTCAATCGATGGTTCGACTGTTGAATCATCGAACCAATCAGATTTATCCCCTTCCTTTTAGAGTTTATATAAGTAAAGAAATCCTTGCTGTTTTTCTTAGCATCTTTTGCCAAGGATTTCTCGTAATCTGCCTTCGCCTGCCTAACCTCTTTTGTGACCTGATTACAGACTAGCTTATATCTGCCATAGGCTTCTGAGTCGCTTGATAATTTATATGCATCCCATGCATTTTTCTTTTCTGTCACGAGTCTCATTAGTTCATTAGATAACAGTTTTGGCGTAAACCTTGAACAATATTTCTTAATAGGTATGAAACATTTAGTAGCATCCACGATTAATTCCTTGAATGCTTCCCACTTAGAAATTACTGTTGGTAACATCATCAGTTGATCCCACTGTACAGAATTTAAAAACTGTCGGAGACCACTGTACTCACCCTTACGGAAGCAAAAACCCTTTCCTTTACCCCTGATGGTAATTAGATCTTTAAGTAAATCCCACATCAGTACACTGTGATCACTGCCACCTAGTGGTTCCTTTATCTGCAAATTCTTAGTACACGAATGATCACTGCTGATAACCAGATCAAGAGTATTACTCTCTCTGATTGCCTCTCGAACATGCTGCTGCAGAAAACAATCATCCAATAAATCCACAAAAGTCTGACTAGTGTGTGAGTGACCAACCCACAAGTTCCAGTCAATATCTGGGAAGTTAAAATCCCCCATTATAAGACATTCTGATTTACTGGCCCACTCTATTTCTCTGTACAATTGTTCATTGTACTCATTCAAGTCATTAGGCCTATAACACACGGCTACTCTTATTTTTGCTTTCGCAGTGCTTATGTCACACCAAACTGACTCAACAGTGCACTGTTCATCTATATCAACTGGATGCACTTCTTTTGATTTTATGTTTTTCTTAATTAACAGCATAACACCTCCTTCCTTTCTATACACATTGTACTCCCCAAATTCCAGTTCAGCATTCCTTATATCTGTGTGACACCACGTCTCTGCTATCCCAACAGTATCCACCTTTGATGTCTTGACCAACACTTCAAATTCACAAATTTATTTACTATACTTCTAGCATTGGTATACATGCTCCCATTCCTATTCCTAGTTACCCTAACAGATCCCATATACCCACCTATTTCAGGATGACTGCCATCCGTCCCTGAAACGCCCAACACCCCTCGCTCCAGGTCGCTACTTATTCTAATAAAAGTTGTGGAAGAATCACCTTCAACTCTGCCTATGGCTGCTGTTAAACTGTTAGTCCTTGTATCCCACAAAGTTATCAGTTTTCCGACCCATCTAACACTGCCTCGATAGCATCAGCAAATATTCTTGCATCTCCTACTTAGGTGGTCCTAAGTAGGAGATATGGCCACCCCCTAATGTCGATGCAGGCTTTACACCGCCTGTCCATACTTAGCACAATGTTATTGATAAGTTCTTGTGGTAACATCGTGCATTCCTCTGTCAGCGCCATCTTCAGCTGGTGAACATTTTCTGGTGGGTGTGGACGTGCCGCTAAGAGTCTCCCCAGAGCGTCCCATATGTGTTCGATGGGATTTAGATCGGTCGGTGGAACGGGCAGGCCAATCCATACGAACAATGTCCTCACTTTCCAAAAGCATATCAACAGCTGCAGTGCGATGGGTTGTGGCGTTATCATCCATAAACACGAACTCGAGGCCAATGGCACCTCGGAACAGACGCACATGGGGAAGGATTACCTCAGTACAGTAGCGTGCACCGGTTACAGCACCGCCTTCCAGTATCTGGAGTTGTGTACGTCCATCCAAGGTAATGCCTCCCCAGACGAGAACACTTCGGCCGCCATATCGATCCCTTTCATTGATGTTTGCGGGGTGATACCGTGTGCCAACTTCTCGCCAGATTAGCTGTCGTCCAGAATCGCTGCTGAGACTGAATCTACCCTCATTAGTAAAGAGTTCCTTGCCCCATTGTGCTGCTGTCCAGCAGTCCTTGTGTTCGATGCACCACTGTAAACGGTGTTAAAGGATACAACGTACTGGCGCAAACAGTCCACCTTTGTGGAGTCGCCTGGCCACAGTGAATCGCGATATCCTGCGTCCTGTGCTGCTGGTTTGCAATGGATCCCACTGTCTAGTGTCGGTCGCTCTTGGCTTGTAGGAGTATATAACGGTCATAATTGGGCTTTGATTTTCGTGGACGACCACCTCTGGTTCTTCGAGCAGCTGTACCTGTCGTTCTGAAGGTCGACCACGCACGTGAGACGATGCTATGGGCGATACCGAACTCTGCAGCCACACTCCTCGCACTTCGACCCCGGGTAAAGACATCCAGATGTTGTCTAATGGCCATTTCGTTGTCTGTAGCACTGTATGAAACCAATCGAACGTCTGTAACAATCGTGCTCACAATTCGGTAATTTTGCACATAACTGCTGCTTTTATCTGTTTATGTGAGCCCTCTCACCACGATTCAAATTTTTGCATGTGCACCAGCTTTCTATTGAACGACCACAGTTATGCAAATCGCCACAGGCTGCTTCGTTTGATTTTGTGGTTGTAACCTTTAGAATTAGTGTTGGTCCTTAAGTTTACCACACAAGTGTAGTATCCAATCAAATTGGTCAGACAAGACTTCCCCTTAACAAACGAATGCTGTGTCTGAATTATAACTGCAGTCTTGTTTAGATGTTCCTGAATTGCTTCTTTAACCAGTGACTCCATTATTTTCCCCGAAACAGAAGTTGAACAGGTCAGTAATTATTATTATTAGCCATATATTTCCAAGAAACCTGAGGCTTATGCTGCACCAGCCAAAAAAAAAAAAAAAAAATACCCCTGAGATAGAGAGAAGGGAATCACCAAGAAAGAGAAGAATGATGTTATCCAGCTCCGACCCTGGGTGTGCCAAACCCATATTCACGAGATATGAGTCCCTGAGGATATTTAATCATTTCATCCTTTGAATTCCCTTTGTGAATTGGGTATACATTGCACATCTCCAGTCCAGACCTCCCTCTGAATACAAGGATGCTCTCATAATTATGGCTAAGGGTTTGCTTGCTTCCTTTAATATTACTGGAATATTAAAATTATTACTACCTCTTTTAATATTACTGGATAGACATGCTCCGAAAAGTTCACAAAATAGTGAGAATATAAGAAACAATATCGCATAAACAGTCATGTGAACTTGAATCCCGGACACTCGAAGCATGTGTATGTGTGCTCTTGGCCATGACCACTCGGCTACGGCTGCGCTCCGAATATAGTGAACAAATTTACCCAGGCAACTTTGCGAGGATAACAGCTATATTCCCTCTTCCCCATGACCTTGTTTAAAAAATCGTGAATAGAAAAAAAAGTTTACGTTCATTCATGACGGAAAAATTTGAATGAACCAAAAAATTTCATTGGTTCCCGTTACGCGCTGTCCAATTATCATATTTCCGGTTTTTAAACAGGCATATATTCCCTATCCCCGAAAGACCGTTGGTGATACGTACAAAACGGGAACCAATGATAATTCACTTTTCCGATTTTTAAGCAAAGGAATAGAGGGATACATCGCATATTCTTTTAGGCTGTGTGTTAGATATTCACTATATTCCAAAAATAGTGAATATGTTGCAGAGACAGCTTTGCGAAGAAACACACCCTTCTATTTCCTTCTTAAAATACGAAGAGTGAATTGAACCACTGATTATGTGTAATTTTTTTTTTGAAATTTCACACTTTTACTGTATGAATGATAAAAGTTCTAATTTTGGGTTTTTACCAAAATGTGCTGGTAACGGATTTACTATAAAGGCGGTAAATATATATTATACTGTATGTATACACATAGTGTAATACATATATTTATATATAATATATGAATTATATATTTGACTTACCTGACCCAACCTTAAGTTGGAAGTGATGAAGATGATGCCTTATACAGTGTATATACTGTTCACCTTCACAAAAATAATTGATATTCAGTGATCGTTTTTAAGGTAACGACTGGTGTCAGATTGATTTATTTATCAAAATATTTAAATACCCTTTCGAAGTAATATTAATGAATATATCATTAAAAACTGGTATAATTTTTCATTAAGAATTATCTGTGGTAATTAATCCAGAATTATAACCTGCATTTAATTACCTTTTCGTTATACTGTTATCCTAGCAAATTGCATTATGCCCTAACTTGTAGACATGAGCTAATTCATACTAAAGAAAGTTGAAATTTTCGGATCGAAGGTTTCTAGTTTTATTAATAATGTTGTGCAGTGTATTTAAGACGTCCATCCTAATTCGTTCAACCATAATAAATATTTTCAAAAATATTTTCTTCTAAACTGGTAGCAAGTAGTGAATTGCACACAAATGTTGTGTTACCGAATAGTCGTTCGGTGACGCGTAGCACAAGCACAACAACGAGAATCAGCCAAACTGAAGAAGGGCTTTCTCAGCTGACCTGACAAAGTGCATGTCTACCTCTACAATATTAGCCTCTAACCTTACCTTCAAGATTGCGTAAGCCAATAACATTGTCAGCTCTGTTCGTTCTGCTTGCTGTGAAGTAATGCGAACGACAGAGAGTAGGTATGACGTTTTCAACGTCATGAAGTGCTAGCCAATAATATTCGAATTGCCTTGTGCTGACGTCCCATGCATGGAATCAAGGAGAAGCAAGGGTGCGTCTGTTAGAAAAGGTCTACTGCGATGGCCCCCAAAATTGGAGTAAATTTGCGTGTGACTGGTCATTGTAATCAAGGTGGTAGGAAATATATGGAAGATGCATTTGTGGTGGCATATCAACAGACGGAAGACGAAAAGGATTTGGAATACGCATACTTTGGTATCTTCGATGGTCACGGTGGACGCGAAGCTGCTCTTTTTGCAAAGGAAAATTTGATGGATTATGTTGTGAATCAGAAAAATTTTTGGTCTGACAATGACGAACAAGTGTTGAAAGCAATACGAGACGGCTTTATTACAACTCATCATGCAATGTGGAAAGAAGTGGGTAAGTGCCTATTTTTAACTGACCTCATCTTAAACTTTACCGCCGTATACTTAAGCCTATCCTTGTACAGTCAAATGCCTTATGGGAGCAAGGGACCAAATGTTTCCCATCATGCCTTGCGTGTTCTTGTTATGAAAACAAAAGCGGGTCTCTCTCACTTGAATAGCAACTGCTTGAATTGCTTATTTGAATACATAGGAACGAGAATAATTTTCATTTAATTATTTACGCTTCATAATAATTTTAAAAGTTTGCATATTTGTAATGTTAAACGCTCCTCCATCTTAATAATATGCTCTATATTGATAATAATGATAATGCAATTTTGATTATCTGGGTATTCTGAAATGAATGCAGAATTGAATTTATTTGAATGAGAGTTCTATTAGAAATATATTAATTGCGTTAGTTGCTAAAAGAACTGTAGAATAAGCTGAATTTTGTGCAGAAGATGGTAAATTTTTGTTGTTACCAGCATTGTAACGATTTTATATTAATTGTATATGTGAGCCTTCTCAAAATTTCTGTTTTAAGATAGGTAAATTACTGGTTAGGTCAATCGAAGTTTTACTTTCTCGGTTTTAATCAGCCTTTTATTTCCGCATAGGCATATTAAATTAAATCATATCAGTAATTTAATTTTTACTGATATGATTCTATTGTGAAAAACAGGATGCAGCTTGGTTCACTTAACGAAATGCTTGCAGTTTATATAACACAGTAAATACAGAGGGAGAGATGCAAGTTGGATTAAGCAGTGCTATTCAGCGAGAAACGATGCTACTCTTCACACCATGAAAAAAATCGTTAGCGTTCACGTTGTATAATTTGTAATGTGCTTGGGCAACTATTTTTAGAGAAACAAAGCTATTGATAAAGCTTGTGTTTATGATTACCTGTCATGGAGATGTTGATAACAGAAATATACAGTACTTGTATTTATAAATCTAATATAGAGAATCTGCCATTGCTGTACTCTTGAGCGTTTTCCGAAGCGCCATCGGCCATACTCGATAGTAAGAGTAATAATTTATGCTACACGTGATAGTTGACACCAAAATGTAGAAGAATAAAGTGTATTAAATTCTGTATTGCATTAAATTATACGATGGTTTTCATTTTTTGTTCGCCATAGATAACATGATTTAGTAAACTGTAGTATGACACTTATTTGCATTCTTTTTAAATGAAGTATTTCCGCAATGTAAATAATGTTGCCCATACAGATAATTTGAAGGTTACAGTACTAGACAATAAAGTTATTATTTTTTAAGTAATTTATATCCTTAAGTGATTGACACAAAGAAAATTTTGGTAATAAGATTATTAGTATATTACACTAATCAGTATTTAATGATATAACATAACACAATAATAATATAACTTTTTAATCATTAAACACTAATAGGCTGGAGATTACAAAAAAATTAAGATTAAAATTACTCATATTTCTGCTCCTAAGGAATTGGTTGCAGCCACAGATATACAAGAATGAAGTTCTGCATTATGCTAGTTTGAAATGCTTGTCATAACATAAATATATCCTGCCTGTAATGTATAAGATGGAAGGAATTTTGTACCATGCAGGTAACTTGAACAGTGTGATAACAGCACTGCAGGTAACAAGAAAATCTGTTAATTTGGATAACTGATTTAAAAAAAAAAGCAAAAATCATGTTTTTCTCTCACTCTTCATCATCTGTGACAATGTAGTGGTTTTTCCATCACTCATTTGGAGAGGCTTGCACTTTATTCCATTCACAGACTGGATGAATTTCTCAAGGCTTCTTAATCAGAGCTGTACTTAGCCAATCTCAGGTGGAGGGGTAATTATATGTGAGTTGTTCTGGCTTTTCAATTAGAATAACTTGCACATAATCCAGCAACATTATTAATATTTTATTTCTTAAGGAATGTCCCTTTACAGCTAGAGGATACTGACTACGTGATAATAAATGAGTTAATGTGGTTGCATGAATGAAAAATGACAAGGTATATTCCAACAACATCAGTGGCTAAACACCAAACAAATGTGCTTGCATGCTTTTGGAAAAGCTGCCTTGCATTTCTGAAAAAAATTAGAGAGCCTTACTATGTATAATTGCCAGTGACACTTTTGCAAAAAAATGCAAACATGTGGTCTGTTTTTTTTTTTTTTTTTTTTTACCTTATTCAAGTGAAGATGCATGACTTTTTAATAATATTTGGCAAGTGATGGAAGCAAGCAAGCTTATACAGCAGCAACCAAAAAAAAACCACCCACTTCCTACATCACCTGTTGACGACTTAGCATTAGCATTGGCATATGATGCAAGCAAGCTTATACAGCATCAGCCAAAAAAAAAAAAACCTTCTCATTTCACCATTTGCTCCAAATGTTTGTCTAGTTCTGCCTTGAATTTATTTAAGCTGTCCACTTCTACAACGACAGATGGAAGTTTGTTCCAGAAATCAACCACCCACTGGCTAAAGGCAAATTTCCACACATTTCTTCTACAACTGTATTTCCTCAATTTGAATTTCTCTTCGGGTGATTAATTTGGGCAAGCGGAAGAATCCCATCAGCATTGAGCTTGCTCAAACCATTCAAGGCCTTATACCAGAGGTTCCCAAACTTTCTCAGTTCACGGTGCCCTTAAGTGTCCCAGTAATTTTCTCATGGCACCCCTAGGCCAAAAGAAATACCTAACATAGTGGTTTTCGACCTTTTAATATATACCTATATAATAATTTTATTCTTTATATAGAGGTAGTAAATAAAGATCAATTATTGATCACCACAAAATTAAAAAGATATGGTACAATGGATGCCATACACTTTTTTATAATGAAATAAATGTATAATTTTCAAAATAAAATAAAATAATAATAACTTTAAGTAATTACACGGCACCCCAGTTGAAAACCACTGCCTTATACGCTTCAATCAGATCATCTCACAGGTGCCTAGTCTCCAGACACTGTAATTTGCAAAACTTAAGCCTTTCTTCATTAGAGCAACCCTTTGTTCCATTCACTAATCTTGTTGCCTCTCTCTGTACTCGTTCCAGCAGCTCTACATCCTTCATAAAATAATACCTCCAGACCCGTATGCAGTACTCAAGTAGTGGCCTAACCATTGCCTTATAAATCTAATATTAATTTGTTTAATTCCTCCCTTAAATTTATTCAAACTACCCGCTTCCATAATGCCAGATGGAAGTTTGTTCCAGCAATCAACTGCCCTCTGGCTAGAGCAAATTTTGAAGCATCTATCCTGCAGCCATCCTTAATTCAAATTTGTCTCCTTAGGTGTGTTGTCTATGCAAGAGTTAAGGATGTCATCAACATTTAGCCATTCTTTTTACACCATAACCACAGTGGACCACGAGCAACCGACAAGATGTTTCTGATATGGAAGCACCCAATGCACAAGCTCCCGTAATCATCCTCTTTTGAAACTGTGATATATTTACTACGTCCCAACTGCTACTTTTTCATTTTGACTTGTGCGACGAGGTATATTACCAGTGCTCTAGTGTGTGAAGCTGTTCAGCATTTTATATATGAACTTTGTGGCATTGTCCATTATGGATAGGTTGATCACAATTCAGTGATTATTGAGTGTATATACAGTATATGTTACTGTGTAGAATCCAGGCATTGTATGGAATACCTAGGCTATAGAATGCTGGAAAAGTATGAAGTAAACTTATCTTTATTATCCTATGATACCATTATTAATTAAATCAGTTTTGACTTTTATACAAAAGCATACTGGGGGAAAATACTGCTGCTCCTCATATCTCACTGTTAAAATGAATATATATACCTGTTATAAGTACTAAATATAATATAAAAAAAAGTTTATAAACTTTGGGTACTTTATTATTATTATTATTATCATCAGCCATATGGTGCAAGGAAGCCTGAGGCTTATGCTGCACCAGCCAAAAAAAATTCCCGAGGTCCCCTGAGAGAGAGAGAGAGAAGTAGAAAGGAATCACCAAGAAAGAGAAGAATGATGATATCCAGATCAGGACCTGGGTGTGCCAAGCCCATACTCACCAGATGTGAGCCCCTTTCATCTGCATCACATTTTTTTTATATATATACTGGGTGTGCCAAGCCCATACTCACCAGATGTGAGCCCCTTTCATCTGCATCACATTTTTTTTATATTTATACTGTGTGTTAATTTTTCACCTTACTGTATTTTGTATAAAAATATTACAATCGATTTTTACATCCACAATATCCCTATTTTATTTCTCAAATTTTTTTACATAAATATGGTTCTATTTTCAACCATAATATGGTCTTCTTTGAATTTTGTAGGCAGAGATTTTTACTGTAGTGTACTATTTCCTTAACCCGATTGCACAAGCAGATTTTTTGTTTATTTGTTCTAGAAACTGCACTATCTGCTTTGAGATTTTTCACAAATATTTTGAACTTTTCAAAATTCACGAAATAAATTCTTGTGTGTCATTAACAATCAAAAAGTCATCCTCTTAAATGTATTTTCTTATAATGTACACATAACATGACTCTAAATCCTATTCCAGGACTCAAATTTTAAAAATCAAATAATTTTTAAAAAAATTAATATTATAAAATAAATCCCTAGTTGTATACTATTAACACCAGTCTTGTGCAGTCTTTGACTTGAGCTGATCTTTTTTTGGATGATTGCCTGTTATGATCCTGTTCGATGGATAATAGGGTGGGATTTATCAGTACATGATGCATTTGGAATGCTTCTACCAACCCATTGGTTTCCATCCAGCCTACCTCAAAGGGCAGAAACCAGTGGTATACTCTGCTACCGATTAGGCTAAGAGGCTGATCATGACATAAACAACACATCTGAAAATTACATTGCACAAATATATTCGCGACTGCATAGTTCGGTCCAGGACTGCCTTCACAGAAAAAATAAAGAGTTTGTGGATAAGAAGTGGGAATCAGTGATTTACTTATTTATTTTTTTATTTATTTTTTTTTTTTTGGCTGTCGAATTTCTGAGACAGGATTGAGTTGGGCCAGGTGGGAAGGAGCAGCAGTGTGTAGCATGCGCTTCTTGATTAGACCGGGGTTCGAGCCTGTCACCACCAAATACGGAGGATGCGGAACGGTCGGGAAATGACCACCGCATATCCCGGAGCAATATGGCCTTAGTTGCTAATGCTCCTAAAAAATAAAATAAAAATTAATACTGTATTTAATCTGGAAGGTCTTTTTTAGGCCAAAAAATGAGTAAAAGGAATTATTTTTGCTAAATGACCTCTGTCTACAAAATTCAAAGAGAACCATGTTGTGGATGAAAATAGAACCGTATTTATGTAAAAAATTTATGAAATAAAATAGGGATATTATGGATGTAAAAATTTAATTGTAATATTTTTATGCAAAATATAGCAAATAAGGCACAAACCTAATAAACAGTACTATAAATATATAAAAAGAAAAGGTTCAAAAAATTCTGCATGTTAGTAGTGGGAAAGGAAATGCCTTTAATAAACCTAAAGCAGATGGAAAAATTTTTCATGTTATAGGATTGACTTGTCCTGAAACTGTTGAAGTGGTAGTATGCGCGGGTATTGGAAGAACCGAATTTGGTGGTAGTGCTGCCGATGTAACAGGGGTCGCAGTTTGGTTGGCATTTTATGAGATATATTATATTATTCAGATCATTGATGGGATATTTGTGTCTATCTTTATAAGAATTAAATAGGGAACCTAGTTTATTGTAAGTAAAGAAGGTAAGGGAGATGTCAGTATCTTTGAATATATGCCAGAATTGTGCTGCGAGTATTTGTCTTGTTACTGTGTCTGGTGGGGTTATTAATACTGTTTTTAACGGTGGATATTGTGTGTTGGATGAGTTGAGGGGGGTATCTCCTGGCTGCCCCCCTCAACTCATCCAACCCCCCCTGAATTTATCAGTAAGGTATTGAAGTTCATTATGTAGATCGTTTTGTGAAGAGCTGAATTTGATAGCGTTTTAGATTTGGTTGTGTAGGAGCCGTCCTACACAATGGGAGAAAATAACTGACTTTCACTGCTCGGGGGTCCATTTGACATACTCCTTACACCAAATTAATCGAGCCTTTTTAATTTTTTGTGTGAGGAGGGGCTTCTTCTTAGGACAACGGGCTACAAGTCCATTTTTGAAGAGGCGTCTTCTGGCTGTTACTGCACTTGCTACAGTTTTTTTAAGGCATAAGCACTTCAAAATACAGTCCTGTTTTGGCTTAGAGACTCGTTTGCATCCGGTTCCTTTTTTCTTATCAGCAGAACCAGTATTCTTGAGTTTGGAAAGAAATCTACTCACTGTCGACTGATTACAAGACACTCTATAACCAATATGACAGGAAGAACATCCTTCCTAATGTAAAGCAACAATAGCACTCTTTCTTCGTGGCTTCAACTGCACATAACTCTCCATTCTGACACAAGAAAGGAATGACTGCAACTCTTGCAGAGCGTGCTTATATAGCTGAAAGTGACAGCAGTAGTCAGCCATCATATTGACATTCCATCCCCTTGGTACCTTTTTTCTATTTCTTTTATATCCTTTATATCCTCGTGTAATCTTTCCTCCTGCTCTTTACTTAAACTATCTTAATTTTCTGAGAAATAGTTGTGATGAGAGTGCCCAGTCATATTGCAGCCTATTTTTCTGAACTTCTCCAGCATATCACTTAGGATTGTGTCATAGCCTGGGTGTTTATTATTTCCTTTAAAAAAACTGTACTACATTTTTAAAACCAGACCAAGCATTTCTGTCAGTTTTATTTCAAAATTCTTCAAAGAACCAAGTTTATGGCCGATGCAATATTATGTCATCACCTACGCGTGTCAATCTTATCTGGTGTAATCTGTAAGAAATATTGCCATATACTTACGTTATTCGAGCGACTATTACAATTTTAAGTGGTGATGCACTTTCTTTGAACACCAGTGTATGTGTATATAGATCACTCTTGTTATTTTGGAGAAACAAGTGTGCACCAAGGAAATAAAAAATTTTAAAATTCTTGGGAAACTTCATTTTAATCTGGTGGCAATTGTGTATGAACATATGGGGCTCACTGACTTTTGAATTTTTAATCCCAAAAATCTCAATACCATTCAATGAGTATGTTTTCTTTGATTTTTCCATTGAAAATTTTAGAAATCTTTGTTAGTTATGATGCAGAAATGCAGATCCAAGTTAAGCCTAAGTCTTAATGATTATACGAATGTGCTGAAGAACATGAAATTAAAATAGCACTCATCGCTCCCATCCAAATATTGGAGCAGTGGCTCATTATGCTTTATTGGCAGTGTGATGCAGTTATTATGCTGTCTGGCTTTGCATTAGGGAAAAGTTTGACTAGCATACAATTGTTGAAGCATGTGTTTTTTCAAATTGCCACTTTGCTTGCTGTCAGCCAAAGATAATTGTCTGCTGGGAGCAACTGTTGTTGATGATGTCACCAACAGATTGTCAGATTTTAAAGGGGGTAAAGAAAATATTATTATTCATGTGGAGACTAATGATATTAAACGTACACGATCTGATGACTTGTTGGAAAAATACAGGACCATGCTGAGGAAATGTCGCGAGCTAGGCCATAATATCTATGTGTCTGCAATTCTGCCCAGACACGATAGGAGGGATTATATGTTAAGAGCCTTGTGGATTAACTCAAGACTTGAAGGAATCTGCAAGGCTTTAGGGGAGAAATTTCTATCAGCATGGCCCACACTTGTAGGTAGAAGGAATTTGTTTTGTAGAGATGGGATACACTTAAACAAAGGTGGTGCAAAAGTTTTTGCCAGTATTAATGAGGATACCATAAAGGTTCAGGGAAACTGCTAGTTAGGGGGGATGTGGGTAATACTGACACGTGTTTATCTGATAATATTGGTCAAAGTAACTCTTGCACATACCTTAAGAGTTCTTATCTGTTACCCCAACTGGACATATTATCTAGATGTTCTGGGGGCGGAAACGTTTCACGTGAGCGGGTAGCTAATATCAGGGAAGGAGCCTAAAAAATTTCAAGTTGTGTTAGGGTTGTTAAATATACAAGAACAGTAAATCTTAATTGTTTATACAGTAACGTTAGAAGTGTCGTCAATAAAATGAGCGAATTCGAACTGCTGGTTAAACAAGTAACGCGGACATAATAGGGCTTACAGAGACGTGGTGCCACCCGGAAATTGGGGATGATGAGTTTCAGTACGGCTTGTATAATGTATTTAGGAAGGATAGGGTAGATAGAAGGGGTGGTGGGGTAATGCTTCTTATCAGAAGAGTGCGACGATAGCTTTCCCGGATTCAGACATTTCACATGCTAGTCTGTATGGTATGAGATAGTTGGAAACAAAGGTATAATGCGAGTAGGAGTAATCTACAGACCAGGTGATTGTGAAGATTATGACAAAAGCCTCTACATGCAAATGGAATGGGCAAGTAAGCGTCAATGCCTTATTATGGGTGATTTCAATTTGCCTCTAATTGATTGGAGTAAATGGGAAGGAAACTCAACATGGGGAACAAAATTTTTAAATCAACTAGATGACATGTTATTTGTATCAACATGTCAGGGAAAGTACTAAAGAAAAGAATATCCTAGACCTCATCATCACACGTGAATCAGATGACATAACAGGACTGACAGTAGAGGAATCAGTAGCAGGAAGTGATCACGGAGTTCTACGGTGGATGATGATGAGAGAGGTAGCAGCAGTAAAAGGCAAAGGAATGGATTTTAATTTCAGAAAAGGAAATTACGATGCCTTAAGGTATTACATGGCCTCTATTAACTGGGTAGATATCGTGCAGAAAATGAATACATTTGAACTGTGGTATGCTTTTAAAACATTAACCACAGATGCCTTGAATGCGTATATACCATTAAAAAAATACTCCACGAGGAGGGTTCCAAGTTGGATGAATAGTGAAGTTGCCACATTACTTGAGCAGAAAAAGGTGGCATGGAAAGGTTACAGAGCAATAAAAAGTACTGAAGCCTATAACAGCTACAAGGTGATGTGTAATAGAGCCACAGAAAAGGTTCGACAGGAAAGGCAGTTTATGAGAAATCACTAGCAAACAGAGCAAAGGGGGGGGGGGATAAAGAATTCTTCACATATATAAATGCCAAGAAGAGCAGGACAAACCAGATCGGACCTTTACGTAAGGGAAAGGGGATAGTATTAAATACACCAGCTGCCGTTGCAGATGAACTCAACAGTTATTTTGCATTGATATTTACAAATGAAAAGCCTTTTGTGGCAATGGGAAATTGTGGGAGCGAAGTTAAAAAATATGTAATTAATAATATTGAAATTTCGCAAGATTATTTAATGAAAAAACTTTCGAGCCTACAGACCAGTAAGGCTCCTGGAGTTGACGGAATATACCCTATAATCTTAAGGGAGGCGGCAAGCGAGTGCATTGAACCATTGAGGCTAATTATGCGAGCATCACTAGACTCTGGGGAGATTCCCTTGGATTGGAAAAGTGCAAATGTATCTCCCATACATAAGGGTGGCTCTAAAAGTGAAGTAGGAAATTATCGACCTGTCAGTCTGACTTCAGTAGTAGAGAAAATCATGGAGGCAATGATCAAGGGTGGAATTCAGGATCATTTGGATCGAATTGAAATTCTCAAGGATACTCAGCATGGTTTTGTAAAGGGAAAATCATGTTTAACAAATCTGGTTCGCTATTTCGAAAGGGTCAATCACGAGCTGGATTTAGGGAATAATTTCGACATTGTTTATTTAGATTTCAGCAAAGCTTTTGACTCAGTCCCACATGAGCGGTTGCTTTATAAGCTGGAACAGGTTGGAATCAGTGGGAAAATCCTTAGATGGATAGAAGGATGGCTTCAGGGCAGGAGGCAGAGGGTTGTGATAAATGGCTATTCCTCAGATTGGGATGATGTAAGAAGTGGGGTTCCCCAAGGATCAGTATTAGGACCATTGTTGTTTTTAATTTTCATAAACGACATTGATGAAGGGATAGAGGGCGTGATGTCTAGACTTCAGGAATGGTCAGAAAAATGGCAGCTATGCTTTAATCCAACAAAGTGTAGGGTATTACACTTGGGAAACAGTAATCCCAAAATAACTTATCCACTTGGTGGAGTTCAACTAAACCCAGTACTGGAGGAAAGAGACTTGGGTGTTACGATACGGTCAGACATGAAATTCTCTGAGCATTGTAAACAGGTTGCAAGGAAGGCCCATGGTGTTCTATCGATGATCTATCAAACTTTTGCAAGTAGAGATAGGGACGTGATAATCCCATTATATAAGGCTTATGTTAGACCACACTTGGAATACTGTGTTCAAGTATAGAGACCGCACCTAAAGAAAGACATCGAGCCTCTTGAAAGGGTGCAGACTGGTAACTCGCCTGGTGAGATCGGCAAAAGGGCGTCCTTATGAAGAAAGACTTCGAATATGTGGGTTGCAGGGATAAAATTTAAGCGATTCTGAGAGGCATCAGTAAAATGAATGAGGATGAAATTTTCAAGGTTATAAATGATGCTAGAACTAGGGGACATAAATTCAAGTTACAGGGGGAAATGTTTAGATTGGACTGCAGGAAGTTTTATTTTAGCCAGCGAGTTATAAATTACTGGAATAAGTTGCCTTCATGGGTGGTAGAGGCCGACAGTTTGGGGAAATTCAAAGGTCATCTGGATAGTACTTTTGGGTAAGGGAAGCGCATAGGATGATAGGTTTAATTTACTTTTTTTTTATTAATTATTATTATTTTATTTTTTTTTTTTTTTGGCTGTTGCAGCATAAACCATAGGCTTTCTTGCACTATGCGGCAATTACTAATACTAATAATAATATTCAAATCTCCCAGTTAAGAATGATGAAAAAACATGTCTAAAGTGCTGCAGAGGTGTTTTATTTTCAAAAAATAATTTATAAATACTTTTTAATTAAAAAAAAATTGATTTTTCACAGTTGTGTACATTTAACATTGAAAGTAAAAACGGCATCAAAAAGCAAACAATTTTGAATTATTTCTTGCTGATTTTTAAGGTTATAAATGAGGTAACTTTTTACTTTATTAACTGAGTACATGTACAAGGAACAGAAAATCACTGGTGCGACCAGTGTTATCCCCAGGACCTATCGAATGGGCGTACTGCCCATTGAATTTAACTGACCGCCCGGATAAAATTTAAGCGATTCTCCCTGTACTGTATGGTGCTGATCTCGATTAATATTAATTCGAACATACTATGCAATTGAGTTCAATGTGATAGGAGCATATAATGCTAAATTATGCAATTAATTTTTTGCTCTGGATCGCTTAAGTCACATTTATAAATAACAGAAAATTTTATAATATTGTGAAGTATTACACTTTCCATCCGACTACTTCATAATGCCACCCAGCTGGCAAAATTTTCTGGGGAGAACACTGGGTGTGACCAAATATGGGTTGTCATCAAGTGCCTTATTTACGTGTAGCTTTTCCATTACTGAGGGTAAGGTATCCACTTTTCTCTCAGTTATCACAAAATCATTTAGCTTCCTGTTAAGAATTTGATAAACTTCTTGCAACACTTTCCCTAAAGAATTCCTTATGTCTGAATGTATATCCAAATTATCTATTCGGTTTGTCAGCAGCCTGTTGAAGATTGTCAACAGTTAAACCATTGATAATATTGATGTTAAGGGTACCAATATGATTCTTTCCCCTCCTGTTTACATACGTCTCTGCTGCTTTTCTTTGCATTCTCTGCTAGGGAATTGTAATCAGTCTTATCTTGCTTAACCTCCTTTGTGATATGATTGCAGATTATTTTTATATCTACTGTAGGCTTCTGTGTCACCTAATAACACTGCTCTACATGTTAAGAAATGTTCTTTCATGTTTCACTGCTGATAAGAAATATAAACTACTTTTTTAAGGGAAATTTCAAAAGTTACTTGAAATTAGCATCATCTATCACATCAGATTCCCCCCCAAATAAAAAAAAATACGAAAATATTGGTGGAGGTACTTCTGGTTTATTTTGTATTTTTATAGCATTTAAAAATATGAAAATACTTATGAATACGAAACATACATTTATATGAAAATACACAAAAGCAGAAATATCAAATACTGTGCCTTTCAAGCATACTGGATTTCTTATATACAGTACTAGACTGGGTTAAACTTGTACCATTTTGCCTACCTCAAAGTGAGTTTCCTCAGAGCTAGTTTCAGTGGATGTTCCTCTTTTTAGCATCCCGCAGTAGTCAGCCATCATATTGACATTCCATCCCCTTGATACCTTTTTTATATCCTCATGGTATCTTTCCTCCTGCTCTTTACTTAAACTATCTTAATTTTCTGAGAAATAGTTGAGATGAGAGTGCAAGAAGTCTACCTTAACAGTCATATTGCAGCCTATTTTTCTGAACTTCTCTAGCATATCACTTAGGATTTTGTCATAACCTGGGTGTTTATTATTTCCTAAAAAAACTGTACTACATTTTTAAAGCCAGACCAAGCGTTTCTGTCAGTTTTATTTCAAAATTCTTCAAATAATCTAGTAGCAGCTTGTAGCTTTGAGGTTCAACAAAAATCCTGGTTTGATTTTTTTTTTTTTTTTTTTTTTTTATAAATATTATGTAAGTGTGAGAATTTATTGAAAACACTTGACACAATTTCCTTCTTTATCCATTGCTCAGATAAGCTATTTCATTAAACCTAGATTTATATGTAGCAGAGGTAACAGTCATCATCATCAGCCATTTTCAATCCACTGCAGGATGAAGACCTCTCCAGCAACTTTCCAGTTTCTTCTGTTTTGTTCAATGGCCATCCATTTACTACCCACAAACTCATGAATTTCATCTGTCCGTCTCCGTTGTTGTCTTCCAGGTTTTCTCTTAGCTCCTCTTGGGTACTATTCTGTTATTTTCTTAGTCCATCTGTCATCATGTCTTCGAGCTATCCTGCCCAAGACCATTTTAGTTCTTTACTTTTGATGTCCTTTACTTGAGTTTGCTGCCTAATCTGTGTGTTTCTCTTCTTATTTAACAGTCTGATTCCCAATATAATTCGTTCCATTCTTCGCTATGTAGTTCTCAGCTTCTCTTCCATTCTTTTGGTGAGTGCCCAAATTTCACTTCCATAAGTCATGGTGGGGAGTATGCATTGGTTCATAATTTTACGTTTCAGACAAATTAGGATATTGCTCCTTAGTATGTGACTATATTTCCTGAATGCTATCCATCCAAAATTTATTCTTCTCTTGACTTCCACCCATTTATCATTATTATAGCTAATGACTTGTCCCAGATAAGTATATGACTCCACCTTTTCAATTACTGTTCCTTCAATCATTATATCCCTTTCTGTGGCATACTTGTTCATCATTAATTTTGTTTTAGCCATATTCATCTTTAGTCCAAAATCCTTACTAACCCTGCATAACTGATTAAGATTTTCCTCTAATTCTTTGGGATCGTGGCTTATGACCACAATGCCATCTGCAAATCGTAAATGGTTTAGGTACTCTCCTTTCTGCGACCAGTCTAATCTTCTGAAAGCTTCCTCAAGGACAGCAGAAAACAACTTCGGAGATATTGTGTCTCCTTGTCGAACTCCTTTCTCAATTTTAAATTTATTACCGTCTTTGTCTAGTCTAATAAAGGAAGTAGCATTCTCATATATTTTCTTCAAAATCATAATACAGGGTGACCACTGAAAGACTGAATGATATAAAACAAAAATAACTTTTACAAACACATGTTGTTTTTTATTATTTTATTTGGAAATATAATTAATGGATTTTTTTTAGTATTGTGTGTGAAAAACAACATCCCTCAAATGACCACCATTTTCCTGCTCAAATACAGGCTCTTTCCACAGCATTTTCCATGACCGTACGCAAGGTTTCAGGTCGTAAACGTCGGATTTCCACTCAAATGTTCTCCTTAAGTTCTTGAATTGTTCGAGGTTTATTTACGTAAACCCGTTCTTTCATGTAGCCCCCACAAAAAGAAGTCTGGAGTCGTCAAATCAGGTGAACGTGGAGGCCAAACAAATTCAGCATTTTTTTTTTTTTATTATTTGTTCACCGAAAATTTCTCGCAGGAGGTCCATCGTCACCCTGGCAGTGTGTGCAGTAGCTCAATCCTGTTGGAACCATACCTCCTGATTATCTTCAGCCGCTGGGCGTAAAACATTTTTAAGCATTGTCCTATACAGGACCCCGTTGATTCTTTCTGGCTGACCTTCCTCATTTTCAAAGAAATAGGGGCCGATAACTCTTTCAGCCATAACACTGCACCAAACAGTGCATTTTTGGGAATGCAATTGATGCTGATGTAATTCCCTGGGATTCTCAGTACCCCAAAATCTGCAGTTTTGTTTGTTCATGTACCCGTTTAAATGAAAATGGGCCTCATAACTCATTATCAAGTTGTTCAAAAAGTTATCGTTATCTCTGGCTAGGTGTTGAAATCGAAGGCTTACTGCAGGCACTGCTGAGTATCTTGGGGTAGTAAAGCTTGGACCATTTGGATCTTGTATGGAAACATTTTTAAATCCAGTTTCAGACTCTTCTGAAGCGATGTTCTGGCGATGCCTAGTTGAGCAGAGCAACGACGGGTAGAGGCAGATGGATCCTCAAGGACACTGCCATACGCTTCCACCACTGCGTCAATGTCACACAGTGTGCTTAGGACCTCTTCCCGGAAGATCGCTGCCTGATCCAGTTCTTTCAAGCCGGGCGATTAGGTTCCGAATCATGTTATCGCTAGGAGATACTCTTACTTTAAAATGTTGCCGGTATTTTCTCTGAGTTTCAATAATTGATCTTTCACTGGAATAGAAAAACCCAATGAGTTTTACTCGTTGCTGGACATCATACATAGCCATTTTAATCTCCAAGGGATCCTCTATAACCTGTAAAAAAAAAAATAAAAAAGATTGAAAATGAACAAGTTATGACTTTTTCAAACCCTTCAGTCTTTCCAGTGCCCAAAACATTGCCTTATGCTGTATGGAGTCAAATGCCTTTTCATAATCCTCAAATGCCAGGCATAATGCTGTTTTATATTCATTTGCCTTCTCCATTAGCTGTGACATTACATGAAGGTGATCCATAGTTGAGAATCTTGTCCTAAAGCCAGCTTGCTCTTTCGGTTGATTCTCATCAAGTATTCTTTCTAACCTGTTAGTAATGACCCTTGTGAACAACTTGTAGATGTGGGATAACAAGCTAAATGGTCTGTAATTTCCAATTTCTGATTTATCTCCTTTCTTATGCACCAAAACTATGATTGCATTATTCCACTCCTTAGGCGCCACACCTTTTCTAATGTGTTTTGTGAAGAGTCTTGCCAGTTTTTGTGTCATGTCTCTTCCTCCCAATTTTAACAACTCTACAGTAACTTCATCTTCTCCCGGAGCTTTCTGATTCTTCATTTTCTTCAATGCATGTTCTACCTCATCAGGAAGGATATCAGGTGTGTTGTATGTGTTACTAATTTGCGATCCATCTTCCCCAATGCTGGCACCATTCCCTCGCTCCTTGTATAACTCTTTATAGTAGGCTTCTGCTATTTGAATTATGTCTTCTCTGCTATTCATAAATACACAATCGCTATTCTTCAGTTTCAGTATCATTTGTCTTTCTGTATTACTGCTCATGACTGCTGATTTAAATCCTTTGTTGTCCCTTAATGCTTGTTCTACTTTTCTTCTGTTAAATTTTATGTCCTCTCTGAGTCTCTTTCTAATGGCTTTGCATAACTCAGTATACTCAATTTTCTCCCTGTTAGTGTTTTTCTTGCTCATCATTTGCCATCTTCAGTTCATCATGACAAGTGTTTCTTGATTGATTTTTTCTTCATTGGATTTCTTTTTGCCTATAGGGTTCTTGGACTTTATCACTTTCAGAAAGTTGTAATATTCCTTGTCGATATCTTGGTCCTGAACAGTCTACAGAAGCTCAAACTTGTTCTTAAGTTCCAGTACATACTGCTTTTTCTCCTCTTCTGTTATCTCAAAGACCTTTGTAATATTTACTCGAGTCAGTTTTTCCTTTCTTTTCTTACAGCTATATCAAGTGTGCATCTTACCATTCTGTAATCACTTCCAACATTTACCTTGTTCAGGACAGTAACATCATTCACGATATCTTCTGTTAGTGAGGATGACGTCAATTTCATTAGTTATTAATCCATTTGGGCTCTTCCATGTCCACTTTCTGTTCATCCTTTTCTTGAAAAAAGTGTTTATTACTGACATTCCTCTAGATTCTGCAAATTCCACAAGTCTTTTACCTCTTTCAACAATTCCAAAATTTCCTATAGTTCCCCTTTCTGCACTGTTTTGTCTCTTTCCAACCTTAGCATTGAAGTCCCCCATAATGATAGCGTAGTGAGTTTTCTGTTCATCTAGAAGACTCGATTTCGGTGTACATTTCTTGAACCTCTTCATCATCATGGCTCGATGTTGGTGCATAAATCATTATAACCTTTAGCTTATACCTCTTAGAAATCCTGAGTTGTAGTCTTGACACCCTTGGTGATGTACTTTTGAATTATAAAATGTTGTTTTTGTAAAAGTACTTTGTCTCTATTAGTGGCTATCTTTAATGTTCTTTGAACCTGGTGTCAGTGACTGTTTTGATGGACACACTTTCCTCTCCCAGTGTTCACTTCTTGCTTGACTATCCTGTTCACACATGAGCAAGGCATTTTATGTAACCCAAGTTTATGGCTGAATAGTTGACCAATAACTTAAAATGTCTTGATTTTTTTCCAAAAGAAGCTTAATGTTTTCATAGTTTTCTTTTAAGTGTGCTTGGGCTACAGGAACAGATGGTACTTGTTTCCTTTACAAAATAGAGCTCTTTGAGGTATTACTTCGATGAGTCAGTACTCTCTGTATTGAGAGAGCCTGTACTCCCTTGGTTGCTAGGAAATTCCAAAAATGTTCAGAACCGCAGGAATGTTTTACAATATATCATTGTGCCTCCTTTGGAAGAATGGGGGAGCCAATTTTTCAAAATGTTTATATCATGAAAAGACTTATTCCATGGGTTAGCATATTCTTGGATTTCAGTCTTCACCCTAAAAGCTCTGCAGACCCTTTGGATAGATTTAAATATCCCATGAGATTGTTGAGATCACTTTGTGTAAACAGCTGTAGTACAGAGTTGTTAATTTCTTTGCCACAGTAGTTTATATCATCCTCTAAGTCATAAGTGTCAGATTCAGGATCTGATGACTGTTGAAGAACAACTAGTGGAGGTGGTACCAGTAATTCAAGTCTGTGGGATATTGGCCCTACAGTTGAAGTAACATTGGGTACACAATTCTCTGCCTTATAGAATTCTCTGTCTTTGCATTATAGCCTGCTACATTTATGGAACAAAAGTAGCCGTCATTAATATGAACTTGAGGTTCCCTGCACACTGGGAATGTCAAATGCTATAGCTTTCTTTTTATCACAATTTCTGCAATTGTAAGCCCTCCACACTTGTATGGTGTGCTTTATTGAGAGCCCAACTTTTATCTTGGTCACCTAAGTTAATTCCAATATATGTGGCATATATATTTTTCACAAATAATATTATATTTTCCTTTGTTGTGCTGCTACAACATAATTACCGAAAATGTAACAAAATATATTTGCATTGTTCATGTGACTATGAATTGTCATTATCAAAGAATATGGAAGTCCTATTAGGAGCATATACTAGTTAACACAACTGCACCAGAATGCAGTAGAAACACATAAAAGGTTTATTTAGCTACTTGCGGTAGCAATATTGACCTGTCTAGGCACGTCTACACTTGTCAGTCAAAGTAATTAGTATATATATTGCATATACATGGAATGTGTATCTAAGAATGTGAATGGAATGTGAATCTTGTTATTAATACAAATTTCAAGGGACCTAAATTTTCACGTTTTGTAATAACGAGGTCCCCCAAAAGTGTCAAAATTTTAGCTTTTTTTTTTTTTTTTTTTTTTGTACATACTGTATATCTAATAATAATAATAATAATAATATCAAAAATAAATTAATAAAAACAAAAGCCTTGTCTAACAATTCAGTAATAGGAATAACATATTTTTTAAAGATTTTATTTTATTTGTAAGATAAACTAAGATAAAAGCAATATTAACAGAAATGAAAATATCGTACAGTATATATTTTGATATATACAATATTTTAGTATCACAGTAAAAATAATTACAATCTTAATATAAAAGGGGACATACAAACCATTAACTTTTTAATAAATTAATCTAATTAAAAGAAAGAATCCAATGTTGTTTGTACAGTTTTTGTCCTATATGCATTTTTAACTACAGCAAAGACATTATCAAATCTATTAGTTGTTTCTCTATCAACATTACTGCAGGCCAACACATTCTCTATTATGTTCAATGCATTTTCGTCATCTTTTTTTAGATGGCAATGTGCACGCTCTTCACTTTTGCTGTCGCTGGTAACAAAAACATCATCATTTTGTTTGGTACCCAGCAGCTCTTCTGGTGTTGGCATTGCAGTGGTAGCAACTCCATCATCCACCTTCACAAATTCTTCAAATTTGCCAACAAAATCCATATGTTCCTTCAAATTCCTCCATTCTTCACTGTTGCTATCACATTCGTCTACTGGACCATGTTTTTCTTATGATGTTCTCTCTCCAAAGCCACTCTTTCTGAAGCAGTTGATTATTGCCTGATGTAATACTTTCTCAAGCAATAACAAGATTACAGATAGCATCCAAAACATTCCAATTTGGCTGCAAATTTTCCCTCCTATGTTGCAGATCAAGTACCTTGAGGGAGTAATCAGGCGGGCTCTATATGCTTTCTTGAGGCATTATAAACAATGCCTTGGTCCAATGGTTTCATTAAACTGGTGGTATTGGGACGTAAAAACAACAGATATTTTTATTTGTATATTTGTCAACTTAAGTGGCTCAGCAGAATGTGCTGTACAACGGTCTAGAATCATCAAAATGTTCCTTTTTCCCGAAGCCATTCTTATGTCCAATTTTGATAACTAAGACTGGAAATTTTGACCGCAAGCCAAACACTTCTGTTGGCTTCAAGATCACAGGGAAGTTGGTTAACTGCTTTAAAACATCTTGGCTTGGAAAACTTGCCAATCACAAGTGGGCGTAGTTTTGTACTGCCATCTGAATTGCAGCATAACAGAACAGGGCGCCTCTGTAGCCAGGTGGGCAGGAGCAGCAGTGCTTAGCACACGCTTCTTGATTAGACCGGGGTTCGAGCCTGTGACCACCAAATACGGAGGATGCGGAAAGGTCAGGGAATGACCGGCGCATATCCCCGGAGCAATATGGCCTTGGTTGCTAATGCTCCTAAAAACAAAACAGAACAGTGAGTCTTTGTTTACTTAATTTTCCACCATGACAAGACTCTCCTCAAACAGCAAATGTTTTGTTTGGCAGCAAATTATAAAATAAACCTGACTCTTCGAGATTAATTAAAAATATCCTTTGCCTCATATTTTTCAAGGATGGACCGTACAGAACACAAGCAGTCTGTAGCCATTTCTTTGTCAACTAATCCAGACTCACTGCAAACATTTCGGGAAACCAAGTTATTCCTGTCTTTAAATCTTTGGAGCCAGCCACTGCTGCTTTTGAAGTTGCTAATCCCATGTTGCCGAGCTAGATAATTTGCCTTTTCTTGCAAAATCAGACCTGATATTAGCAAATTAGATGCACACATTTGTTGGTACCCCTTAAAGTTTTATTTCAGGCTCCTTGTGTTTTGCAATACAAATTCGTTTCCTGTTTTTCATCGCTGCTCCAGTGTCACGCACTTTAAAGTCTTTTTTGGTTTTTCAGTATTGTGGGTAAAGTAATATTGTATTCCTTTGCAATGTCCAATTTTGCTTCTTTCCATCCTATCAGCCTCTTGTATAATTTTTAGTTTAATTTCCAGGCTTAATTCTGTCTGTCTACCTTTTGTCGCCATAACACTGTTAAATAAGATTTAATATAAACAAATTTTAAATTAATTTAAAGATGAGTTCTGAAAAACACATCAGCTCAGATAAAATGGCACAAAAAATAGTTGTATATGATCCAGACTCTTTGAACTGGGGTAACAATTGCAACTGACCTTATTCCCGTGGAGAATGAGGGAGTTCATGTAAACAACTTAGAAAAACTATTTTTTATTCTTTTGTTAATTTAACAACTCTTTCTTCAGAAAGATGTTTTTCAGAGTGCACTTGACGTAGCCACCATAAACTGCTTTTGTTTACACAAAACTAATTTTTAACAAGTCAGTGCCATCCTTCGCGAAGTAGTGAGCTAGGTGGCCAGGGCCAATAATCGGATCGCTCTGCCAAGATTTGTATTAAACATACAAAATGACAATATTTATTTCTCACGGGGTGAAAAAGAACTTTGTAATACATATTAAATGAATTTTGTAATAAATGAATATATTTACATAGAAAAGCCTATCCTTTCACAGGGGAATGGTATGTGCTTCATATAAACAAGATTTTACTGTATCGAGGTTTATAGTAATGAGGTACAAACTGCCACAAGTGTCAAAATTTTATTGTGCACAATAGCAAGACTTTTGTGGATTTTTTGGATGATTGTTTTCTACAGCTGCATGTTTGAGAGGCAACCAGAGGGAGTAATCCCCTTGATCTGATTATCAGCAGTGATTCTTCATGCATTAAAAATCTGCAGATAAAGGAACCACTAGGTGGCAGTGATCACAGTGTGTTGATGTGGGATTTACTTAAAAATGTAACTACCATCAGGGGTATTACAGACCAGCTTATATCTACCTATGGTAGATATAAGCTGGTCTGTAATCAAGTCACAAAGGAGGTTAGGCAGGGAGAGGCAGATTATGAGAAATTTTTGGCAAAGGATGCAAAGAAAGACAGCAAGGACATCTTTAGTTGTATAAACTCTAGAAGAAGGGGGGAATGAATCAGATTGGTTCACTTGATATCGATGGTTCGACTGTTGATCCTGCTCGGATAGCTGATAATCTGAATGAGTATTTTGCATCTACATTCAATACAACGAGTTATTAAGGGAGGAAAATACCAGAAGGCTATCAAACTGTAACAGAGTGCTTAATGATTGTGTAATAACTGAAAGCAAAGTGGAGGAGAAATTGTTGAAGTTAAACATGAGAAAAGCACCTGGGGTGGATGGGATCTATCTAGTTATATTAAAGGAGGTGTCAAAGGAAGTAAGCAAACCCGTGACATAATAATGAGACCATCAGTGGACTTAGGGGAGATCCCCATGGACTGGAGATGTGCAAATGTGACCCCAATTAACAAAGAAGGATCAAAGGGTGACACAAGTAATTAGAGACCTGTTAGTTTAACTTCTGTTCCGGGAAATTAATGTAGGCACTGGTTAAGGAAACACTGCATGATCATCTAGACAAGACTTCAGTAATAGCTCAGACACAACATGGGTTTGTTAAGAGGAAGTCTAGTCTGACAAATTTGATTGGATACTGAAATACGGAGGATGTGGAAAGGTCAGAGAATGACCACCGCATATCTCCGGAGCAATATGGCTTTAGTTGCTAATGCTCCTAAAAACCCAATAACAACAACAACAACTGATTTCAGGAAAGCTTTTGACACTGTTGTGTTTGGAAGACTACTGTACAATTGGAGCAGTATGGTATTATGGGTAAATTGCTACAATGGATGAAAGGATGGTTGAGTGGGACAGAGTGCTAATCAATGGACACTGCTCTTTGTGGACTAATGTTATTAGTGGATTCCCCCAGGGTTCAGTGTTGTGACCATTTTTATTTTCTGTATTTAGTAATGATATTGATGAAGGTATATCAAGCTTAATGTCTAAATTTGCAGACAATACAAAGGTTGGCACAGTTGTTAATGACAGTATGCTGCTGCAACAGGATCTAGAAAAGTTGAGCAGATGGGCTGAGAGGTGGCAACTGAAGTTTAACATTGACAAATGTAAAGTACTGCATGGATAATAATAAACCCAGAGTAACATATCAACTGTGTGGTACTACACTGACAGCGATAGAGAATGAAAAAGACTTGGGGGTAATTGTGCAGGCTAACCCTGCCGACCTTGATATCATCTGCAAACTTGGACATTAAGCCTGATACACTATCATCAATATAATTAATAAATACAGAAAACAACAGTGAAACCTGGGGGACTCCACTAATAATATTAGTCCACGAAGAGCAGTGTCCATTGATTACCACTCTCTGTTTTCTCGCGCTCAACCATTCCTTTAACCATAGCAGCAATTTGCCTCCAATGCCACACTGTTCCAATTTGTGCAGCAGTCTTTCATGTGCAACAGTATCAAAGGCCTTTCTAAGATCCAAATATATGGCATCAAAATTATTCTTTGCATCCAGTTCCTTTGTGACCACATCATAACATCCAATCAAATTGGTCAGAAAAGACTTCCACTTAACAAACCCATGCTAGATTACAATTTTAATATAAAAGAGACATACAGACCATTAACTTTTTGATAAATTAATCTAATTTAAAGAAAGAATCCAATGTTCTTTGCACAGTTTTTGTCCTATATGCATTTTTAACTATAGACAAACACTATCAAATACAATAGTTGTTTCTTTATCAATGTTACTTCAGGCCAACACATTCTCTATTATGCTGCAATGCATTTTGGGCATCTTTTTCAGATTTGTGCTTGCACATCTTCACTTTCGATGTTGCTGGTAACAAAAACATCATCGTTTTGCTTGGTGCTCCGCAGCTCTTCATCATCCACCTTCGGAAACTCTTCGTATTCATCAATAAAATCCATATGCTCCTTCAAATTGCCCCATTCCTCAATGTTGCTATTGCATTCATCTGCTGGACCATGTTTTTCGATGATATCCAAAGCCGCTTTTTCCTGAAGCAGTTGCTTATTACACCTGATGCAATATTGTCCCAAGCAATAACAAGATTTCAGATGGAATCCAAGACATTTGGTTGCAAATTGTTACCTCTTTCTGTGTACTTGAGAGCATATAGGTAGGCTTTAAATGCTCTCTTGAGAGCATATAGAGCCTTTCCTTTGCAATGTCCATTTTGCGTCATTCCATCCTATCAGCCATTTATATAATTTTCAGTTTAATTTCCAGGCTTAATTCCATCCTTTTACGTTTTTCTCCATAACCCTGCTAGATTAGATTTAATATAAACGAACTTTTAAATTAATTTAAAGACAGTTTCCAAAAAAAAGACATCAGCTCAGATAAAATGGCACAAAAAATAGATTAAACTGTACCAAAAGACTCTTTGGACTGTCTTAACGATTGCAACTGACCTTTTCCCATCGAGAGCAAGGGAGTAAACAACTTAGAAAAACTGAGTGCATGCTCTACTCCTTGAAGAAAGAGCCCACAACCATCTCGCCAAAGATTAATGCAGTATCCATACTTCCTGTTTCATGTCATTTAGATTTTTGACACAAAGTTGACATTTAACCATCACATCGAAAAACTCATCAGGCGAGCAGCACACCTGAAATGTAGAGCGAAGCATCACCTTCATTACATCTCAGACAAGGTTACCGCAACAAAATATGTCAGGACCATCATATACTTCCCCCCCCTCCCACTTTATGCAGCAGAAATCTGGGCGTTGGCAGCACCCACGAATACAAAACCCATCAGCAGAATACTGGCTGCTCTATGGGTAACCTACAAACGCACGATACCACTACAAGCCCATATGACTGAAATAGCTCTGGCCCTGGGAATTCCCAGAACTGCCCTCTCTCATTGAACAAAGGAGACTGGTAATCACGAAAAAGATGCCGACCAGTCTCGTCACATCTCTTTCATTCTGGGATTTCTGTGGCTGGAGTATTCCACCTGCCCAGCTTCGAGCCACCCCAACAGTTTGCCCTCTTCACTCACGCCTCCACTTATCAGATCGCTTCCTATCCTACCAGGTGCTCGGAAGATTCCAGGGCATCAATGCCAATTTAGAGAAATTTGCTGTTAACCAACACTGTAGGAAGAGGATTCTGGATCCCACACATCCCATGTCCTCCAATCACTCAGCATAGACAGGGGGGGGGGGGGGTGTCCTTGAAGCAATCTAGTGACATGCAAATTCACCCCAGGTTCCCTCCAGTAAGGAATAGTCAACAACAGTCTGCAAAATGAAAAGCCTTCTCTTCATCGCATCCAAGCCAACATGCCCTGCACTCGCCACTTTAATGCTCTGATTAATTACTGAACATACCGTGAAAGGAGCCAGCGGTGTTTGCATCAACTGCCTCTTCGGTTAATGTATTACTTTGTAATACATTAACCGAATTTTGTAAAAACGAATATATTTACATTGCAAAGCCTGTCCTTTCTTGGGGGAATAGTATGTGCTTCATATAAATGAGAACTTTGTATAAACCAGGTTTGTATTAACGAGATTTTACTGTATTTTTGAAAGTATGTAATTGGTAAAACGGTTTGGATTTTTAGAATTAGCACTAAAAGTATACACAGAAAACCTTGAATTTCATAAATGAAATCTATGGAGACCTTGTTATTTTTTAGCTAGTGTATACTTAATAATAGCTGCAGTATTTATTTAAAAAAAAAAAAACGTTTATTCCAGTTCATTTTCAATTTTGCATTGGTTTCTGGAAGTTTGTAGCATAGCTTCCAATAGAAAAATTTTCCTGGAATGTTCTTGTTCAAATGTATCAAAGATATTTTAACAGTACAAAATTAAAAAATATATATATAAAAAAAAAACAATATGCAGTGTATATGCACTACTAATAGAGAGAGAGATATATATATATATATATATATATATATATTTTTTTTTTTTATATATATTTTTTTTTTTTTTTTTTCCTTGAAATTTCAATACAAGATCAAATTAAAAAAAAAAAAAATTGTTATACTCTGTTATAGGAGTTTATAAATTTAATCCTTTCAACAATGAATATAATCGTTAACTATCTAGCAGTCACTCAAGCTTGGACCACTCAGCTACATCCAGGAAAAGTGCTGTGGTATTTATGAAAAACAATTCTGTGTGAGTAATAAGAACTTCTTCTTTTATATCCATATGATTGTGTGTAAAATAGGGTTTTCTGCTTGACATCAGTTTTTGCAATTTATAATGCAGTAGAATTCATAATATAGATGAATTTCCTTGAAATTATGTTAGTAAGTGCGATACATACTGAAGAAGGAATGTATAATTTTGTTTTCAAAAAACAATTCACTGTTTTTTGAAAACGAAAAGAGTGGGAGAAAGAAGTGAACCTTGGGGAACGCCAACAATATTGGAGAAGTTAGAGAGAGAGAGAGAGAGAGAGAGAAAGAGAGAGCCATCTACCATCACTTGCAGTAAGTGGTCAGAGAGAAAACTGGATATCCAATTATAAAAAAAAAAAATCATAAGATGGAAGCTTATTTAGAAGACCTTTATGCCAAACACTATGAAAACAGAGGTGGGCAAAAATTGCGGCCAATAGTTTGGCAAGAGACCAGAATGCTCGGCTACATTTTGGACAAGAAGCAAGTTTTCTACTCTTAGTCTGTTCAAAATCTGGTTTGGACTGATGAATAACTGCTTTACAAATGTTGCAGGCTTTGGTCTAGGCAGAAAATGAACCTGAAGATTTGGATACAAGCTCCCAATATGCAACACTCTTATCTTGAACAGTCTTGGCACATTTATTAGAAAACCGAGGTTTAGACAAAGGACAAGATTTTAATGTGGAGTGTGGAATAAAGGATTTCATCCCTACAATTATAATTTCACTGATACGATCTGAACTAATGTTGATATCAGAAGATTTGAAACAGTAGCGTGACAGCGTGACCAAAGAAAAGAAGAAAGAAATCTCTCAAATCATTTCATTTTGCATTTCTGTAATGCCAAACAGCATGAGGTTGAGAATGACCACAATAGAAAGGCTCCATTGGTGAAGTGACCATCATCAAGTTGTGATCTGAGCTTCCTAGAGGACCATTCATGTACTTAGAAGGGTTGTTTGTGAGAAAAAGATAGTGTGTTGGCTGCACAGCTAGGGTTGTTTGGTATTGTGGTAGCTAAATGAGCAATCTGTGTGAGGTCATTAGTAATTGCAAATGCATCAGCATCTCGACCAGCTGGGTCCGTGTGACTAGAAAACGGAAGCCACCTGGAGTTGCGAACATTGAAATAACTAAGGGAAGTTATCTCACTCTTTAGGAAAATGGACTGTAGAAAGTCAAGTTTCAAAGAGAGGAAGTCAAAGAGCTCCAAAGAAAGATTTTAAGTGAGAGAAAATCAAAAAGAGTAGATTCTAAATTACTGAGTCTTTGAGAGGGGATATTGCACGAGTACCACCTTTTGAAGCGAAAGGAACCATACAGTGAATAATTAGGACAACTGTGGTGAGCAGTGACTTAATCAACTGATAATTGTAATTTTGTCAGAAAACGTGCGTGGAGTTTGGCCGATTGGAAATGGACATTATTGAGATTGGAACAGAGTCCACATATATTTGTGAAATGAACGAGGAAGTGTTTGGGAGGTTTAGATCTTTTCACAGATCAGGTTGTTCTATTAATTTGAAAATTCATGAAGTGTTCGGTATTAAAAAAAGGTGGGGAGGAGATGTATGAAGTAATGAAATTTTTTCGATATAGTATTCTCACGGTAAGAATATACTTAGCTTCTTGACATAACATGGACTCTACATTGCGGTCTTCCTTGAGTCACTGTCTGGCAGGGTAGAAGCAACATGATGATCCGCTAGATGATCTGGAACTCTCCGAGAAAGTTAGAAATAGGTTTGGCCCAATGGATTATTTAGCAGCTGACCTGTGCACAACATTTTAGAGCTGTACCCTCGAAATGTAAGGAAGATTGGCTCACACCATGATGTCCATCATAACCTCAAAAGATATTCATACTGCATGGTAGAATTGAAGGAGGTGTTGCTGGATTTTTGCTCTGGAGATTATTATTATGGCTAAGCAAACCCTTAGCCATAATTATAAGAGCATCCTTAGACTCAGGGGAGGTCCCCACGGACTGGAGATGTGCAAATGTATCCCCAATTCACAAAGGGAGAGGATCGAAGGGTGACATGAGTAATTACAGACCAGTTAGTTTAACTTCTGTTCCGGGTAAAATAATGGAGTCACTGGTTAAAGATGCATTGCAGGATCGTCTAGACAAGACTGCAGAAATAATTCAGACACAGCATGGGTTTGTTAAGGGAAAGTCTTGTCTGACAAATTTGATAGGATATTATGATGTGGTTACAAAGGAACTGGATGCAAAAAATAATTTTGATACATTTGGATTTCAGGAAAGCTTTTGACACTGTTGCGCATGGAAGACTATTGCACAAATTTGAGCAGAATAGTATTAAGGGTAAGTTGCTACAATGGATAAAAGGATGGTAGAGTGGGAGAAGACAGAGGGTGGTAATTAATGGATGCTGCTCTTCGTGGACTAATGTTATTAGTGGAGTCCCACAGGGTTCGGTGTTAGGTCCACTGTTGTTTTGTATATTTATCAATGATATTGATGAAGGTATATCAGGCTTAATGTCGAAGTTTGCAGATGATACACAGGTTGGCAGGGTTGTTAATGACAGTAATGGCAGCGTGCTACTGCAACAGGATCTAGATAATTTGGGCAGATGGGCTAAGAAGTGGCAACTGAAGTTTAACCTTGACAAATGCAAAGTACTGCATATGGGTAGAAGTAACCCCATAGAAACATACCAACTGTGTGGTACTACACTAAAGTGGTAGAAAATGAAAAAGACCTGGGAGTAATTGTGCAGTCAGGTATGAAGTTTTCTGAGCAATGCAGACAGGCTGCCAGGGCAGGTCATGGGGTTTTGTCAATGATATATAGGAATTTTGCTAGCAGGGAAAAGGGGGTTATTGTCCCTCTGTATAAGGCAATGGTCAGGCCATGCCTTGAGTACTGCGTACAGGTCTGGAGGCCTCATTTTAGGAAGGATGTAGATTTGTTTGAGCTTGTACAGAGAAGGGCAACAAGATTGGTGAGGGGAATGAAGGGATACTCTTACCAAGAGAGGCTTAAGTTCTGCAAATTGCAGTGGCTGGAGACTAGGCACCTGCGCGGTTATCTGATTGAGGTGTATAAGGCCTTGAATGGATTGAGCACGCTGAATTCTGATGGGATCCTTCCACTTGTTCAGATTACGAACCTAAGGGAACATAAATTCAAATTAAGAAAAGACATGAAGAATAGATGTGCGGAAATTTGCCTTTAGCCAGCGGGTGGTTAATTGCTGATACCCCTGGGTTTGCCAAGTTCATACATCTGGTGAGTATGAGCTTGGCAAACCCAGGGTCCTGAGCTGGATATCATCATTCTTCTCTTTCTTGGTGATTCCTTTCTACCTCTCTCTCTCTCTCTCTCTCTCTCTCTCTCTCTCTCTCTCTCTCTCTCTCTCTCTCTCTCTCGCAGGGTAACTTGGGAATTTTTTTTTTGGCTGGTGCAGAATAAGCCTCAGGCTTCCTTGCACCATATGGCTAATAATAATAATAACAAACTTCCATCTGTCGTTGTGGAAGTGATAGGTTAAATAAAGTTAAGGAGGAACTGGACAGGCATTTGGAGGGAATGGTGTGATTTTTTTTTTTTTTTTGCTGATGCTGCATAAGCTCATACACTTGCTTTCTTGCATCACACTGCTGCTACTACTACTACTACATGGGTTCCATCACTTCGAGCTCCAATAAGCAAAATTTTTGTGTTGCACTGGTTTATTAGTCATTTACTACCTAGTAACACAGTGAGGCAGCATTCCTCCGTGCAGTGTGGACCTCGACCAGTAAATTTTTTTTTTGTATGAATTTTTACTTTCTTTAATGTGTACATCATCTTCATTGCCATCAAGTGCATTACTTGTTTCACATTTTGTGAAAGACTTGGCAACTGTGTCATGTTTCATTAATTCCCACAAATTTTCGCTCTCTTCATGTCTCTGAAATTGTTGGTTGCTTCATTTAGCCAGTTGATATAAAATCACAGTGCATTTGATCTACTCCTCGTGCATCAATGCTCTAAAGGGTTTATTAATTGATGTCCAGTAGTTGTAGTTGGCCGAGGCCTGCTGGATATAGCTAACTTTTTGATTAATTCAGTATTCATTACATGCGTTTTGAAGTAGTCACACACACCAAAAGAACTAGGTTTTTCAGAGGGATACTTGGATGTTTTGACCACACTTTCTCTAGTCACGGCTAGAAATTAAAACATTACAGTGTGCATGTAATATACCTATGGATCAGAAGATGCAGGGGAGTTTTAGTCAAAGCTAAATAAAATGCATGTTTTCCAGGAGAAAAAAGTGTATCTTATATAAAGTGTGTCCTTGAAGTATGGTAATTATATAACATATACAGATCATCTCCCTTCCCCTTTATCTTTAGTTCTGGTGCCTCTGTCCTTCAATAGGGCAGCACTTATGAAGTGAACTTTTTGTTTTCTTGGAACACTGCAGGTTGTGACCGTTTTGGACATTAAGAGGTTCAAATGCATATACTGTTAGTATCTATCTATACATTAAAAAAGTTTTCCTCCTAGTGATATTTATTCGTGCAAATGGGAGAAGAGGGGCGAGGCAATTACGTCACTACAAATGCAATTAATTATTGACAACTGCCTCCATAACATTCACCAACCTCGTGCATGTGATTCTCTGTCTAACATTTGATGTTCCATTATAACGTTTTTGTATATTAATGAATACTGTATTTTTAAATACTGTGGTTTAGTATTTTTTAACTATTTTAAATATTTGTATAGTTTGAGTCACGGCTAGAAATATTTCAGTTAAATACTCGTATTTTAGTCCTGCTCTTTGGGATGCAACAATATTCCTCATGTATTATGGAACCCGAAGCAAAAGGCCTTTTCCTAAGTGACCTATGTAAATGCAGGTAAATAATTACATAGTGATATTGGCTGAAGTCCAGGATAGTATACACCAGAGGTAGTTCTATGAAAGCGAGGAAGACTGCGATAATTGCCAGATGAAGGTACCTCCCTTTTCTGATTGTTGTGTGTCGTCGAGGAGGGGGGGCTTAGCTTAGGTAGGGTGTTTATCCCTCCATCCCAATTTTAAAATGGGAAAACGAGTTCTCGATTTTAAAAGAGCGGCAAGTGTGGGAAAAACACCCTAGGTATATCAACCTAGGATGGGTAGGAAAATGCAGTGGCATCTGCTAATCACTGCTTTGTTCCTGCCTGTTTGTTGAAATATGGGAGTCACAACTTGTCAGTTGTGACTCCCATATTTCAACAAACAGGCAACAACTATTCAGCCTTGAAAATGCCTACAAATGCACAGGTAAATAAGTACATAGGTCATTTCCTGATTAGATATTGACCAGTGTATTTCGACAGGTGTGTCTTTTACTTAGAAAAGATTTGACTTACTCCTTATACCTCTACATTTTACGTAGAAAAGCGTGCATGGGGTGGACGAGCAAAGCCCTCTAGTACCTATTAATAAAAGGTAATTCCCTGGGCATAATTTCACTCTGAGGAAGTAACCTACCTTCATCATAGACTGTCTGATTTGTTATTTGTGACAGTTTCAAGGAATAAGAGACCTGAATATTGAACGGAAAGAGTACTGCCATAAATATTGTGTTGGAGTATTGTAGAGGGTAATGGATACTTATTTTTTAGATTGCTTGAGTTAAAAATAAAATAAAACATGAATTTTTTTGTAACAGAATGATGTATCAGAAACAGTAGAAAATAATACAAGGGTGGTCCATAAGCAAGGAAACATGTTTGACTGTAATCCAAAAAAAAAAAAAAAAAAAAACACCAAATCACATCTGTTCAATATTGACTGCCATTTTGGTCTTTAACAAATTTTAGAATTTTGGGCATAGAGCAACATACAACAAGGACAATTGCCTCAGACATATTCTCTAATTGTTGAGACAGCATCATCAGCCATTTTAAATCCTCTGCAGGATGAAGGCCTCTCCAGCAACTTTCCAGTTCCTTCTGTTTTGTGCAATGGCCATCCATTTATTACCCACCAAACTCATGAATTTCATCTGTCCATTTCCATTGTTGTCTTCCAGGTTTTCTCTTAGCTCCTCTTGGGTACCATTCTGTTATATTCTTAGTCCATCTGTCATCATGACTTCGAGCTATGTGTCCTGCCCAAGACCATTTTAGTTCTTTTGTTTTGATAAGAATATCCTTTACTTGAGTTTGCTGCCTAATCCATGTGTTTCTCTTCTTATCTAACAGTCTGATTCCCAATATAATTCGTTCCATTCTTTGCTGTGTAGTTCTCAGCTTCTCTTCCATTCTTTTGGTGAGTGCCCATGTTTCACTTCCATAAGTCATGGTAGGGAGTATACATTGGTTCATTATATTACGTTTCAGACAAATTGGGATATTGCTCCCTAGTATGTGACTATATTTCCTGAATGCTATCCATCCAAAATTTATTCTTCTCTTGGCTTCCATCCCTTTATCGTTATTACAGCTAATGACTTGTCCCAGATAACTATATGACTCCACCTTTTCAATTACTACTCCTTCAATCATTGTATCCCTTTCTGTGGTATACTTGTTCATCATTACTTTTGTTTTAGCCATATTCATCTTTAGTCCAAAATCCTTACTAACCCTGCATAACTGATTAAGATTTTCCTCTAATTCTTTAGGATCGTGGCTTATGACTACAATGTTAACTGCAAATCGTAAATGGTTTAGCTACTCTCCATTCGCATTGACTCCTTTCTGCGACCAGTCTAATCTTCTGGAAGCTTTCTCAATTTTAAATTTGCTGTCTTTGTCTAGTCTAATAAAGGAGTTGTCATTCTCATATATTTTCTTCAAAATCATAATATATGGGGTATCTGTGCCTTGTCTTTCCAGTGCCCGAAACATTGCCTTATGCTGTATGGAGTCAAATGCCTTTTCATAATCCTCAAATGCCAGGCATAATGGTGTTTTATATTCATTTGCCTTCTCCATTAGCTGTGACGTTACGTGAAGGTGATCCATAGTTGAGAATCCTGTCCTAAAGCCAGCTTGCTCTTTCGGTTGATTCTCATCAAGTATTCTTTCTAACCTGTTAGTAATGACCCTTGTGAACAACTTGTAGATGTGGGATAACAAGCTAAATGGTCTGTAATTTCCAATTTCTGATTTATCTCCTTTCTTATGCAGCAAAACTACGATTGCATTATTCCACTACATACTTCACAAAATGTGTTTTGTGAAGACTCTTGCCAGTTTTTGTGTCATGTCTCTTCCTCCCAATTTTAACAACTCTACAGTAACTTCATCTTCTCCCGGAGCTTTCTGATTCTTCATTTTTCTTCAACGCATGTTCTACCTCATCAGGAAGGATATCAGGTATGTTGTATGTCAGGTATGTGTTACTAATTTGTGATCCATCTTCCCCACTGCTGGCATCATTCCCTCGCTCCTTGTATAACTTTATAGTAGTCTTCTGCTATTCATAAGTACACCATTGCTATTCTTCAGTTTCAGTATCATTTGTCGTTCTGTATTACTGCTCATTTAAGTCCTTTGTTTTCCCTTAATGCTTGTTCTACTTTTCTTGTGTTAAATCTTCTTATGCCCTCTCTGAGTCTCTTTCTAATGGCTTTGCATAACTCAGTATACTCAATTTTCTCCCTGTCAGTGTTTTTCTTGCCCTTCTGTCATCTTCGGTTCAACATGACAAGTGTTTCTTGATTGATTTTTTCTTCATTGGATTTCTTTTTGCCTATAGGGTTCTTGGACTTTATCACTTTCAGAAAGTTGTAATATTTCTTGTCGATATCTTGATCCTGAACAGTCTGCAGAAGCTCAAACTTGTTCTTAAGTTCCAGTACATACTGCCTTTTCTCCTCTTCTGTTATCTCAAAGACCTTTGTATTATTTACTCGAGTCAGTTTTTTCCTTTCTTTTCTTACATCTATATCAAGTGTGCATCTTACCATTCTGTGATCACTTCCAACATTTACCTTGTTCAGGACAGTAACATCATTCATGATATATCTTCTGTTAGTGAGGATGAAGTCGATTTCATTAGTTGTTAATCCATTTAGGCTCTTCCATGTCCACTTTCTATTCGTCCTTTTCTTGAAAAAAGTGTTCATTACTGACATTCCTCTAGATTCTGCAAATTCCACGTCTTTCACCTCTTTCATTTCTTGCACCAATTCCAAAATTTCCTATAGTTCCCATTTCTGCACTGTTTTGTCTCTTTCCAACCTTAGCATTGAAGTCCCCCATAATTGATAGTGTAGTGAGTTTTCTGTTCATCTAGAAGACTCAATTTCAGCGTACATTTCTTCAACCTCTTCATCATCATGGCTTGATGATGGTGCATAAATCATTATAACCTTTAGCTTATACCTTTTAGAAATCCTGAGTAGTAGTCTTGACACCCTTGGTGATGTCTTTTGAATTACAAAATGTTGTTTTTTATATCTTTATGGACCAGAAAGCCAACTCCACCTTCATTCCTTTCACTGTTTCCATTGGTGTACAGCAGATTTCCACTTGATAAACTTATAAGTGATTCGTTTCTTCTTATTGTTTCAGCCAAACAGATGATATTCCAATTTACATTTTCTAATTCCTTTTCCGGCTCTAGTATCCTGTCTTCCCCGATGAGCGATCTTACGTTGTAACAGGCCAAGTTCAGTTTCCATGCATGGCAGCCTGATCGTACCCAGAGATTCTTAGCACCCTCTGCTTCCACTCTGATCCTCTCGCTGCTGTAAGAGGGGGAGCAAAAGCTGCGGGGACTGAGGGCCATTTGTTTCGTTGTGCTGTCATGTGCTGGAGGGTTTGGTCTTTTCCTCTTCACGCTGACCAGGCGTCTTGAAGAGAACCACTCTACACGTTCGTTGCCACCTAAGTGATGTAACAGGGCTTACCATCGAGAAGGTGTGCATGAGTAGATTTTAGGGAGGCAGGCCAACCAGACTTCTCCTAAATCTTCTGAAATAGAAAGATATTGGATCTATCAGTGTTTTAGACTGAGTGTCTGATAACACACACAATGCCTGTTCCCTTCTAAGTTGAGAAAACTCAGAGACCTATAATTATCAATAAACATCTCTTTACCTTTTAAGGAACTCCACAAAAAGTAATTGCAGTGTTAAATGTGGAAGACCATTCAATGGAATCCCACTGTCCAATCCATCAACCTGGGAACTTTTCATCTAAGAATTCACAGAACATTTTTGCATCGTGAGCTGATGCTCCATTCAGCAAAAAAAAAAAAAAAAAAAAAAAAGCAATGCTGAAAATTGATTTTGGAGTGCATTAATGGACTTATTTTGTCTTTTAGCTGTCTCAGATAGCTTTCTCCAGTCACAGTGCCCTCAAAGAAAGAAAAAAAGGTCTTAATACGTCTCCTGTCCAAATTCCAGTCCAGAATGTATCAAGCTAAGAGCACTTAAATCCTTATTAAAGAATAAATGGGGATAAACACAGTTATGGTGATTAATGGTTCCATTTAGTTTAAATGTGACTTCTCAGTCCACAAAACATTGTCAACAGTATCTGGGTTTTCAAACTTTTCAGCAAATTCCAATCTTCCATCTTTCTCATCCTTGTTCAAACTTTGTAGCAACATGGGTTGCTATAAACATGGGTTGATAAACCTTATTTTACGTCTTTTAAGGTATTTTAAGTTTCAAACTTCTTTCAAGATATTTCTCGAAAGAAGTATATCTGCTAATTTGGCACTTGTAAATTAATAGTGCCAAATTGGCAGATGTCTTTGAGATACAATAGGTTTTGGTAGATTGTGTACTGTTTCTACTTCAGACTTCTTCACTTCTTCTCTCATTCATTGTAAGACTTGTGCTTTTCTATGTGCAAATTATTCTAAAACAATAAACAAAGAAGATTATAAACTATTTTTCAAATAACATAAATCTTTACATCAGCAGTTATCAAAATAGGTTCCTTACTTATGGACTTTTCTGTATATCCAGTCGTGCAAGGTTATAATTAAACTTTAATGTCCATAGATGGAAAACTGCAATGCAGAATGGAAAAATGAGAAAAAAGGTTCTGTAAAGTGCCATGGGTGGGGGGGGGGTTATATTATGTAGGAGTGAACAGATTTATTGGGATTACAGATGATTACCACACTGTTTATTGTGATGTCCACTGATGTCAGCAAAATGCTGGAATTGTAAAACCGTGTTGCCAGTTGTCACTGATAACATTTCCTTCAGAATTTACCATGCTTGCCTTGTTATGCTGTTTTTGTCATATGTCACAGTTTCAGCATTGTCCTGGTACGTCCACTACCAAAAGTTACATAATTCAAAGTTGGGTAGGAAGGTGAGGTGGCTGGTAAGTTTTAAAAATAGACTGGAAATTGTGTGGTCATCAAGAAATGTGTTCCAACGTGCTTAATTATTTTGGCAAGCAGTATGTTGTGTTCCACCTTGCATGGAATCCACAGTGCCCAAGCAGTCAAAGGTTTGGAATAACATGCTGGGTGAAGAGTTCGTAGTTACTGTGAACATTAATGAGTCCACACAGGGCCATACTTATAACTAGGGGCATAAGGTGCTAACTGGGCCGCCTCTTGCTGGGATATTTCACTTACAATGGACCTTCGAAAACATATTGCTGAAACAAAATGGTGTTCAGATAGTTGCAACAAATTATTTAATTCAAAGAAATATATTTATTTCACTTGCATTTCTGCCAAATATATTATTTGTCTATATTTACAAAGATATTTATTTGTTTCAAATAAGTCTTTCTCTACATATATGAGGGTGACAAAAATATCTATCACCCCTCACTCTGTTACAGAGCCAACAGAAACTGTAGATGGTAAACAGACATTTTGTGGAAATAATAAATAATAGAGGATTGAGGAGGGAATGTTTTATCTTTATCCATAGAACAGTGTTTCTTAAAAGTGATGTCCTCTGAGCTCTAGAAGGCTGCAGAGCTGTCAACAGAGGTCTGCAAGAAATAGCTTATTGAATATTTTTAAATTAATTTTATGTGAATTTAAATTAAAAATCTAAATTGAAGCATACTGTGCAAAAATTTATGTAAACATTGAAATAGTTCTGTTTTTAGGTAACATAGCAATATAATAAGAACAATATACAGGGTGTTTCTAAACAAGTGTCAAAATTTACAGGCGTATTCCACACCTCAAATTTGAGAAAAAAGTCCTAATAAACATGGGCCCGCAAATTTCTTGTTTTCAAGATAAACCGATTTAAAACCGATAAACCAAACATGTTGGCATAGGAAAATATTTCTTCTATCAGATAAAAAATAGCAAAGTAAACAGTCATAGTCGATATTATCTCTGTTCACGACCTTGCCATATTTAACGACAACAAAGGTATGTATTCATGATTTCAGTTTATCGGTTTTATAAGAGAGCTGTGTTCTTCAATTCCTTTCTCGTGTTAAAATATTGGCTGATATGCATTTCTGTTATGGTCATGCTAATGGGAATGCACGTATAGTTCATCTTCTTTATCAAGAGTCCTTTCCTACTTGTAGAATCCCATGTGCTCGGACTTTCAGTCATCTTCATTCGTGTTTGAGGGAACATGATTAATTTTCTAAAAACGTACACGACACAGGAAGATTAAAAAGTGTTTGAACAGCAGCAGTTGAAGATTGTATACTCCATGCAATTGAAGATAATCGTCGAAGCAATACACTAAGGATTTCAGCAACTGAAGGTGTTTCACAGTCCATTATGTGGAGAATCGTACGTGAAAATGGACTATATCACTTGAAATGTGTACAAGCTTTTTTTTAGAACCTGATTTATCAACGTAGACTACAATTTTGTCAATGATGATTGCATAAACGTGTAGAGAATCCTTAGTTCCTCCTTCACAGATGAACACGTAACGGATTGTTCTTTGATGTTCACAAGACACGGAATTATTAATTTCCATAACACTCATATTTGGAGTGAAGAGAATCCATGTTCGATTTTTGAAGCAAATCATCAGCATCAAATCTCAGTCAATATTTGGGCAGGCATCCATGGAGATGCATTGGTGGGTCTGTGTGTTTTGCCAAATTGGATGAGACGACCTCTGTACCATGGGTTGTTAGAAAATTTGATAGAAAACGTTCTTCCAGATTTATTAGATGTTCCACTTGAGAGAAGAATGCACGAGTGGTTCATGCTTGCTTGTTTGTTTGTTTATTTGGTTTTTAGGAGCATTAGCAACTAAGGCCATATTGCTCTGGGGATATGCGGTGGTCATTCTCTGACCTTTCCGCATCCTCCGTATTTGGTGGTCATGGGCTCGAACCCTGGTCTATGTGCTACGCACTGCTGCTCCTGGCTACGGAGGCGCCTCATGGTTCATGCACAACGGAGCTCCACCACATTTCAGTCTTGCGGCCTGAGAATATCTTAATAACGTTCACAAGAGGTGGATAGGTTGTAGTGGACCAGTTGTATGGCTGCCTCGATCACCTGATTTAAATCCCCTTGATTTTTATTTGTGGGGTCATTCAAAATCAATAGTATATTCTAGTCCAGTAGAAAGTGTTGAAGAATTACGGGTACTCATGCAACATGATTAGAATTATACCAGATATTTTTGTATGTCTAAGACAATCAGTGATGCGATTATGAATGCCTGTATGTTTAGCAATGGAGGCTATTTTGATCTGTTTTGATTACTTGCGCAATTACGGTAACTAAAATAAAATTGATTTATCTCAGAAACAAGAAGTTTGCAGACCCATGTTTATTAGGACTTTTTTCTCAAATTAGAGGTGTAGAATATGCCTGTAAATTTTTTGACACTTATTTAGAATCACCCTGTATAGTAACAGCATTACTTCAAAGAAATATCATCCTTCACAAAATAAGAATTAAATATTGAAAAATATATATATTGTAATTTAAATGTAATTAAATACTAATAAAAATAATTATTCTGTATTAATAAATATACTCCTTCATGGACATACTTGTTCTCTCCCCCCCCCCCAAAAAAAGAAGAAATATTACAGGCAGGATTCTGAAAACTAAAAATTTAAATGAAAGGGGCCCTTGGACTACTGAAGTCTAAGAACTGCTGCTGTATAAATTTATAATTCTCTTCAGGGCAGGATTAACCATTGGGCTAAGGCAAGGGGTGGGCTGCGGGGGCCCCAGAGTCTTTGGAAAATTAATTGTGTACAAAATTGTCAAGCCAAAGGGTGGGGAGGACCTTGCCCTTTGGCTTGACATTTTTGTACACAATCAATACTTCACTTGCTGTGGACTACAGAATCCATGTGCAATTGTGCATAAAAGTTTATGAAGGTTGGAGCAGGAAGAGATGCAAGGATCGGGGTAAAACAAAGAAGCACTTCTTATCCCTGTCTAATCTGTGTACAGTATGCTTCAGATAAGCTAACAGCCCGAATTTGCTCTGTTAGTAGACATTTGTTTATGCATTTTATGGAGAAATGACAATTTGTAACTTCACTTCAGTTTAGAAAATAATTTTTTGTAGTGTTACTTAGAAATTATCCTTGCAGTGATTATTTCTAAGTGCAACAGCCTTTTTTTTTTTTTTTTTTTTTATGGATACTATTATTCATATATTTGTTTTGAAACGTAACAGTGCATATTTTACTTGATTTTGTTTGTGTGTGTGCGAATTTCAAACATCACTAAATTTGTGAAAAAAAAAGCTTGTTAGGTACCATTCATAAGTATATCAATTTTTATGTTGCAATGGAAGGGGTATTTCATTCTTACATTTTTTGTCTGACATAATTCCACAATATAAGTAAAACAACACTATATTTCTGTTTCCTCCTACCTCTGCTGCCTGCAATACTGCACCCTTCCACAGATGAAAAGTCTAGGTTTATTGTGTATTGAACAATGTTTCTTTTACTTTCAGTTGTTAGGGTGAACAGACAAACATATTTCATAGTCCTTTTTGCCATTCTAGTCCAAGACTTGATCATTATTTTTACTTGTATTTCTCTACAGTGTTTTTTTTTTTTTTTTTTTCCAATGTTTCTGAAATATAAGGACCCAAACTTGATTTTAAAGGTAAGATTTGCAATAATAAACTATATTAGGGATCTTATTACTAATACATTTATATGTTTAAGCTAAAACATAGAAATGCAATATTTAAGTTTTTGTTTGGAAAAAATAAATAAAAATATGTGTTGAGACTGAAAAACTAATGTTGAATGAATATACCTATAAATTATAAGAAAACTTGATGTTTTTGATATTTTCAATAAGTAGGTAAAAATAACAAATAAACAATTGTAGTGTGAGAGAGAGATTTGTGTATTGTGGTCATAGGCAACTGTATAGTGGTTTAGCTAACAGGTGCCTATGACTACAAAACACAACATGTACACAAAAATATGAAAGTTTTCCTAAACAAAGAAACTGTGTGTAAAAATATTTTAATCATTGATTTATCAGTTTTCCTAATCATATTATTCTTTCATAATGTAATCTTATCTATCAAAAAGTAATGTAATGGCTACATATCATGGGTCTTTTATGACACTATCCTTTCTTTGAAACTGTTTTTGACTGAAATGTGAAATGATTAACTAGAGATCATAAAGACAATCTGCCACTTCAGAAAACTAACCTGGAATTTGGAATAAATTAAGAAGTAATGAGGTCACATGAATTTGTAACAAGTTGATTTTTAAAAATTTGAAAAAAAAAAAAAAGCAATCTAAATAGAAAAATACATATAAAAATACACAACTTTTGCTGATTTGACATGAAATTCATTGAGAAAATGTTTATATCTATAATTAATTGATAAACTATTTGCCATGTTGGAAGGGTATGGAAACAAGCTAAGAATTTTGGCACTTATGACCAAAATCAGAATTGTGCCTTGTTTTCATAAAAATAACGAAATTATATATTAAGATTAATTAATATTTTGAATCAATTTTAATATTAAATTTTTAAGTATAAAAATGATCACTGCAATAGTTTTATATAAAATAAGGCCTTCATAATAAATTATAAATTTAATTATGCTAAGTCTTTAACTCCATTCGGTGCCTATTGGCTGGGGCTGCCCCCTTGCCATATCCTAGTTATGCCTCTGCATGAAAATGCATATAATACAGTTTATGCATCTTTCAATATTCTGACAGAGCTTTGGAAAATATGCCTTCAATAAAGTCGAGCAACCTCTTGATGCACTACAGCAACAGTAAGAAACTGACTTGGAGTTTCCTGCAGAACTACAGCACTTGCAAATTTTCTTACAAAATACATGTACTCTGAAGGAAGAGAACAATGCAAGCACCCACAGTGCAAGATATATACAAATTTCTGTGTGAAGAAACCATGAAAGCACATTTCCATTCACTGAAGCTTTCCAGCATATACTTCACCCTTATAATGTAAATTGCTATAGGGGAAAAAACACCTTCTAAATTGAAACAAAAACAATGAACTGTTGTTGTATAGGATATTTAAGTTATATGTTTAAAATTTAAATTTTTTTTTTTTTTTTTCATTTTATAATAAAATATATATTTTATTATTTTATATTATGGTAATATTTTGTGTAAGGGCACTGTATTTCTTTTCAAATAATGCAGAGAAAATTTGATTCAGGAGCTGCTAAGTGAAGAAGAAGAGAAAAAGAATAACAGATAACACAAAGGAATGCCATTTTATCGTTTTTACATCCACCTGAAATTAAAGATGAAGAAACAGAAGCAGAAGGACAGCATTAGTAAAAGAGTTTATGAATCAAAGTGGTGAAGAAGCAAACCACATGGAACAAAACCAATTTCAAGAAACACAGTATAAACCATTATTGTTGTATATAAATGAAGAACCACTGAAAATTATCCCAGTGATATTGCAAAGTGGCTTAAATATAGAAGAAAAGTTTATAGAATATTATTTTAATAAATAAACCAAAACATTTTTAGAAAATTAGGAAATTTAAAAATAGCATATCCAGAATGCCATAAACACAAATGTAATTTTTATTTTAGAAAGGGAATGTGAATGTTTAATTTTTTCTGATACCAGTAGGACTGTGTATTGTTTTATTTGTAAATTAATTTCAAATTCAATGAATAATTTGACAAATGGCTCCAGCATTTGGTAAAATTTCTCTAGGACGTTGACCACAAGTGTTCCAAGGATCATATTCAGGCTATGTGTATAAGTATAGAAAAAGGCTTTCGGTTAAAGGATGTGTTGGTACACAATTAATAAACAATTTCAATCTGAAGAAAATTACTGGCAAGATTCTTTGAAAGCATCATTACTACTGTGAAGTAAGCTTGGTTTAGCATTTAGAGGTAGCAATGATAATATACATTCTGAACATAATGGGGATTACTTAACTTGCTTGAAAATATCTTAGTCAATTTGACTAATTTTTAAAGCATTTAGAATGTAAACTAATTATGGACCTGGCAGAACAACTTACCTTTCTCACAAAACTTGTGATAAATTTAATAGCAAATAAAACAAAAGAAATTTTAATATCAGAAGTAAAGGAAGCAACTTATTTTTGACTATTAGTTGACTCAATGCCTGATCTTAGCCACTCAGATCAATTCATTTTTGTATTAGGTATGTTGCAGCTAATGGCAACATTAAAGAAAGATATTTTGGTGTCCTATCAATGCAATAGCACAATGCAGAATAATCTTAAACAAATTAAAGGGTTTATCTATAGATATTAAAAACTATAGAGGGCAAAGCTATGACAGTGCTTCGATCATGGCAGGAAAGTATTCAGGATTACAGGCCTTATTGAAACAACACAGTTCTACAGTATATTATGTATATTCATTCTTTAAATTTGATTGGCAATAATGCAGCAGAATCCTGTCCTAATGGTTAATGATAGTAATCAAAATGAGCTATTGCAACAAAATCTAGGAAAATTGGGTTGATGGCAGTTGAAGTTTAACATCGACAGATGCAAGGTACTGCATATGAGGAGCAGTAACCATTAACATACCAGCTCTGTGGTACTATACTCGGAGTAGTGGAAAATGAAAAAAGACATGGAGTATTTGTGCAGATATGAATTTCTCTGAGCAGTGCAGACAGGTTTCCAGGACAGTTCGTGAGGTTTTGTCAATGATATACAGAAACTTTGCTAGCAGGGATAAGGAAGTGATTATCCCTTTTGTAAAAGGCCATGGTTAGGCTGCATCTTGAGTGCTGTATACAGATCTGGAGGCCCCACCTTAGGAATAATGTAGATTGCAGAGAAGGGCAACCAGATTGGCGAAGGGAACAAAAGGGTGCCTCTAACCAAAAATGACTTCAATTCTGCAAATTGCAGCGTCTGGAGACTAGGCATCTGCAGGGAGATCTGATTGAGGTATTTAAAGCCTTGAATGGATTGAGTAAGCTGAATGTTAATGGCATTCCTCCACTTACTGGCACTACACACGTGAGGGGGCATAAATTCAAACTGAGAAGGAATGGTTGCAGGATAGATGTGCAGAAGTTTGCCTTGAGCCATTGGGTGGTTGATTATTGGAACAGGCTTCAATCTGTTGTGGAAGTGGATAAGTGGAATAAATTCAAGGAAGTACTAGAATTCTTGGAGGGTACAGATCAGTGAACTGTGTATGGTATTTTTTTTTTTTTTTTTTTTTGGCTGATGTAATATAAGCTTACTTACTACTATATCATGAAGTTACTTGACTTGGAAAAGAAGTGTTTATTACTAATACTGTGAATGTTATTTGTGATAAACTTGTTGAAATTAATTATTGAACAGAAGTAGTCTAAATATATTTAATATATTTTTTTAAAAAAATGAAATGAATAAAAATGAATTTAATATGAATATTGAAAAATTAATAAACACAAAAATTACATTGTTGCAAATAAATTTAAAGATGAAGTTATGCAGTTTTTAAAATTTTCTAAAGAGGAAATTATTTGAAATATTGAAGATACATATAATATTATAAATGATGGTTTGATATCTACCTTATGTAACGTTAAATATATTCTTAAAATATTTTTAACAGTGCCCATAACTAACACAAGTGGAGAATGGTCACTTTCAGTATTAAAAAGGATCAAGAATTATTTAAGGAATAATTGAATATAAAATAAAACTTTCAATTTATCCTTGCTATTTATTGAAATAGAGTCATGAACATGATAAGTGATGGTGAAAATTGACATATAGTAGGACGTCCGTTATCCAGAAGTCAGTTATCCATAACATCAGTTATTCGGAATAATTTGAAAGGCTGATTTTTTATTTTTTATTTTTTTATTTATTTATTAATGGTATTTGAGACAAATGTTTATTATGCTATGAGAGTATTTCTGTCTTTTTTTTTTTTTTTTTTTTTTCCAGGCGTATACCTGGTGAAATATTGGATTAGAACTGGTGGGTTTTCTCGGAAATCATGAGTGATAGAGTTTAGCCATTTGCTTCTATGAACCAAATTTTCTATGACTTATTTTGCTCTCTTGATTTCATATTGTGTTTAGTTTAGCTCCAGATTTGGTAAGAATAATATCAGCCCAAAACTGTGATTTATTGTTTTTTCTCAGTTTTTTTTATGGTAAATCAACGAAAAGAAACTGCACTGAAATGGGCAGAAAACCAGGAAGAATGCAATATAATTAAATTGATATCATTAAGGAACTTGAGAGATTTAGCAGCAAAAAATAGGTCACAACAAATGAAACAAAAAAATAATTGAACATTATTTTAAAAAATTGCTTTAATTTTTTCCACATAAAATTTGCAGTAAAATGTGAATGTGCGAATTTTTATGTATAAATTATTATTTTTAATTAAATTTTTTCCCCCATGCTATTTAGTTTTTTTTTACCTTAATACATTATAACAGAATTTATTTAATTTTACCTTACCTTTGATTATCCAGAAAATTTTGCTATCTGAAAGAGGTCTGACATTAATTATTCCAGATAACTGATGCTCTACTCTATTTGCAAAGAGAAAGGCCAGAAAAAAAATATCCATATATTTGCAAAGTATGTGGATATTCTCACAAATACTGTACTGCAAATATCCATATATTTGCAGTACTGGTGAGAAACTTCATATCTTATTTGTGATTATATTTAAATGTTATTTAATTATTGTGTTAAGTTATTATTTCTTTTATCTGTGATTTTTTACTTTTGTGAATACATTATCTGATATTAAGCATTTGTACGTGTATTTTTTTGTGTTATCAGTTATAATATTAAAAAGTTTTTTTCTTATATTGATATATTTTTTTTTTAATCTAAAATATCTCAAACTACAAGGGGCCCCCAAGGTGATTTGCACCTCAGGCATCTAAAGATGTACGATTGGCTCTGGATCCACAATTGTTGAAACTCCTCAAAGAAGGGTCCAATAATAAATGTTGCAGTGAAATTTTACCTCAAGGTCAAAAGAGATAAAATTTCACTGTATTCTCCATGCAGTGAAATTTCATCAATCGTGTTTCCATATTCAACAATTTTGAGTGTTGGTATTACTGATTAGTTGGAATTTGCACCTAGTCCAGAGCATGTTTGAAGACTATACCTACACTGTCTACCTTCATCCTGACAAGGAACTGAAGAGAAAAATCCAGACATTCTTAGGTTAATTTAAGTCAGCTCTTGTGACATGTAGTTTAGACTTGGGCCTTCTCAAGAAAAGTGAAGAGTTCAAAATGAGAAGTGTCATTTTATCTGGATTTATGGATGATCATGCCTAGACGAAAAGTAATGCAATTTCATTGCTCTGTATAACAGTACTGTGACAAGTACTGCAATTATGCATTATTCTTTTTCAGATAAAAACTTCACATTTTTTTGTATCATTACTACGTAAATTAAAGTAATTTCAAAAATACCATTTTTGACTTGTCACCCTTTTTTACACGTGCCCATATTATGCAGTTACCATTGTAGAATGCTTCCCTGGATACAGTTCACTGTATTCATCCAAAATACGGTGAATTGTATTTTGGATGAATATAGTTATATTGTTTTATTTCCATTTATCACAACAAACTACCGACAGTGGATTGCATAATTTGCATAATTCTTCTGTATAGCTCTATTCCTTTTGTGGTGGCACTTACGGAATGTTTTTGGACCTTCAAGTAGTTTCAAAACAAGGGATCTTATATATGTGTATAAAACCTCTACTGTCACTAATTTAGATTCCACAAATGTCTGGAGCAGCACTCAAAACTCTGTTTCACATTGGTGACTGTGATACTCATGTGCTGGACTCAATGGAAAGCTGCGTTTCCATTGAGTCCAAACAAGTGTAAGTGTCTTATAATGGGTAATTTCATTTGTTCCCAATTGATTGAAGTCTGAGGGGGGGGAAATTCACCATGGGAACACTGATAGATATTCTTGTGACCTCTTGAACCTGCTGTGTGATTTTCCACAGACAGCTTCTTTGAATATGAGGTATGACTGTCTAGCCCCTTTCACCTATGGTCTTTTATGTTTGAACAACAACCAAAGTAGAATTTGGGGGATTTAGAAAGTTATTGATATTACATCCATCCGTCATCCCACATTGAAAGACTTTTAAGTTCCGATTCACTACCCATACTGCTTCTAACAGCGTTGCTGTATAGAAAAACTTATGGAAATTATTTTGGTATGTCTCAGCCAATACACACATCTATTGGCTTAGATATACTAATTGGGAAGAGTTTCTGGCACAGTATTTGTGGAGGGGTGTCCAAATATATTTGGTAATATAGTGTATGTGACTGATCAGTTCACAAAAATTTTAAATTTTATTGTTTATAAGTTAGAATTTTTAAATAATAAACACTTCATGATTCAGAAGGACAAATTTCAGATATTGCTTATCACTGAGTACTCAGTCTTGGTCGTTGGTGGAAGCAGACTGATGATCCCTATGATCAAAAGTCGAATGCAGTTAATGCATATCAGTTTTATTTGTTTTCAGCTGTTGCAGTGAAATATCCCTCTGTTTCCAGTTATTAAACTCCATAACATTACTTTTTTAATGTTTAAGCACATTATAACAGTGTGCAAACCATTTTTAGAACTGATTGTTAATCTACTATTACCATTTTACATAATTTTCGTATTTTACTAATAGAAGTAATTGTTTAAAAATGAATTAAAGGAGGAAAAATGGCAAAACTGATTTAAAGTTTTATTTTTATCATAGGAAAATGGCCAAAAACTGTGTCCGGTTTGCCTAGTACCTCTGGAACAACTGCTAGTGTTGCATTTATCCGAAGGGGGAAAATGTACATCGGTCACGTTGGTGACTCCAAAATAGTATTAGGTTACCAGGATTCAGGTATGTTTATTACAGTGATTTGTAAAGGTCATTGACTAAAAGATAAGAAAAAATAATAAAATCATAGAAAGTTGATGATATAGGTATTTAGTTTTATGTACATATCTTTTATTGTTCTATAGCTTTCATGAGCATTTGTATAAGGTGTTAGGGAAAAATGCTCAGCTATTGTGGCATCTGGAATTGCATCACATTATTTAGTGTATCTTTCATGTTTTAATATCCAGTTTGTGCTTTGTATTTGATTTTTTCCCCCTGTTTTGTTAGTGTTTATAAAGGTGCACCCTATAACAATTTAACCTTTCTATTTTGATATAACCGTGGATTTTCACATAATGGTCCAGATTCTGCTGTGCCAGAAAATATCAAATGAACCATCGAATTGTTAATTATAATTTAGTAGGTAATTCAACATTCACAAGGAATCACAAGTCAAATGATATTCCTCACACGTATGGGGCTATTTCCCAACCAGTAAATTACATAATTAGTAATGCTTGATGTTAATCTTTAACCAGTGGAATTGAGTAACTTTGTTTCCTATCACCATGCACAAAATACATGTTGTACAGACAAAATTTAATCTTGTAATCAAGACCTGCTTAATATCCATAAAATTGGACAAGTGCTAACTCGTTGAGATTTTCTTTTGTATCGGATCTGTGTCCTCATTTTAAATTAAATTTTTAAATCAATCTAAGATTTCAGGTGGATATTTCAAGCAGAATTGTGTGTGTGTTTTTTTTTTTTTTTTTTTTTTTTTTTTTTAATATAAATATCATGAATATAGATATTTTAGAAATTTATACGCTAGGAATTCTCTTACCTGAGATATTCAAATTTTATTTTGTTCATTATGACAGCTATGGGCCGCTTTCTTGCAAAAAATCAATTTTAATAGTCCAGTTCAGTAATGCTTTCAAGTATTCATCTATAGAGGATGATTGTAAACAGGAAATCAAATCATTTAAGGACAATTCTCCAACCATGGCTACCTGAAATGGCTCATACATAGTGCCTTAAATACTGCTGAAAGAAATAGTAAAGAAAAACCAAAATGAGAAGTGATGAAAAAATAATGGAAAGGCCTCCCATATATTGAAACATACCAACAACCTTTTAAAAAAATTTTCAAAGATTCGGAAGTAAACTTAGCCTTTAGCAGCTCTAAGAAACTATTCACATGCCTTGAAAATTCCAAAAACAATAATAAAACAATAGATTTTAAACAACAAACAAACATAGTTGATGCAATTCCTTGCACACCAGACTGTGATTGTATAGGCAGCATGAGAGCATTGTTACATACAAGAATCCAAAAGCAATTTCAAGTAGCTTCAAATAATAAAGAAAAAATTAGTTCTGAGTTGGTAGCTCACAACTTAGACACAGGGCATTACCCATCCTTTGAAAACACTATAATATTAGACAAACGAGACACAAAATTCGAGTTAAGAAACCAGTGAGACTCTGGCAATAAGATCAACGAACAAGGCAATAAACATACATAGACCGTAATAATTTCTGAGGAGTGGGATCTAAAAATATATGCTATAGGTTCAAATTTAACAACAAAACATAACAATATCTCTCTCTCTCTCTCTCTCTCTCTCTCTCTCTCTCTCTCTCTCTCTCTCTCTCTCTCTCTCTCTCTCTCTCTCTCTCTCTCTCTCACAGATCAAGAGTAATACTCTTGATCTGATTATCAGTAATGATTCTTCATGATCAAGAGTAATACTCTTGATCTGATTATCAGTAATGATTCTTCATGCATCAAGAATCTGCAGATAAAGGAACCACACTAGGTAGGTGGCAGTGATCACAGTGTACTGAAGTGAGAAGGGTTTTTTGTTTTCGTAAAGGTGACTACAGTGGTCTGAGACAGTATTTAAATTCTATATGGTGGAACCAACTGATGATGTTACCAACAGCAAATTCAAAATGGGAAGCATTCAAAGAATTAATCTTGGAAGCTACTAGACTTTTCATACCAACAAAGAAATATTGTTCAAGATTTACGCCTAAATGGATGTCAGATGAACTAATTAGACATGTAACAGAGAAGAAAAATGCATGGGATACATAAATTAACATGTGACACAGAAGCCTATGATAGATATAAGCTGGTCTGTAACCAAGTTACAAAGGAGGTTAGGCAGGTGAATGCAGATTACAAGAAATCTTTGGCAAAGGATGCAAAGAAACACAGCCAAGAGTCTTTACTTATGTAAACTCTAGAAGGAAGGGGATGAATCAGATTGGTCCACTTGATATCGATGGTTCAACTGTTGATGATCCTGCTCAGGTAGCTAACAAACTAAATGAATATTTGCATCGACATTCATACATGAAAAGTTATTCAGGGAGGGGAATGCCAGAGGTGTATTCAACTCTGGCATTAAGCTAGATAATCTTGTAATAACTAAGAGTAAAGTGGAGGAGAAATTGTTGAAGATAAACACAAGAAAAGCACCTGGGGTGGATGGAATCTATCCAGTTATATTAAAGGAGGTGGAAAAGGAAGTAGTAGTAGTAGTGGCATGTGATGCAAGAAAGCATATATATGAGCTTATGCAGCATCAGCCAAAAAAAAAAAAAAAATCGCACCATTCCCTACAAAATGCCTGTCCAGTTCATCCTTAAATTTATTCAACCTATCAACTTCCACAACGACAGATGGAAGTTTTGTTCCAGCAATTAACCACCCGCTGACTAAAGGCAAATTTCTGCACATCTATTCTACCTCTGTCTTTTCTTAATTTGAATTTATGCCCCCTTAGGTTTGTAATCTGAACAAGTGGAAGGATCCCATCAGAATTCAGCGTGCTCAACCCATTCAAGTAAGCAAACCCTTAGCCATAATTAAAAAAGGAAGCTCTCAGAGCTTCCCTGGACTCAGGGGAGGTACCCATGGACTGGAGATGTGCAAATGTGACCCCCAAGCCACAAAACAGGATCAAAGGGAGACACAGGTAATTACAGACATGTTAGTTTAACTTCTGTTCCAGGGAAATTAATGGAGGCACTGGTTAAAGAAGCATTGCAGGATCATCTAGACAAGACTTCAGTTATAGCTTGGACATGGCATGGGTTTGTTAAGGGGAAGTCTTGTCTGACTAATTTGATTGGATACTATGATGAAGTCACAAAGGAACTGGATGCAAAGACCAAATATATGACTTTGATATCATATATTTGGATCTTAGAAAAGTCTTTGATACTGTTGCACATGGAAGACTGCTGCACAAATTTGAGTAGTGTGGCATTGGAGGCAAATTGCTGCTATGGATAAAGGGATGGTTGAGTGGGAGAAGACCGAGTGGTAATCAATGGTCGCTGCTCTTCGTGGACTAATGTTATTAGTGGAGTCTCTCAGGGTTCTGTGTTGGGTCCATTGTTGTTTTCTGTATTTATAAATGATATTGATGATGATATATCAGGCTTAAGTTCCAAGTTTGCAGACGATACGAAGGTTGGCAGGGTTGTTAATGACACTAATGACAGTACACTACTGCAACAGGATCTAGAAAAGTTGAGCAGATGGGCTGAGAGGTGGCAAATAAATTTAACATTGACAAATGTAAAATACTACATATGGGAAGCAGTAATCCCAGAGTAACGTATCAATTCTGTGGTACCACACTGACAGTGATAGAGAATGAAAAGGACCTGGAGGTAATTGTGCAGGCAGATATGAAGTTTTCTGAGCAGTGCAAACGGTCTGCAAGAGTAGCTCATAGTGTCCTTGTCAATGATATACAGGAATTTTTCTAGCAGGGATAAGGAGGGGATTATCCCCTTGTATAAGGCAATAGTCAGACCACACCTTGAGTACTGTATACAGGTCTGGAAGCCTCATTTTAAGAAGGATGTAGAGCTGTTGGAACGAGAACAGAGAAGGGCAACAAGATTAGTGAATGGAACAAAGGGTTGCTCTTATAAAGAAAGGCTTAAGTTTTGCAAATTACAGTGTCTGGAGACTAGGCAACTGCGAGGTGATCTGATTGAGGTGTATAAAGTCTTGAATGGTTTGAGCATGCTCAATGCTGATGGGATTCTTCCTCTTGCTCAGAATAATCGCCTGAGAGGGCATAAATTCAAATTGAGGAAAGACGGTTGTAAGATAGATGTGTGGAAAGTTTACCTTTAGCCAGCAGGTGGTTAATTGCTAGAACAAACTTCCATCTGTCGTAGAAGTTGATAGCTTGAATGGAATCAAGGCAGAATCATTTGGACAAACATTGTCCAAACATTTGGAGCGATTAGATGGGTGAAATAAGGGTTTTTTTTTTTGGCTGATGTTATATAAGCTTGCTTTCTTGCATCATGTGCCTTTGCTAATGCTAACTTTGATATCCTTTCCACCATAAAAACTTTTAACTGTTCTAAATCTCTAGATTTTTAAATTCCCAAACTATTAGTTAAATACAAGGGGCAGGAAATTTTCCTTTTGTCCTTCTTCTCTTCCTTTCACTTATTTAATCCCCCACACACTTTTCAAATGCTTCAGTGGAAAGTGACTGTGCTATATAAATACAGCCTTCGACACGTGTTTGCTTCTCCCTTTATACCTCTAGTTATTACCCTGCATGGATTTAAGGTCAAAGCCTTTCATTCTTTTGTCCTGTTACAAGGTTCATCCATCAAACGATTTGTAACGTTATTGTGGGTTCCTTTTCCTAAAGAAGTGAAAAAAACTTAAATCTCAGGTAAGAGAATTCCTGCCTTAAAATTTCTAAAATATCTATATTTATAATATTTCTATTTAAAAAAAAAAAAAAAATCTGCCTGAAATCTTAGATTGAATTAAAATTTTAATTTAAAATGAGGACACAGATCCATTACAAAATAAAATCTCAACGAGTTAGCATTTGTCCGGTATTAGCAGGCCTCTAATACACAAGTTGTCTGTCCAACATGCTTCTAGTATCAAGTTTTAAGACATTAGGATTTCCATAATGTGTTTTTTTTTTTTTTTTATATCTGATGTTCATGCACAAAATAATGTGGTTGCCATTAGTTTATTTCTAGTCATGTATTGAAATAGCAGTAACTTCACATTATTGGGTAAGCAGGTAAATTTCATAATTGGACCATTATTATAAAGATAGAAGGTAATTAAAATGTAATTAGAAAATGATGCAAGAACGCAAGGCAGCATCAGGGCGGGTGGAAGGCTTCCCGTTTTACCTATCCATTCCCTTCAATACTCTGGCTAGTTTTTCCTTGAATTTATTTAAGCTATCAACTTTTTTAACAACAGATGTAAGTTTGTTCCAGCAATCAACCACCCACTAGCTAAGGTGAACTTCCCCACATTTATTCTGCAACTGTCCTTCCTCGATTTGAATTTATGCTCCCCCAGCACTGAGTTTGCTCAATCCATTGAAAGCCTTAAACACCTCAATCTGATCACCTCGCAGGTGCCTAGTCTCTAGATACTGCAGTTTGCAGAACTGAATACTTTCTTGGTAAGAGCACCTCTTTGTTCTCCTCACCAGTCTTGTTGCCCTTCTCTGTACTCGTTCCAGCAGCTTTACATCCTTCCTAAAATAAGGCCTCCAGAGTACTGTGTATAGGCCTCCTGTATGCAGTCCTCAAGATGTGGCCTAACCATTGCCTTACACAATGGGATAATGACCTCCTTATCCTTGCTAGCCAAATTCCTCTGATCTCGTTAAGTTCTGTCAATGTGCAATCAGATATGAAGTTCTCTGACTGCACAATTAACATCATATCTTTTTGATCAATTACCACACAGTTGGTAAGCTACTCTGGTGTTACTGCTACCATATGCAGTGCTTTACATTTGTCAATGTTAAACTTCAATTGCCATTTCTCTGCTCATCTGCCTTACGTTTTTAGATACTGTTGCAGGAGCATACTGTCATTAACCAATCTGCCAACATTCGTATCATCTGAAAACTTAGACATTAATCCTGATACACCTTTGATACCATTAATAAATACAGAAAACAATGATGGGCCCAGCAGTGAACCCAGGAGGACTCCTGATAATATTAGTCTACAGTCAGCAGTGTCCATTAATAACAACTCTTTGTCTTCTCTCACTCAGTCATTCCTTTATCCATTGCAGCAACTTGCCCTTAATGCCACACTGCTCCAATTTGTGCAGCAATTTTTTATGTGCAACAGTATCAAAAGTTTGCCTGTAATCCAAGTATATGATATAAAGTTCATTTGTTACTGCATCAGTTCCAGTTCCTTTATCACAGAATCCAATGAGATTGGTCAGACAAGATTTCCCTTAACAAACCTATGCTGAAGTATAACTGCAATCTTGTCCAGATAGTCCTGCACTACCTAATAGTTTAACTAGAGCTGCAGGCAGAGGTGAAAGTGATTCTTGCATTGCTACTGTTGGTACATGCTGCAGCCTGGAAAGCAATATATGTCTGGGATTTTGAGCCCTGCTGTGAGTCATCACGAAACAAATGGATGCGTGGGCTGTGTTAGGGTAACTAAGAGTAAGAACACATGCATGTGCAGCAATACCTCACTTAGCACGGCTTCAAACAACACGGGTTTCACTGTAACACGGTTTTCAATTAAGTTTAAGCCGAAAATTTACTGTACATATTAAAACTCATTCAATAGCTTAGACAGGTACTATGCATATATGCTGCATTGTCATAGCCAGGTACTATACATATATGCCGCGGTGCCAACTCTATTGTCTACCATGCACATGTGACAATAGCTCCCTTCAGGCAGTCAGCTGCAACGTGCAACGGTGTTCAGTATTCTTAATTCCATCCTGATGAGATGAAATTATAGTTTTTCAAACTTTTCATTTCAAAATTTATTTTTTACCCCTTTAAATACGATTGAAAATATATCCTACATCTTGGTCTAGAAATCACTGCCAACAACACTGCCAAAACTCATTCAATAGCTTAGACAGGTACTATGCATATATGCTGCATTGTCGTAGCCAGGTACTATACATATATGCTGCGGTGCCAACTCTATTGTCTACCATGCACATGTGACAATAGCTCCCTTCGGGCAGTCAGCTGCAACGTGCAACAGTGTTCAGTATTCTTAATTCCATCCTGATGAGATGTAATTATAGTTTTTCAAACTTTTCATTTCAAAATTTATTTTTTACCCCTTTAAATACGATCGAAAATATATCCTACATCTTGGTCTAGAAATCACTGCCAACAACATGCGTTCTGTTTGACAGCATGTTTTGACCCATTTGGTAAATGATTTCACTGGTTTTGAATCGCAAGTTCAGACAATTTCCGAAGATATTGTGAAGGTTGGAAAACTTTGGACACTACCAATGTACGTGACTGCATTGACTCACGTGCGGCTTAGATGATGCAACTCTCCTTGAAATTGACGAGCAAACTGCATATGCAGAAGAGGAAAACAATTCTGAAGTGGATAACACTTCAGAAACAATTCTGAAGTGGATACCACCAAAACAATTTTCAACAGAAGAACTAGAGAGGTTTTTTTTGGGGGGTTGACATGGCCTGCGAGGCGATTACGAATGGAGATCCGAATGTTGAACGTAGCATCAAGATACGGCAAATTTTACAAAATGGGATTTGATGCTACAAAGACTTGTATGCCGAGAAAAAGAAGAGATGGCTTCACCAGACTTCATTATTGAAATATCTAAATAAACAACTGCTTTTTTAAAGATTTTTTTTCTCATCTCTCATGATGTTACCTTTTCATTAATAAAATTTTTGCAATATTTTTGTAAATGTCAAATCCTTTTAATTGGCTATCAAGTGCAAATTGTTTATAGATTTATTATAATTTGTTTATAGACTGTTTCTCTGGTACGCATTCAATTAAAACCCATTATAATTATACCTCAATCAGCACAGTTTCACATAACATGGAATAGTTTCGGTACCAATTATCAGTGATATGCAGAGTATTGCTGTACACTAATGCTAGGAGCACTGTAAATATATTTGATCAATTTGAAGTACTGATTAATTTGTTGAATCCTGACATTATGGGAGTAGTGGACACGTGGTGCCACTCAGACATAAGTGATGCTGAATTTGGATATGGGGAGTACAGTGTATACTGTAAAGACAGACAGGACAGGACAGGAAAGGTGGAGGGGTTATGCCCTTAGTTAAGAGGAATACTAAATATAAAGCAGTGCATCCAGTTGACTTTGGTAACAAGTGCAATGTTGAGTCAGTTTGGTGTGATACACTGGGAAAACAAAATTGAGATTAGGAGTGTGTTATAGGCCTAATGACTGATGAGTATACCAAATAGCAATACAGTGAAATAGAATGGACCAGCAAATCAGAATGTCTCAAAAATGGGAGATTTTAACTTTCCAGATGTTGACTGGAATTTGTGGGTTGGTCACACACACTAGCAAGACTTTTGTGGATTTCTTGGATGACTGTTTTCTACAGCAGTATGTTAGAGACGCAACAAGAGGAAGCAAAATTCTTGATCTGGTTATCTGCAAATAAAAAATCCACTGGGTGGTTGCAGTTACTGGGTGATCATTAGTTATCGCAAAAGCTTTGTCATCTTGACCAGCTAGGACAATGTAACTAGAAAACTGAAGCCACTTTGAATTGCAAATATTAAAATCACCAAGGAAAATTACCATTCTGTTAGGAAAGTTAGACTGGAGGGAGGGAGGGAGAGAGAGAGAGAGAGAGAGAGAGAGAGAGAGAGAGAGAGAGAGAGAGAGAGAGAGAGAGAGAGAGAGAGAGAGAGAGAGAGTGTGTGTGTCAAAGTCAAAGAGTTCTGTATGATTAGTAGAGTTGGGAGCAGATGATAGTAGCAGCAGATGAATTTGATACATTGGGGCAGAGAGATTCCAAATTAGGTAAAAGAAATATCAGATTGCATATATGCACAAGTGCCACCTTTAAAGCAAAAGGAATCATAGAGTAAATAGTTAGGGCAACTGAGAGGAGCAGTTGAGGCAACTGAAAATTGAGACTGTTAGAAAAAGTAAGTGGAAATGGATATAACTGAATTTAGAATTGAGACCACGTGTATTTGTGAAATCAGTGAGGAAATTTTTAGGGGATTTAGATATTTTTACAGATAAGTATGTTTTATTTGTCTGGCTATTCATGATATGTTCAAGAGGTAAAGTAAAAGTGGGTGGTAGGGTACAGATTTTATGAATTAAATAAAATTTGTATTTCAAAAGAACCCTTACTTGTTGAAATATTCTGTGTCATTTTTTTTTTTTTTTACACAGTAACAAAGTAAAAAATAAGTTTAAAAAAGTAGGAATGCTGCTGTATTTTATCTAAATATCGACTTTAAAATCAGTAACATAAAGAATAAACTTCATTCATTTAGCAGTAATAGATATAACATTGTTATTTTTTGCATATTAATATGCCAGTTTTTGTTTTAATGTTTAACTTTTTGTGTATATTATATGAAAATTTTTATCTTGGTGCAATTGAAAATGTACTGAATTTAATTAAGTTACTAATTCAAATGCATTTTTGCAGAATGACTGGGCCATTAAAGGGAATTTTTATCTGAACACATTTTTAAAAACATGCTCAATGCATGGTTTATTCTTTTGATCACTGATTTTAAAGTCTATTTAGGTGATACAGTAAAAACTGCCACTTTTTTACTTTGCTGGGGGGAAGTAATAGCCAGTACATAATTTAATTTATTCATTGCACAGATTAGTGTAATGATACGATAGATGCATGAAGGGTGTAGTGTCAAAATTAGGAGCTGATATCAACATGGGAAGTGTGGTTTGTGACAACCAATTCAGGACAGCTGGGATAGGTTTTAAGGATAGATGTCAGGAAGTTTTCTTTTAGCCAGAGAGTTGTTAATTACTGAAATAAATTGCTTCCATGGGTTTGAGGATGATAACTTCGGGAAATTCACAGGGCAGCTGAATTGTTGTCTATATAAGTGAAACACATAGGTAGCATTTTTGATTGGTGCAGCAAAAACTTGGTGCTTTCTTGCACCTTATAGCTAATACTAATACTAATACATTGTTCTGTTTATAATTAATCATTTTGACAATAAATAAAATCATTCACCATATTTGGCATTTACATTGGCTTGAGTGTGGTCAGCCTATCCACTCAGCTACCTTAAGTCTAGAATAGCCTTCCTAGTTTGGTAGGTGTAGGAGGTTTGAATGAATTTAAAGAAAGAGTGCACAGATTATTAGAAGGGATTCACTTCTTTTTTCTTTTTTCTTGTTGCTGGTACTATTATACGCTCACTTACCATTATAAATCACTATAAAATACAAATTTTCTGTTGAACTCTCTTGGCTTAGGTAGCAGTTAGTTTATTTTGTTTTTAATTGATTTTTCGTAAATAGAATATTAAAATTTTTTTAATTTGATTGTTCTATGGAAATTTTGGTGCAAAAAAAAAAAAAAAACACCTTTTGCATGTATTTAAAAGATTTTTCCTTTTATGTATTAGACTCTGATATGTGGATGCCACAGTCACTCACCAAAGATCACAAGCCAGAATCTCCAGCAGAAAAGGAGCGTATTTATAGTGTTGGAGGCTTAGTCATGAATAAAGCTGGCGTGGAAAGAGTAGTGTGGAATAGGCCCAGATTAGGTCATAGGGGACCTATTCGTCGGAGTACTCATTTTGACCAGATTCCTTTTTTAGCTGTTGCCAGGTCCTTAGGTAAATAGTTCACTTGTGCACTTAATGTTATGTCATTTCTGATTATCAGTGAAGACTGAAAATTTTACCTTTTGAATTAAAATTACTCATTTAATTAAAATTGATATTATCAGTTTTAGAAATTTAGGTATTCTCTCCAAACATATAATTCATTAATTTTGTCTTCTTTCCATTTATAAGAATTCATTCTATGCAGTAATCTTCCAATTTGCAAACTTTTGCACAATTTCCACAACTCCACAAGACATCACCTTTTAAACACAAAATGAACAAGAATCACGTAATTGTGAGGCCCACGTTTGAATCCTGTCAATGACTGGAAGAATTTTTAAAGTTTTAATCAATTGGGACTGTAGGTAGCCAATCTCAGGCAGAGAAGATATTGATTTTTATGTGAAAACATCTTTGGCGGCACCTACTAAATTTCAGACTGAAGTAAAAATTTTTGTAAAATTTTGTCACCACCTTACTTCAGTCCGCTACTTACGTAGCGGACTGAAGTAAGGTGGTGACAAAAATGTGAGATGTAAATGTCACAATTTCCGTAAAGGTTACTAATCTTTGCGTTTCTTTTAGGTATTTTGATTTGTATATATTGATTATGAAATAAAAGAGTTTTTGTATTGTAAATGTTTTATTTGATCATTCACAAATTTCCATAATTTAAGCTGGAAGACAAGATATAATGGATTTATGCCTAATAGCCTAATTTCCATGTGACTATCATCAAAGAATGATTGATCTATCGTGATTTGATACAATCAGTAGACAGACTTGTGGACCAAATATTGAAGCCACGCTTTAACCACTCACTTTCTTGCTCACCCAATTAGATAGTTGGACTTGTGTATTTTCTTGTATTTTATATGCACATTTATACAATGATTGTCTTCAATCTCCCTTGGCAAGCAATGGACCACCGTGTTGACTGAAACAGGCACAGAGTATCCAGTTTTTTGTTTTTTTTTTTATGTGAAAACATCTTTGGCGGCACCTACTAAATTTCAGACTGAAGTAAAAACCAATTTGTCATGAAAATGTAATATGGGAATGACGTATATTATGTCACTTCCTAAATGTCCGCTACTTACATAGCGGACTGAAGTAAGGTGTATGTAAAGGCGGTAACCAGGGTTTCCCCTATATGCCACCAAGTCATCTAATGGCAAAGTGCCAAGGCCGGCATATTAAAAATAATAAAAAAAAAAAGGCCTAATGAAACGTTTGTATGTTTATGTGTATATTAATGTGTGTTTTGTTGTATGTTGTAAGCCGGCACATGGCATTTAGCAGTCAGGGGGCAGGAGAACGAAGGCTCTCTGACTCCCGTCCCGAGCCACAAGGAGACAGCCAGGTTCTACTAACAAGAGACACGAACCGAGGTTGTCACAAGGAGAACCTCAAAATAATTAGAAAGAAAGAAGGGAAAAGGGGAGAAAGGATGAAGAAAAAGGAACAGGAGAGAAGAGGAATACAGATATCCTCTAGAAATATAAGCAGAAGAATATAAAAGAGAAAAGTAAGAAGACTACAAGGAACATGTAATTAAAAACCAATGCATATATACATACAATCAATTTTACCTAGTAATCATAATAAACCCAGTCATAATATCAACCATTAGGGCAGATAATAACTTAAATTCAAATTTAAAACTCCAAAAACAACAAGGCAAGAATCATACCAATAAGCAATCGAAAGACTACAAATCAGTAAGATTACAAAACCTTGAAAAACTTACGACTAAAACAGCCAGTCAATCAGCAAAACCCCCAACAACACGATTAATGCAAGATAACAACACATAACAAGGTAATTAATCTAATACTACTTCCAAGACACAATCAGAGAGCAAGTCCAAATAGACAACTTAAAATTTAACTTAACAATAATCAAGTAGTATTTTACATTTTAATAAGTGATAGTCTGAACCTAACCCCGACACCAGAAAACTGGGATCAGGGTCAAGCCAGCAAACACAAATTCAGACTATCACGACAGAGACAAGGAGAAATCACTAATGTTGAGAATCCTCAACCGGTACTGATAGCAGTTTACTAAACAGCCACGATAACTTCTATAATATACAAGTTCAGCTGAAACTATCAGCATGAACAAACAAATAGAAGTTAAAACGATAAAACAGGTCATAAAATCTAAAACCCTTTATGCAGCAACTCGCATAAAATCATTTTAAATAAGTTCAAGTTTAAACAACTATTAAGGTTATTGAGACAACAGAACCCCTGCTGCCAAAGACATATGACCCAAGCTATGGGTGAAAGATCCACTAAAACCCTGAATCATCAGCTAAAAATAATTAACATGAACAATTCATCAACAGAACAAGGTGAATTAACAAAATACAATTAGCCAACTAAACTCAATGGCCCTCTGCAACCCACAGAGACAACAGGATGATATTTACATTATTAAGAACATAACAATTTAAAGTAATGTAGCATATATAATTCACCAATGAAACGAGATGAATTAACAAAATACAATTAGCCAACAAACGAAATGGTCCTCTGTAACCCGCAGAGACAACAAAAAACAGGCACAGTGATCACTTGGCCCAGAATGCCATATTGTCCTTATGCATGTTGCAGGTACCTTATCTGCATGAATGGTGAGCGAGGAGAAATAAGTCTCTCTGTCACTAAATCCAACTTCAGTAAATGCGATGGAATTTCTGGCTATATAACCATTTGACTTAGATAGTGCTGGAATGGTGTTGTTCTTAAGTGATCCTCTACATCTATTACACACAAGGCTCCTGTCAGCATCAACACTGGGAAATGCAGTGCAAATCAATGGTGTTTCTTTAGCAGCTGGGTTTTTTTTTTTTTTTTGTGTGTGTGTGTGTGTACTTTTCGAACTATAGAGGATCGCAAATAAATGTAGCATACAGAACAGAAGTCATTTTTCATAAATATTCTTTGAAACTCTCAATGCACGTTCTTATGTAAATAGCAGTCGGTGTAAGGAAAAGGATCTTGATTATTTAACCTCATCTGCTCCGCAATTCGAGAAATGTTCCTTTGTACATAATTAGTACTCACTTTGGGTACATCATTGTTAGATGGAACAGCACTGCTGGTTGAAGGCACTGCTAAATCCAATGCTTAATTTTCTGTTTGTCTTTTATGCAATCCTCGATAGTCTTTGTCGTTCTCGTGCACTCATTGCTACTGCTATTTTTATTTTCTTAGGTTGGCTTGCTTGATACTCTCAACAATGCAACATTTGACTTTGTGGCATCATTAATCAGAAAATTATTGATGTGAAGATATAGTGGCACCTAACAGTGGAATGTAACGAAAATGTGGATTGCAAAAATACAAATACTTGTATTGTTGCAATTAGGCTATTCGCTTGGATTTTTCTCCAAGCAAATAGCCTAATTACCTATTTACGATGATTCGGTAGAGTAAGTAGCAGGCATGAGCATAAAATGCTATATCATTCATAACTTCAGTTCTAGCTGTTTGATTTTAAAGTGGTTCTGGTTTTTGTCAGAGTTGTTTTCACATAAAATATCTTTCATTCATACAGGGTACACATTTGGGGCGTGTTTTTATTTATTTTTTTTTTTTGCCTGCACAACATGCAAATATTGTCCCGTGAATACATTTGTTTAGACATCAATGCAGGGGCTCACGTCTGGTGAATATGGGCCTTGCATCATATGGCTAATGAATAATAATAATAATGATGGAGCACATGTTGGTGATGTGCCTAAAAGTCCAGAAGAAACAGAACATTACTGCATCTTGTGAATTGACCCATGAACACACACTTGTACAGACATAAATAAATGTAATTTCATTTATGTCCATCAGGGAACACATGGATGACACAAAAAGTATTTTGTGTCATCTAGTTTGCAATGACAAATTCAGTGACTAGTGTGTGCAATGTAACTGTTGTGCATCCTACATAAACCCCACACAACATAAGTCAGTTTAACAATTGATGTAATCAGTTTGAAAAGAGAGGCCATGTGCATAACTGTACGTATTGAATAATAGGCTATGCACCTCTTCACTTTCATGTAGAGATGCAAGAATATCCCAATAACATACTACCTCCGTGATGGATAGGTCAAGATACTAAAGATGGCATGTTGTGTCCCCATTGCCAACAGATATACCTGAATTGAAATGCGAATTACTAAGGCAGTGATGTTAATTATCACAAACATTCTAGCAAAGGTTTAGGAAGAAATGGACTATCAATTTGATTTGGTCATGTTTGTGGGCCGGTATTGTCCATAGAAAAAATTTTAGAGATTTCTCTTCATTTGTGTGTGTTTTAACAATAATAAATGACAATTTTCATTTTTGTGATTTTTTGAAATGTATTTTTGACCCTGTATAAAATAAAATGCAAATATTACTTCAAATAAAGCATAGCTTTTTCAATGGAATTAAAATTAAGTAAACTGTTTTTGTTCTTTATAGACAACTTCCTATTCTAGTTTCATTGAAAATAATTCTATAATGCCTGCACAAAACACCAGTTTTAAAATTTTACTGTTTTGTATCATAAATGCAAAGGTGTGTGTACTTTCCTGTTCTCTGGTGAATTTTTTGTTTTAATAAAGCTGTTGTAATTGTGCAATTTGATGGGTTTCTTTACCACATGAAGGATAATAGTGTATAGTGTTTTTAGGGTTTAACGGCACCAGGGGTTTCCCCCCATCTCTGCGTAATATACATTGTGGTGTGATACAGAACACTGTAGAGGCCAGAGGTTTAAAAGTGTGTGGATATTGTGGTGTGTAATGTTTTGTACCGTTGTTCATCTGGTCTTTTAGCTGTTGGGTCTCAAATGAGGCCCACCGTTGCCCACACTATACCTCGTGGAGGCAGACCAGGTACACCAGTATTTTAGAAATTTACTATTTACTCTGGCAGGTCCTGCCACCTAATTTCCTGAGATTTCAGTGGCTAGGACCTTAAAAAAAAAAGTGGAGGGGGGGGGGAGGAACGCTAGAAATTGGGTCAGGCCGAAAGAGGTATAAGTTATACGGGTTAGAGTTCATGTTTTATTATTTTTTTATTTTTTAAATTTTTGTGTGGGGCTTGTGTAGTTTAGGCAAGGGTCAAACGCTAGTCGCAAGATAGCTAGAGAGGGAAGGGAGACTGAAGACTGGGGGGTGAAAGACAGAAATATGGAGTCAATAGTGAAGATAACCCCAAAAGTCGGCGGGGCAGGCCCATGCCTCACCAGGTGAAGATAGGGGATGGCGGGGGGGGGAGGGTACAGAGTAACCATCCCCTGCCAAGGGAAGGGAATGAAGGATAATAATGAGCACATGGGATCACAAAAAGCCACAGTGGCAAAAGTAGAGAGGTTTCCAGACTGATTTCATTGACAGATTCAATAAAATGCACCACCAAAAACGACAGTATTACACTTGGAGAAGAAGCAGTTGAAACCTATTCAGTAAGGACAGACCAAGATTGGGAAGTCCATGTGTAAGCATAGGTGCATCTGTGGAATGTTCACCAAAGAAATCACTTCAGAAGCAGTCATGGGAACTTGTAGTCCTCACATTTACAATAAAAGATTGTGGGTTAAAAGTTCTTGGCTTGAAAGCATATGATCCTGCATTAGAAAATTAATGAAGTGACTTTGACTTGCACAAACAATATGGGGAGGAAAAAATTTTATATACTCGTGCAAATACCTTAGAGCAGTGGTCAACAACCTTTTCCATGATACACAGTGCTTTAAAAGTAAACAAGCTCTCTAGACTGACTTTATGTCAATTTTTTTTTTTTTTTTTTTTTCAAGCGTATCTTTATTTTATATAAAAATGCTGGTTATAGAATTATTATAAATTTTTTTATTATGAAAAGCATAGGCAGGTAAATAAAAAATATGGAATAAACTTAAAAACTTAATTTGACAAGCAATTAACAAGATTCTGGCATTGGTGTTCTCCAGAAAATTATACAATATTTTTATTTCTGTGCACTGAGATATACCAAAATATGCTTAGCAGTCAGTTAGTTGTGATTGAACCACTTGTGACTTGTAGTAACTGCCTTTAGCAAGTACACTGGTATATGTAGAATTACAAAGAACATAAGAAGGTGTATAATGGGCCTTGTATGCATTACCAGTTAGGAGTGTAAAGGGAAAAAGGCATATAGGAAGAAATTAAAAAAATAAATATTAAAGTGAGGGGGAAAAAGTGTATAGATACATTATAATGAAAAATAGGTTAATATTTAACAGGAAGATAAAATACAAATTATTATAAATAAATTATAGGTTCTGTCATTAATGCAAATGAAAGGGAGAAAAAATATATAATAAATAAAATGGTGAACACATTAATACCAAAATTTGAACAAACTAATTGGTCTATAATTTCCAATTTCAAATTTATTGCCTTTCTTGTGCAGCAAAACTATGATTGCATTATTTCACGCCTTTTCTAATGCATTTTGTGAAGAGTCTTGCCAGTTTCTGTGTTGTCTCCTCCTCCCAACTTCATCTTCCCCTGGGGCTTTCTGATTCTTCATTTTCTTCAATATACATTTTACCTCATCAGGAAGGATGTCGGGTATGTCGTATGTGTTACTAATTTGTGATCCATCCTCCCCACTGCTGGCATCATTCCCTCGCTCCTTGTATAATTCTCTATAGTAGTCTTCTACTATTTATAAGTACACCATTACTATTTTTCAGTTTCAGTATCATTTGCTTTCTGTATTACTGCTCATTTAAGTCCTTTGTTTTCTCTTAATGCTTGTTCTACTTCTATTGTGTTAAATCTTCTTATGTCCTCTCTGAATCTCTTTCTAATGGCTTTGCACAACTCAGTATATGCAATTTTATCCTTGTCAGTGTTTATCTTGTTCTTCATTTGTTGTTTTCGGTTCATCATGACAAGTGTTTCTTGACTAATTTTTTCTTCTTTGGATTTCTTTTTACCTATAGGTTTCTTGGGCTTTATCACTTTCAGAAAGTTATAGTATTCCTCATTGATATCTTGGTCCTGAACTGTGCAGAAGCTAAAACTTGTTCTTAAGTTCCAGTACGTACTGCTTTTTCTTCCCTTCTGTTATGTCTAAAGACCATATTATTTACTAGTCAGTTTTTCTCCTTTCTTTCCTTACATCTATATCGTGTGCATCTTGCCATTCAATGATCATTTCCAACATTTACCTTGTTCAGGATGGTAACATCATTCATGATGTATCTTCTGTTAGTGAGGATGAAGTCGATTTCATTAGTTGTTAATCCATTTGGGCTCTTCCATGTCCACTTTCTGTTCGCTCTTTTCTTGAAAAAAATGTTCGTTACTGACATTCCTTGAGATTCTGCAAATTCCACAAGTCTTTCACCTCTTTCATTTCTTTCACCAATTCCAAAATTTCCTATAGTTCCCCCTTTCTGCACTGGTTTGTCTCTTTCCAACCTTAGCATTGAAGTCCCTCATACTAATAGTGTAGTGGGTTTTCTGCTCATCTAGAAGACTCAATTTCGGTGTACATTTCTTCAACCTCTTCATCATGGCTTAATGTTGGTGTATAAATCATTATAACCTTTAGCTTGTACCTCTTAGAAATCCTGAGTAGTAGTCTTGATACCCTTGGTGATATACTTTTGAATTCCAAAATGTTGTTTTTTATTTCTTTATGGACCAGAAAGCCAACTCCACCTTCACTCTCCTTTCACTGTTCCCATTGGTGTACAGCAGATTTCTACTTGATAAACTTATAAGTGATTCATTTCTTCTTGTTTCAGCCAAACTGATGATATTCCAATTCACATTTTCAAATTCCTTTTCCAACTCTAATATCCTATCTTCACCAATGAGCGATCTTACATTGTAACAGGCCAAGTTCAGTTTCTGTGCATTGCAGCCTGGTTGTATCCAGAGATTCTTAGCACCCTCTGCTTCCACTCTGATCCTCTCACTGCCATAAGAGGGGAAGTGAAAGCCACTGAGGGCTGTTTGTTTCGTCATCTGTCATGTGCTGGAGGGTTTGGTCTTTTCCTCTTCACGCTGACCAGGCGTCTTGAAGAGAACCACTCTACACATTTGTTGCCACCTAAGTGACGTAACAGGGCTTACCATCGAGAAGGTGTGCATGAGTGGATTTTAGGGAGGCAGGCCAACGGGACTTCTCCAAAATCTTCTGAAATATAAAGATATTGGATCCATCAGTGTGTTAAACTGAGTGTCTGATAACACATGGAATGCCTGTTCCCCTCTAAGCCCCAATTGAATGAATAGTATTTGGTAAATACTAATCATTTGAATATGAATATAATCAAATGATTTGCCCTAATTGAAATAAATGATTATGGCCTCTTGGTTTTGTCCATCACTACTATGAACACACAGATGCAAGTTTATAATGACATAAATAGACACAATGCAATATAGCCATAATGCACTATATAAATAACAACAATGACAAAATAGATTTTGTCATTGTTGATTTAAAATATAATGCAGATTTCTTTGTATATATTGTAATATTTATTCTTTCTTAATGTACTAAGCATCTTGATAATTTCATTGATTAAAAGTATTGTAATTCTGAAAATATTTTAGTGCAGTTATAAATCTATTCCTTTCTTCAGGGGATTTATGGAGTTACAACTATCTTCAAGGAGAATTTGTTGTCAGTCCAGAACCTGATGTGTGTGTCATAACATTAGATCCAAAGAGGGATCGTTGTGTTATCTTAGCTTCAGATGGACTTTGGAATATGGTCACTCCATGGGATGCTGTTCGTTTAGTGCAGAAAGCTGAACAAGAAAATGAGCAAATTATTCTAGAATCAGGACATTCATCTGTATTGGTATGCCAAACTTATCTGATAACTGATTTCTGCCTATTTTTGTCATCCAGTTGTCTTATTTTTTTTCTTAATCTCTTCTATGTAGAATTTGAATTATAAGGAATACAAAATAATAACTATTTGCTTGACTAAAGTTGAAACAATGTGTGAATAAATACAGAATTGCACTATGTATTTATTACATTACTTCAGATAGAAGTGTTAACTTCTATTATCAGTTAAGTTCTGTGCCTCACTCATTACACTGTCTTTCCTCAGTTTTTTAATTGGTAACTCTTATTTTTTTCCTTTTGGAACATCACTTTTTATTTCCTGTTCATGATTTGTGATAAATATACATTTATTAGAAACTCCATTTCTGATTACGAAATATTAGCTGTATGTAAATCATGCATAAGATTGTAATGCAATATTTGAAAGATTACTTGTAGTATTTATGAAGTAAAGACACTTAGCTTCGTGTAATTTTGAGCTTCAGTTGTTTGTTTATTTTTACTGGAATTCTAATTACATAAAAGAGTTGACAGAAGTTAACCCTATCCTCATTTACTAACCAACCTAGCTTGTTTCAAGAACTTGATAATGAATCCCAAAGGTTGATTTTTAAAATGTTTTAAAATGTCATCAATAAAAAACAGCTGGTTAGTAGTTTGGTGCAGAATTAACTTATTTTTACTCCTTTTTTTGTAATCAGAATTTCAATACTCAATAAATCAACATATAAACACAAAATTGTGTGGGCTGTCTTCACTTTGAAAATATTTACTATTTACTCTTTCGATAAATTATTATTGTTATTATTAAAATAATTTAAACCATATATCTGACTTGTCCATACCTGGCACATGCGCCATATATTTTGATGTTTCAGTTTTGTTTTGACTGCAAATAAATACCCAAAAACATTAGCATTATATGATTTGCCCATAATATGATGTTTCATTTTCTATAACCATAATTTGGCTACTGTTTGCTAGTTGTCCCTGTTTTCATTACTTCACTAATAGTAATTTGTTTATGCCTTTATTTGTTTCATAATTTAGTGTGCTAAGTGCAACACAACTAAAGTTTGCTGTACAGTGAAGATGTTTAACTTTTTACAATTTCTGCATACATTACACAAATACTTTCAAACGCATATAAATTTGTTTGTTTTCAGATTGTTTTGGCTATCATTTTAGGTTGTAAGCGCTCTCTCTCTCTCTCTCTCTTCAGAGTCCATATGCTGCATCTGTATGTGTACTAGATTGATTAAAAACATCATACATTTGAAATTTTGGGTTTTATAAAGCTTTTGCAGTGGAAGTCTATTGTTGTACAGTGCCTGTAAATAACAAAGGCAAGTCACGAGTCCCTTACTTAGGTTGTGGTAGCTAAAGTCCAAACTACCACGATGACTTTTACTTTTGTATGGTGGATATTCTAATATATAAAAAGCCAAAAAGCTCGAAGAAATATTATCTATCTTGAGAATTCTGCCCTCTTTTATCCCACTGCTGTAATCCGTCTTCATCAAAAGTGACTTCAGAGGTGGAAGTTCCATTTGGAGAACATGATAGTGATTGTGGTTCCATTGAAACACTCAAGCAATCTCCACAGTGCCCTAATTAGCAATATTTAAATGGTTACTTTGGTCTAATCTACTGCCAAGCTCTAGGAATCTCATGTAAAAGAGGACTTCATTCAATTACAGCTGCAAAATGTAGTTTGTTTACAGGAAAGGTATTTCACTTTTTTTTTTTTCTTTTCTTTTCTTTTTTTGCATCTTTCTATATGGTTGCTAGTTCTTTGTGTCATTGCTGAACTGAATTATCTTTGCAAAGAGGTTGAACAATAATTGCAGTCTGGATTGACATCTATTTATTAACAGCTCAACAAGAAGTCCGAAAGTCCATTTCATTCATGACAAAAAGAAATTTCAATTGATGCTTTCTGTACTGCAGCTCATTTCCCACAAAAGAAGATTATGAAAATGCAAAACATTTGTTGCAGATCGAATATGAAAGCTGCAAAGTGATTCTTGCACTGCTTCTATTGGAACATGCATCCTGGAAAACGAGGTGTTTGGAGATTTCAAGCTCGGCTGTGGATCATCATGGAACAAGTAAATACGTGGCCTATGTTAGGGGAACTAAGAGTAAGAAAAGGTGCATGTATACGTGCATATACACTACTGCTTGGAGCATAGTAAATAACTGATGAATTTGAAATACTGATTAAGTCATCAAATGCAGACATTGTAGTGATATTGGAGACATGGCACTCAGATGTACAGGATGTGGAATTTGAATATGAGGAATACAGTGTGTATTGAAAGGTTAGACAGGACAGGAGGGAGGAAGGGATTATGTTTCTTATTTAAGAAGCACATTAAATCTAAGGCAGTGTATCCAGTTGCCATGGGTGGCCAGAGCAATGTTGATTCAGTTTGATGTGACATAAGCACTAAGAAAACGAAAGTGAGAGTGGCAGCGTATTATATACCAAATGACTGATGCATATAACAAAGAACTATACAGAGAAATAGAGTGGGCCAGTAAATCAGAATGTCTTATATTGGGGGATTTTAACATACTAGCAAGAATTTGTTGATTTATTGGATGACTGTTTTCTACAGCAGCATATTAGAGAAGCAACAAGAGGAAGCAATACTCTTGATCTGATTATCAGCAGTGATTCTTCATGCATTAAAAATCTGCAAATAAAAGACCCACTGGTGAGTGGCAGTGATCACGATGTACTGTTGTGGGATTTATTTAAAGACATGGCTACTGTCAAGGGTAGAGGGAATGACTACTGATATCCATTTTGATTAAATGGATATCACCAAATTCTAAGCGGGAAGCATTCAGGGAAGTAATTCTAGACGATACTAGGCTTTTCATACAATTAAAAAATACTGTTCAAGGCTTAGACCAAAATGGATATCAATTGAATTGATGAGGCTGGTGGCAGAGAAGAAAAATTCATGGGATGTGTGTAAATTATCAGGTAATGAAGAAGCCTATGGTAGATATAAACTAGTATGTAATCAAGTCACAAAGAAGGTTAGGCAAGCTAAGGCAGATTATGAGAAATCTCTGGCAAAGAAAAGCAGCAAAACCTTCTTTACTTTAACCGAAGGATGGAGTTTAATCACGTTAGTTCATTTGATGTCAATAGTTTACTGTTGACTATACTGCTCAGGTTGCCAACAAACTGAATAGGTATTTTGCATCTATGTTTACACATAAGGAGTTCTTTTGGGAGAGGGGATGACAGAAGTTCATCAAAAAACCGGGAGCTAAATGATATTGTGATAATTGAGAGGAAGGTGGAAGAGAAATTGTTGAAAGATAAACATAAAAAAGGTACCTAGGATAGTTAGGATCTATCCAGTTATATTAAGGGAATTTAGCAAATTAGGTGTGCAAACCCAATTATGAGAGCATCTTTGAATTCAGCAGGTGTTCTTTTGGATTGTAGATGTACGAATGTATTCCCAGTTCACAAATCTTTTGATCTTATCTGACTGGATACTATGATCCAGTAACAAAGGAACTTGATGCAAAAAAAATAAATAAATAATTTTATAAACTTGGATTTCAGGAAAGCTTTTGATATTGGTGCATATAAAAGACTGCTGTATAAACTGGAGCAGTGTGACATTAAGGCATGTTACTGCTCTGGATAAAAGGATGGTTGAGTGAGAGAAGAAAGTTGTTATTAATGGACATTGCTCTTTGTGGATTAAAGTTATTAGTAAATTCCCCCAGGGTTTGGTGCTGGGCTCATTGCTATTTTGTGTGTTTATTAATGATATTGGTGAAGGCATGTCAGATCAAATGATACAGAGGTTGGTGGTTAATGACAGTAATCAGGGTAAGCTACTACAACAAGATCTAGAAAAATTAGTCGAATGAGATGAGAAATGGCAATTGAATTTTAACAATGACAAATGCATGTGAGTATTGCATGTGAATAGCAGTAATCCCAGATTAACAATCACTGTGTGGCACAGCACCCTGGTTAGTGGAAAATGAAAAAAGCCCTGGGATAATTGTACAGTCAGATAAGTTCTCTGAGCAGTCTCAGAACAATGCAGACAGGCTGCCAAGACAGCTGATGCGAATTTGTCAGCAATATACAGGAACCTTGCTAGCAGGGATAAGGAAGTGATCATCCTATTGTATAAGGCAATGGTTAGGCCACATATTGAGTACTATATACAGGTCCAAAGGCCTCATTTTAGGAAGGATGTAGGTGTACTGGAACAGGTGCAGAGATGGGAACAAAAGGGTGGTCTTACTAAGAAAGGCTTCAGTTCTGCAAATTGCAGTGTTGGAGACTAGGCACCTATTTGATTGAAATGTTTAAGATTTTGAACGGATTGAGCAAGCTCATTGCTGATTGCACTCTTCTTTTTGCTCCAACTATATATGTGTGTGGGGGCATGAATTCAAATCGAGGGAGGTTGGTTGCAGTACATATATATGGAAATTTTGCTTCTGCCAGTGGGTGGTTGATTATTCGAGGCATGGACAGATGATGTGGGAACATTTTTTTTTTTTTTATGTATTATAAACTTGCTTTCTTGCATCATTTGTCATTGCTAATGCTGATATAGGTGGAATGCCTCAGGAATTTCAAGGTGCTGTGATTCTTTCTTGAACTGTGTGGGTGGTTTCTTGTTTCCTCTAGCTGTCCAGCACTATCAGAAGAGAATGGCCTTTCAGATGGGAAATAAAGTCCAGTCTCTGTTTTAAATCGGCAGGATCTTGTTGCTACTACTTTTTATTAATCTAGGACTAATGAAGCAGTTTTTCAGAACGTTGTATACTTGAAATGATGCCATCTAGCCTATCTGCTCAATGTTTTGAAACAAAAGTGAAACGGAACATTCATTGGGCTACAAGATAAACTGATGCTGCTGCTTAAGGTTTGGAAGGTAGAATGCCTGGTGTTGATAAGAATGCCTAGTAGGCATTTAGGTTTTGCTTGTGAAGGTTTATCAAGAACATTCAGCCTGTGAAGATATATCAGTGAAGGAGGAATAGAGCTGTGATGATTGACTACATCTAGTGTTTGGGTTAAGGTGAGCACAAAAGAAAAAGATGTTCAGTTGTACCTGAATGATTTGTTTTGAGATGATTTATGAACTTCAGCATTCTCTTTATAGAAGTTAAGACTAGTGAAACAACCTTATCTGCAAAAATAACTAAACCTCCCAAACACTTCTTAATTTATTTCACAAATGTATGTGATCTGAATTCAAATGTGATGTCCATTTTCAATTATAAATTATGTCCGTGTCCATTTCTGTCTTAATGGTCATACCAAGTGGTACTTCTTGAGGATGACTTGAATAGGCATCAAATTATGTCCTTGTCCATTTCTGTCTTAATGATCATACCAAGTGGTACTTTTTGAGAATGACTTGAATAGGCATCAAGTTGGTTTTGCTGCATCTTTTAATGCAGCAAAACATTTAGGGAATAGCAACTTATGCATTTAGTAGGGTTGAATTAAGGACAGGAGAAGAAGAAAAGTATTTGGGAGTTATGATACAGGCAGCCTGTTTTGCTACCAACTTTTCTGGTGGCCTTTTTGCCCAGAAATTGAAAACCATGGGATTGAGTCAATTTGGATTGAGAAGGGTAGAGACATTTTTGGACTTTCTTCTCACTATGACTGAATTAATCAGCCTCCAGTGAAGGTTGCTTGACAAAAATGTGCAGTTTTTCTTCTTACAAATTGGAAGAAAAGGTTGTTTTAAAAATAGGGTGGTTTCCTCTCCAATTGGATTAAAAATTCAAAGCCACATATTTCGCGAGGAAACAGTGAAATTGTTAAATCTGGAAAATGATTCTGTGAGAAGAAACTGTTTGAAACTGGTTCCATTAAGGATAAATAAATCACAGTTAGTAAGCCCATTAAGAGAAATAGGACAGGCAGTATAGGCACATTCTTCATCTTTTGATTTGAGTGCAGAATCTCTATATTCACAATGAGAGATCACATCACCAAAGATCTCAGCAATATTACCATTAATTCATTAACCCTTTTTAGGAGTAAATTCTCTGAATGCATGTGGGCTTCAGTTAATGAGTTTCTCACTAGAGGCAGACAGACTCTGTGGATTTAGTTTTTTCACGAAGTTTTAAAAAATTTAAAAAAAGAAAACTTTGTACATAATCCTTTTGAATATTAATTTGTTCTTATTTTGACTTGGTTGCCCATTGATAAAATGAAATATTGTCGAAAATCAAATCAGAATTTTGAAAATAATTTTTAATTTGTAAAAAAAAAATAATAATAATAATAATAACAATATCTGTTTAAGTATCAGCTGATCTGATGAAATTTCATCAGCATGTGGATTGAATTCCAGAGTTTTATCTTTTCGATGCCCAAATTGAATATGAATGGTTGACAATGTGTGCAATTTTAAAACTGTTTTTGTGCTACCATTTCTTACAAACTGTTTGCAATTATTTGGAATCACATATAAGAGATGGCAGCACTTACCGAGAGATGTTCAAAACAATTGGTACATTAATGGACATGTTTGAAACCGCCTTCAAAAATGTATATATACATATGCGCTCTTACAGAGCCCATACATGAAAACTGCATATTAGTATTCGTATTGACAATATGAATGCAAGAAAGTAAGGCTCATAAAGCACCAGTCAAAAAAAGAAATCATTTGTCCATTCCTTCTAATAATTTATCCAAACCGTCCTTAAATTTATTCAAACTATCCACCTCCACAACACTAGGTGAAAGTTTGACAACAATTGATTACACTTTGGCTGAATGCAAATTTCTGCACATCTATTCTGCAGCCATCCTTTTCCAATTTAAATTTATGTAACCCTTTTTAAAGCCACAGACACTTTAGTTAACAATAATCAATAGTTAAAATTACCCAAGTTTCTCACCACACCCAGACGATGACTTAAAAACTGTCAGGATAGCAGTATTCTCCACCCTGACAGAAACCTGACATGACAAACCTCCCCAGGACTACCCTGCCATGTATACTGGGGAACCTGGGGCCCCACACCAAATAAGTAACCACTTAGGGGAGGGAGATGTACAGGCAGCCAGGGAAGCAGATTGGCTGAAAAATATCAGTAAGCTAGTAGCAAAGGGATGCAATGTAGAATGAAAGACAGAATGAATAGGCTGGGCACTGAGTGAAGTAGGAATTATGGTAAAAGGAAATAAATGACAGTTCATGGCAAAAGAAAGAGTGACCAAGCATGAGGGAAAGAGAGAGTGAATGGGAGTGCGTGGAAAAGCAAATGTAATTGGCCGAAAGAATACAAAGTTAAAAATAACTTACATTACTTTATATATACTAACAAACATTTACTAACAACACAAACACTATCACTGCATTCCCCCTGGCCTGCAAAAAACTTGCGGCTAGGCCTGCACCACAACTGAAGAATTACAGTAAGTTGAGGTGTCCAGAGAGGGCAGTGCAGAAAGAAAGAGTTGAATAAATGAAATGAAAGCCAGAAGAATGAATGAAAGTGTAAGTGTGTTAGAAAAAGAACACAAACCATAAATGCTACAGTTAAGTACACACTAACCCTAGTTTTAATTGGTATTTAAATTTACACTACACATCATTGCATCCACCCCTGGTGTGTGAGAAAGTGATGAATGAGTGTGAGTGGAAAAAAAAAGAAAGAAAAAAAAACTATATATATATATATATATATATATATATAGTTATTATAGTAAAAGCACAATAAGTACTATACATTACTATACATCAATCTATAATCTAGTTATTATAGCACAATAAGTACTCTACAGATGCTGAACATGTATATGAACACAATAGTATACAGCTTGCAGTAGGCCATAAGGCCAAAATAACTTATAAAAATAAAATAGCCCATGCTGGCATACTGTTGTGTTCATATACATGTTCAGCATCTGTATAGTACTTATTGTGCTATAATAACTAGATTATAGACTGATGTAATGCATAGTACTTATTGTGCTTTTACTATAATAACTAGATTACAGACTGATGTAATGTACAATCTGTTTTTGATGGCATTAATCTGATCTGGCTAATAACTTTTATATTCATCCCTATTGTTTATATATATATATAAAATATAAGAAAAAAGTATGAAAAAAAAAAAAAAGATATAAAAATAGAATGCAAGTAGAGTGAGAATGCAGATTATGAATGAAGTAAATGTGTGTCTCTCCTACCCCTTCACCTGGTGGGTTCCCCACTGCTAACTAACATATCCCACCCCCGGAGCGGGATGGGCAGCTTGACCTTCCTACCGGATTTGACACTACTTGGACATGACACCGACGAAGACATTATGCGGCTTTGCTGCCGACACGCCATTAGCGTTCTGAACTGGGTACTCTAACCCAGTTCCCTTTAAAACCCCATCCCTGGGCTGGGGAGGGAGGAGACAGGTCTCTGTCTCCTCTCCTCCCTGCCTACCCCCATACTTTGCCTGATGGGGCTCTTCTATCACTGACATCTTTGGGGTTGCCTACTCGGTCGTCCTTTTTCTTTTATCTGTTTTTCCCCCAGTCTTCAGTCTCTACCCCCCCTCCTCTCACTAAACTGACCGAATACATCCCTTAACAATGCCGCCAAATTATAATCAATGCTAAATTCTACCATTTTCTTGTAAATCTCTTGGCCAAATTTTAGTGTATACCTCCTCTTTTTTTTTTTTTTTTTTTTTTTGCCTTGCCACTGAAATCCTGGGTGCCTGACCTGCCTCCTCATGGCAAAGTGTGGGCAATAGGGGGCCAAAAGCTAAATGGTCAGAGAAATAACAGAACATAATGCTACACAACAAACCACTCCCCACACACTTTTTAAATCTCTGGCCTCCACAGAGTTCTGTGTCATTCACAAAGAATACGTGGAGATGGGGGAAACACCTGGTGCCGTCAGACAACTAACACACTTTACACTTCAGTTAGATCACCCCACAGATACCAGAGCAATATGGCCTTAGTTGCTAATGCTCCTAAAAACCAAATAACAAACCAACAACAAACAAACAAACCTCACAGATACCTAATTCCAGATACTGCAGTTTATAAAGCCCCAGTCTGTCTTGTTTAGAATACCTGTTGTTCCCCCCAAGTAATCTTGTTTTTCATCTCTGCAATCCACTTTATAACAGATCTTTATTCTTCCTAAAATGAGATTTCTAAACCTTCTACATTATTCCAGATGTGGCTTAACCATTGCCTTATACACTGGGATAATCGTCTCTTTATCCTTCAGGCAAAGTTCCTGTATATCATTGGCAGAACTCTGTGATCTGTTTTAATTCTTGTTTGCACTTCAGGCAGAATTTCATGTCAGACCAATCCCCTAGATTGTTTTATTAATTTCACTACTTTGAGTTTCATACCACCCAAATGGTATGTTATTCTGGAATTTCTGCTACCCATATGCATTAATTAAATCACAATTGCCATTTTAAAGAAGTCTATGTGCATAATTTATCTAGATTCACTTGATAAACAGTCCGAACACGTGCTGCCACCAGCCAACATCCATTTACTGTCCAACTTCAAACCCACAGAACCAACTTTTCATCTTCCTCATTTATTCATTCAACTGCCGTTTTCTGGAACAACCTTCCTTCATACATATTTCCTGAAAATTACAATCTACAGAAGTTAAAGTCCAATGTCAACAAATATCTTCTTTCATCTTCCCAACCTCCAACCCAAGCACGGTACTAAGTACTATAGGTTCTAATACCTCTTGTGTTTGGGGTTCACATAAAAAAAAAAAAAAAAAAAAAAATCTTTGTATCATTAGTAAATTTAGACATTAAACTTGAAATGTTTGTATCAGTGTCATTAATAAGCATTAAAAACAGCAAGGGGCTCAACCAAACCATGTAGGATTCCACTCATCGCATTAGTCCATGAAGAGTAGTGTCCTTTGACAACCACCCTTTGTGTCCTACCGTTTAGCCATCCCTTTATCTATAGTAGTAATTTCTCCCTAATGCCACGTTGCTCCAATTTATACAACAGTTATATATATGGAACAGCATCAAATGCTTTACTGAAATCTAAGTAGATAACTACAAACTTGTTTACACACTAGATTGTACTTATTGTAAGACTCCATACCACTTGACAATTTATAATTATCCTGTGCATTTCTCTCTCTCTCTCTCTCTCTCTCTCTCTCACACACACACACACACACACACACACACACACACACACACACACACACACACACACACACACACACACACACACACAGCACTACTAAGCTCATCAGTTCACTTGTCATCCCTTTTGGTCTAAATCTTGAATGCTAACTTCTTTTAATACTTAATGGCCTCTAAGATTACATCTTTAAACACTTCCCATTTGGGATGTGTGTTTTATAATGACATCTGTTGGTCCCACTTTAAAGAGTTTTAAAAATATCCATTATAATCACCTTTTTGAAAACAAAATCTCTTTGCTTTACCATGTAGTTATTTGAATAAATACAATATCAGTATGCAGTGATTGCTGCCACCTAATCTTTTCTTGACTTGAAGGCTTGAATACGCATTGAATCATTGCTGAAAATCAGATTAAGAACATTCTTTTCCCTTGTTGCCTATCTAAACCCATTGGTTTAGAAAGCACTTGTTTGACAAATCAAGAAATGCTTTGCAGCTGTGCAGGCTGTCAACCCATGAGTTCCAGTTTATATCTGGAAAGTTAAATTCCTCAAGATAAGACATGATTTGCTGGCCCACTCTGTTTGTCTATATAACTGGTCATTATATAACTATATAACTCATCACTATCATTGCCCTGTAACAGACTTCAACTCTCATTTTTGTTTTCCCAGTGTTTGTGTCACACTGGACTGACTCAGTATTATACTGGCACCCTGTGTGGGTTTTATTGTTTTTAGAATATATATGCTTCGTAACCAAAAGCATTACCCCCACTTCCTGTCTTGCTTGTCCTTTCAGTACACATTATAATCACCATATTTCACATCTTCTACATCTTCAGTATCAGCTTGATGCCATGTTTCTGTTATACCTATAATGTCAGCATTTGATGATTTAATTAATACTTCAAACTCATCAAATTTATTTAATATACTCCTAGCATTATTATATAAGCAAATAAATGTGCACCTATTTGTATTTTTTAGTAATTGATACAGCCCATGTATAAATTATTAACCATATAGTGCAAAGAAACCACAAGTATTTACGGCACCAGCCAAAAAGAAGAAAAGTAGGTAGGAAAATACAAATTATGCACTACCCTTCTCATATCAGTTACTATCCACTTGACCAACGGATTTGTTCAAACTGTGAGCCTCAACTACCTGTGGAGGCAACTTGTTCGAATAATCAACTTGGCTAAAGAAAATTTCCTACAATCAAATCTAAGCCCCTTCCCCTGTAATTTTTGAATTTATGGTTCCTAGTTCTGGAATTCTTTATAACATTGAAAATTCTGCCTTCATTCATTTCACTGTGTGCTCTTTCAGAGCCCTGTAAACTCAATCAGGTCCTTTCTAGGTCCTGAATGCTAACTTCTTTTAATACTTAATGGCCTCTAAGATTACATCTTTAAATAGTTCCCATTTGGGATGTGTGTTTTATAATGACATCTGTTGGTCCCACTGAAAAGAGTTTAAAAAATACCCATTATAATCACCTTTTTGAAAACAAAATCTCTTTGCTTTACCATGTAGTTATTTGAATAAGTCCAATATCAGTATGCAGTGATTGCTGCCACCTAATCTACGTTTTTAATTCACCCCCATTAACTGTATGCCTGTTTGCCAAGCTCTGTAGCTCGCATAATCGAAGTCTTTCATCTTATGATCACCCTTTGTCAATCTTACCATGCAAGTTGTCCATCTTTGGACCCTTTCAAGAAGCTCGATGGTGGGGAGTTTTTTTTTCTTTCTTCAGATCAGGTCTCTGTACTTGGACACATCATTCCAAATACAGTCTTACAATTGCCTTATACAGTGGGATTATGACTTCCCTATCTCTACTGGATATTGTTCAGTAAATCATCAATAGGACACTGTGGGCTTTCCTGGTTGCTTGTTTATACTGCTCAGGAAACTTCATATCTGTCCATATTGTAACTGCCAGATCCTCTACGTTTTTAATTCACCCCAACTAACTGTATAAGTTATTTTATGGTTGCTATTCCCAAATGTTAAGACTGCACATTTTGCTGCATTAAAGCATAGCTGCCACTTTTCTGACCATTCTTGAAGCAGTGCAAGTCATCTTGAAGGCATGCTGCTTGGCACTGATCATTAACTACTCTCTGTCTTTATTTTCTGCAAATTCTGCTTTATTCATCTGCAAATTATGACATCTCTCCAATGATTCCCTCATAATTGTCATAATTATCCCCAATGGTTCAGTATACACTCCAGGAGCCTTACTTGCCTTTAGACTTAAACGTTTTTCTAATAAACAGTCATCTTCAATTTCGAAATTAGTAATTTCATGTCTTAGCCTCACTTGCACAGTGTCACCTTAGCATGAAGGGTCTTTCATCATTAAAGACTGATGCGAAGTACCTATTCAGTTGATTGTCTGGGTTATATAAGAACAACACACGATGCACAATGGCCCAGTCCGATTTGTTTTCTTCTTCTTTGTATTCACATACATGAAAAATTCCTTGTTCCCATGCTTTGCTGTCTTGGCCAGTGCATTTCTAACTCAGCTAAGGCCTCACTACCTTATCTGTGGTACTATTACAAATCAACTCTTAACTTTCCCATGCTGTCTTTTTCTGCTCTGTTAGACTTGCGAGATCCATATTCATCCATCTCGGCATCCTCCTCTTGCTATATTTTATTAATGATATATATGCATTCATGGTTTCCGTGATTATTGGTTTAAAGGTATTCTATGACTCTAATTCTCTCTCTCTTTCTCTGTGGTAAGCCCTATGATGTCATATATCATTCAAAGGTAATGATGAGGTCTAGAATGTTCTTAACCCTAATGTGCTGGTACAAATAATAATCATCCAGTTTATAGAATAGTTTAGGGTTAAAGCCTCCCATTACGTAGGGAGTTAACCAGTGTACAAGTTAGCGCAATTGCATAATTTCTGTACTTAGCCAACTACTTTAGTAGTTATAAATTGGCATCATTAAGTATATCTCATATTGTGAATACCTTCACAACGAGTTGCCATGATATTGCACTACCTCGAATAAGTAATGCTTCACCATATGGAGAAGACTATTGTTACTTATTCTCAGTGGATACCATCACCCATACGGCACCGTTTCGGAGCTTATTGGCTCCTCATCAGTGGGTTGGCTGGTATCCTGGTGTTGTAGTGATGACAAGCTGGTTGAGCTGGCGATCAGATTCATTTGTGAAAAACCCTCGTTCACATTCACTCAATGAAATTTGCATCATACTCAGAACGTTCATCAAATGCTTCAATTCTTCCGAAACCTTCTTATCAATTAGGTATTCCCAAATTGCATTTAACTGTAACCTAATTGACAATTTTCTAATTTCATTTTCACCAAATGCCAACAAGTCATATTTAGAAGAATTAATACCTTCGTTGTTCTCGTAATGTGAAATAATTACTCTTCTCTCGTCATCGGTATTGTCACTAGTTCTTAAATTTGAATTTTTTTTTTTTTTTTTGAAACTGTCCAAAATGACGGTGTCATTCAGGTACTGTGACCATGTAAACAGAGTTAGGAAAAATGTATTGGAAAATGTGGATAACGCACTTCCGCAAAACAAAAGATGATTATTTGTCGGGGTAAAAGAAAATCGCTTTTCTAATTCTCGAATGGGGCGCTTACAGTTGATTCACAGAGGTGTCCAACCTAAGGCCAGCGAGAAAAGTGAAATAAAACAGCATTTTAAATTTTGTTAATTATCAAAAAAATTCTCATTAAATGTTTTGTTCAGTAAATGTAATTTTGTATTGTACTTAATAAAATTTCGAATATTTTTAATTTTACTTTTACATGCAACAAGATATGGAAAATGTAACACACTAAAGAAATCTAACTTTGAATTTTTTTGAATATTGCTACTGTATGGGGAAAAGGTTGGACACCACTGCAGTAGAAGGTGTGTCAGAGCCCATTGGGAATACACCTTGAACTGCTCACTCTTGACCAGCGCAACTTCTCCGTATGTGGGACAGGTGGTTGGATAGGTTTTACAAGGTATCCTTAAGTTGTAGAATGGTAATCCCTTTAGCTCTCTTAATTCATGCAGCAGTACTAATTGCCTGAAGGCCAGAAATGTGAACAGTGCATATCGAGTAATTCTCTCCTAATCCGTTCGCTATAAGAAATTTTTCTTTGCTCAACAGAAACTATTTTAAATATAACTTCCAAGGAGAATTCAAAATATTCGCTATAAAAGGACTTGGTTGAGTAATTTAGAATTATAAAAATGGTTATACAGTTTTATATAGTAAATATCTTAACAATAAACAGTAAAAAATGCAAATTTAGTTAAATAATTTTAAGCTTATTTGAATAGTAGGTAAACATGTGAAAAAAATTTATGGAATATTACAAATTTCGAAGTGCATTGCATCCAAATGTCACATGTCACTGTTAATAAAGGTGTCAGTAAGCCGTACCGTTGCGTACCATCCCAAAAAAAGCACTGCTCCACGCCATCGGCATCTCATACTGTGGAGTTATACTTCACAAATGAGTTGTCATCCTTGCAACACCAGGGTACCTGCCCACCCACTGATGAGGAGCCAATAAGCTCCGAAACGGTGCCGTATGGGTGATGGTATCCTCTGAGAATGAGTAACAATAGTCTTCTCCTGTGGTGAAGTGTTACTTATTCGAGGTAGTGCAATATCATGGAAACTCATGAACACAATATGAAATATACTGAATGATGGCAATTTATAACTACTAAAGTAGTTGTCTACGTACAGAAATGATGCAATTGCACTAACTTGTACGCTAGTCGTCTAGTTTATTTAAAAATTTTGTTCCCTATGTTTAGTTTCCCTCTCACTTATTCTAATCATTTATGGGGCAGATGGAAGTCACTCATAATAGGACAATATATTTGTTTGCCCATTCCACCTGCATGTAGAGACTCATTACTCTCACTCTCATTATACCTTTACTTCCAACTAACTCACACCACACAGATTCTAGTAAAAGCTCTTTTTGCACTCAGGTTGCTTTTGATAAAAAGCATGACCCCATCACCCCTTCCTTCATCCTTCTATCTTTCCTGAATACATATACATACCATAGGGAAACATGTCATCATCAATTTCCGAGTGAAACCACATTTCTGTTTACCCTATCATGTCAGTATTGGTTGTCCTAACCAGGAGTTCGAATTCACTCATTTTAATGACAACACTCCTGACATTACTGTAGACACAGTTAAGAATAAGTACTCTTCTATAGTTTACTGCTCTGACACACCCCTTAAAGTTTTTTAGGCTCGTTTCATTAGCTTTATCTACCTTCTTATTTGAAATGGTTGTACTCTCAGAACATCTTGCCAACATCATAATCCTTGTTTGTTGCCTCAATAACAGCAACAAACAAAAATTCCCAAGATGTGTGCAAGCATTACATTGACTCACCAATAGATAAACATAGATCTATATATTTCCCTTCTCCCACCTAATTAGCAGCTTCCCTGAGCCCCTAAGATATCTTCAGCAGTACTGACAAAATCCCTTGAATTAGCATTAGTAGAGGCATACAATGTAAGAAAACAAGGTTATGCATCATCAGCAAAAAAAAAAAAAAAAAAAAAAAACACCTTCCGCTTCAACCCTCCATTCATTCCAAACGCCTGTCCAGCTCAGCTTAAATTTATTTAGGCAAATTTCCACACATCTATTCTACAATTGTCTTTCCTCAATTTGAAACTGTGTCCCCTCAGGTACTTAATCTGAGCAAGAAGAAGCATCCCATCTGCATTCAGCTTGCTCAACCCATTCAAGGCCTTATACACCTCGATCAGATCATCTCACGGGTGCCTACTCTCCAGGCGCTGCAATTTGCAGAACTTAAGAACTTGGTAAGACCATCCCTTTGTTCCCTTTGTACTCGTTCTAGCAACTCTACATCCTTCCTAAAATGGAGCCTCCAAACCTGCACACAGTTTGATTACCTAGAGTACTGCACACAGTACTCTAGGTGTGGCCTGACCATTGCCTTGTACAATGGTATAATCACCTCCCTGTCCCTGCTAGCAAATTCCTATATGTCATTGACAAGACTCCATGATCTGCCCTGGCAGTCTGTCTGCACTGCTCAGCGAACTTCATATTTGACTGCACAATTACCCCCCAGGTACTTTTCACTTTCTATTTCCCTGAGTGTATTACCACACAGTTTGTACGTTTCTCTTGGGCTATTGCTACCCATATGCAGTACTTTGCATTTGTCAATGTTAAACTTCAGTTGACACCTCTAAACCCATTTGCCAAATTTATCTAGATCCGGTTGGGGTAGCATGCTCTCTTTATTGCCGTTAACAACCCTGCCAACCTTTGTATTATCTGCAAACTTGGACATTAAACCTGATATACCTTCATCAGTATCATTGATAAATTTACAAAACAACAATGGGCTCAACACTGAACCCTGGGGAACTCCACTAATAACATTTGTCCACGATTCTGACACTCAACCATCTCTTTATCCATTGTAGCAACTTAACCGTAATGCCATACGTCTCAAATTTGTACAGCAGTCTTCCATGTGCAACTCAAAAGCTTTCCTGAAATCCAAGTATATGATATCAAAATTATTTTTGGCATTCAGTTCCTTTGTGACCACATCATAGTATCCAATCAAATTGGTCGGACAAGACCTCCCTTTAACAAACCCATGCTGTGTCTTAACTATTACTGCAACTTTTCTAGATGATGGTGCAGTGCTTCTTTAACCAGTGATTCCATTATTTTTCCCAGAACACAAGTTAAACTAGCAGGTCTATAGTTACTTGTGTCACTTTTTAAACCCTGTTTGTGAATTGGTGATACATTTGCACACCTCCAGTCCATGGGGACCTCTCCTGAGTCCAAGGAAGCTCTCATAATTATGGCTAAACGTTTGCTTACTTCCTTTGCCTCCCATTTAATATAACTGGATAGATCTTGTCCACCCAAGGTCCTTATGTTTAACTTCAACAATTTCTCCTCCATTTTTCTTTCAATTATTTCAAAATCACTTAGCTCCCTGTTAGAGTTTGATAAACTTCTGGCACTCCCATCATTGAATAACTTCTCATGCATGAATGTAGATGCAAAATACTCATTCAATTTATCAGCTACCTGAGCATGATCATCAATAGTCAACCCATCTGTGTTAAGTGATCCAATCTGATTCATCCCTTTCCTTCTAGAGTTTACATAAGTAAAGAACTCTTTGCATTCTTTGCCAAGGATTTCTCGTAATTTGCCTTCGCCTGCCTAACCTCCTTTGTGACTTGATTACAGACTAGTTTATATCTGCCATAGGCCTCTATGTTATCTGATACTTTATGTGCATCCCATACATTTTTCTTCTCTGCCACGAGCCCCATTAATTCATCTGACATCCATTTAGGCCTAAACCTTGAACAGTATATCTCAGTTGGAATGAAAAGACTAGTAGCCTCCAAAATTAAGTCCCTGAAAGCTTCTCATTTAAAATTCAGCGTTGGTAACATCATCAGTTGATCCCACTGTACAGAATTTAAAAACTGTCTGAGACCCCCCATAGTCACCTTTACGAAAGCAAAAGCCCTTCCCTTTAGCCTTGATGGTAGTTACATCTTTATGTAATTCCCACATCAGTACATTGTGATCACTGTTACCCAGTGGTTCCTTTATTTGCAAATTCTTACTGAATGAATAATCACTGCTGATATATCAGATCAAGAGTATTATTCGTTCTGGTTGCCTCTCGAACATGTCGTTGTAGAAAACAGTCATCCAATAAATCCATAAAAGTCTTGATAGTGTGCAAGTGACCAACCCACAAGTTCCAGTCAATATCTGGAAAGTTAAACTCCCCCATTATAAGACATTCTGATTTACTGGCCCACTCTATTTCTCTGCACAATTGCTCATTTACCTCATCAGATTCATTAGGCCTATAACTCATAACTGCTCATTTTTCCTTTCCCAGTGCTTATGTCACACCAAACAGACTCAACATTGCCACCAACATAAATTGGATGCACTTCCTTAGATTTTGTCCACCCAAGGTGGACAAATCTAATCTTAACTAACAGCATAACCTCTCGTCCCTTTCTGTCCTGTCTGTTCTTTCTGTACACATTGTACTCCCCAAATTCCAATTCTGCACTGCTTATATCTGTGTGACATCACGTCTCTGATATCCCAACAATATCTGCTTTTGATGTCTTGACTAGCAAAACTATACTCCTAGCATTGGTGTACATGCAAGTATAGATGCACCTTTTCCTACTCTTAGTTACCCTAACACAGCCCATGTATTTACTTGTTCCACTATGACTCCCAGCAGTTCTGGAAATCTCCATTACCTTGCTTTCCAGGCTGCTGCTCATTCTAATTGAAGCAGTGCAAGAATCACTTTTGCCTCTGCATGCGGCCACTGTTAACCTTTTAGTCTGTGTATCCCCCCCCAAACTAGCAGTTTTCCGACCCACCTACCACTGCCTCGATAGCATTAGCAAATATTCTTGCACCCTTTCTATTTAAGTGTATCCCTTTCCTGTAGAAGCAGTCTCTCCTGTTAACAAGTACAGACCAGGCTGAAAAAAATTCTACTTCTTAAGCCTTGCACAATCTTTCCAGGGCCCCAAAACTCTCGTAGGTGGCCATCAGAACGCTGAGTTGGTGCCTAATTTCTTGACATTATCTGGGACCTAGCACACACGCACACACACACACACAAAGACATTTTTCTTGGCTAGATCATGTCCTGTTCCAGAATGATCTGCAAGCATTTCAGAAGCCGCACATTTTTTGAGGCTTTGATGCACTGGAGAACTGCCCTCCTCGGTTCTCCCCCAAGCCACATCACTCCTGCTATTTTGTGCTCATTGCTTTGCTGCTCTAGTCTGGGGCATGACTGAATACAATGAAAATTAATAAGATTAATCAATTTAATTAATGAATTATCAATACTACACTATGTAACATTTCTAAATGCAGTGATATGTACTACACTATCTAGTTTTACGTTAGCTACCTATTTACCACAATTAATAATTTGAATTCCCTACCACTCACTCTATACTGTAACAATGGCAGCAAGATTTGAATGAAACAACAGTTTTACCTATATTAAGTAGTCACCTACAAAATCTCTATCTAAAATAAAAATAACAAGCGTAACTAGGTCTATAAAGCTACTTATAAAGTATGATATAATATGACAATAAGTAAATGAAAAAAAATTGGAGCTCGAATTTCACTGCAATTACACTACTTTCAAATATTCCTGACTTCCCTGACATTAGACACTAAGAATAGATACCTCCAGTGGGACCAGTGCTTCCTGATTGTGTTGATCCCACCATGCAACCACATGCAAGAGGATAGGCCATAATGTTAAGCTTTAAACCTCTCAGAAAGTGGAAACAACTCAAATGATGAAGACAAGGAATATTTGACAACTGACACTGGCAAGTCGGCTAGTGGTAGCGATATGAACATCGCATGGCAACAAATATTACCTAGACATCTAAGGTTTTATGCTCACACTCTAAATCTTTGTGCTTCAGCTGATTTGTGAAAATTGCTGAAGCAATTTCCATAACTGCATGCCACACACAAGGAAGTAATAAAGAAATGTAATAAGCTCTGGAAAGCAGCAGGACTCCCAAAATTCGGCTGAAGATTTGGAAAGAGTATTGGGTTATACACTTTCCAGACAAGGAGAGACCAGATAGAATTTCTTACGCAAGTCACTTAAACAAACCTTAAGCATTCCAGAAAGAAGTGTTTGATTGCATAAAGAATTAAATTTGAATTCGATTATATACCAGAACATGTAACATGCACACAGCCACTAGCAGAATCCCTGAATACAGCAAACCCCCGCTATTCGCGGTATCTGTATTCGCGGTTTCGCGTATTCGCGATAGCCGATTTAATATAAAATGAAACCTGAAAAAATGTGAATTTTAAAGCGCCGTGAATATTTTCCGCCATAAAAAACATGGGCGTGGCTAAAATTATCTTTCCCGGTCAAAACAGCGCTCAGTGGGTGGGGGGAGAGGGGTGAAAAAATCGCGAGCGTGGATGTTTCTCGCTAATCTTTGTTCAGTATGTGTTAGTCATGGAAGGGTTCGTCGTTTGCTTTTAATTTATATGCTTATAAACTGAATAAATTTATCAATTTATAAATTGATATGCTTACAAAAATGATAAATCTACCATTTTGCAGTGTAAAACAGACTTTTTCGAGTGTGTTAACGGAAGAAAGTGACTTTATTGTGGACAAGTTCTTTCTAACCCCTAAAAAAATATGGCTACGAATAAAAAGAGAAAGGTGAAAATATCAAAGAAGGTGATAACATTAGCGAATAAAATTGAGTTATTAGACAAAATAACTAATGGTGAAAGCGTCTCCTCAGTGGCAAAACATTATAAAATCAATGAGTCAACGGTACGATCAATCAAGAAATTGGAAGAAAAAATCCGCCGTAGTGTCCGTGAAAACGCGCTAATTGCTTCAAAAATTTGCTCTGTAACTCGTGATGTTAAATTAGAAAAAATGGAAAAGGCTTTAAATCTGTGGATAGAAGACCGAACTCGAAATAAAATTCCGTTAAGTTCACTCATCATTCGCGAAAAGGCAAAACTCCTCTATCAACACTTTAGCGAAACTGGTGATAGCACTGGCGGGATGTTTTTTTTTTTGCTAGCAAAGGCGCTGGTTTGAAATTTCTAATAAATATTACATTTAATATTAAATTGTTTGTTATTTTCATTTCGATGCCATATGCTTGCATTTCACTATGTACTGTCTATGTACATGTCATATTATGAAGGTACATATAATACATACATAGACAAAATTTTAGACTAGTTTTTCTTCTATATTTCATACTTTGGAACGGAACCCCTTTATTACTATGGGAGCCATAACTCAGTATTCGCGTTTTCGGTATTCGCGAATTTCTCAGGAACGTAACCCCCGCGAATAGCGGGGGTTTACTGTATATTGCAGAGATAGAAAAATAGGTACTACAGAGTCTCCATACTTAGCATTGCACAAAATATTATAAACTGAGAATGGATACATTGTAAACATTTGAGTGAATCCTTACTTAATAGTGAAAATTTCCAATTCAAAGATTTTAACAATTTTTCAATTGCCAAGGCAGAAAATGCAGTTGTTGCTGCAATTTTCCCCACTCATTCTATACAAAGACGATTGCTTACTCTCTTTAGCAAACTATAGCTGTAGAAATCACAATGCAAACCGAAGAGAGTATACATTCTTCAACAGAAAGTAGAGATGATAGACTTTTTTGATTTCAGGTTGGACATGGACGGTTACTGTACAAATTGGATCAGTATGGTATTAATGGCAAGTTGCTACAATGGATAAAACGATAGTTGAGTGGGAGAAGACAGAGAGTGTTAATTAATGGACACTGCTCTTCGTGGACTAATGTTATTAGTGGAGTTTCCCAAGGTTTGGTGTTGGGCCCATTGTTGTTTTGTATATTTATCAATGATATTGATGAAGGTATATCAGGATTAACAAGTTTGCAGATGATACAAAGGTTGGTAGGGTTGTAAACGATAGTAAAGATAGTATGCTACCCAACTGGATCTAGATAATTTGGGAAAATGGGCTGAGCAGTGGCAACTGAAGTTTAGCATTAAAAAATGCAAAGTGCTGCCTATGGGTAGCAATAACCAAAGAGAAATGTACCAACTGTGTGATACTACACTCGGGGAAGTGGAAAGTGAAAAAGACCTGGGGGTAGTTGTGAAGTCAAATATGAAGTTTTCTGAGCAGTGCAGACAGGCTGCCAGGACAGATCATGGAGTCTTGTCAATGATATATAGGAATTTTGCTAGCAGGGACAGGAAGGTGATTATTCCGTTGTACAAGGCAATGGTCAGGCCACACCTAGAGTACTGTGTGCAGTTCTGGAGGCCTCATTTTAGGAAGGATGTAGAGTTGTTAGAACGAGTACAAAGAAGGGCAACAAGACTGGCGAGGGGAACAACGGGTGCTCTTACCAAGAAATGCTTAAGTTCTGCAAATTGCAGTGCCTGGAGAGTAGGCACCTGTGAGGTGATCTGACTGAGGTGTATAAGGCCTTGAATGGCCTTATACACCTCAAATGGTTGAGCAAGCTGAATGCCGATGGGATTCTTACTCTTGCTCAGATTAAGAACTTGAGAGGGCATAGATTCAAATTTGTGAGAAAAGACAGTTGTAGAATAGATGTACGGAAATTTGCCTTTAGCCAGCAGGTAGCTGATTGTTGGAACAGACTTCCATCTTTTGTTGTGGAAGTTGATAGCCTAAATAAATTTAAGGTTGAGCTGAAACAGCATTTGGAATAAATGGAGGGATAAAATGCGAGGTTTTTTTTTTTTTTTTTTTTGCTGATGCTGCATAAGCTTGCTTTCTTGCATCGTATGCCTCTAGTAATGCTAACTACAAGAATAAGCAAATCGACTTAATTAAAGTGCCTAAAATTCCTTTTCCAGAATTTTTAAGCACAGTACAATGCACATAAAAAAAAAAAAGCCTCCAGACTTTTGCAAAGAAATAATACTTGTGTAGATAAACACAAAAAGGTTAATGAATTAAGTAATATAGAAATGCAAAAAAAAATAGGTATGAAGAATCTGAATATTTCTTGAAAATTTGTCAAAATTTTTCCATTTTCTGCACATATAAAAAATGGTCACCGGTAGGGTACAAAGAAATGAGAAACATTTATTTCTAACCAAATGAGAACTCGCATTTTTTTTTTTTTTATTTATTTTTTTTTTTTTTGAGGAACTGAAACAAGGCTCTCCCCTCGTATTATGATTATGGGCTGCAGTTTTCATACACTTGTTTAGTCTTTATTTCTTTGAGATAGCTGATTATGATCTTTAGTTGTCCGTTTACCAAAAAAGTTTCTAATAGCAACAATTTATTTTAAAAACCCATCAACATATCTTAAACTGGTGGTTTGTACTTTAAGTGCAATATTTAGAACTAATTGATCAGATGTGGTTTCAAGACAGTTTCAGCTCATTTTGCCATCTCTGTGCATGAATTCTTCAACAAAGTGTTTCGAGATAGTGGATTGGCTGTGGCTTACAAAAATTATCTATCCATCTTCACTGACTGCTGCAAACTCCCTGAGCATTGAAAGTAGCCAGATAGCATTACTGCACAATTGAGGAACTGAAAGAAGTTGATGACTGATATGTGTTTTCCGATGTTCTAGTGAGTAACTGTTGTTAACCTTTTTCTTCATTTAAAGTAAATTTAACGTAAATGTTAAATAAATTTCTTCCAAAAAATTAAATATAACGTTCCATCTTTACATTGGGAGAGGCTGCAACTTTCCAAACACTGTAGCATATCTTTGTGGTTAATCCCATCTTTAAGACAGTTATTTATTTACTTTATTTGCACAGAAGATTCCAATGCACTACCCAAACATTCCCCTCTGCTGTGAACATTTTTTTCCAAATGTATGAGAATTAGGTCTTTTTTCGTATTAAAAAAATCATTCAACTTTTGACAGTAATTTTATTATAAACAGTTAATTTGCAAAAACTGTTCTTAAATTACCTCTATCTTTGAAATAATATCACATCAGCAATGCGTACTAGTAACCTTTTTTTTTTTTTTTTTTTTAATAGCCTTTTTGAAATACTTCTTCAGTTCTTTAGAAAGTCATTAAGACCAGTTTCATTAAAGCCAAATTAAATGCTCTTCATGGTTAAAAGTTCGTGTTTTTTGGCTTTTGTTTCATAAAGCATGAACACTAAGAATAAATTTATGAACTTAGCAGTTTCATACATTCTTTCTTATTTAAAGTACTTATTTCAAGATGAATTTTTTTCCCTTTGCTGATATATTCTAATGTACAGAGCAAGCCAGCCAATAACCCATCAAAACTACTTGTGGACAGTGCATTGAATCGTTGGTATGAACTGAAAATGAGAGCAGATAATACTAGTGTTGTGACAGTACTTTTAGATCCTCCTGGTCCTCCAAAAAGTGAGGTCCTTCTTCGACAGAGGGTGATGCAAAAGCTTAGACCTCGTGATGATCAATCAGAAGCTGAAATTGCAACAGGTATTTAAATTTTAAAATTATTTCTTAATCATCACCAGAAATTGCTGTAATATATAGACAAACTGTTAAATGGTATGCCAGTCATGTCTCTTTGCTAGCATAAATGTTTAAATTCTCGTGACACTGGAAAATATGCCCTTCATTAATTGAATGTTGTGTAGCTGCCAGAATACTGCAGCTTTTGTTATATGTCTGTTCCAGAGTGTAAACAGAATTTTCATTTCCTCAAAAATAATGAAACTAGATGTTGGAGTCCATTTTTCATTGCTTGAATGCTATAAATTGAGGTTATATTCCTGGCGGCCTGATTGGCCAAGTATTTATTATACCAGAAAATATGAACTATGTACAGTACACAGTTCATATTTTCTGAAAGCATATGTTATTAGATATTAGACGTGTTACCTTGTCTTTTTATGTCAGTAGCCAGTCCTCTTAGTCTTTTTTGTTTATTTCTGATTTTTATTATTATTTTTTTCCTCTGCTTGTTGTGTACCACCTTTTACGAATGCATTGCAGTGCTTATTGATCATAATTTTTTAATGATAAGTTTAAATTTAAAAATGTGTTTTTTACACTTGTTATTTCCAAAGAAACAGAACTTGTTAATTAATTCTTCCTTAAAATTAAAAAGAAAAAAGATATAACTGTAAAACTTAGTCACTTCCATTTTCAAGTTTACAAAACCTTAAGAACACAAAAATGCAAAGTTACACATGCACACACGTTTTGCCATTTTATATAATAATTCCCACGTGAAATAAACAAAATATAACTTACTGAAGCGCCTTACCATGAAGTAACTTACCATAGCAAGTATGAGGATGGGCTGAAAAGTTGTCTCTGAATTCATAACATCAAAAATAGATGGCACAGCAAGTTTCTACTTAGCATGTGCATGCTAGCATTTCTTTAAATGGAGGCATCTTGAACAAAGTCCACAAAATATAAAGTAGTTCAGTTTCTGCCTGCTGAATTTATTTTGACAGTAACACTTAATTTTATTGTGACTAGATATGAATCCTGGATTCATCACACTGATATAGCAATAAGAAACAGCCAAAGCCTCAGCCAGATAAAGGATGTTAAATATTTGGTTTTGGGACTGTGGACGTTACCTAACCAATTTTTTGGGAAAAAAAGGACTACAATCAGTTTAGTACAATACACCAAGACATTCAGCATGCTCAAAAAAAAAACATAAAAGTGAATTCTGGCAGTACAGCAGTGTTTTGATACAATGTGCAGCCGTGCTGCATTGACAAGAATTTTGTTACTTGGATTTTATGTTATGTTTTGCCTATTTTTTTTTTCCTAAAAATGCCTTTTTTTTCTTTTTAATTCATCTCTATTTCTTCAAAGGTTATGCAATAAAATGCATTACCTTTCAGTCTTCCACTGTACCATAGTAATAGCAGCAGATGTCCGACGTTTACAGACAGTTGAAGCCAAAAATAATAACATGAGTGATGGCAACTCATCTGTCAGCATATTTCTTGTGGTTACTCTGTGACAATAACTTGTGACTTTAAAAACTACTCAAGTAACTACTCAACACTTCCTAGTTCATTTCACAAATATATGTGGTCTTAATTGTAATCTCACAATGTCTATTTCCACTTGCATGTACTTTTTCTGACAGAATCTCGGTTATCAGTTGATTCAACTGCTGCACATCTCAGTTGCCCAAATTATTCACTGTATGATTCCTTTCACCTCAAAGGTGGTACTTGTGCATATGTCCGTTCCGATATTCCCTGTCAGAGATTGGCAATTTGGAATCTCCTCTCTTTGATCTTCTCTGGTTTAAAATCTCTCTACCTCATTGTGTCAAACTCATCTGTTGTCTCTACCGTTCTCCCAACTCTACTAATCACTTGGAGCTCTTTGCAACTTGACTTTCTCCAGTCCAACTTTCCTAACAGTGACGTACCTTGGTGATTTTAATGTTCACAACTGCAGCTGGCTTCCGTTTTCTAGTCACACCGACCCAGCAGGTCGAGATGCTGAGGCTTTTGCAATTACTAATGACCTTGCACAGATTGTTCATTTACCTACAAGAATACTGGACAGTCCTAACCACACAACCAACACGCTTGATCTTTTTCTCACAAACAACCCTTCTAAGTATACGATCAAAGTAAGTGGTCTTTTAGGCACCTCAAATCACAACTTGGTGATTGTCTCTTCTCCAATGGAGCCTTTTTCTTGTGGCTAAAATCTCATCCTTTATCTAAACCTTGGTTTTCCAATAAATGTGCTAAGGCCATTCAGGAGAAGAATGTTACATATCGTAATTGGCTCGTTTCCAATTTTTCAGTTTCATTTTCTGCCTACACCAAAGTTCGCAACAATTGTAAAGCAGTTATTAATCAGTCCAAACTAGATTTTGAACAGGCTAAGAGTAGAAAACTTGCTTCTTGGCCGTATGGTAGCCAAGCATTCTGGTCTCTTGCCAAAGCTATTGGCTGCAACGGTGCGGTGGTCATTCCCTGACCTTTCCGTATTGGAACCCTTACTCAATAGGCTTTTATGTGTTCATACACTGAAGGTTATTGATCTTTGAGGTAGCAGTTAGATAGTAATAGAGTAACTGAGCTCTGTGTGTCCATAAATTTATGGACACATAAAGCACAGGTCTAGTGAAATATAATTTTTTATTTAAAAAATAAATGTGCAAACTACAGTGAAGCTAATAGTAATGTAATATGTTTACAGTCGTGTAGTTGGGTTGCATATGTTAGTACTCTGTCATCAGTGGCAAATCAGCGTTACATATGTGTCACGAGTGGCACGCACAGAAAATATACCATGCAGCCACCCATAATTACTTTTAGTGTATACTGTTATAAAAAAAGGTGTTTTATTTTTGATGCGAAATATTGTCTATCAGTTACATCTGATGATAAAACCATAAGTGTAATGGTATTCAAAAAAAATTCATTAGAAAATTTGCGTCACTGCTTTTTTTATAAATTTTTCAACTACTAATTTTAGTCGGGAAAAAAAAAAAAATTTTTTTTTTTAGCACATGAAAATTTTTGTACTTGTTTCTGCTTATTTTTGGTAGACAGGCCAAACAAAATTTGTCATCTCTACCTGTTATGCAATTCATTACACCCTGTGTAACTTATTACCGTGGTTCTATTCACACATTGTGATTTGTTTTATTTATTTTTTGTTATCAGGTACCTCCCCAGAAGTTCTTTTTCGGCAGAAGGTAATTCAGAAGTTAAGGCAGCGTGATGATGCCTCAAACACAGAGTTGTGTACAGGTATGACAGATATTTCTAGTAATTTAATTACTAGAATTCTAGTAATAGGATCACTCCAAAATATATAATTCTTCAGATTTTTTAAGAAAAAAGCTTCTACAGGTAAACAATGAAACTTTTGTTACTGTAAACTTTGATTTCCACTTAGTAGGATTTTTAGAAATATTTCTACAAATATGGTAGGCTTCTGATTATGAGGGGGGGGGGGGATAATTAAATGCAAGAATTGGCTTCACGAAGCATAACAAACTTTACTTTTTGTGGCCAAATCATCTATAGCAAAAGAATTAATGCTACTGATCGAAATTCATACCAATGACAGAATACTAAAATTCACATTAATGTCACTTTCATTTTGTCAAACCTTCCCATGCTGTAATATACTTTCATAAATTTGAATACGTGATTGCTCTTCTCAGCACCCATAGCTTTTCTTGGCAGGTGCAGAGAAGAACAACACGGTTTATTCAGGGGCACAAAACAGGGTGCCCATACCAAGTTCAGTTCTCTTGAGGTCTGTAAATCTTTATGTCAAAATCCTCAGCTCATTATCCAGCACGCGGGTGAAAGTGACTTATAAGGAGTTGAAGGTACACACATCAGTTCTATATTTTAATGAAGTTTTACTTCCATAACTGCTTGGCTGTTCATTTAGACAAAATACATTAATCACAGTTTGCCATACATTCACTAATAAAGATGCACCTGCCAGTTTCTTGACCAGTTTACGAGCTTTGAAAATGCTGTCCTAGCTGTGGCCAAATCATCTATAGCAAAAGAATTAATGCTACTGATCGAAATTCATACCAATGACAGAATACTAAAATTCACATTAATGTCACTTTCATTTTGTCAAACCTTCCCATGCTGTAATATACTTTCATAAATTTGAATATGTGATTGCTCTTCTCAGCACCCATAGCTTTTCTTGGCAGGTGCAGAGAAGAACAACACGGTTTATTCAGGGGCACAAAACAGGGTGCCCATACCAAGTTCAGTTCTCTTGAGGTCTGTAAATCTTTATGTCAAAATCCTCAGCTCATTATCCAGCACGCGGGTGAAAGTGACTTATAAGGAGTTGAAGGTACACACATCAGTTCTATATTTTAATGAAGTTTTACTTCCATAACTGCTTGGCTGTTCATTTAGACAAAATACATTAATCACAGTTTGCCATACATTCACTAATAAAGATGCACCTGCCAGTTTACGAGCTTTGAAATTGCTGTCCTAGCTGTGTCTGAGAATTTTATATGTATAGTGGATTTGCCTTTTTGGGTGATGATACAGAATGTTAAAACATTAGCAGCTTGGACAGAATTGTTGATAATGGTATTGGTCTGTAAGTTGAGTACATGACCTCAGTCTTCAGTAGGAAAATAAAGAACACCATAATCATAATCAAAATCAATTGCAGCAAAGCATACAGAGACAGTGAGGTATCATTAACTATCCATTGATTTCCAAGCAGAGGTTATCCTAATAATTTAATTAACTAGGCCATCATACAAGCACAACAAAAAAACTCAAATTTCTCCTTAAAAAAATACACCAAGAAACAATATACAGTAAAAGCCCAGCTGTTCGGTATTCATCCTGGTAAAGCTCGTGCAGCCATAAATGGCACAATTTCAAAATCTTGTATTGTAAAAAGGTCGGTTGCACCTACTTAACCAGTAACAAAAAGACTGAATTAAATTAAAAATGACAAAAATGCATTAAATAATAACATAATAATAATAATAATGTTTAACAGTGCTACAATTTATTTAAAAAATTTTTTAGAAAATCAGAAAACTTGTATTTACTATTTACATTACATCAGATTTACATTTCATCACAAAGGTGCAATCAAGTACTTGTGAGCACTTGATTCGATCTATGCCTTTTTTGGGGTGTGTTAATTCTGTATGCTTCCATTGTTTCGACATTTGTTTAGATTTGGGATCACAATGATGGATCTAAGCTTCATCCATGGCGGAAAAAAAACTCCACTTGCTTTTCTTGGCATATCGAGAACGTTTCACATGAACATTTCCTTCTTCTGATAAGGGTTCAAAGTCTGGGAACCCATCTAGCAGATACTTTACTTGTATGTTGTCCACAGACTCTACACTAATTTGGAGTTCTGTAGCTAGTTCTTTGATGCTAATATAACGATCTTCCAGGATTAATGTCTAAATTTTTGCAACACTCTTCTGTTACAGCAGTTTCTAAGCATTCTGAGATTTATTCACCATGTTGTTGTTATTTTGTTGTTATTTGGTTTTTAGGAGCATTAGCGACTAAGGCTATATTGCTCCGGGGATATGCGGTGGTCATTCCCTGACCTTTCCGCGTCCTCCATATTTGGTGGTCACAGGCTCGAATCCCGGTCTAATCAAGAAGCGTGTGCTACGCACTGCTGCTGCTCCTAGCCACCTGGCTACGGAGGTGCCATTCTTCACCATGCACTGAGGTTCTCCACATTTTAACTGTTTATACCAATATACAACAATGTAACCTGGGCACTTTTCTCCATAAACAGTGGCCATTTCTCAGTGGATTGTTTTTAGTGTTTTCCCTTGCAGAAAGAGGAACCGAATCACTTGTCTATACTCCACTTTTATCCATTGTGACACATCACTTCATTGTTGCAAAGGGAAAAAAAAGTTAATTGTCAGATCGAAACCAAAATTTCTGTGATTGCTATAGAGATTTTAAGGTATTTAAAAAAAAAAAAAAAACATCTTTCTATCACAACTACTTCTAGATGAAGTAGTTGTATACTCGTATATACATATATTTACTTTATATGTATTTGTACTTTGTATTTTTTACAAATCAGAAGGGCAGAGAATTTAGGATAAGGATATACATTTTTTTAACTGTTTTTGTATATCTTTTTATTATACCTTACAAAAAAAGAAAAAAATGTAAATCATGAATTCACCTCACTTATATTGCAAAAAATTTTCAGCCACGTTTTCTCTTTATTTATTATTTATATTTTATTTATTTATTTTATTTTCATAGGTCAGAATGATGCTCAGGAAAATAAGTTAGTAAAGAGAACCGGAGGAATTGAGCATGCTAAAAATTCAGAAGAATCTTACATGTTTGGCATTCTGAAAGTGAAGAAGAAATCTGGAAACTTGTTAGATGTCAGAAGTAGTTTACTTCCAAAACCAGTGGTGCTGTCCCCAAGAAAAGTAATAGTGAAAAAGGTGATTTCTCGTGATGGCCAGAACAGCCCATTATCTTCTCCCTGCTATACAAAAGTTAGTGGAAGAACAAGTCCACCTTATACACACCTTAAAATAACATGCTGTAACAAAACATTAAGTGGCTCCTCCCATCATAGTAATGATCCGCCATTAGGAGTAAGTGACCATCAGACAGGTACTAGAGGAAAAGAATGTATGAAGCTTACACATGGAGATAATTGTAACCTTTGTTCTTGTTGCCGTACAGAAAGAGACAAAAGATTTTATGCACAGGAAATCAGAAGTGAACAGCAACTAACAGAAATTCAGAGACCTAATACTACTGGTGACACAGATAGAGAAAAGGTTTTAAAGCACAGTCAAGATACGAGGGCACTGTCATCATCAGAGTTACTTAAAGAGTGTTCGAAGCCATGCATTGTAAGTACTGATGGAGATCATAACATAGAAACAGAGCCCTTCGACACGCGGACATCCAGCTCTGCCTCAATAGGAGATATTGAAAATAAAGAAGCAAGAAGGTACTGGAAAGAAATGCCATATCAGAGAGTTCGAGATAATAGTACAGTGCTTGGTGTTAAAAGAAAAATTCCTCCAGAGGATGATGTTGCTGAAACTTCTCATGTGCCACTTAAACATGTGCGTCCACATCATCGAGTAAGTTCCTGGACAGGAGAAGCACTTGCCAGCTGTCGGCTGGTTGCCTCTCACAATATGTCACTTACCCACTGTACTAGAGCACGCCACCGTATCCGGAAAATGAAGGTATCATAACTTTTTTTCCCTCTCATTTGTTTCAATCCCCAGACCTTTTGTGATACAGTGGATGGTTCCATGGGCGTTAGGAATCAGATTCCATGTTGATAGGGAACAGGCATGCTTGACAAAAGGCGATAACGTTTTTTTATATATATATATAACAAAAACCTAGATGAGTGATTTATTTTTAATTTAAAAATTTTAGGAAGATGAAACAATTGTACCATGTGACCTCAAAAAATAACAAAACAAAAAAAACTGTATTTTCTGATACAGATAACTGGTGTATTTTTTCCTTTTAATTATATGTTGTAAAGTGGCAGTACTGTAAATTCTGTGCCGTAATCATACTTGTGTAATTGTCAATTATATATTGTAAATATAAGACAAAATGCCATATGCTGGTAATCAGGTAACTCAAGCTGTGAGAATTCACTGCCTTTTACCCTACGTTTTATAATAAAATAGAAAACTGAAACTTTCCCCCTTCTCCAGTAACTAAATATTATTCTTAAGTGGGACTATTGTTTTAATTGGAATTCCTATAATGCAGCATTTTATAATAATTTTACAAATATTTACAAGTATTATTGACTTTAACTAGATCCATATGCTATAACAGTTTTCTGAAGAACAGAAATTCTTCATCAGTTAATTCTCACAATTTGTGAGAATTATCTTTATTGCCCTCTTTTGTTATGGTTATAGATATTTATTTTTGGATTTAGAACAATTCTTACATACTGTGCTGCTTGCTTTTGAAAAGCAGACTATAGAATTTTTTGTTTTTCTTCAGGATATAATTAGATATGTTTCCTGTGTATATCTTTATAAAAAATGACTTTCCATTTAATGTTGATATGTTGAATTTGGTTATGGTATTGCTCTAGAATTTTAAATAATGTGGCATCTCCAACTAAAGACAAAGGGAAAATTGCCAATACAAGTTTTCATTTATACAGGGTGTCCTAAAAACAATGTATACACACTTTGATTGTTAATAACTTCTATGATTATTTTCATAAATTCAATTTTATAATTTTATAATGAAGAAAAAATGTGAGAAAAAAAAATGCATTAACGCAAGTGTTCAAATTGTCCTCCATTCTCATCCAGGCGTTGTTGACATCATCAAGAAACTGAATTGCAAACATTACCTAAGATATCTCTTGATATTGCTGCACATTCTGCTTCAATAGCTTGCCATAAATCAGTGATTTTTGCTGGTTTTGTGGCATAAACTATCTTTGAGGTATCCCCATAAATAAAAATCCAATGGCATTATATCCGAAGAATGTGGAGAGAACTCAACACTGCCTCTTTGTCCAATCCATCTGTTTGGGAAAGTTTTATCCAGATAAGCCCTAACATCGCAATGAAAATGGGGAGGTGCCCCACCGTGTTGAAAATAAAATTCATCATCATCATCCTCAAATAGCTTGCGAATGTGTGGGACGGTTGATTCCTGAAGCAAGTTGAGGGAAACAGTACCAATAACAGTTGCATCAAAAAAGAATGGTCCAATCAAACCCAAGGATGATAATAATCCATATCATAGTAATGCCTGGTAAATTCACATGTTGTTTCTCAGTAATGTGTGGATTCTCGGTTGCCCAGTGTGAACAATTGTGGTGATTAACGTGAATGTTGCCTTATCACTTCAAACGATCTTATTGGCAAATAGAGTGTCCTCTGCAGATTTTCTTAAAGACCACTCACAAAATTCAACCCTACAATTAGGATTATCTTCGTTCAGGGCCTGCGCAAAGCTTGAAATGTACCTTTTTTGCACGATTTAAAATGTTGTGCACACTGGATTTGGGGATTGCCGTTTCATGAGCAGCTTGTCAGACAGATTTCCTTGGTGTTTGTCAGAAAAGTTCCAGCACCTCTTGTGATATTGTAGGACTCATGGATGTGTGAGGTCTTCCTGATTGTTGCCTGTGTACATTTTGCACAGTGCCAGTCTCTTCAAACTTATCACAAATACGCGAAATTGTGAGGCGCATTGGTGGTTCAGTGTGGTATTCAACTTCTAAACTGTCTCTGGACTGCGTTGATATTTTCTGACTTCCAATACCACTTCAACATGAATTTCCGCTGTTCAAATATAAGTCTGGTCTTCTCCATTATTACCACCAACTTGCAACTGAAAAAGAAACATGGGTACTGAGTTATGAGCTGATAAAGTATGTATACATTTTTTTGAACATCCTGTGTATAAAACATTTTCGTTGACAAGTTTTTTACCACATTTATAAATATGTAATCTCCTGAGAAAAATTTGTGCATTAAATTGAATACTTGGTTGTGGTTGCATTTTCAGCAATACAGGTAGTTCCCGACTTCACGAGTTAATTCGTTTCTAGCACGCGCTCGTAAAGCGGGAATTTTTTCCCATATACATAATGTTAAAAATAGGGGTTACATTCTCAACAATGAAATTAGTTTCTTTAAACAATGATTGATTTATCCAAAGAAATGAAAACGTAGCCTGTAAAATCAACCAAATTATAATACAGTCCATTCCGGTTATTTGGGACATATTGGGACTAGTGCATTTTGGCCCGATTAAGCAGCTGCCCCAATTATCCGAAATTTCATGTAAATAGTTAAAAAAAAAATACAATGTACCTTTCCTCCCCCCCCCCTCCGCCTTTTTTTTTTTTTTTTTTTTTTTTACAATTGGTTCACTGTACAATCAAATAAACTCAACATAGTAAAGTACCGTTCACTATACGATGTGCAGTAAGTGCAGGTCATTGTGATCACGTTCATGAATTGAATTTTAATTGTATTAAACAGCGATTCTAATTAGCAAAAATAGGAGGAATATTATCCACAGGCTATAAAAGCAAAGATATATTAAGCAGAAATTTACCCTTTATTACCTTACCAATTAAAAAATACGTGAAAATCAGAAGAATATATGTGATAATCGGAATAATTAATATGTACATACGAACTAGTTGACATTTCTGTTCACTGACATTTGTGGGTGGGGTCTAAAATTTAAAACAGTAAAAAGATACGCAATCAATAACAAAGAACACAGCACACACAAATTGCAAGTAACACAATATGCGCAAGTGAGAACCGAGTAACGAGTTACAAAGCTTTAAAAATACGAATAAAGAGAAGATCTGAAAATTTATTTTTTTATATGATTGAAGATTTCATGGAAGTGTAAACACATTTCACCATAATAACCCACAGAATTCCAGCTGTCGGTATTATCGCAAATTCAGTAAGATCTGTCCATTTATGATAGATTTCACTAACAGAAAAGCCCAATAAACAGGTGACTGCTAATTGTTTTATGGTTGTGACCTCCAGAATTTCGACCGAACCACGTGGTACCGTCGGAGACAATCGTAGGGTAATCTCCAGTGCTGCTGTCTCCTGCCCCGATTAAACGGCATGCTGTCCCAATTAAGCGAAGTAAACCCTGGCTATTTTCTCGATTGGTTTCTGTTTTTTAAGATTTGCCCCAAATAAATGGCTCCCCCAATTAACCGGTGGCCCAAATAACCGGAATCCACTGTAATAAATAAATTATTTATGGCTTACAAATGTTAAATAATGTTTATTCTTCATCATCATCGACTAAATGCACACTCATTGATCACTCAGTACAGTATTGGCTCGGCACTCATTGATTTGTTGCAAAAGGAGTCGTCTTCTTCAGAAATGCTTCAAGAGGCATTTGTTTCCAAGATAATCTTCTCTTTTCTTTATAAATTTCAATAGCATGCATAAGCATTTGTTAATGGAATGCACAAATTGCAACTAACACAATTTGCGTGGAGTAACAAGTTTACGGAGCTTTATAAAAAAGGAATGAAGAGAAGATTCTGAAAATTTATTTATGTTTTTCATACGATTGAAGATTTCAGTAAAGGGGAAACACATTTCACCATAATAACATAAAAAACCACACAATTCCAGCTATCAGTATTTTTGCAAATGCAATAACATGGAGTTTACTACCCGTTTATAATTGCTTGCACTAACAGAAAAGCCCAATAAACTGGAAAGTGCAAATTGTTTTTATTTGGTAATGACTTCCAGAAATGTGTTTTAGAAAAATATAACAAAGACGTTCAAAATTTATTCTTATAATGGAACATATGATAACGATGAAAGTGTAGTGCATTTTAATGATTTCAATTGGTAACTAATACAATTTATACTATAAAAAAAAGACCTTTCAGAGAGTTATATAGCGTAAATTTCAACTTCCAATGTCATGGAGCGAATTACCAAAAAACAATGTGTTATTGGGTTCAATTATGATATTTTCACGATACGATGGTGTCTCTGGAACAGATTAATATCGTAAAGTGGGGGTACACTGCATCGTATAGCTACGAGCGTGGTTTGAAATGCGGTATTTATGAATGTTTAATATTCACTTTTTGCAATTAATGTTCATATTTTTGATTTTGTTAATACTTGAAAAAAAAAACTCGGAAACTCGTAAAGTAGGAACTGCCTGTAATTATAAATCAGGTATATTTTGAGGGATGGGGGGCTTAAATTTGTGAATTCTTGTTTTTTGCTTTAAAGGATACTTAAAGGATAAATAGAATTGGGTGTTTAGTAGTATTTTAAGTAGGGAAAGTTTACTTTTGGCATAAACAAAAAATAAATAATGTTTGATCCCTCCAAACATAATTCTGATGCTGTATTATGCTTGCTTTATTTAACTGTATTTGAAATAGTACTTGAAATATCTGTTTCATACCAATCATTTACTTTTTATAAAGAAAATACTACTTTGGCATAAAAGTTTTATATGCATGAAACGTGGAGGTTGTGCATAGTTATATCTATTATTAAATATTGTTATCCAAAATGAAATATGCTGCTTATAGTAAGTAATATTTAAAGGTATGCATCGCTTTAACATACTATTATAGTTCTTGTTTAAATGTATATATAAAAAAAGTTTTGAGTGGCATTTTTTTCTCTCATAAATATGATGCTGTCAATATTCAAATTTAAAAAAAAAAATGTAAACGAGCAACTTTTATAATTCCTTTGAATGAATTAAGTTATCTGAAAATAATTTCCCTTTTCATATTAAGAGATACGTGTTTTGTAGTAATACACCACTCCCCAGTTACAAATTGGGATTTCGGGGGGCTGTGACCTGCATTATAAGACAACTACAATTTTTCTCCAATTCATTAATTCTCTAAAAGTCTGAGAATCCTTTTAATGTTAAACTTACAAGCAAGATAAACATAGCTTTGTGCTCAGAATTTTTTGACAAATAAAAAATAAACCCAAGTGAATAGCAAAATAGCCTTGCGTTACATAAATTTGTTATTTACTGCATGTACAGTACTGTATTTATGTTGTGCACGATTGCAAATGCATGCAGGTTACCAGGAAAGTGACTGAGAAAACAAGTAGTGTTTAATATGAATGAACAAACAAAATTTTCAAAATCACGTTTTAATAAGTCAACATAAAAAAAATCAAGTAATATATCTTATCACTTCTTTAAAAAGTCTAATTTTTTGTTTTTTATGGGGGAATCTATTTGTAATATCATATTTTTTAGTGACACTAACTGCAAAATCTTTACTTGCTCGGATTCCTGCTGTGCCTCTAACCATCCAATCACAGTCTCTAATCCTTGTAGTGCTTCTTGATTTGTAGGAACATCAACAAGTTTCTCCTCTAGTTCTTCCATTTCCACATCACTTTCCTCCGTCCTTTTCTCATTGGTGACTCTTTCAACACTGCTTTCATCTGTTAATAAGTGATACAGTAATTCTTTGTTAGTATCAACCCACTGATCAATCATATTCTGTGAGTTCCTGCTTCATGAGGATAATTCTAATGCCTGCAGATCATGATGTAAAGCAATTTGTCTACTATTTTGCTCTTTATTGATCAGTTTGACAACAATTTTGAATTGAATCTTTCAAAATACTTCTCTCAGAGAAGACCAATTTTGTATGCTACTTCCTTTAAAGTCAGCAGCTTTAGTTTACCTTAAAATTATAAGTGATCCCTTAATCAAGGGACTGGATTAACGCTGTGGTATTGTTTTTTGTAAATACATAGCCCTAATCTTTCCATCTATGGATATGAGACTGTCGGCAAGTGGATGTGCCAGACAGTTATCTATAAACAGTAATGCTTCCGGTTCAAGGTGGTTCCCCCCCCCCTTCCAAATGTCAAAAATAAATTTGCAGTCACCCATGCTTTTGAGCTTCTCACGTGTCCTGTAGAAAGATGTTTTCGGTTGATAGATTTAAAGTATCACAGATTCTTACTTTCTCAATTACCACAGTTGGCAGCTTATGGGTTCCTGTTTTATTCATGCAAAACAGTAGAATGACACTGCTTTGTTCAGAGCTGATTTAAGTACAAAGATTTCATTGGTATCATTCTATAAAACAGTATGGACTTATCACCGTTGTCTGGTTGCTCCTCACAATAATCTTCGCACATAAATTTTTAAGTCACAAAGAAAGTGTTTTGCACTATCGGCATCTGACGAATTTTCTTCACCATTAATTGTTATTTCCCAATACTATGACATTTCTGCCAAAGCCATCCATCAGTGGCAGAGAATTTACCATCATCTTCAAAAAATTTTTCTACTTGCATATTCAGAATGAGACTTGACAGTAGATACCCTAAACTGCATTTCTGAATATAAACGTATAATCATCCACTGCCTCATTTTTGCAGAGTCTTGATTTCTTCCTTTTCAGTCCCAGGGTGTTGTCAAACTTATCCAAGAAAGAATATAGTCATCCTTCTTTTGCAATCTATCCCTGTGTTATTCCCTCCAGAATACCCAATTCCTGTTTTATTTGTCTTTTTGAGGCACCACTTTTTTTTTACTCTTTCAATTACAGTCAGCTTTTCCTTGATTTTTTAAGACTTTCTTTTATTAATGTTCACCATAACCCATGAAATCATTCTAATTTATTATGGATGATAGTCGCATACATCTGTCAAGCTTGCAAAAATGTAAAAATTCACCAGTACACACCGAACAGTAACAAAAAAGACCACTGGCACTGGTAAGTTCTCAAGCTATAGATCACCTTTTTCTATTTGCAGTGACAACACTTACACCAGCAGTAGATGCTCAATACTAATTGCAATGGCTAAAACAGTGTAGTGGTCAGTGACCTTGAAGAACATTAGCAAATCCTGCCACTCAAAGAAAGGGTAAGGCAAGAGAGGTTATCATTGCACGAAAAAACTCAAAACCAGTAGGAATGGCTTTGTTTGATAAACATCCCTTGCCAAGATTGGATCATTTGAGTTGGGAAGCCTCCTGCAATGAAATGTTTGCAGAAGCAACATTAATATTTTTCTCAGAATTTCGTTAAACAACAGGGTGAGGCAGAAAGTCCTGTGGTATAAATGACAACGTTATATGACCAGGGAGCAGTGAACAGATAATTCTATCCCCCTCCTCAAGTGTAATCTTCAGTTTTCCAATAAACCATTATACCTTATGAGTGAATTATTTATCTTGTAATTTTGCAAAGAATCACACCCCCTTCTCTCCACACTAGGCATTAGTGTCGCTCTACAAATTGGGCATGGAGTTGCACAGCAGCTGTGTTTACTACTCAGGTTTACCAGCTGTAAATTTGAGCTTTTTGGTACCTTTTGCTGTTAATAAAAGAATATCATCAAAACATGATTGGTTTTATCTGCAAGAAAATCATTAGGAATACAGCAGAACCATGCCCTTTTTATCATACAGTGGACTCCCGCTAATCCGAACCCCGCTAATCCGAACATCCGCCTAATCCGAACACGTTTCGGTTGGCGGAGAGGAAATTTTTTAGTTCACAAAATATACGTTTTTTGTATTTTCCAGTTAAATTTAAATGGCATTAATGGTACAAAAACATTTAGAATTCCACAAAACAATTGTATTTTATTGTAGTACTGTACTAATACAAAATTAATAAATCAGTGTTTGACATGGCCTATTAAAATTACAGATCTATACTTACACACCAAAACAGGAACAAAAGTCATTTTTCAGAAGTAACACACTCTGTTAGTTTCTTTTGACGTAACGATGAAAATTGGCTAGATGATGCTATGTTTCGCCACCGCTTCATAAACATGTAGTCTGCCGGTGTAGCGCTGGGATGTTGTTCTAAGTAGCGTAAAGCGAGGTCAAGGGCCGCTGTCGCGTCTGTGTGCAACACAAGTTGTTCCGCAGAAACACCGGGCTCGTCATCACTCCCGTCATCATTCTGCTTGGAGTCTTCTTGGGTGACAGCTGCCACGATGTCCTCATCCGACAGGTTTTCATGACCTATTCCATCCGCTGCAATCCACTCGTTAACGTCAGATTCTATTGCTTCCTCGCACCCGGGAATTTCCTGTACGAGCTGAATTAATTGTTCTATGTCATTGTTTTCGTCAGAGCTATCGACAAAGCTGAGAGAGGGCCATAATTTCTTCCATGATCTTTGTATGGACTGCTCGGCTCAGCAACCCAATATAATTCACTTGTTTCGTTTTCTCATGTAAAGAAAGTGAATTGGTGTTATCTTCTATCAAGGACCTAAGATATTTCTTTCTGTATGCAAGCTTGATAGACTGTAACACCCCCTGGTCCATGGGCTGTAATAACGGTGTTACATTAGGCGGTAAAAAAGCTGCCTTTATATCCCCTGATGTCAACTCGGAAACGTCTGGGTGGGACGGCGCATTGTCTATGAGGAGATTGGCACGAGGTGGCAAATCATTTTCATTGCTGAAACGTTTCACTGCTGGGACAAATTGATTATGAAACCACTCAATGAAAAGCTGTCTGTTCATCCAAGCTTTTTTTTTTATTTTTATAATGAACTGGAAGATTGTTAACGTTCATATTTTTAAAAGCTCTCGGCTTCGCTGATTTACCGATCATCATCAAAGGTAGTTTGTGATTTCCTGAAGCATTACTACAAGCTATCAACGTCACTCGCTCCTTATTCATTTTAAAACCTGGGGCACGCATTTCTTTTTGAGATGCTAGACTTTTTGTGGGCAAAGCCTTAAAATTTAAACTTGTCTCATCAGCTTTATATATCTGCTGAGGTGAATAATGTGATACCAAATCAGCGAACTCACCCAAATATTTCTCTGCTGCAGCATGATCAGCTGATAATTGCTCCCCGGTGATCGTTAGCTTATGAATCCCATGCCGCTTCTTCCAGCGATCAAACCAACCGGTACTCGCACTAAATGATTCATCACCTTTCATTAGTTTGTTGAGATGAATGGCCTTTTCTCTAACAAGAGGTTCACTTAGGGGTGTTCCCCTTCCTCTTTCCTGAGTGAACCACATGAATAAGGCTTCATCAAGCTTGTCAAACGTTGAGGGCTTTACTGTTTGTCGATTTTAAACTGATTTTTCTGAAGTAGAGGTACAAAACTGCTCGATCTTTGCGTGGTTTTTTTTCCAGTCAGTTACTGTGGCCTTGCCCACTCCAAACTCTATTGCTAATTTCGTTGCACTTTCCCCCTTGTCCAGCCTTTTCAAAACTTCCAGCTTATCTATCAACGTACATGTTGTGTGTTTCCGTTTCGTGGCCATTGTGGCAGCAGACTGAACTAAACTAAACTAAACTATAAAATGTAATGTAGAGCGAAGATATAAACATTCACGTTTAATGCACAATGTCACGTGCAATTAGTCATAGCGTGGAGGGGGGGGTTTGCTTCCGGTGTGTTACGCTCGCGTACAAACGCTAGTAGGCTTACTATACATTCATTCCTTAATAAACCAGACCTGTTTTACTGCTTGCTTCTGCATTATTGCAGTTATTCGGCTAATCCGAACAGGGCTTGGTCCCAATTAGTTCGGACTAGCAGGAGTCTAGTGTATTTGTCTTGGATTGTTTTGTGAAAAATCAATCTATCCAATAGGTGGGGAATTAAGATTTTATTAATTCACTGTATTATGCCTTAAGTTTCAAAAGCCAAATGAAATAATAATGTGAAATATGAATTGTATTAATGAAATTTGTGAATGCATTCTGGAACCCCATATATTGTAATTTTGAGGCCAGACCAGTGATTATTTGTGGAATTTTCCAGTCTGCGGAAACCCTGATGTTTATGTTTATATATAAACATCAGGGTTTCCGCAATGATATATAAACATCATTTATATATATATGAAAGAGAAAAATTTTAATTTGTATAATTGTAGTTTTAATGAACTGAAGTCTAATGTGTATACATATGCACAAAAACATATTTATTACCAAGCAATAATAGTGGTCAGCAAAAAAATTAATTTTTTTCACTCCATGTTAAAATTCAGGGTGATCCTTGTAGATTTGACATTGCTGAATTCAAATATAGCAACCATATTGCTGTATAACACCCACCAATTTTAAGGGAGAAGGGATTAAAGTCAAAAACTAAGTTTCTAGTTAAAAAAAAGATTTCATATACAGGGTGTCTAAAAAATATTGGTACAAACGTTTAGGGGAGTTAGGTAACATCTAAAG